>NC_053130.1:16678175-17330675 GCF_010015445.1 Perca fluviatilis | reverse complement strand
GCTTGCTTTTGCCTTCTGTTGTCTTTCTTTTAATGGCATTCATTTTATGTTTATGAGGATTTGTTATGTTTATATGGTTTTGTGTAATATAGGTGGGTAGCCATGATATAATAGATTATTTTTGTTAATCAAGACTCTTTAAAGCTTAAAAAAATAAATATTTCTGTGTAGTTTGCTTGTGGGAATGCTTATGCTGCTCACGCCAACATGGTTAAATATCTGCAAGAAAAACTAGCTCACTCATACAATCAGTAGATCATTGGTGAGAGCTTGCTGACAATCCAGCGTCTCTAAACCTCACAGACATCTGTTACTCGATACGTTGTTGAAATGCAAAATGCTCCCTATGTGCCTTATATATTATTTTCATAATGAAAACCAAAGAGGTTTAGGTTGTAAATTCTATTTTGATAAAAAAAGTCATATGATTGTGTATATATATATATATATGCCTTAATGTATAATAAAAAAATAAAAACTGTTAAAAAATATTTCATGTAATCCAATTTTATTTTCAACACATAACAGTTATCATCTTTAATTTATTGTTTAATTATTTACATTGTCCAGTTTCTCTGCCAACAGAGTTGACAGAAGATGACACAGATCAACACATTAAATAGAGGAAAACTCTTACAAAAACAATCTTGGCTGTAGATGAAATCACGGGTCATCACAAACTCCTAAACCTACAGACATGAAGTTTAAGATTACTCTTGACACTTCCTCAATCCCATCAGAAGGAAATAATGAAATTAAATACTTTGTGATTAAGCAAGGATGAAAGCTGACCTAAAATTCAATTTTCTAAATGCCCTCTTGAGAAACATAATTTAATAAACACTCCCTTTTTCCTTATAAATCCAAGGGAAGGATCTCAGTCTGCAATATAGATCTGCAGAGAAAACTTAGCACTTCACATTAAGTACGAAATTAACTAAATATCTATAAATAGAAGGAGATCTGCAACTATTCCAAGTCAGATATTGACTAGGATCAGCATAGGCTTCAAACATTGTAGAAATGCAGCAATTGTAAGACACCAGTGCACTTAATGCTTTGTCTCAACAGTGTGCAGCTTGGTAATCTACTGCAGAGAGCAAAGAGAGAAGAGACTTCAAGTTATTTGCTAAATGGGTCACATCTACAGACTCAGTCACAGCAGCAGGTAAAAAAAAAGAAGACATACAGATACAAATCAGCCACCAGGTGAGCTGTGCGGCAATAAAAACAGCTTGATGAAGCAAAGCAGGGCTAAAAGCATGACAGAAAATTAGAGCAGTATGAATACACAACAGTGCATGGCTTGATTGTAACAAATGCTCAAGAGATAATAGCTCTCTCCACGTTTTAATGTCCTGTCTTGTTTTACGATGATGATTGTAACATTGCAAACAGCTTCCCGTAGCACACATTACAAAATAAGACTTAGAAAAGAATTTTAGTCACGACAAAAAAGATTAAGCTTTCTTCTAAAGCCGTGCCTTTGGTTAAGCTATAATTACACTTTTGACATTTATATGATAGTCACTGATAAAACACTTGCTGTTGTCAAAAGCAACTTTTGTAAATGAAGCACTGAGGTTGTTTCTGTACACCATACGTATCAAGTAAAGGAACATTCACAGCATTGAGACAAAACACTGCTTCTAGTGGGGTAGAGGTATCTTTCTTGAGAGGATTGTATTTGGTGTAGTGTTCCTTTACGTTACTGTGACTAGTGAGTGTATGTATATTTCTAAAGCACCAATAATTGGATGTTCATGGACGGGGGTGGGATTAGTTACTGTAATGTCCTCTGCAATGTCTCTCTTCTCATTGGTAGAGTGTCCCATTATATGTTCGTTGGCTACAACCACTAATTGTCTTCTTATCTTTTTAAAGTTGACTTATCACTAACTTTGGCTTTAGTTCTTCCTAATGAAAAATGTCCTATCGTTTGAAGGAGCTGGCAGTTGTAGCCCATGAAGAGACGTATGGTTCAGCCTCCAGGTGAGTCGATCGGGACGAGCAGGTGGAGTATTTAGAAGACAAGCTTTTTGGGCATCTCCCAAGTGAACTCTGGTCGACCAAAGTGGCCATAAGAAGCTGTCTGCTGGTAGATCGGCCTCTTCAGGTTCAGTTCCCTAAGGGAAAATACAACGCAATAAAAGAGGTGAGAAAGGACAGTAAGGTAAGTGAGGTATCATCTTAGTTAGCAGGGATGATATTTAAATCAGTAACACGGGATGCCTCTATGGGCAACAATATGTGAAACTCCTAACCCACAAAATTCAAATGCATCACTACTAGGATAATTTGAAACTAAAGTGTTTAAAGAGGGATCAGTCATGTATTAATGATCTGGTACTTGCCATTGCGTGGTATGTGGCATTGGTTCATGCCTATTACTTGTCCCTGTACAAATATGAATTTCTGGGTGATTCCATAGGGATTATGGGTTGGGATAGGCAAAAAAAGCCTTGGCTTCAGCCTATTCTTTTTTTCGGCTAGATATGGTGGCAAATTGTGGTAAATACTTGTTTCTTTCATGTATGTTAACCAAAATAAAATTATTCATCATCATCATCATCATCATCATCATCATCATCATCATCATACATAAAATAAACAACTGAATGTTCTAATCTTTCTGTCTGTCGTTACATGCAGCCTTCACTGCAAAAGAGAGAAATGTAAATGTAGACAAACGCTAGCGTCTTAAACCCACTATGTGTACAATTTGAAAGTGCCTAACTTTGGTGCCTCCTAGTGGTAAAATAAAGAAATGCATTTTCACTGAGTCTAATTTAGCTAGAAGCAAAAACATAAGACATCAGACTATTTTAATATATGCTATAATAAAAAGTCCACCCACAGTGACTAAACGAAACAGCCTTGACATTGTCTTGCATAAGGAGGATACAGAGGTCCTATTGTCATGGTTACCTGACAATGACTCCTGGCCGCAGATCAAAGTTCTTGTTGACAATCTGGAGCAGCTCTGACTCCGTTTTCTGGGAGGAACCGTAGGTGAACAAGGAGATGGACAGAGGTTTGGCCACTCCGATAGCATAAGACACCTGTAACACACACCCACAGAAATGTAGATAGAAATGTTTTTATCAGTACAGCTTAAAGCTTTAGTGCGTAACATTTGATATTAATGAACGTCCATTACATTCAAGCCATTGCCAAATGAGTTGTTACAAAGCTAATTAAGACTATGAGCTCCACACAACTCTCTGTGTATTTCTCAGTATGGCTGTGTTCAGAAGATTGTGTCGTCCGGCGACTTTCGCGCGCAGAAACCCGAGTGAAGATAATTACCTGAACCTGTCAGTCACATTTTTTTAATCCTCCGTGTCCTCCTTGGCTACTAGCAACTGTGTGGAGGAGGGGTGGGGGCTGTGTGCGATCACGGAAGGCTTGTATCGTGTACGCGCCGACAGTTTTGTTGTCATTACTTAGAATTTCTCATGGGGGTGACAGAAACTACGCACTATAGCTTTAATGCTTCAAACGCTGGTCATGTACACATGGGTGAATGAATGATGATGTGGGCTCACCTGAACCAGAACTCTCCTGCACAGTTTGGCTTTGACCAGAGACTTGGCAACCCAGCGAGCAGCATAGGCAGCAGAGCGGTCCACCTTTGAGAAGTCTTTTCCGGAGAAAGCTCCGCCACCGTGAGCGCCCCACCCTCCGTACGTGTCTACAATGATCTTCCTGCCTGTCACACCAGCGTCACCCTGTTAAAGAAAGAAGGAAAGATGAGCAAAAATCAGTGGTGACTTTTTTACATTTTTTCTTTTGTTTGTTTTCGAGATGAAATGAGCAGCTTGTGTGTGATGGTCACCTGAGGTCCTCCAATGACGAAGCGACCGCTGGGCTGAAGGTGGCAGATGGTCTTGTCGTCCAAATATTTAGCTGGAACCACGGCATCGATCACCTAATAGAATCAATGCAACAGAACCAAAGATATGACTTCATTTCCTAGGCAATGCATTCATCAGAGGCCAGTGAAGTGTGTTTATAGGATCAACCTTCTCCTTGAGGACCCTCTTCTGTTCCTCCAGAGAGATGAAGTCATCATGCTGGACAGAGACTACGATGGTGTGAACTCTCTTGGGGATCACAGCTCCGTCCTTCTGGTCGTAATGTACCGTCACCTGTGGGACAGCCAAGAAATCAAAAAGTTAGCACACAATAATGTATATATTATAGTATAATTACAGAAGTAATCTACAGTTCTCTCTCTTTTACCCTCATTTATCTAGTTTCCTGCTGCTGCTGTGAACCAAATTTCCCCACAGGATGACTACATTTTCCTTTGAATGTATCGGTTTACTTGTGCAGACCCTCACCTGAAACTCTGAATGAAAGTTTTGCCAGACATCTTCTAACATTCCAGAATTGGCAATAGCTAAGTAACTACATAGTCACTTTGTTGATTCATTAATACTTCTTTGTCATAGTAAAAATGTGTGCTCAGTCAAATCTGTGATACATTTAAAGCTATTGTGTTTGAATGCCTGGTTTTAATTTGGATATAGTCTTTCTTGTCTGGTTTTCTAACAACCTACATTGGACCTGGGACACAAAGGTATTAGACACGTAATGTCACAGAGCTGCAGTCAGCGGCTAACTGCCTCAAAATCGGTCAAAAGTCTATTATTTCTACACAGAGAGCTTTATGTTAAATACTTAAGTAACCACAGCTGATCCGATTTTGTCTGCTGGCACCAAAATAAATCTCTTGGAAGACATCCAGAGTAGAAACAATAAACTAATTCACAGAAAGACTACTGTGGTTTTGTTTCGGGAGGAAAAAAGAAAAATATTGCATATGTTGTAATACTTTGTACAACACATGACCTCACCTGTGTTTTAGAGTCGGGACGCAGCCAAGCAATGCTGCCGGATCGTCGGAGTTCAGCCATCTTTGAGTTGAGTCTGTGGGCTAAGACGATGGTGAGAGGCATGCACTCCTCTGTTTCATCCGTGGCATAGCCAAACATCAGACCCTGCAGAGAAAGAGAGTCAGTACAGAAACAGAAAGATGTAAACTGTATAATGACACCGATCATCATCAGCAGGAAATAGTCAGATTGACTGAATCTGTAACAAAAACAATGACAAAATATTAATAATGCATTGTACGACACAGTGGCCTGTGAGGAGTCAGCTGGAGCTAGTTATATTAATATACAGTGCCTTGCGAAAGTATTCGGCCCCCTTGAACGTTTCGACCTTTTGCCACATTTCAGGCCTCAAACATAAAGATATAAAACTGTAATTTTTTGTGAAGAATCAACAACAAGTGGGTCCCAATTATGAAGTGGAACGAAATTCATTGGCTATTTCAAACTTTTTTAACAAATAAAAAACTGAAAAAGTGGGCGTGCAAAATTATTCAGCCCCTTTACTTTCAGTGCAGCAAACTCTCTCCAGAAGTTCAGTGAGGATCTCTGAATGATCCAATGTTGACCTAAATGACTAATGATGATAAATAGAATCCAGCTGTGTGTAATCAAGTCTCCGTATAAATGCACCTGCTCTGTGATAGTCTCAGAGGTCCGTGTAAAGCGCGAGAGCATCATGAAGAACAAGGAACACACCAGGCAGGTCCGAGATACTGTTGTGGAGAAGTTTAAAGCCGTTATTTGGATACAAAAGATTTCCCAAGCTTTAAACATCCCAAGGAGCACTGTGCAAGCGATAATATTGAAATGGAAGGAGTATCAGACCACTACAAATCTACGAAGACCCGGCCGTCCCTCTAAACTTTCAGCTCATACAATGAGAAGACTGATCAGAGATGCAGCCAAGAGGCCCATGATCACTCTGGATGAACTGCAGAGATCTACAGCTGAGGTGGGAGACTCTGTCCATAGGACAACAATCAGTCGTATACTGCACAAATCTGGCCTTTATGGAAGAGTGGCAAGAAGAAAGCCATTTCTTAAAGATATCCATAAAAAGTGTCATTTAAAGTTTGCCAAAAGCCACCTGGGAGACACACCAAACATGTGGAAGAAGGTGCTGTGGTCAGATGAAACCAAAATCGAACTTTTTGGCAACAATGCAAAACGTTATGTTTGGCGTAAAAGCAACACAGCTCATCACCCTGAACACACCATCCCCACTGTCAAACATGGTGGTGGCAGCATCATGGTTTGGGCCTGCTTTTCTTCAGCAGGGACAGGGAAGATGGTTAAAATTGATGGGAAGATGGATGGAGCCAAATACAGGACCATTCTGGAAGAAAACCTGATGGAGTCTGCAAAAGACCTGAGACTGGGACAGAGATTTGTCTTCCAACAAGACAATGATCCAAAACATAAAGCAAAATCTACAATGGAATGGTTCACAAATAAACATATCCAGGTGTTAGAATGGCCAAGTCAAAGTCCAGACCTGAATCCAATCGAGAATCTGTGGAAAGAACTGAAAACTGCTGTTCACAAACGCTCTCCATCCAACCTCACTGAGCTCGAGCTGTTTTGCAAGGAGGAATGGGCAAAAATGTCAGTCTCTCGATGTGCAAAACTGATAGAGACATACCCCAAGCCACTTACAGCTGTAATCGCAGCAAAAGGTGGCGCTACAAAGTATTAACTTGAGGGGGCTGAATAATTTTGCACGCCCAATATTTCAGTTTTTTATTTGTTTAAAAGGTTTGAAATATCCAATAAATTTCGTTCCACTTCATGATTGTGTCCCACTTGTTGTTGATTCTTCACAAAAAATTACAGTTTTATATCTTTATGTTTGAGGCCTGAAATGTGGCAAAAGGTCGAAAAGTTCAAGGGGGCCGAATACTTTCGCAAGGCACTGTATCAGTCCTGTCACGAGACAAGACATAATAAATGAAAAGAGCACTTCTTAAAACAAACATGAAGGTTAAAAGACATTAAAATAGACGTATATATAAAAGATAAATCAAGTAAAATAAGATAAAGTTATGTTTTAAGAAAATATTTATAAGAAGATCTTGAATCAGCGAGCTTTATTTTACATCCTTAGACGTGGTATTATAGATATTGCAAAACTTATTTTAACTGTTGATTTTTTCTGATTGAATTACACTTAAACTTAAATTACTCAGAATGAGTACATTGATTTTTGATACCTTAAGTACATTTAGCTGTAATTGTACTTAAGTAGGATTTTAAATACAGGACTTTCACTTGAAATAGAATATTTACTTAAAAAGTAAAAGATCTAAGTACTTCTTCCACCACTGCTGAATTGTCTCAATTCTTTAACACTGTAGTATTGAGTCAAACAAATAGAAACAGAAGTCAAATATCACAGCCATCCAGCCCTCCAGCCAACATTAGCCAAAGGTCACATTGTCCTGTTGCAACAGTCCTACCTGGTCCCCCGCTCCAATGTCCTCCTCCTGTCTGTCAACATGGACCCCCTGAGCAATGTCTGGACTCTGCTGCTCCAGAGCCACCAGCACATTACACGTCTTATAGTCAAAACCTACAGAAGAAAAGTGAACGAGAGCGATAAAGCTGACAACACGGCACATTTTACCTCTATTTTAGTTGATTTCCAAGTTGCTTTCTCACCTTTGTCAGAGTTGTCGTAGCCAATGTGTTTGATGGTGTCCCTCACCACCTTCTGGTAGTCCACATTGGCCCGAGATGTGATCTCTCCACAGAGCAACACCATGCCAGTCTTACACACTGTCTCTGTCAATACAACCAAGACATTACACATACTTTTAAACATCTTGTGAAATTAGAAAATCTTTGGACACAGTTCTACTTTTTGACTTCTATCACTTGGAAATAGCTGTTGCAAAGACAGGCCTTATTGCCGTTATCAGCAAATTCACAGGGTTGCTCTGAGTGGGGAGTAGGGATCTTGTGACACTCAGAGGTCAATATTAAAATACAGTAAATAATCTAACAATCCAGACAATTTAAACTCGGGTTTGTACGTCAAAACTGACCGCATGTTGCCCTTTGTCCTACTTAGGAGAATTTAAAGAAAAAGTTAAAATATTGAAATAATGACATTAAATCGATCTGAATTCTAGTTTACTTACCACATGCCACTTTGGCATCTGGGTCCTGCTTCAAGTGAGCATCCAGGACAGCATCACTGATCTGGTCACAAATCTTGTCTGTGGAGAGAGGACAAGCATTAAACGTTAAAAAGTTTAGATTCAGAACAGAGACAGTGTGATGTGAATGTATTACTGCACAGAGATTTCTAGATACGGTATATGAGCCTTTTGAGGCAGTAATTTCAGTTTTTGAAAGACAGAAAAAACTAAATATTGTAGCATTATTACTGTAGGTTCTACAAATATTTCTCTGAAAGGTTACAAGCTAATATTTCAAACAGGACGAGCGTTGGATTTTAGTTGTATCACTCAGCAGCAGGACAATGTCTCACCAACCACTCCATTCATTTCTATCTGTCATCCTGCTGGAGCATGCAATACATGGGTTACATCAGAAACAACATCAACATCTGGTTGCATCGGCTTGACACGACACTGAGAACCTCAATGTATAGTTTTAGTTCAGAGATATGGAGGAATTAAAATAATATGAAACTTTTTGTCATCTTCACTTTAAATTGACTAAATCGATTTATAGCTGGTTTACAGTCTGTAGGTGTAGAAGAGAATATGTATCTTTGATCCCCCCCAAAAAAAGGCCACTATCTGTGGGAACAGCCCAGACCTTGAGGTGTGTTATCAAATCAAAAGTTGTGTGCTGCAGCTTTCCACCAAGGCCACACACCTCTGTAAATGTTCAAACAGTATGGGAAGTATTTTAACTGGTAACTAGGTCTTTTGACTGGTAACTAGGTCTAGATTGTTTTTAAGACCTAAAAGACTTTAAGTTAAAGTAAAAGTCCTCTGGGAGGCCCGAGTTGGACTCTGTTAACTTGTTAAGTCCTTTTTTAAGGCCCAGTTTGGAACTGGTTAAGTCCTCTGGGAGGCCAGGTTTGGAACCTGAGTTGCAACAGAAAACATAAGTACTCTGGGAGGCCCGAGTTGGACTCGGTTAACTTGTTCTTATACTGCACTGTAAATTTAATTATCGTCTTTTATCTGTTTTTAATTTTTTTTTATCATTTTTAACTGCGCTTTAATATTTAAATTTCTTAATCGTTGTTAACTGCTCTTTAATGTTTTATGTAAAGCACTCTGAATTGCCCTGTTGCTGAAATGCGCTATACAAATACAGCTGCCTTGCCTTGCCGAGTGAAATGTGATTACTATCTACAATAAAGATGTATTGTTTGAAACATGATTGGCCATGTTTCAAACATGAATGCAAAAGGTTTGTTTTGTTTTCCCTGAGACCGCAGAGGGTGGGGGGTGGGAGAGGGTTTTGGGTCTTGTTTGATTGTAGTTGTTTGTTCTGTATGTTCTATGTTCAAAAATATAAAAATAATAAAAAATTGATCATAAAAAAAAAATGAATGCAAAAAAACTAAACTGTGACACAACCAAGATGAATTTCTCAAATTCAAAATCAGCGTAACTTATTTTCTAACCCTGTGGTTTTACACAATATTGCGCCATTATCTGTGAAGCAACTGTTTTACTCTGCTGAGTTTACTGATTATCGATTTAGGAACTTTGTAACATATTTGTGAAAGGATTACAACACTTTGAAAAAAAGGGGTGGGGGAGCAGTGTAGAGGGTAGAGTACATTTTTAGCTTTATAATTAGCTTTCTCAGGTGTGTATAGAACATTTGGGCAACATTTTACATAAGTCCTCCTTTTTAGCATTTATAAGCAGTATATAAACATTAAATACATTGTTAATAACACCATCATGTAGTTGTAAGCAGCTATAGACATTTTTAAGGGTTTGTTAAATATACAGTAGTTGTCAGCAATTATAACTTATGACCTATGAAGACATATTTTATATTATTACAACTGTATTTTACCATATTGCAATTAATCATACACCAGCCTCCACTTATGGTTGCCCACAGGAGGAGTTAAAGTTGTTGACAAATACATTAATAAAGACTTATATCTGCTTATATAAGTGATGTTATAAACCATTTATGAAATATTTACAGAGTGCTAATAAATGCTATATAGGGGGACTTAAAGTAAAGTTTTGCCAACACGGGATTGACAAGAATTGACAACCATATCCAACAGCAATCCACATAGAAACTGTAATTGGTCATTTTAATTAGGTTAAGGCTGTTGGACAATGTTGTTCTGTCGCATGTATTTGTATGTATGTATACTTATTTCAATGTCAACATGCCAGTTGTATCCCCGCATAGAGTCCACATGACACTTTTCTTCAGTGTGCAACCTTACACCAGTGTCACACACATTCACCTCCTGCTGCCCATAAGTGAGAGTGAGCGTGAGGGGCAGTAAACACATGTTGCTGTGAATGGAATACCAACCATGCTTGGAGAGTAAATACTCAGCACTGTGGAGCTATTTTGGACATGAAGTTCAACTTGCCTAGAGTTTATTCATATGTATGTCTATGTTTTAACCATGGAATGTTAAATCTAGTCCTCTGTGTATAGATAAGAAAAAGGTAAAGATGTGTTTTGAAAATGATATGTTCTGGATGTGTTTACAACAAAGTGTGAAGAAATGTGTTGTGAGATATCTCATAGTAAACACTTTAACACACTAAAGTTGATTGGAGACTCACCTGGATGTCCCTCTCCTACGGACTCCGACGTGAACATAAAAGAGCCATCGTCCAGCGTGTCACTCATTTTTCTTTACAGGGCCAGGTATTCAGCAAGACTCAGAGAGAAAAGTTTCCTCAGCTCCCTCCAACAAGCAGTGCAGAGAGATCTGAAGGCTGCTTTATATTCCTGCTGGTTCTCTTTAAGAGTATAATGAAGAAAAAAAGGCCAACAGCCCTGCAGCCAATACAAAGTCTATCCTACAAAACTCCACGCCTGTGTCCACATGGCCCGATATATATGGCTAAAAGAACACACACACGCACACTCTCTCTCTATGCGCGCACACACACACACACACACACACACACACACACACACACACACACACACACACACACACACACACACACACACACACACACACACACACACACACACACACACACACACACACACACACACACACACACGTCATGTGAATCCATGGGACAGTCCATTCCAGGGGGAATGGATGATGGGAGGGCATTTACAGCTTGTGGAAACTGCTTTGAAACACCTTGTGTACAGTATGATACTTAAGTGCGTTTAAAGTCACCACCTCCACATTGACAGCTCTGCTTTTTAGGGTGAAAGACTGGAAGGGTGGGAGCAGGAACAGCTTAACTAGGGGTTCCCCTCCCCTTGTCACACTGGTGGCATGGCTCTGTCTGCTGGGACTCTGCCAGGTCAGAGCAGCCTATGGATAGAGGGACAG
This sequence comes from Perca fluviatilis, assembly GCF_010015445.1. Taxonomy (NCBI): domain Eukaryota; kingdom Metazoa; phylum Chordata; class Actinopteri; order Perciformes; family Percidae; genus Perca; species Perca fluviatilis. The sequence continues at coordinate 17,319,278 of NC_053130.1, read as the reverse complement.
AGAGAATGCTGGTTGTTGTCAACTGCAAAAATGATGCAATTACTTCTGTTTACCTCATGTTCAAGGAGTTGGTGGTGGTTAAATAATACAAAATGCTCTAGAACATGATTACAAAGCAATCAAAACAATAACATATGGATGTAAAACATAGATCTTCAACAATTAGTCAATTGAAAGAATATTAATCTGCAACTTTTTTTTTTATGGATTAATCATTTTAAATTAAATTTTTTAAGCAAAAAAGCCAAACTTTTGATGGTTCCAGTATTTGCTACTTTGTCCCGTTTGAATTTTTGCTACTCTTGGTCTTACATTTTGGTAAATTGCAGTGGTGGAAAATAGCTAAAAGTACATTTGGTCAAGTATTGTAGTTGAATTAAGTAGGCTACAATTTTACTACTTTATACTCATACTTTACTACATTTCAGAGCAAAATGTACTTTTTACTACACTACATGTATGTGACTGCTATAGTTACTTTGCAGATGAACTTTTAATGAAAACCTAATGCTTAGTTCATGAACAATATAATGAATGTAATATATAAAACTACCAATCAGTGTAACTATAAGTGGTTGGTTTAAAGATAAAAATAAAAAAAGATAAAAAATAATTGTGTCATGAATAATTCCCTTGACCTCAAGTAAAGTGGAACACTGTGGACTTTTCATTAAGATGACATAAATGTTATAAGGCTTGTTTGACGACAGAGAATGCAGTACCGAGGTGATTTACTGAGTTTTAGACAGATAGCTTTAGGCTACTTGTTGCTAAAGTAACTGCTAACTACTGCTAACTGTAGTAAGCTGTCATTAGCTGGGTGACCGGATAGCTCAGTTGGTAGAGCGGGTGCCCATATATAGAGGTTTACTCCTCGATGCAGCGGGGGGGGGGGGGGGTTTCCCCCCCGACCTGCGGCCCTTTGCTGCATGTCGTTCCCCCTCTCTCTCCCCTTTCATTTCTTCAGCTGTCCTGTCAATAAAAGGCCTAAAAATGCCCAAAACATTATCTAAAAAAACAAAACAACCTGTCATTAGCTCGGTTAGCTGTACAGCTGTCCTATTAGCTAACTCATCCCTGGGGTGCTAGTAGCCAAACCCAGAAAGAAAACCACCTATGGGTACTGTATTCCCTGTCGTTAAACTGGCCTGGTCAAAGTATTTCAAATTTGTACTTCAGTACAGTACTATGTAATTAGTTACTTCCATCACTGTCGATAATTACATTTGGACAGACAGCCACCTGTTGTCTGAATGCTCTTTTCCATCTAAGTTCCAGCCTGAGGCTCTTGTCTCTGTACACAACTGCAGAAAATATCGAGATCCATTTCCAGAGAGGAGATCAAATAATGAAGATGTGTCTCTCAGATATATTGAGGCCTTTAAGGTGACTCACTGTGCCTGTGTTTTAATAGAATATCAGGGACTGTAGAGCAGAGATCTTCAACAGGAGCTCCGTGACCCCTAGGGGGTCCTCAGAGTTAGTTCCGGGGACCGCCAAATTATTCAAAATATAATAATAATAAAGTTTCTTTTTTCAAAAATGAAAATGTCTACAAATATACTTTAATATGAATCCAACATATCAATAGCAAAGAGAAATTGGCCTATTTGTGGAAAAAAAAAATTACATATTGAAGATAAGCTTACTATAGGTAAGCTAGCCACTATGGTATCTGTACAGTTAAGCTTAAAGATTCACTGTGCCTTCCACATGTATGTTTTATGTTAAAACATGATGTATAAATAATTTATTTATATCCATTCGGTCCGGTTTAATATGGAACTTAATTGTATACATACAATATATGCAGTAGGGGGTCCCAACTCGTTCTCAAGGGGTCCCTGACCTAAAAAACATTGAAGACCCCTGCTGTAGAGGACTGTTTATGTAAGTGATGTTCACAAACATACTGTATATGCATGCACAAACATACACCTGGAGAAACAATGGGACTGTAAACTGCAGAGACACTGACTCTGTGCTTTTTCATATGGTAATACAAGCTCTGCAGACAGTGAAAGATACACACATCTCTCTTTACTGTAGCATAAACAGTGGAGAGGGACTATGGACAAACCCTTTCTCTCCACCTCTCTCTCTCATCTGGCTCTAATATCAGCTAGTGTTGAGTTGGCCTCATGAAATGAGAGGAGAATGTTAACTAGCTCTCAGTAGTGAATACAATTCCTCTTCCTTACTGTTTGAAGTCTCATTTAAAGCAGATTTAACCAGAAAAGCAAAAAAGCACAATCTACATTAACTTTAGAGCCATGTAAGCAGTAAATGCATTACCTTTTTTTCTTCACAGTTCTACAGAAACTCTAAAAATGAATTTGGAGTATTTGTAAAACTACAGTAGTTCTGTGCATAAAAACATTTGACATAGTGAATATCTGTCTGAACTGCACACTCTAAGAAATAAATCTGTAAAATAACAGAATAAGTTCTGGCATCTCATTACCCAGACTTTGTCCTGTAATTAAAAACAGAAATTTTGTGTGTAGCGTCAGTAAAAATACAGACACTTTTCTATCAGGCCTTTATTAAATTCTCTCAGTTAGTACACTTCTGAAAACTGTGAAAAAAACACCCAAAATGTCAACAAAATGTAAAAAAAACTGCCAATATGTTGAAAAAAATGCAGGAAAAAGCTACAAAAATACCAGAAAAAAGCATCAAAAAGGTACAAAAACAACACAAAAACTGTCCAAAATGTCTTAAAGGTCCCATGACATGGTGCTCTTTGGATGCTTTTATATAGACCTTAGTGGTCCCCAAATACTGTATCTGAAGTCTCTTTCCCAAAATTCAGCCTTGGTGCAGAATTACAGCCACTAGAGCCAGTCCCAAAATGAGCTTTCCTTAAGGTGTAGACACATATAGCCGACGGCCGACCGTGGACAGAAAACCCCGTCGATATGATCAGTCGCGTCCCCGAGGTTAAAAAAACTGCCACAGAGAGGGGAGAGGAGACGAGACGTAATACATCTGTATAACAGCAGGTGGCGCTAATCTGTATTGTTGCCAATAAATGAAAACTGGCAGCTGATTGGACGAACGCATCACATGGGTTTGTTTTCTCCGGAAATTCAGAGCCAGACTGTCTTGGCGGCCGTTCAGAATACGATCTCATATTGTACTAAAATAGTTCACTGAAACATGTTTCTGAAAACATTTTAAGCGAGAAATAGGCCGTGCAGTTGCTGAATCTGTCTTCATTTCAGCTCAACAAAGGTCAGTTTAAAAGATATTTGTCAGATTTTGAGAGACTCTAGTCACCTCATTCCGCTCGCCATTTCAGGGTCAGAGTCCCGACTGCCCTGGCGCCGACCGAACATGTCAGGTCGGCCAAAATGAACGCCGACAGCCCCTCAGACGGACGACGGCTCGGGACACACCGAACAAATTAAATAAACTAAAAAAATAAACTAGATCATAAAGAGACAACATGGGCCAGTCTGATGGCACAGTGCACGACCTTGGGATGATACACCTGTTTATTTTGGCATGACTACTGCCTGTATACCAGGATGAAAACACTCAAGACGGACACCACACTTGTTACGTAAACACACATGAAACTGACTCCTCTCTGAGTTTGTGTAGTTTGCCTCTAAACATTTGTTAATGACTGACCAGAAGAAGGGATTTTTTTTTTCACCTCCAACAAGATCACTCTGGTTATGTGGAAAGATAACTGCTATCAGTGCTTTGATAACGTGTCAACATGAAGAGTGAATGTGTGCTGGGGAATTGTGAAAAATACAATACAGATAATGCTATAAACCAGGGGTGTCGGACTGGGGGGGAAAAGGGGACTGAGTACCCAGGGCCCTCATGTGAGGAGGGCCCAAAAAGATGCTAGAATGAATAGCTGTGGATGCGGGGAAGGGCCCATAGAAAATGCCTTTCTACAGGGCCCAGAATTTTGTGCTACACCCCTGCTATAACCCTCAACGTGTAATTTATTGACTTCTACCTTTTTCTGTGTTCTACATGAGGCTAGCACAGTGGAACAGAGACTTCCAGGAGCTTAAAAGACAGATTAACTGACATCACTTGTAATGTTGTATTTGTCATTTCCCCGCGCCGCTACATTAGAATCAATGCGACACACCTTACCAAAAGCGTGGAGGTTGTCGATATGACTTGGTAAGATGCATGTCAATTGTTGCGCCCAACACTTTTGAAAGTTACAGCTATATTTGATTTCTTTGCGGAAAAACTGCCTTCACCTGCCATTTTTATTGGCTCGCTTTTCGGGTCTGAACTTTCCGGGAAGCTTGCGCAGAGATCAACTGCAAAACTGGGTTATAGGTTGCCAGGTTGAGGTGACAAACGGGTTGAAAATTGTATATGGTGTGTGGATTGTGTGACTAGGATGTGTTTCATACAAGATCTGGCAACAGGTCAACATTAGACAATCACATTGGCAATGAAAATTACGGGAATTTCCCAGGAGAACTATCAAACTGGGAGCAGTCCGGGAGATAGGGCTAAAAAATGGGAGAAACCCGTGAGTTTGGTAGGTATGGTGTAAAGTCTCTGGAGGTGAAACATCTGACCTGTATGTACACTAGTTATCATGCACATGGAGGTCAGTCTGTCAGGAAAAAAAAATGCAACCCTGATATACAAGGTCCTTTGAAGTGTTAAATCATTCTGTAAATCTATTGCAAATGCATATCTACTTCATATTAATCTAACTCAGTTTTTCCTCTCTTTAAAGCAATTTAAAGTTTATTGAAGTTTGTAGGAAACCCCTAATTTTCCAAGCAAAGCTTTTGCCTGTAACATTTTGTAAGTTTTCTTATTTCTATACATTTTTAAATTCCATTGTTTTCACCAGTGAAATATTTAGTTTGAACTATTTTATTCAAATCTAGTTTTGTACTTCTGAGACACCATTTTGATCCATATCAGGTATTTTTTTTATCATCTATTCTGTATATATGTATGTATGTATGTATGTATGTATGTATGTATGTATGTATGTATGTATGTATGTATGTATATGTATATATATATATATATATATATATATATATATATATATATATATATATATATTCTCTGACAATCACTGCCAGAATAGTTTGCCACAGCTGATGATGCTGCCACATGAAGAGCCAGACCAGTCTGCTGCTAACACTGGACCCCTGGACAAAGTTTTGATTACTATATTTTATTTATTATTGTTAATATAAAAAAGTTTCACACCACATTTATTGTAATTATTTCATGCAGAATGTATGTAGATGTAAAATGTAATAGCTTGATAGTTGAGATAATATCATAAATCAGTTCAAGTCATTTATCATTAAGAATTTTTTTATTCAAACAAAATATAAAAACAAAGGGTACTTTGTACCGTTAATTGCTCCTGGGAATAAATAAAAATGGAAAACTCTGTAAATTTTAATAAATAAGTTAAAAGTACAGAAAACTGAGGCAACTAACATGCTAGCTTGAAAGCTGTGAGTGCTAACAGTAGTAAGCAGTCGGCGGTTTAACTCAGTGGTTACTTCCACTCAAATGTTGATTCCTAGCTCCTCTGGGTCAGGGGTTCGAACCACGGGCGCTGTCTGCTGTTTTTCAGGAATTTCCCCAGTGTGGGATTAATAAAGTCTATCTCATCTTATCTTAACCAGTGAATGAGACATGAAGTAGTGTAAAATTGCAGTCATTTCCCAGCTCTGCTCTGAAGCGGCGACGTAGCAGTGTTCGTGCACGTCTGCGTGTGGGTCTGAGCCCCGAGGGCGGTGGGGGGGCGGGGGGATATGCTACTTTTAAATCTTGCTAGCTCCTCAACATTAACAACCCTGCCTTTAAGTACTGGTTTTCAAACCATTCTATATGAATAATTTTCACAGAGAGCCAAACCAATGGACAGTCGTTGAAAAAGGAACTGGAACACAGGTTTTTCTTTTAATATAGCTAATCTACCAGATGCAAGGATTCATGTGTCAACGTAAGGTGTGTCATCATCTGAGACATTGACAAATTAAATTGACAATGTTTCAATCGACTGGATCTCTGTCGGGTCAATCTTGTGTAATAAAATTAATTTCTTGTTTGGAGTCCGTGTGCAGGGGTTATGTTTTTTTGAATTTGAACTACTTTATAAACTAGCATATTAGGTAGATTGTGAATTTCCCCACAGGGATCAATAAAGTCTTATCCTAAACTATAATAATACATCATCATTTAATTTTTATAATATTATATTTTGTATTATTAATCTGAATCTAAATCATCATTTAGGGGTGAATTATTACACATAATCTCATAGGTACAGAGGGAATGGAATATTATTTTGACATACTCTAACATGAAGAGTATTGCCTAATAGGTCAGCGAGACGAGAAGATATATGAAACCTACAAAAGATACACTCTAGATAAAGTTTAAAGTTCAAATCCTCCTGACCCTTTATCCACAGAGCCGTTGGGCCCCTGAGAAGACGACAAGCACAATGATAAAAGCCTGATGACCTTTGTGTTGCAGCGTGTAGCTGAATAAACTAAGTGAAAAAAACTAAACACACATTATACATTCATCATTTAAATACTATAATTCCACATTACACTATATAAAGAAAAAAAAAACACTGAATCGATGTCAAATCAGACATGACAGCGTCTCCTCCTCCTGTCTGATTGGCTACGTCAAAAGGTGTGTCATATATTGACCCACTTTAATTTAGTCTAAAAACAGGGGTCATTGTTTTGGGGTTTTTGAGTCGGTCAGATTCAAACTTGCCAGAACAGGATGAGATAAATGAATCCTGGCAGCGTCAGGGGCAGGTAACACCTGTTTGTCTTTCCCCAGGTCCAAGGACACAGTTCGGCTCTGAGCCCGTCTGGTTACCAACCAGTTTCATCTGGATGGCAGTCACAGCTCGCAGGACGAGTTGGATCCTGCCAGTCACAGACATTTATTAGGGCTTCAACTGACGACTGATATTGTTAATCTGTTGAATATTTTCTCGATTAATTGATAAATGTTTGGTCTATAAAATGTCAGAAATGGAAATGTCATTCAGTGTTTTCCAAATCCCAGGATGATGTCCTCAAATGTCTTGTTGTGTCCACAACTCAAAGATATTCAGCTTACTGTCATAGATAAGTCAAGAAACTAGAAAATATTCACATTTAAGAAGCTGGAATCAGATAATCCTTTTTTTCATAATAAAGGACTTAATCGATTAATGGGCAATTAATTTAATAGTTGAAAACTAATCAATTAATCAATTATTCTTTGCAGCTCTACACTTATTGCTTGGTTGAGAGATCGTGGAGTGTGTACATCTTGTTAAATTAGGAATTGCATATCTATAAACAGCAGATAATTCACACTGTCACCAGTTTATTGTATGTTTATGGACATTTCTTGGATGGCTCTATCCATTAAGGTCATTTCTTTTGTGTTCAATTTGTGGCTTCTTGTTTGTATTTATCTGAATATTTACCTGAAAGTGGTTAACAGAATTATTAGGTGGAATTTTGGCATTATAGAACTAGTTATATTGCCAAGATTTTGACATTTCTGCCATCAAACTGATCCAAAAGAAGATCTCCCTTTTCAAATGGATTTGGACAGTAATTACTATTATTACTATTGTACTCCCTGTCCTTCCTTTATTACTGCCCACTTTACTCTGATTGGCTTCACTTGCACAATAAGAATATCACGTGTCAAGCAAGCAAGCGACAACACCATACAGGAGGTGGGGTGCAAATCTTCAGCTGTGATTGGCTGTTGGTCCCCCACACTCCCCACTAGAGCAGCATGGTCCAAGGAGTCTGTTCTGTATTTGTGTGTTCTGTATTTGTGTGTATGTTTGCAGAGTGTGTGAGTGTGAGACCTAACTTAAACCTTACAGATGAGAGTCTTGTGCGTTGTGAATGCGTGAAATGTTTACGGTACATTGACAAGTCTTTGCATGTTTCTATGATGATTATCTGCCGAATTACAAGCATAAGCCTCACTTTGTCATATACTTTTGGGGGGGAAATCCATTGGCCATCCATTACGTTTTATAGTAGATGATGTGAAATGGTTTACAACTACAAAAACAAGCATCCAGGCAGACTGTATTACACACACACACACACACAGCCCAGCATATGGCCGAGCAGAGTAGCCGGAGGGAGTGCAGCAGCTGGGCTCGTGGAGTGTCATCCTATCCCATCTCTATTTCAGCCCACTTTGGACTCTCAGCACATTCCTCTGTGAAGCTGCCACCAATGAGTGAAATATTACCACAATACCAATAGCAATACAACTCCGACACAGGGAGAGAGGTTATGTAAGTTCACCCCCTTCACACACACTCCCCTAACCTGAACCCCCTACTACACCGCACTGGGGTGGACTGGGTTTTTATCAATGGCTTCTCTATAAAAACGGCTATCTCCAATGGTGGTGGTTGTAAAATGGGTCATACAATACAGACAGGATGTTTTTTAGAAGATGGACAAAATCTATATAATAGATATAAAGAAGATGACTTCTCATTTAGTAATTTCGTATGAGTCAAATTATGTATTATCTAATCATGAATCAATTTTACATTAGATATAGTTAACTCAGCAACTGTTTTGATAATCAATTAATCATTTTAGACATTCAAACAAAAATGCAAAAAGATGTAGGGCCCAGCCTCTGTGAGGATTTGATGCTGAACTTCGTCATGCATGACAGTAAACTGAATATTTTGGGGTAAAACCAAGCAATTTCAAGATGTCACCTTGGGTCCTGGGAAATTCCAGTGGCTATTTTTTCACAATTTTCTGACAATGTATAGACAAAATGATTATTGAATAATTGGTAATGAAAATAATAGTTAATTGAAGCCCTGAATTCAGCCACTGAGCAGACTGTGTGTCAGCACTATAATCTCACTAACCTCCTGCAGGGGGCCGTCTTGCTCTGAGCCATAACAGCTGGAATGTGATCTCAGGACCTCTGCGGCTACTTTGGGACTGACCTGAAGAGATAATAAAAAGACAAATCTTACAAAGACATTTGTATGCCCCCCACTGACACGTGTTTATGTCAGCAGTTAAAATAAGAAATTCTGATGGTGTTCATTAATTTAACTAAAAAGATCAGGAGACTTTGTATCGTTGTCAAATACTTAATTACAGATGCTATTTATTATATGTATGGATATTAAAATAATCAAGGCAACATAACTGATTAAATCAATATTTAAAACTGCTGTCACATTGCTAATTGATGTGAGCTTCACTCTGCACAACGCTGTACCTGGTACTGAGGATTGAGCTCAACATGAGCCTTGTTTCACAGCAGTCTTTGAGAAATTCCTATCATGTTACGTTCACATAAGCAAGGCTTTCATTGTGAGGGGGACTGATGGGAGTTTAGACGGCTTAAGGGGCTGGTTGCAAACATCAGATTTCTTCACACTAGCAGCGAGGCACATTCTGGTCAGTATCACCTTTTTACAGTTTTGTTTGACATATTGTACTCAAATAAATGTTAAGTTAAATGTTAAGCCGTTAAAAACCAAGACTTTCATCTTATTGATTCTCTTGTTAATATGTGGTTAGCAAAGCATTTTTGGCAAATTAACAAAGCATGCATGAGTGCACCTGTTTATCTGTGTAAAGATATAAATAGCCATGCTAAAGTGATCTGACTGATGGTAAAACATCTTAATCTTGTTAAAAGTTCCTGAAGCAGAGTGTTTTTACATGTTTTCTCCGTAGAGTGCCTGCGGAGTGTGTTTAGGGTCATGGTGAGTGTGACCGTGGTCCTGAAGGCGTTGAGCCTGTTTGTTGCAGAGCTCATCAGCTCTGTCACAGACTGGTTTCAGTCCAAACCAGCATGGGCAAACCTAGAAGTGCTGGAGAACACAGAACTGAAGACCACTGGAGGCGGTGAGTCCAAAAAGAGGAACAAGGAGAATGAGCTAACTTGCAGACATGCTGCACTTTTGCACTGAAAAGGTTACAGATTTTTAGTATGAAATTCCCTCTTTGTGTTGCTGTTCTTCCATCGCAGTACAACAAGGAAACACTGTCTATTTTTACCCTCTGAACTAATAACGCTAATGAACACTTTGGACGAATGCAAGACTGGTCAAAATCCAACTTTTGGTGTGTGAAATAATGTACGACAGCACACAAATCAATCAACAAACTCTTTGTTGTCCAAAACAGACGGCATCATTCATAGGGCTGGGTACCGAATTCAATACTTTTTAGGCACCGACCGAATTACAGAGTATCAAAATCTGCCTAATCATTCAATAAAATAATATTTTTTGTGATTGGCTGTGTAACGTTACACGTTGTAGAGACACACAGGAAAAACTCTACGTTACACACAGAGACGGGGCTCACGTAGTAGGAGCTGAAAAATAAATAAAGACATTTTGCGGTAATGTTGTAATTTCTTTTCGTTAAAATGGATTTCATAAATTGGTATTGAAAAAAGTCAGGGTATTGGTATCAGTACCGGTATCGAACATGATACCCAGCCCTAATCATTCATAAGGCACAAGATAGTTAATGGACTTCTTCACTTATCCCTTATGAAGAAGAGTCAATGATTTAGATTCAATAATGCTCTTTTGTCTCTTTCAGTCCATGAGCGACACAGGGCCAAAACTCTGTGGGAGAATACTGGAGCAGTTGTCATGGTTGTACGACGACCTGGATGATTATTGTGCAGAGAGGTAAGAAATCACTGTATGTGTATCAGTAATAAGAACTCTGTAGTCACCTAACTGGTTAACTTTGATCCATGCTATTTGATTCTCTCTGTCCTTCCCTCTCTAGGAGGCTGCTGAGCTGTCCTCTCTAAAGTCCCAGCTGCAGGAACTTGGAGTGCCTCTGTTTGCCGTGGTCAAAGAGAACCTTGGCAAGGAGCTGGACTGCTTCAAGACGTACTTCTCTGGGAAGGTCTATGTGGATCAGAAGGTCTGTATTTACACATGGCTTTAAGCTATTAAGTGAAACATGGAGGGTTACATACCGGTAGTTTAAGACAATAAGCTGCTTTTATATTATTCTCATAGAGAAATTTCTACGGCCCTCAAGAGAGGTGGATGTGTCTATCCATATTTCTGCGTATTGGTGTGTGGAGGAACATTTGGCGGGCCTACAGGAAGGGCTTTGGAGGAAACATAAGAGGTGAAGGACTTGTCCTGGGTGGAGTCTTTGTCATTGGGCCTGGAGATCAGGTAGGCAGTAACTTATTTAATATTTTCTGACAAGTGCATCCGGATGTTTTAATGGGTTTTGATTGTGTTCACCCCAGGGTATTCTACTGGAGCACCGCGAGAAGGAGTTTGGGGATAAAGTGAATATGCTGGCAGTACTCAGAACAGCCCGCAAAATGCAAGACGATATGGCAAGATAGACCTCAAATATGTGATTGAATGGACTGTTTGTCATTGAGACGTTATGTAATATTGGTTGCAGCATGTTGCCATTTGCTGTGTGCATTCTTTAAGCTAATCCAGGAATTTTCTCTACATCATGATGTGCTCTACTCATATTGTATTTGGAAATGTAATGCTTTTCTGACTGCATTCACCTGTTGCTGATATGTTATACTGTGTCACAACTCTGTGGTTTAAATGTGCTACTTTAACTGTTTATTGACCCACTTTCTGCAGTTCTGGTTTTGGTTGTGTGATGGCCTTCTGTGTGTGTTTAATGAAGATTTGTTTCTAAACTCTGCTGAGAGAACAGATCTGATGCTAGCACACAAATCCAACACTGACATGAGGGAGATTGAGCCGTTGGAGTGATTAACATATTTGCCACGTAATAAACCACTTAACCAGTCATGCTGGAAAAAGATTATCAGCATATTTACCTGTCCGCGTGCCTTCATTTCCCATGCCTTGCTCCTTCAGATTCATGTCAAAGTTCAAATAGCCAGCTATCTTGCTCGATTAGTTTCCCTGCTCCTTTGACGTTTAGTACGCATGCGCCAAAATCTGTTTACAAATCGCTCTTTCAGAGAGGCGCTGCTGTTTGTCGCTTCATTGATTCTGGTGAGTGCGCCTTTATTACGAAAGTACTCCACTTTATATGACAGTAACAGCTTCTGAACAGGTGCACCCGCCTCAGGAACACATGCTATTTCCAAGCCCAGACTCTATAAATCAAAGGCTAAATCGTTAGCTAAGCTAACTGCTAATTTATTGATTGTATACCACGACACTTGTCTCCGTGCCAACTTTGTAGGAGACTGAACGTATTGATTATATAACCACCACCATCACCATATTTATTTAAAAAAGATAAAATATCAAGACCTGTTCGGTTACAATTTTAAGTGTAGTGTGTAGAGCCATCAGGTAGACTACTGCCATTGACTGATTAACGTCACACATGACATTGGTAGCGTTAAGGTCATTATCTGCATTATGTGTCTTCCTGCGGGCTGAAAAGGGCGGTGATCGTTACTGGTAGCTATTTTAGTGACCTCATCTTTACATGTAAGTTAGTTGAGGAAGAAGTAGTCGGACCCTTTACTAGCAAAGAAAATAAAAAAATGTCAAGTAAGTAAACTCTTTGTGAAATTATTTTTATGAATTTTATAATACAAAATATTAAGCCCGAACAAACAGCAAATACAATTACGCTGCTGGACTAATAATAAAAATAGCAGCACATTAAATCTGCAGTGGGTATAAAGCCAAAAAAAGCTGCCAGAATTTGAAGTAGAGTGCCCACAGCTTCCTTAAAACCTAATTTTAGGCGTCGTTGGGCAAAAATTCCATGATAATCTTTCAACATATTGTAATGCAAGTAGTCTGAGAGAACTAGACTTCTGCACCTCCTCTTGGCTCTGTTTCCAGGCTTTAGATAAGCGGTTATATAAGTTGGACAATATTTATTCAGCTTGCTTAGTTTTGTCTTTAATCATTTTGAGTGTTTTTTATTTATTATCTGCTAGCTTTTCCAACGTTTTAGACACAGATATGATAATAATAACGGTCCAAAATGGTGTTAAAAAGAGACGCAAAACTACCACAAAGGGACACAAACCGACTACAAAGGGAAAACACTGGAACTAATGTTGAATTGTTGTTAAGTCCCATATCCTTCCAGGCAACCGAGTATTACAATTTGGGGTTTTAACAGCTGGTTAACAAATAAAAGTAAATTATAAAAAATATAAGTAATGTTATATTAAGATATATATATATATATATATATATATATATATATATATATATATATATATATATATATATGATATTTTCATAGGATGATATTATTAGATTATTATTACGGATGCATTAACATGTATGCAACATTTTAAGGTTGTTTTAACTATTTTATATTCTCTTGGGCAGTTAAATATATGACAAATCATTCCACTAGTTGATCATGCATAAAAAATCAGAGTATTCAAGGTAACTATTAACTATAGCTGTCAAAGACAAGAAACATCTAAGCAGCATTTGAATGTTGTATCTAGTTTTTGGTGGTGGAGCTAATTTCACCACCTATTAGGTATACCATTGGGTAGTTTAATCGCCTATATAACAAATCATATTTTAGGAGCTGATAATTTTTTGTATGAAAATCAAATAAATGTCAAATAAATGTAGTGTAAAAAGCACAATATTCCCCCCTGAAATGTAGTGGAGAAGAAGTATAAAGTTGCATCAAATGAAAATACTAAGGTAAAGTAACTCAAAATTGTACTTTAGTACAAATACTATTTACAAGCTACTGTTTGACCCTTCCCCCAGTCATCTCATTAATGTAGTATATCACTTGATTATATTTGGTGATAATGTTCAAAGTGTTAGGCAACGCTACATCATGTTTGGCAGTGACAGTGTTGACAGCTCCTCTCACTGCTTGCTCTGCAGACGCATTCAAGGAATTTAGACTCTTCCTTGAGTTGCAGGCGTGGGCATCTGTCTAGCTATAGGCTGTTGCTGTTTCAGCCCTTTGTCCTCCCTGTCTTTATTTGTCAGAACACTAGCGCATTTGCGTCATTTACGATTTGAAACGGGATGAGCTAAATATTTCTTCACATTTTGGAAATGGAGACAAGTTAGTATGACATTTTTTTTACTTTTCTAATTGGTTATAAAAAAGATAGATTTGATCCTAATTAAACTTTAAGTCAGTTTTTTTTCCCAGTGTAATATCTGACTGGTCATATTTAATTCTGACTGCATGAATTTCTCTGTGTACTAATTATAAACTGACTTATATTTTTGTGTTTTCACTGTAATTTATGTGTTGATGTGTTTACCACACACGAGAGCTTCCGTGCAAGAATAGGAAGTTTGTTTGCAAATGGAGAACTCTTAAAACCCCAGTAAGATTATCAAGATAAGGGCCTTTCGTACTTGCTAATATGGTTCTTTCATTTTGATATTGCACACTCTGGGTGGGTAATCATTTCATTTTAAGCATGGCTACAAATTGGCTAACGTCTTATCTGGGTAGTCTAATGAGAAAAGAAAGATGCCACAGTATTTTTCTCTCTTAAATCTGTGAAATCAAATGCAGCCTCCTTGAAAGTAGCGCTTGCAGTTAGAGATGGATTGTATTGTCTTTGAAACGGTCTGTGGCGTGGCACAAGTGGTTTAACGCTCATAGAAAAGACTTGTGTTTCTTTCTTTCAGTGAAATCTTGTTTGTAGTCAGAGGGTCAGACTTTGTCCACGGTCCCGATGCTGGCTCTGTCCAGGTGTTCGAGAGCTTTGAGGTGGAGACTGTCCCTGCGCTGCTCTGCCCTCTCTCTGGGGAGCAGTACCATGAGCAGCCAGCCCTCCACCGCAGCCAGACCCCAGTTTCTAAGAACCCAGACTGCTCTGTTTCACCAAAGTAAAGCCAAAGCCAGTCCTGACCCAAACAAGCCCGCTACAGGCAAGGACATATTTGACTGCCTACACAGCTGTTCCCTACCATAACCCAAACTTCCAGCGTGTTCTAGAAACCGTGTTTCAGCCGTGACCTGTGCACAGTGTTTCCTTGCTTTCCACCCACTTTGTGCTGGAGTGACTCAAAAACAAAAAAAAAAAATTTTTTTTTTTTTTTTTTTTTTTTTTTTTTTTAAAAAAAAAAAATTTTTTTTATAAAAAAAAAAAATTTTTTTTTTTTAAAAAAAAAAAAATTAAAATAATACAGGTGAAGGCACAATAACCTGTACAAACAAAGGTTAGCTGTCCCAGAGTGACTCATTAAGAAACACACCAGCTGCAGTCAAATATAGCATTTACAAACGGTTTAACCTGTCATGTTGACCAGCATCCCATTTCCTTTGTAAGTATATCAACTATTTAATCTCATGGATGGGCTTTAGATTAAAGTGAGAAGAGGCGTAAAAAGCAACTCACACAGACATGATAATATGCTCAAACACAAGCCAAAATCTGCAAGCTGGGTCTTGTTGCTCTCACTGAGAGTGAAAGAGTATGTGAAAATATCAGCTAGTCTGCACAACTAGCAGCTCATTTACAATAGGCAATGTGAAGAAAACTGCAAAAACTGTATGGTTAAATAATGTAATGTCAGAATTGTGACACATTTCTTTCCTTGTGTTGTTGCCCGTTTGTGCTGCAGTATTGTCCTCCGAGTCCGGCCTGGAGGGGGAGCTATTTGGGATGGGGATGTGGTCGTTGGGTCTGGGTGCTGTTGGAGCTGCGCTTGCTGGGATCTTCTTGGCCAACACTGATCTGTGTCTGCCTAAAGCTGCACAGTTGTCACTGGAAACCCTTGAAGATGCTGACCTGCGCTCCACCATAGATGGTAGGCTTTCTGATTGGCTGTCTAATATGTCACTCACCACAAATAAACCTGTTTGTCTCAACGCTGGCTGGTGTTAAAGCCAATGGGAGGAGAATTAACCATAGAAATAATGGAATTAACATTACATCAGCCAATTCCAGTTTTCTTCACGGTTGCATTTGTATGCAACATATATTGCACTGAATGAGGTGTTGTGGGATTCAAGGCAAAGCTGCTTTCTCAAATCTCCTGGTATTACAGATTACATCACTGTAATGGTCTTTGTCTGAAGCTGAAGGTCGAGTTACTGTGTTACTCTTAATACATATTGATGGTCCATGTGACCATGAACATTTAGCTTTTTCTCCATTTGAAGGCTGCATATTTTATGGTCCACACAATGGCTTTACTGAATTTTCTTGCAGCAGTAAAATCCATGACATTTTTGTGCTTTCTTTTTATCAGAGACATGTCAGATTGGAGCTTTGTTTTAGAAAGCGTTTTTTTCTTGTTTTGTCTGCAGACGACAACATCATTAAAGCTAAGAGCCTGTGGGAGAAGAATGGGGCTGTGGTCATGGCCGTACGACGACCTGGATGATTTTTGTGCAGAGAGGTGATGCGTAATGTTTCTGAATGACAGAGGACAGGCTGTTACACATGACTGAAATGTATATAGTGTATATGAGTAATCTCTCCCCAGATGGCATAATCTCTCTCTCTCTCCCTCTCTCTCTCTCTCTCTCTCTCTCTCTCTCTCTCTCTCTCTCTCTCTCTCTCTCTCTCTCTCTCTCTCTCTCTCTCTGTGTCTCTGTCTCTGTCTGTAGGAGGCCTCTGAGCTGTCCTCTCTGAAGACCCAGCTGGAAGAGCTCGGGGTCCCTCTGGTCGCTGTGGTGAAGGAGAACATCGGCACAGAGATCCAGGACTTCAGACCGCACTTCGCTGGGGACATCTACATAGATGAAAAGGTCAGCCGTGGTAGATAACTTCAGATCTTCCAGAGCCGCTGTCAGAAGTGCTCACCCTCCAGCCAGTCCATCTAAACTACACTGCGATTAAAACATCTTATTTCTTTTTTAAATACCTTTTTTAAAGATCTCCGCAGCTGATAATGACAACCTGTCCCGATCCCCTTCTTTGCACTTTTCTTAGTCTTCTATGATAAAAAAACCTTTATAATAACAGAAATTATACACATGCTGAAGCTACTAAACAATCAATTTGTTATCAAAATTGTCACTAATTAATGTTGTGTTCATCGACTAAACTTGTGTGGTTAATAGTTTGGATGTGGAACTCTTAGTCCATTAGTGGAGTGAATATGGCCACTAGAGTCTTGGTTAACTAAGCAATTTTCATAAATGTTTAACAATTCTTTTATGGTGAATAAGCTATTAATTGTGTGATTGTAGAAAAACTTCTACGGCCCGCTGCAGAGGAGAATGGGGGGCCTGGGGTTCCTTCGCCTCGGAGTGTGGCAGAACTTCATGCGGGCCTGGCGGTCCGGCTACCAGGGCAACATGAACGGCGAGGGCTTTATCCTGGGGGGAGTGTTTGTCATCGGAGCAGGAGACCAGGTAAGCGTAGCAAACATCTGGACTGCACCAAAGAAGTTTGGCACAATAGAGCTTCATAATACTGTATTTTCACTGCATGTTGTATTTGCAGGGGATTCTCCTGGAACACCATGAGAAGGAGTTTGGCAATAAAGTGGAGACTGCAGATGTTTTAGAGGCTGTTAAGAAAATTGTGCCAGTGAAATAAGTATTTTTATTTTTTCCAAAAATAAATGGCATTGGACAAAGGTACACTGTATTTAGATCAAAACATAACTGCATTTTTAACTTGACATGCTGAGATGCAATCAAAATCCATCCATTACTTAAATACTGATATTATAATGACATTTAAGTTTGGTTGTGTTGTCTAATATCACAATATACCTCTGTTTTTTTGCACATTCATTTGTTGTTGGTTAGTGGAGATGTACTTGGGCCAGTGTTAAAATGTTTAAACCGGTTCGATATTAAGCCAAACACCGGACCAGACCAGTATACCAATATGTCACACTTGACTTAGCAGCCACTCCTGAGTGGGACATAATTAGACTTTTACTTTTTTCTTGTAAGTTTGCTTCGTCTCAGCTGCGTTTCAGCTCACCTCTTTCGTCGGCTTCAAATCCAAAATATTGCCATGTGGGCAGCCCACTTTTAGCATACATCCATGAGTCATGTCTCGTCACCCCAAAAAACACTTTTATTTTAGCAGAACGCTCTTCTGCACTTGAGCGTCACAAATACTTGGGGAAATGCATCGTTACATTGTGTGGTCGCTACCACACTGCTTGATCAATAAAACAACAATGCTACTAAGAAACCAATGTGAACTAGTTATGCTGCTGTAGGCCTTACTGCCCAACACTGTTGGATTTGGCAGCGTGACACTGCTGGCACAGGTTGCTGATGTATACTATTTTTTTATTTTCGCCAGAACCACAATGAGTCATAATGACAAATGCAATTGCATAAAATCAAACCGGTTTAATCTTGTACACTGGACCGGCAAAACCGGAAATCAACCCAACTCTAGGAAAGAGCCAATATTACAAGATTTGTCACCTAGAAGCTAGTGTTTTTGAGACGGGTATTAATAACGGGTAGTAAGGGAATAAAAAGCAGCATTTTTATTCAGGTACATGAGCTATTACATTTAAAGTAACTTGAAATCCGCCTTTTAGAGAACCACATAAATCAGTCTAAAGACTGGATTATACATTTGATGAATTATTCTATAAGCTGTCTGTTAGGGTACATTTGTAATAGGGTACATTTGTAATACTGTTCCTATGTGTTATCTTCCTTTGCTTCTCTTGGTCAGGCACCTGAATGGGCCTTCAACATGGCGGATGAGTGTAAGCTGTCTGTGTGTGCTATAATGACAACTTGACTCCAAACTCAACATTGAGAGGAGCAGGTTTGATGCTTAAACGCATGCAGATTCAGCCACTCTCGCCATGTTGAGGAGTGTTTGTGCTGCCTGAAGCATGTGTGTGTATTTGTATGTGTTAATTATAAATAAAGAAGACCTCATCACCATCTCTTCACTGTGCACTGTACACTGTGTGTTTTTTTTTTTTTAAGATTTCATCTGTATGTTAGGGCACTTTACATGACCAGTTTACAGATGTTTTGGTAATAGATTCTACCAACTCTTGTGGATTTCTTTATATTTCTAGTTTTTCACACAAACAAACCACCAACAAGTCTTGATTGTGATGGCTAATAGGTTTAGATTTGTTTTTACTGGACTTTATAACTAGACACAAATGTGTTTGCTGTTCTAAATTACTTTGCTAGTATGTAGGTTCTCAGCCTCAATTACAACTTCCAGTTCGTATGAGACAGCAGTCTGACTCTGTCAAGTTTGTGTCTGATTTGTGAAAATGTATCAAATCCATCTATTAAAATTTCAAATACATACACACTCTTTTCCTTTAGTTTGATTAATAGTCCTATGTCTTATTAATCGAATCCTGCATGCTTTCCAGTAGCACTAAATATTCGGTAAAATAACTAAAATGAGCAAAAACGCCATCAACAGTTTATATTCTAAACACATTTTTCTGGTAAATAAATCTGACTGTCATTTAAACCATTAATTTATTATAGCTACCGAAACAATATCTACATACTATGGCTGAAAACTAAAAAAAAATCTCATTTTCTGTAGAAAGCTCTGGATGGGTACAAACGTCAGTAAAAATGTATCTGTTATCATGTTTAAACTAATCCTGGGAAATATTTTATTCTCAGACATCTGAACTAAGACATTAGTAGACTTCGATGTAGAATAAAGTCCTGTTTAGCTGGGTTGGTCACTTTGTGTGTGTGCGTGTGTGTTTGGCCAAAACACATAACAATTCAGATGACATTCTCAGTTTAATCTTAGTGTTATCTGATTGACTCCTTATCATTTAAACAATCCTTATCAGATCAGAACATGGTTTTCACTCTTTTAAAGTTATTTTTCTAGTTGTTCCCCAAGAGCAGGAGGATGATATATTTAGTATATACAATGTTTAATACTGTAATGTCAAATTAGGCAGAAAGGTTTGGACTTTAACATTACATATTTTATTCTATTGCTCTGAGTGAAATACATTCCACATCAAGGAAATATACTTCAACACAATACAAAACAGAGAGAGAAAACACAGGACCAATACTGACAGGACTACATGTGTGTAAGTTGTATGTACATGACATAACCAATAAGTATTAATGGAGTGTAACAATAATGGATTGTCTTTACATTTGTGCTTTCAGTATGCAAAGATTTGACATTTCCTTAATGCAGAACAACCAAAGTTACAGATTAGTGAGATTTCAACCAGTGCACCAACATTCACTGGTGCTATGTGAAATCACGTTTTTTAGGAGATTAGAATGCCAAAACCAAAACAAAAATCGATACCAATAATATGATCTTTAACCAAACTAAACTGTGCGTTTCATTTATTTATATCTCAATCTGTTAGCTGTGTGTTAATGACAATGCTTAGCGATGTTCTTGAACATTTTGGTGTGCTGTTGACAAAGTTAAGGACCATTTCTGTTAAAATAAACAACAAAAACATGTTTTTGCATGACAAAAGGTCCATACGTTAAAGCTGAAACAAAACTTCACAAAAAGCTACACACTTCTCCTCAATCCTGTACGATTCAAACCTGTCTCATCTTTGGCTAGCTCTATTGGTGCGACATGTTACGGTGGTACAGTACAGTCACAAGCTGAGATACAGGTTTACAAATGTATTTAAATGCTGACTAAAACCTTCCAGTTTTGTTCTTGACACTTTTACGCTATTATTCCAAGACCAGAAAAACAAAGGAAAAAAGCAGAAGCTAACCATAGTTCGTTTAACATCATCCAGCACCATAAACAAATACAGTCTTCAATTTACTTTAAAACAATCCTTTTAAATAGCAACGCAAATCCAACTAGCTCCTACAGCAGGACAGCAAAGGTTATATAGTGCAGTTTCACCCTCAGCAGGAAAACACCCCAAACACAATAACTTTGTATAAGGATGCAGCCATGTATATATCAAATATTGGAATACATTAGTGATGCCAACTCTGAAACACTGTCCTGCAGTGCATGTGATCATGGCTCAGTGTTACAGAAGGAGGCGAGGGACTCAACAGTAGCTATTATTTGGGGGTTAAGTGTTTACATTGCATATGAAAGACAATGGAGAGTAAGAAAACAGTTGAAAGACGAGTTTTGTTCCAAAATGAGATATCCGTCATTTTAAAAATAATACAAAGACATCCACATTCTCATTCAGAAGTAAGGAGTCATATCAACGTGGTATTTCAGGATAGGCCCGTATGAGTCCATAAAATGATCCGAATATCACTTTGGAATTAAACCCTTCAATTTCAGGATCACATAGAAACAATCATTGTGTATTTTTGTACAGAAGTTGATTTTTGTGCAGTTGCTACAGTCCCTTAACATCCACAATCAGTTTACTTTTAATTAATTACTGTACAATTTCAAATTTCAGAAACATTTAATCATAGTTGGTAATCTGTGACTTTGTTTAAATCCCACTAGAGGACCACTCCTCTAATCTGAGAACGCGTTAGCCCTAAAGGTGCACTCGCTCATTTGCAGCAAACTCTTCTGTGCTCCTGCATATGTGGGGCCAACAGAGGCCCACCTTGAAGTTAAAATCTTTAAAATTACTCATGCATTATCCAGTGCCGTCTGGATAATGCAGGAATATGTATATTTAGATATATTTATAAATGTGTATATATAGATAAATAGATAAATCCAACTATTTCCTCACATACACCATCATCACTATCTAACCACACTGAGTCATGTGTTTGGCCGACACTGTAAATGAATTTGATCAGAGAAGCTCAAACTCAGCCAAACTGTCCACTTTAACGAAGCAACAACAAAGACCGTGCATACAGCTACCCACTGCCCTGATATAAGCTTTTAGTATTTGGACTTTGTCCCACAATATTAGCTACTTTCATTTGGTACAATGGGACATTAATGGCTCTAGTGATACGATTTCAGATGGCCAGCTAGCTGTTGCACATAAAAACCCTGCATCTCTGACTTAAATTAGACAGCTTTCATTTCTTTTAACCTGTTCATGCAATTGTTCAGTTCAAGTGTGAACATAAAAAACAAAAAAATCTGATTTGCTAAGTTTTCACATGACAACAGCAATCAATTGTTGTTTGCTTCTGCACATCACTGTTAATTTAAAACACACAAATGGCAAAACTCAGATCATTTCGTCTTAGCAACAACAAAAGGATATTCCTCCACCTGACAACCACCAAACAAGCACCACCAACAACAACAATCTATTATTCATTAATTTGCCACTAAAGGCTGCGACTGATCAAACGATAAAAGGCCTTGAAAAACAGGTAACAAGTAGTGCCTTTTGCATTATAATTTCTACATATTTTTTGTAGAATATCTACCCATTTTCTTTGCCACATTGTACCTAGCACCTTATTACCTGGTCTATGAATATGAAGGGACATAAGTACACTTCAAGGAGAGTTGACGAAAGCTGCACCGGTTAAGTACAACAAAAGAGGAACTTATTCATCAAGGGTGGGACTAATCAGAGCTATTTAACACACTGGTTCTTCCAGTACAACTGCATGATTCAAGTTCAAGGAGGAAATTAATTGGTGGAAGTGGGGAATACTGCAACGCGGACTAGGCAAGAATTGGAAAAAGGACTTCTAAATGTGTGTGTGTGGGGGGGGAAGTGGGGGGAGCACAAGGCAAAAAAAACTTACATGAACCTGAATGCAACATGAAATATTGGTGAGTGAAACACAAATCTGTAACTTCATGAATTGCCCCACTCTAGGCAGTTTTGACCAAAGGAAGACAGAAAACACACTACGACACAATAGAAAAAAAGTCAGGAGTCCGTTTTTCTATTCTAAGGAGTGCCATCTACTGTATGTACAGAGAGAACTGCCAGTGATCCTCCTTTTCAAAGGGTTTTGTTTGCCCTTCAGTTAATCATCAAGAATCAACGGCCTAACCGTCTGCTGTTACACGCAGAAAAAATAAACAAAAAACAAATGCAGTAGTACACAAAAAAAAAAAAACATAAATACATTTTGTATTGCCCTCCCACTTGTGCCCACAGGACAACAGACGTGTGTGTATGTCTGATTGTCTGCATGTCTTGTGTGTGTGCATGGATATGTGTTGGCTGGTCCTACAGGCCCTTGTTGAAGTAGACGGTGGAGGTGTTGGGACTGGTCTGTCGTATCCTCTCCTGCAGATCTGCTTCCAGCCCGCTCACACTCATAGAGCTACAAAGAGACGATAGAACAGGATTAAAACGCTACTACATGTTACATAACTGCTGTGTACAAGTATGAGCTCCTTTTTCTCCAAGGAGAGTGATGTGGTCGGCTGGTACCTTTTCTGTGGGAAGAGGGCGCAGCATAGAGGAGTTGCAAACACCAGGCTGAAGACAAGAGATAGAAAGGGATGTTTAGACGGTGTCACTCGTTTCTTTTCAAGCGTACATAATAGAGTCCATTAAAAATGATCCCCATAGATACTATAATGCGTTATTTACTTACCACAGACCGACGAGCCCCACCTGGATTGGAGCGTTTAGAATTGGGAACCGCTACAGGGAGACAAAATCAGAGAAGGCAGAACTGCAGTGAATCAGGCAGACAAGTTGGACATTTGACACGTTAGCTGTTCAATGGATGTGTAACATGTGGAATGCGACGGGACTCTTTTCAGCCTCACAAAACACCAGCAGAATCCAGTAACTAAAAAACTGTATGACAGCCATGCATGCAGTCTGCTTACCTTCATGAAAGCTTTCTTCTCCAGTGCGTTCATTATGACAGGGGGAATGGCTGTAAAAAATTAAATAATATATTTCAAGTGTTGCGTTTTATGAAAGAAAATTTCACACTTTGGTACGTGTCCAACAGGGCGTGAAATGATTTCATCCCTCATGCCATGGTACGGTGTGACTAGCAAAACAGTAGATGTAATGTTGACAATACCCATTGCTGGCACTGCCATGCCGATCCTTGACACCACCACCTGTATGATGGCCTGCTTGGCAGCATTGGGGGACTCTCCTAATCGGTTTCCATTCTCATCCATCACAGGGATACCATACTTCAACTCCCTGGAAGAAACAAAAACAAAAGTCATATAGAGCAGTGTTGGAAGTCATAACCGTTCCTAAAAGCTACCGAGTAAAACAAAGCCATTTGTCTTTTAGTTTAGAGATCTTACCTCTGTCTCATGAAGGGAATGTTGATACAGTTAGCAGCAGCAACAGCAGCAAAGGGGACAAACCGGCTCATGATTGGAGGGAGATGCTGCAAAGATACAGAAACACATTCAGACAAATGTAGAGAAACATATGTGCAGATCAGTGTGTCTGTATTTGAGTTACTTTGTTTTACTTTATATGTTTATTCTAGGGCTGCAAGTAACGATTATTTTCATTGTCTATTAATCTGTCTATTATTTTCTATATTAAATCGATTAGTTGTTTTGTCTATAAAATGTCAAAATAAGTTGTGAAAAATGTCGATCAGTGTTTCCCAAAGCCCAAGATGATGTCATCAGATGTCTTGTTTTGTCCACAACTCAAAGATATTCTGTTTACTATCATAGAGGAGTGAAGAAACTAGAAAGTATTCCGATTGATTACTATTTAGGAAACTGAAATCAGAGAACTAATTGACAACTAATCGATGAATCTTTGCAGCTCTAGTTTATTCACTTGAACCACAGGCATTACCGTAGCTAGAGACTTGAGTCCCAGGGCAGTGACTACAGCTCCAGTAGTAGCACTGACGTAGGCTGCACCAAGCTGACTGCAGAGAGACAACATCACACATTAATTACCCACTTCCTCTTCAACACTGTTTGCTGAAGTTTGCGGCTGACAATCTATAAGGGGGTACTCTGAAGTGGAACATTTCAAAGTAGAGTTGCCTCAGTAATTTTGCAAATCCATGCTCTGTGAAAGTGCAAAGGTAAAAAAACATGAACATCCTCACAAATAATAATGCAGAGGAAGACACTATAACATTAATACTCAATGACATGCTTAACAAATGAACATGCATTTGCATGTTCTGAAGGCAACCCCCCCCTATTCTTCATACATGCATGCATTCGATGCATTTCTGCAGCACCTGAAAGATGCATTTTCTGGCACAATGAAAAGAGAATGCACGTTGAACTGACATCAACTGGGAGCATATAACCTATGTCAGCATGGGTGCATGGTGACAGGGGGCTGAACATGCTTAACAGTGGAACGTAATACCGCTGTGAGGGAAGGGGAGAGGACAGCAGCTCCCATAGCCTCCTTACAGACATTAGGTTAGAAGGAGGACAGCAATGATCTAGAGTGGAAGTGAAGTGAGAAGTCCTCCCTACTTCACGGTCATGGGGGCATCTCCACTGCGGTTGGTGTAGTTGACGACAGCGTTGAAGGACTGGTTAACCCACTGCCAGAACACCACTGCCGGAGTAGTCCTGTAAACACAAGGGAAAAACAGAATGTACAGTACAAACTAAAGTTTTTGGCACTGCAGCGAAAGAGTTTAGTGACATTGTAAAAACTGTCATAGTAGAGCATAAAGCAAAAATACCCTACTGTCTGAGGATTAGACAGTTATGTGTGCTAATCTCCAGTCCCCACAGTAGAAAGAGTCGGAGATATTTATAATATTAAGCACACAGCATGTACCCTCAATCATTTATTTCACACTGCAACTACCAATGAATTACATGACCAGTCAACCCAGCAGTTTAGTTTTAATAAAGCTGACATGCATAAGATAAAGCTGGCAATCTAGCTATCAAATTGCCAGCTATTGAATTTATCTTTGCAACTTTAGACCTACTCGTCCCTCTCCGTTGAACTCCGTTACTCTCATGTAATATATACGTTGATTTTCTGTTCTGGAGCATTGTTAACCACAAAAACACATGTAGCCAGATAGTTGCTGGTGTGAAATGTTGATAGGACAAGTCAAGCCACAAGTTTATTTTAGCTCAAAACCACAGGTTTGTCTTCTGGATTAATACTTCTGTCAATTGTCACTAAATAGTGTTTTGAAGTAAAACCTTCTCTCCGACTCAGTACAGATGAACCTCTCAGTATTTTGCATATTCTTTCCTTTGATAAATAATCTGATGTTAGGCCTCATCTTTATATGTTGTGCCTATATTTTCTTTTATATTTAAAGCCACTATGTGTAGAATTTGAAATTTCAGACTTTGGCTCCCTCCAGTGGTACCATGCAACAATGACACTGTGATATCCCACTGATTACTAGTCTGATCACCAGACAAAAGTCCCAAAGTAATACAATTCTAAGGATGTAAAATATGGAGGTCCAAAGTGTTCACTATTAAATAAATTAATAAGACATCATAAAATAATAAATAAATAGGAACAACATATAGAATATAGCCATGACATTTCCATTAAATAAATGTTTAGAATATCAGTATTATGTGATGTTATTTCATCCTGTTTGTTTTTGTAATGAAAGGGTTTATTGCAGATAATGCAGTGTTTCCCACACATAGACTAATTTGTGGCGGTGCGCCACACAATCAACACCGGCCGCCACATACACATTAGGGCTTTGACTCTGAACTTCGTGATTCGAATATAATTTGAATATTAAAAATAATAATGATATTCTAACAAAGTATTAGGCAGCTCTTAATATTCGAACCTGTTATAATAATAATAATAATAATAATAATAATAATAATAATAATAATAATAATAAATTGAATTTATATAGCGCTTTTCATGGACTCAAAGTCGCTTTACAGGGCAGGGTAGATTATAAAAACATAACAAAAAAAACGAGCAAACAAAACAAGTAGAACAAAACAAGATACAGATGAAAAAGGGAGGGGGGCAGGTGGACTATGGGTAGGCTGAGGTGAAGAGATGGGTCTTGAGGCAGGACTGGAAGATGGTGAGGGACTCAGAGGTGCGGATCTCTTGGGGAGGGGGAGTTCCAGAGCCTGGGAGCTGCTCTGGAGAAGGCTCTGTCCCCAAAACAGCGCAGGTTGGACTTTTGGATGGAGAGGAGACCGGCTGAGGTGGATCTGAGGGACCGTGAGGGTTGGTAGGGGGAGAGGAGGTCAGTGAGGTATGAGGGGCCAGATGGTGGAGGGCTTTGTAGGTGAGGACCAGGATTTTGTAGGTGATCCGGTGGGAAATAGGAAGCCAGTGGAGTTGTTTTAGGACGTTATGGCCATTATTTTTTGTAAATGTGTTTGCTTGTAAACGTTTTCAATTCAGATTCCGAGGCTTTTTCACGCATTTCAAAATGTAACTACAAGTCGCGGCGACACATGGCTTGCATTTCCCCCTGACTCCTTTCCTGGTTCTCCTTCTCCATAAACAACATGAAATCAAGGAGAGAGTTAACTTTTCCTGCTACAGATGTCCCACCGTGGTCAGAAAGAACAGGGGAGACACTTTGTTCCTCTCACTATGACTCTAGAGTCAGTACTCACTCTTAAGCTAATCACAGTCACTCTACACACACTCTACACACACTCTACACACACACGCACCACACACGCACGCATCACACACACACACACACACACACACACACACACACACACACACACACACACACACACACACACACACACACACACACACACACACACACACACACACACACACACACACGAAAGCTCCGAACTTCCTGTCGAAAGCATACCGTTTGTGTTTAATCCAGGGTCTGATTTTAATAATATTAAGAATTTTAATAATTGTGTTTTTCTTCTGAAAACATCGTCTGTCTATTGACATTGACTGATACACTGCCCCCTGGTGGACAGAACATATACAACTTAAGTTTGATAAAAATATAGGTCTTACTGAAGGCATTTAATGGTCACAATATTATTAATAAATATTTGAATATATTTGAATATTAATATTAATAAACAAACAAACTTCGAATATGATTTCTGGGCAAAAGTCAAAGCCCTAATACACATATTGCGTTTCGTTATTAATTGTTTTTTAACGCAGCGTATTCGTTCAGCTGCATTACCTATCCCTGCTCTGTCTCTCACGTGTCTCTCTCACATAGCACACACAAACACACACTCAGAGTCTGTCTCCATGAAAACAAGAGAAAACGCCTGGCGAAATTCACAAGTTCACGAAAGGGTGGTATCTCATGAACACCTTTGCACAGTCACACATTAAAAAGTGCTATAAAAATATGTTATATTCTGAATACAATGTTGTCAGTGTGTTAATGTTGGAGTCCCGACCCGACTCTTAGCAAATAAGCAATTGCGCCTGCTTTAGAAAGTTAACTAGTCACAAGTTTGCGGTAAAATGCAGTTGGGTTATCGAGGTCAAAACACTATATAGCAGCTGTGAATCAAATATACAAAGTATTTTCCGTGACTGAAAAAGGCACGTGTTGAGGATGAGGACCAGTCTGAACAAGAGGTATCAGTCTGAAACAGAGCTGGTAAGTCCGACTAGTGGAATTAGTTATATTATTAATTTGTTTACAATATTTTCAGGCTTCAATCAGTCAAAGACAGGGTCAGGGAGAGAAAGAGATAGATTCGTTAGGCATTGAAGAAAGAGTAGGAGAGGAGGACAGCATCCAACAGTGTGTCCTCCTCAGTTTTTGATTAGGGGTGGTACGGTTCATGAAAAAACACCCGAACCGCTCGGTTCGCTAGTCTCGGTTCGGAGCGTGTGTGTACCGCACGGTTCGTCAGTCCACTGTTAATATGCACTAACCTCTTACTGCCGTAGTGTCCACTTTCGACACCTATGTTAAAACAGTTACTGGGAATGACGAGCGGGATGGGCGTGACAAACGCAACCCATGGCAGCTGATTGGACGATTGCGTCACATGGGTCTGGCTGGTCCCAAATTTCAAAACAGACTGTCATGGCGGCTCGTTCAGAATAAGATCTCATATTGTACTAAAATAGTTCACCGAAACGTGTTTCTGAAAACATTTTAAGCGAGAAATAAGCCATGCAGTTGCTGAATCTGTCTTCATTTCAGATCGACAAAGGTCAGTTTAAAAGATTTTCGTCAGATTTTGAGAGACATCGAGCCGACCGCTCCTCAAGTGGAGTGGGGTGCCGCTGCAGGTCACGTCACGTCACCTGCAGAAATGTCAAGTGGGAGAGAGGCTGCCCAGAGCTGGAGGATGCGCCAGCGTCGTTTATAGTCTGGTGTGTGGGATTTCACGTTACCTATGATGAAATATAACAATATAGAACTGCCACTGTGTGCACGTTTTGTGCAACATGCATTCAATATGCTAATTTTAGCTATATGCTGAAGTATATTCTGGAGTGTTAAAGAAAAAATAAGAACCGTACTGAGCCGAAAACCGTGACCCTAAAACCGTGATACGAACCGAACCGTGGGTTTTGTGAACCGTACCACCCCTATTTTTGATACTTGATTATTACGAAAATAAGTATTTTACCCCCCCTCTACCCCCCCGGTCTGACATGGGGCGTCCCCCCCCCCGCACCACAAATTGCTTTCTAATCTGTGGGAAACACTGTAATGTTTTTACTGCAATAAAAACATTTTTTATTTTTTTTTATTTAATTCTAACAGTTCTTATTTGAAAATGTCCATTTTCCAAAGCCTGTTGTGCAAATTTACATTTTTATGTTGTGAAACCTTTATTTCACATCGCCATTTTTTTCCAGCGACTGTTTTATTTCATAATAATTCTAGTTGCACTTTTTAAAATCTTTGAACAGATAATTTTCACTTGATAAATATCTCAAACTGTTATATTGATTACTTTTTGTTGTTCATCAGGTTGTTTTAGCGCAACATTATCACATGACTTCACTCGCCCAATGATTTGTCAGTATTCAGTAGTGAGTGATTTTTTTTTTTAATTCTTTAAGAGGATTTTCACTGTGCAGGGATTACAATCTCTATCTTTATGCAGTGCTGTATGCCATATTAAGGTTACATTTAAATCACATGAAAGTATAATATTTATTAAGTAAATTTTACTTTTTCTATTTTTTCCTTTTTATTCTGATGAAGCCATTTTCAGTTTGGTGTTTAAAACATTAAATTATGTGTTGAAACCTCTGCTGTACCTGTAGAAGGTGAGCATGCTGCCTGTGATGGACATGTTCATTGGCACCTGAGCGGACATCCGGCCAATCACAAACATCTTCTCCCCTGTGTCGGGGTGGAAGGCGGAGTCATAAATGTACTTGGCTCTCCAGAGCTCATCCTCCGTCAGGCCAGGCTTCACGACCCCGGCTCTGAAGAAGTCAAAACAGTGTAACACATAATGCCTTTTTACTTATACAGTATGCGAAAAATATAGTATGTGATTTTTAGATTGATGCTCCTTGTCATGTCATGTCAATTCTCATTTCTATTCATGCCTCAAACCACAACAACCTCCCTAACATTATCATTTAGTATACTCCTACTCCATCCTCTTATTTCATGACCCTCTACCTGTAGTTCTCCATGATCACTCTGGCGTCCTCCAGAGTCTCAGAGGACAGCAGGACATTCCTGGGATCTGTGACCATGAAGAAGTGCTTGGCGCGCCCCATAAATGTTCCTTGGTCCCATCTTGGCTCTTTGATGTTTATGTTGAGAGACAGCTCTTCAGACATCCTGGCTTTCTTTAATGAATAGCAGATATGTTAATTAGTATGCACACATTATGTCACAAATCTATACTGGATTCACATGTAAATACAAGTGTACCATTTTGAGAGTATTTCAGAGGAACAACTGATAAGACACAGATTTAAATTTTTAATGAATTTCATATTAGACGGATTAACAAATGACGAGGTCCAGTTATGTAATTCACAGGCTGAGCCTTGTTTGAGAAATCATACCATCACAATACTTTAACAAATAAATACAATACATGCTTCTCAACAAAACGTTTTTAAAAGCCAAGGTTCTTTGTTGAATGTTAAAATTATTATTTCAATTGGGAACCATCTGATCGAAGAAAAAAGACATTAGATGGGAATACTTTCAACGCTCTGCTCTATCGACACAGTTTGGAGGATATCAAATAAGTATTGCTGATACCCAGCTGTAAAGGTGAAATTATCATTATTATAATGCATATATAAGCCTTCACCTCTACTCTATTAATAGCTCTGCTACAGTACAGAGCTACACTGGGGTGTAGCCCCTCCCCCTTGTCAGATTGTAGCTTCTTTGAAAGCATGTACCAGGTTGAGGCTGATCTCAAAAGTCTTGTATCAGTTGTGGCTGTGAGTACAAGATAAAAGTAACTATACTGAAAAACAAACCACCATTTAAGGCGATGATTTTTCATTATTAATTAATCTGCCAATTATTCTCTTAATTAATGGATTTGTCTCATAAAACTTTCAGCAAATTGTGAAAATGTCCATCACAATTTCCTAAAGCTCACTGTGACTTCTTGAAATAGCTTTTTGTCAGACTAAAAGTCCAAAAAAACAAAAAATTTGAGTTTACTGTCATTTAACACACCGAAAAGCAGCAAATCCTCACATTTGAGGAGCTGGAACAAGTAGGCTAAATATGAAACGTTGCTTGAAAAATGAAAACGTTAGTTTAAGGCCAAAATTGTTTTCTGTCAAATGACTAATAAAATATCGACAACAAGTTCCAACAAACAAAACTATTACAGGAATGTTGTATGTGTGCTTATTTACGCGGCACTCCGACAGTGCTCACTGTACTCACACAGCATGTACCCTCAATCATTTATTTCACACTGCAACTACCAATGAATTACATGACCAGTCAACCCAGCAGTTTAGTTTTAATAAAGCTGACATGCATAAGATAAAGCTGGCAATCTAGCTATCAAATTGCCAGCTATTGAATTTATCTTTGCAACTTTAGACCTACTCGTCCCTCTCCGTTGAACTCCGTTACTCTCATGTAATATATACGTTGATTTTCTGTTCTGGAGCATTGTTAACCACAAAAACACATGTAGCCAGATAGTTGCTGGTGTGAAATGTTGATAGGACAAGATAAAAGTAACTATACTGAAAAACAAACCACCATTTAAGGCGATGATTTTTCATTATTGATTAATCTGCCAATTATTCTCTTAATTAATGGATTTGTCTCATAAAACTTTCAGCAAATTGTGAAAATGTCCATCACAATTTCCTAAAGCTCACTGTGACTTCCTGAAATAGCTTTTTGTCAGAGTAAAAGTCCAAAAAAACTAAAATTTTGAGTTTACTGTCATTTAACACACCGAAAAGCAGCAAATCCTCACATTTGAGGAGCTGGAACAAGTAGGCTAAATATGAAACGTTGCTTGAAAAATGAAAACGTTAGTTTAAGGCCAAAATTGTTTTCTGTCAAATGACTAATAAAATATCGACAACAAGTTCCAGCTCTTTAGCTTTGTACATACTGAGTAAGTGCTCAGGAGACACTTGTGTACAAACAAAACTATTACAGGAATGTTGTATGTGTGCTTATTTACGCGGCACTCCGACAGTGCTCACTGATCATGCCATGACAAAGTCATAACCCCCTCTGCAAACTGATAAAGAAAATAACTCTAGAGCGAGATAACATGTATGGTGGATTCAAAGACACAAACGTTGGATAAGTAGTTGTAGCTAGATAGATAGATAGCTGATCAAAGACATAGCATGACACATACACAGTGACAGACGGGATTGGGGGAATTCACGACACGCTGCCGGCGTCAGCAGCAAACCGGCGGCTAACGTAGGCAGACTTGCTAACGAACTAGCTAGCGGGGTAGCTGATTGATGAATAACCATAGACTTAATATCAACAGTCTATGATAATAACACGCACGCACGCACGCACACACACATACATACACACACACACACATACATACATACATACATACATAGCTAGCTACATACATATATATACACACACACACACACACACACACACACACACACACACACACACACACACACACACACACACACACACACACACACACACACACACACACAAATACTTGAACGGGACATTAAAACCAAATTAAATTCCCACAACATCAAACGTTAGCTAGGTTATACGGACAATTAACGGCTTTTCAACGCTATCAAAACAAACCACTTCAGTGCTCTCTTGGTAAACTAACGTCAACCAGCCAGCTAGCTAGTTTACAAGCTAACTAATATGCTAACACTTTAGTTAGCGTTGTAATAAGGGCACTCATCTAGGCGAAGTAAACACTGTCTTAGTCGTAGTGTAATTTAAATTCATTAAAGACGTGAATTCAGTCAGCACTGAAACGTACCTGGCTTGCTTTCGTTTTTCGAAGATGTATGACCTCTCTCAATATCACAGCACAACCGGTTGGACCTGTGCTGCCTTCTTTTACATTTAGAAGTATCGTAAAACACAGCATTACCGCAAATGACTTGGTGGTAAATAGGAAAAGTAGGCTATACATTAATTTCTGTTATACCCAAACTCAACTCAACTACACTTCACCTTATACAGTAGCCTACTATATCTTATATCTCATATGATATTATATTATATTATACTGTACTATATTATATTATGTCAATTAGGGGTGGGAATCACCAGAGGCCTCACGATACGATATAATCCCGATACTTATGCCATGATACGATATTATTGCGATTTTAAACATATTGCTATATTTTGCGATATATTGCAATGTATTACCTTTTTTCCAACTTCAGATTTTCCCCAATTTCAAATGATGTCCCGAAAAGGACAATTTTGTCAACATCTGTTTTATCTAAAAAGATATATTTCAATATTTGTTCATCTCACTTCAATTTTATTGCTGCAAAATGGGATTGTCAAGCAGACAAACTGACCAACACATATGTCATAAAAGATCGATACTTGGCATCTGTGTATCGATACAGTATTGCCACGAAAAATACTGCGATACTATGCTGTATCGACTTTTTCCCCCACCCCTAATGTCAATACTGTATACTGTTTTTGTTACATTATGTATGCAATATGTATATAATACTATTACACAATATTAATACAGACAAACATTAAGTATCATAACTTAAACATAGCCTATTATATATTAGTATGTTTACATACACTTGCTGACTCTGCTGCTGCTACCACTCTCACTTTCTCACTGTAATTTGGTCTTTAATTGCTCTTGTATAGATTCTATTTTAACTGTTATTCTTGTTTAAGTTCCAATGCCGCTTTTCTTTTACCTTATGTATTTACTTGTACTATTTTTGTCCTTCTGCTGCTGCAACATCCTAATTTCCCCTCTGAAAATCAATGAAGGATTATCTTATTTTATTATTTTATTATTTTCTCCACTTTGTTGCAGCATAATGTTTGTTTTTACCAAATTTGAGAAAAATCGATCAAATATGGTCAAATCAATCACATAGAAGATTGGATTCCGGAAATCAGAGCTTCGTAGAGACCTTTGAAAGCAGCACCGTGAGGGAAATACTGGGGGCGGTGTTTGTCATGGAGGACATGCGTGAGTTGTTGGAAACCACTGGGCGTGGGAGGTAGACCAACACCTGATTGGTTAAGAACCAGCTGACTAGCCCTACAGCTACGAAAAAACCCTTGAATAATTGTGTTTAACAAAAGCCACTTTGATTGCAATCCTGCCGTTCTAATATAGCCTACGTTATAAGTTATATTGTTATACGTATGCAGTCCGCAGTAAAAATGTGCAATGAAGTAGGCCTAAGTGTTTTTGTTTTTCTTATAGGTTTTTATTCATGATATGAGTCTTGGAAAGAAGTAACCAGTAAAATACAATATTTCAAGTCTCTGTGAAAAATGGGTCATGTTAATTTTGATTGTATTTATAGTATCTATTTTGAAAACTATTGTGATTCGTGTATATGAATTTCTTGAATTATTCGCTCCTTTGTTTCATGCTATGGTGTATTGTTGTGCATTGCTTTTTTGAAATAAAGTAGTATAAAATAATAAGAATTATGTCTAATTGAAACAACCCTTGTGATTCATGGGTGATGAACTGACTTCACAATTAGATAATGTCAACTTTAATCATTTTGGAGAAATTATCATATATGATGATTAACAATATTTACAATACTAACTTATCAACCACACCAAAAAATTAAAATAACGAAACAACGCTAATACAAAAACTATATGTTCAAGGTCAAGGTTTCCAGTTGTATATTGACTTGTATTAATATGACTGATCAATTCCCTGAAGACTCTGACAAATCTACAGAGATTGGGATCTACACTATGGATCTGCATCGAAGCTGTGATATGACAATATGACGCATCTGACCACTGGGTGGGGTTGTTTACCCACCTTACAGGCACGGTGAAGATCCACAGCTCACTTTCTCCACATACACCTCTCTGCAGTTTTACGGAAAAATAAGGACTTAACACATTAATAACCTAAGGACAAACTGACACAGACTTGAGGCAGTATTACTGTAATATAAGTGCAATTATAGTGTGCTTAATTATAACTAGTCCAGCGCTAATGGCTGCACAGCTGCAGAGGCTTATGTAAAAGGCTTACAACTCACAAGACAATGATTGTCACCTGGAGAACGACTGAGGTGGCACTAATACTCCGGAGGTGTCCGATGATGCGTCAGCGAGGCGGAGCAGTGAGCGTCTGTCCGAGCTCATCCGACACAACGTGGACACACACAGCAGGTAGGCTGACGCTCTCATGATTTTCTGTTCACTTTAGTTTTAATGCTCACGATGTTACAGTTGTTTCGCGGGCGTTTTGGATCATGGTTGAAGGGAATCAACAGAAAGAAGTTTAGATCCAAACAGGACGCGTTGAAGTTTACTGACATCGCTCAGAACAATGTCAACAATTAGGCCTACTACAGAAGTTTCGTTAGCTATAGTTATAGATGATAATTACCGGCCAAAACTATGCCACTTGTTTATGTATGCTATCTCTTACTCGCTGTCCATGGTGCTGATTGATAGAAAAATCACACGAAGTAGCCTAATAGTTCAACGTTACTTCTGTTGACACAATTTA
Source organism: Perca fluviatilis (assembly GCF_010015445.1). Classification (NCBI taxonomy): domain Eukaryota; kingdom Metazoa; phylum Chordata; class Actinopteri; order Perciformes; family Percidae; genus Perca; species Perca fluviatilis. Next base: position 17,283,386 of record NC_053130.1, on the reverse strand, counting down.
AAAAGCGATATTCAATGTTATTTGTATTCTATTTAAGATCCCAGGCAATAGGTCATTACTGTAGGCTATCATATAAATGAGTTTATCTGGAGCTTCTGAGCCCACATTACTCACCACAGCATATGTTCCTCACAACAGATATCCATTTAATTAAACATGACCCGAGGGGATCACCATGCACCGCTGAATTCTCTGCAGACAGGCCGGCAGCCTCTCAGCTGAAGCAGGGGGGAACAAGGTACCATGGGCTCTATGGAGATGGATTCAGAGGCTGCAAAGGAAACTAGTGGAGTATACCAACTTCTTTAACCTACAAAGAAAGGTCCACAGTTCAATCATGGATCACTACTTTTTGCCATCGCTTTTAAATGAATGTTGGTTTGTTAATTCAGTTGTGACATTTTCTATTTTGAATCTTGGATTTATTTATTAAGTTTTATTCATGGTCTGTAACTGGTTTTAATGAAGATCAGGGATGTTACCTACATTTTTGTAAGTTGCCTGCTCCAGTATTTCATCATCTACTTTGGATCAACATGTGCAAAAAAGTTCCCCACAACATTTGTCCCCTACCTCAGTTCCCTAAATCCCAGGCGCCATCTCTTCCATCCTGACTGCAGACACCAGATATCCTCCTGTCTGGATGACTAAGGAAAGTATTGCCAGACACATAGCATGGCTCGCTCCTCTCATCCCTCTGGCTGGAGGGAGATGACAAATGGAGGGGGGAACCCCCACTTCAACCATGGAGGCCAAACCGGGGGTTCCCACAGCACCACGCGCTACATGCTAAAGAAACAGCACCGCCACAGACATAGGTCTTCCTCACCCATGGGCAGGGTCATTCTCATTAACTCACCTGTTGATGGTGAGTTTACAATGCTCTGTTACCATGGTAACACACACATTGCCACTGGCTGCAGAGGCCCACTCAGGACTGTTATTCAGTCAGTCTTAAGTCCAATATTAGATTAGAGTTTAGAGCAAGCCAATGTATTATTAATAATGCAATATACTGTAGATACTAGAGAGGAAATAATAAGTCGATGAATTGTTTCGTCAATCAAATCGCTCATCTCATTTTTTAAAGCAGGAATAAAAATTCTGAGATGTGTAAATATTTGCTCGTTTTCTTATTCTTCTATGATGGTAAACTGAAAATCTTTGAGTTTTGTGATCAGACCAAACAAACAATTTGAGTACTTCACTTCTGGCTCTGGGAACTTGCGCTGAACATTCTTCACTATTTTTACACATTTTATTGACGAAACAATTCATCAATGAATTAACTGACTGAGATTGATCAATAATGGAAATAATCATTAGTTGCAGCCTTAGTAAATACTACACAGGTACACATGGATATCTCAGTGACTCATGGTTGAAAAGTGTCACACTATTTGGAGGAACAATGAATGAATGTTTCTAGGTTTGTCAAGAAGTTTTAAAAAATGTATAGGTGCAAACATATTGATGTTTCAGTTCTCTTTACCCCACACTAATTGAGTATCAAGAATTTCTGCATTTCAAACCTGACTTTCTTTGTCGGTCTTTCTTTTTTTGTTTTGCAGGAGGGGATGACAGTGAAGACATTCACACAGTGACAGTAGAAAAGAGTCCAGATGGGCGTCTGGGTTTCAGTGTCCGCGGGGGCTCTGAACATGGACTCGGCATATTTGTCAGCAAGGTGGAGGACGACAGCTCTGCAGGTTAGGAGGCAAGCTTATTTTTCAGTGTGCTTAAACCTAGGCATGTGGTCTTCTGTTTCCCTGTGACATTTACTGTAGTGTATCATGCTGAGTTCCACCTGTGTCTGCAGCGCAGGCTGGGCTGACTATGGGCGATAAGCTGGTGGAGGTGAACGGGGTCAGTCTGGAGAGCATCACCATAAGCAGCGCTGTGAAGGTCCTGACGGGCAACAACAGGCTGAGGATGGTGGTGAGACGGGTGGGCAAGATCCCTGGCATCCGCTACTCCAAGGAGAAGACCACATGGTGAGGCCAAACAGCTCAGAGGTGCTGCTCAGTACAGGTTCTGCCAATGTGAATAAGGCTGCAAAAAAAGGATATTTTACATCTAATATACAATTAAATATGTACTCTACATAGTTAATTAAACAACTTTACCAAACAGTAACTGTATATTATGACTGTAGTTTGCTTATTATTATGTAAAGTACAGACTACAACCGTGTTGTTATCGCCACTGACCTTTGCATGGCCCTTGTTTTGTGAAGTCTTGTCACTTGACTGTAGCTCACACTGGTAATCTTTCTTTTGGGATATACTGTATCTTGGTTTCATGTGGCAGCAGTGGATGGATTACCGCTCTGACCTTTATGGCTATTTGATTAACCGATACTGACAGGCCTGAGTGCAGAGGAGAAAGAGAAAGCAGCGTATGTGAATGTTTTCATGCGTGCATACATGTTATCTTTTGCATGTGTTTGTGTGTAGGGTGGATCTGATTCACCGGCGGATGGTGGTGGAGGAGAGCGGTCGCACACCGTCAGAGGCCAGTTCAGACGGCGCTCTCCGCAGGATCGTACATCTCTTCACCACATCAGATGACTACTGTCTGGGCTTCAACATCAGAGGAGGCAAAGAGTTCGGACTGGGAATTTATGTTTCTAAGTATGAACCAAGTGTGGTTTGAAGCACATTTCGGCTCATGGTTGTTTTTATACCTGAAGAGGCCATCAGCATCAGATAAACAAAATGGTTCAGGGTGGTGCTGTGTGTGCATGCAGTGGAGCCCAGCTTCAATCCCCCCTATTGCTTAATTGGATAAGACACATACATCTAGTAAATGCAAAATATTCAATACTTTTAAATTAAATATAGAATAGAAAATGAAATACATGTTTTATTGATATAAGAAGTCAATTATAAGTAAGTGCCTTTACCCACTGCTCAGATTTAATAGATGTCTATATCTCATGTATGTATGAATGTGTGTGTGTTTGCATGCCTTTATATATTTTCCCTTCAGGTTGGACCCGGGTGGGCTTGCAGAACAGCATGGCATCAAAATGGGCGATCAAATCCTTGCAGCCAACGGGATCAGCTTTGATGACATCACCCATAGTAATGCAGTTGAGGTCCTGAAGAGCCACACCCATGTCATGTTGACCATCAGGGTGAGCAACAATTTTACAGATAAACTTGAGACCAAATTACAGTAAGTTTGGTCAAATTAATAAACCTATACCAATCAATAGTTTTTATATTGCTAATGGAGCAAATGATTATGTGCAATATGAAACGGGGTTGTTTGTAATGACGAGCTGACAGAGAATTATCATCCAACTTTGCAGTTCCCCTCAGCTCTACGGCACTTTTTAGCCTCTTTAACCTAAATGTCTTAGTTTTACCCGCAACCAGTGTTTTGGTTCACTCTCACCGTTCTCATCATCCATTTCCATTTCAGCTAAAAAGCTATAAAAAACCACTGTACACTACCTGCTCAGCACCAAACAGCAGATAGCTACAGTTAGCTACTAGCTGGTAAACATAGTGGAGCGTTTAGCAGCTAAAGTGTGAAATAGAGCTAAAAGGAGATTTTAGATAGTGCCCCCCTTGGTCCATTACACATCTCTAGTGCAGTGTCTTGTGGCAGTGTTAATCATTTGCTCAGGTTTAAACATAATTGATTGGGGGCTGTGATACAGTAATAATTGTTACAGCGTGTTAAGCAACAGTTCTTCTCTGGAGGGGACAGAATAAGCCTGCACAGCAGAGCAGGCCGCTGGCTTACAGCCACTGAGTTCCTTATGTGTGTCTGTGTAAGCATGTATGTGTGCAAGGCGGCGCCACATAACCTGTGTAATTTTTAGATAAAGGAATTGTGCATATGTTTGTGTGTATGAATGGGCACGTGTGTTGTACAGTGTGTTTGAGCACTCTTTTAGCTCGCTAACATTACTGCATGCTCATTTTACTCCTCTGATCTCAGGTTCCACGTGTGAAAAACAGCCAGAGACAACGTTCATTATTCAAAGGCGGTCAGGGATCAGGTTATAATCAACAGAAAGCTGAATTTTATGTCTTCCTTCTGTCCTGTATTAGCCCCATTTGTGTGTCACACATAGTGGAGCCAGGGTTAATGGAAAAGTTTGTGGAAAATTGTAGATGTAACCTTGCTACATCTGCGTGTCTTCTCTTTGACCTTAAGCGGTGTATTGGTGAGACAGTCTCTTAAAATAGACTTGGGAGGCTATCGGAAACTAATTGCTAATGCAAAATGGCTCCTTTCTTTAAAGTGCCCATATTATGGAAAAAAACACTTTTTCTGGGATTTGGGGTGTTCTTTTGTGTCTCTGGTGCTTCCACACACATACAAACTTTGAAAAAAATCCATCCATGCTGTTTTGAGTGAGATACGGTTTCTGAATGTGTCCTGCCTTCAGTCTCCTAGTGAGCTGTTCAAAATCGGCTCGGACTGTGACATCACAGTCCGAAATGAGCTGGCTAACCGCAACCGTTAGCTCGTAGCGTTAGCATTAGCATGCTAACGCTAATGCTAACACTAGCATGGTACCTCGTTCTCAATAGCAAAGCACTGCTACAACACACACAAGTTCACCATAATCTACAAAAGAACTACTTACATGTGTGCCCTCATTTAGAAGTCTCTGTCACTACCCAAAGGGAGAATAGTGCAGATTTGAGTTGCGCATGCTCAGATTTAAACGGTTTACGGCATAACGTGTCATACCCGATGTTAACCGAGTCAGACCGGCTTTGGTCGAGTGCAAATGTGAGTTGCGCATGGTCAGATTTAAACTGTTTACGGCATAACGTGTCTTACTGAAATTTGTGAAATCTGTAAAATAATAAACTTTTCTCTTTACATACAATAACAGAAGATGGGAATCATTTCTAAAAACGTTTTAGCAATCTATGATTGTTTGGTTGCTAACGTTAGCTCAAAACGCCATTCAAGTGACATAAAGTGTAACAGCCTGTGTCTGATTGCTAATTTGTAGCTAGCAGTCATTTCAAAAACGTTTTCGCTCTCTATTATTGTTAGATTGCTAACGTTGGCTCAAAACGCCATTCAAGTGACAGCCGATGTTGTGTTTGATTGCTAACTTGTAGCTAGCAGTCATTTCAAAAACGTTTTAGCTATTTATGATTGTTTGACTGCTAACGTTAGCTAAAAACGCCATTAGCATCTAGCTAGTAGGCTAGCTACTTGATTGCTAACGTTAGCTCAAAACGCCGTTAGCATCTTGTAGGCTACTTGTCGCAAAGTGACGCATGCGCAACTCACATCTGCACTCGTCGCAAAGTGACGCATGCGCAACTCAAATCTGCACTCTACTCACTTTGGGTAGTGACAGTCTCCCAGCTAATCCTGCCTTGTAACTGACTGAAGTTGGAGAAACAGTCTTTTACTTCTATGGAGCTAGCTAGCTGACATGATCTACATCTGAGCTACTGAGCTACTGAGCATGTGCGAGTGCAATCAAAGATAGTACAGAAGAAGAAGAAGAAAAGAGGTCTCACTCTGTAGCTAAAACAGAAACCAGGTGAAAAGAGGATCTACAGCAGTGAGAGAGAGCTGTGCAGTACAACAAAAATATGGTGTTTTTTGAAAATTAAACCATGTAAACCTATTCTGGTACAACCTTAAAATACAATTATGAACCTGAAAATGAGTATAATATGGGCGCTTTAAAAACATTGCCTAGAGCAGTGGTGTCCAACCTTAAACTCATGCTTAAAGCTTGAGTTGTTTAGGAAACTACTTAATATAAGTAAGTATAAGGTGTAGACACGTGCAATTTGTAGTTTTGTTGTTTATGTTCACACTGAATATTAATATTATCATGTTTGTCCTCATCAACAGGAAGCTGGGAGATACCCTGCATACAAGGAAATGGTAGCTGAATACGGCTGGCTCGACAAACGTATGTTGACTATCCCAAAATATGATTTTACAAGATGGAGATAGTGTTAAAGATGAGTGTAAAAAGACATGATGACTTGAGTAGTAGTGCGAAAGAATTACCTGCATTAAAGTCAATATTACAGAACAAAATAATGAAGATGTGACCTGGTGATTAGGAGTTTTTAAATCTAATTTCCGTTTGCAAAGCCACATGTTTGATTCTACTTGGAAATCTAATGAAAACAGTGGAACAGTGGCTAAGTGTATCCTTGCTTATTCTAAAACCCTGTCATTTAATTTCTTCAGAGGACTCAAATTTCTTGTTTTTTTAGTTTGATATGACTTCTGAACACAGCCAGAGATTAATTCAGTGTACTCAAAGGCAGCTCAGTTGTTTGGAACAGAGCACGACCTGACATCTGTGTCAAGATGCAGAGTCATTTTGGAGTTTCATTAACAAAAAGCAAGACACAGAATAACTCCGGGTTCATGTTCTGTCACTCAAAAGTTTAAAGGATTAACAGGACATGAGGGCAGACAGACTTTAATGTAAACAAAGCAGACTGTGTGTGTGTGTGCGTGTGTGTATTGTGCTCAGATATAACAATTGGACAGTTTCATAAGGTATTGCACTTGCACAATAATATTAAAACACACACTAATCCCCATACTTCATTCTAATTATGGATTGTTTTCTACAGTGGCAAATGGGGGCCCGGCATCATCCTCCCAGGGTTCAGACTCCAACTCCTCTGCCTCCTCGTTGTCCTCCAGCACCCCTGTCAGCTCCCTCAGTGGTCTCTCCCAGGTCCTTTTCCCTCCTATCTTTGGCTCTGGGATGGTAGACGTCGCCATCTCCACAGAGGACCGCTCCCAACGTCAAAGCAGCGCAGAACGAACTGCTGACACCGCCATACAGACTGACCCCCACCCTCCATACTACTTGGACCACACCTCCACTAATGGGTTGTACTCGGACAGGGTGGTCGCCACAGAAACCAGCCGGACTGTAGGTGCCACAGTGCTGCTGAAGGACACACTTATACGTGGGAAAGGGGAAGGGCCGAGGGAGATGGTAGGAGCTGGGGAAGGAGGGCGGGGACGTACGAGGACGTCATCTGGGGACCAGGAAGTAGTGAAACCCTCACCTAAGACGGCAGCGCTGATGGCCCTGAGCAGACCACGGAAGCCAATCAAACGTTCTCAGAGCCACATCATTGTGTCAGGTGAGACCTGCAGGCTCACTGGGATTGTAAGGATTGTAAGGTCGCTTCATAGACTTTAAGGTCATATTAATTAAAAAAGTTTTTTTTTGTATTAGAGGTAGACTGAAAAGTTGGCTGGGCTGGTATATCAGCCGATATAAGCTTATTGTAGATATATCAGTATTGTTGTATATGTCGGCTGTAAAGAAACAAGAATTTGCAGTACAAAACTGGCAACATATGTTTGAGGTAGGCAAGTCCAGTATCAGGTCAGGTTGTACTCTGTGATCGGGCTGGGCAATACGATATTATATACACATCGATATATGACACAGTATTGTCTTTTCCTGATTTTAAACGCTGCACTACAGAAAAGTGATGTACTTTTCTGAACATACCAGACTTACTAGCTGTTTTATAATTTGCCTTTACCCACTTAGTCATTGTATCCACATTATTTGTGATTATTTATCAAAACTCTCATTGTGTTAATATTTTGTGGATGCACCAATTGTTGACCCTACAATATCGCCACAATATTGACATTGATGTTTTTGTTCAAAAATATCATGATATTTGATTTTTTCCATATCACTCAGCTCTACTCTGTATCGTGGTTGTTGATTATAGTGGTAGTATCCTCCATCTCAGTAGAGGAATCAGCCACAGCACGATGAATATTGCAGCCAAAATCAGGTTAAATTCTTCAGCAGATTTTTGTGGCAGTACCTGCATTCCCTGTATCATCCAGAGATCTTTCTGCAGGCCATCCGTCAGTTTAATGACCCCTCATCTTTCTATCACTCCAGGAAGTAAACAAGAACATCTTGGCTCCACATGGCTGATTTAAGCTCCAGACACAAATTGTCCAAGAGCACAAAGTTCAACGCAGACCCATGATTAATCACCGCCCCTTACTCTCACTTGTTGTACCTCTGTGAGAAATGAATAAGAACAAGCATATGGAGAAATATCTCATCCAAGCCTTGGTGGGGCTGTTGAGTTATTAGCCTTTCCTTCTCAATTTATTCAGCTCATTCATACCTCCAAGTCCTGGCGGGGGCTTGGGGGTGAAGCTCAGGGCTGATTGGACATTTGTTATGTAAGCTGGAGCACTTTGCTGTTGTGCCTTCAATAGATAGGGGTGTGTTCAGGTTGGTGTAGCTGCAATTCATCAGTATTACTGTGTTACTTTCCACAGTGGCAGATTTACTGCAGTGAACAGCGGAGCTGATTGGAAGAGAAATGAACAGTCTGTACTCATAGAACAGAGTGTGTATCACCTACTGTTATTGGCCAACAGCATAAAGTAGTACAAAGCTTAATGAATTATGTTTTTAACACCATACACAGATATGCAGAATGTCCTATTCTTGCTATGGGTCAACACCACTTAAGGAAGATTTTCCTATGATTTAGTCGTTTGGGTAAATAGTTTTTTATATAATTTAGCAGGTGTTAAATCTGTCATTTGGATGGGAAAATGTATCTGTATTGACTACATATGCTGATTTAGAGGGACTTGAATGCTATTTTGTCTTCCTCTTTTTTTTTTTTACCTTTAGAGGAAAGACAAAAGAAGCAGAGGCAACAGAAGGAAACAAACTCTGGAGAGGGTAAAACCAGCCTGCAGCGATCTAAAACCTTTGTCAACTTGTTCTTTAAGAAAGACCGTAAAGAGAAGAGCCCATCCAAGTCATTGTCTCACAATGCAGACAAAGGTAAGGGCACAGTCACAAGGCATTCTTTTTACTTTCCAGGCACATATTCTGCATCCCATACAGCAAAAATATCCCCTAAGGTTTTGGCTGAATTGCCATTTTGTTTCACTTCAGTTAATATATTTGAATCCCTGAATTAAATCAGAGAAATGGGCAGCAAGTCAGGTTTGGAACCAGGAAAAATACATAGGATCCTGTTTCAGATTATATTTTTGGCATTTGGGGGGGTTACAGTTCATCACAGTAGCTATTCGCTCATTCCTTGGAGTTCTTAAGTTTACATCAGCTTTGGACATTGGTGGTGAGATGGGGTGGGAACCGACAAACATCAGACAGATGTGTGATGATTCAGCTTTGCAACTGCCTCACTGGAAAGACTTTGGGACATTTTGCATGGACATCTCTGGGTTTGTGAGGTGAAATCTTATTTTGTATGAGTGTAAGTCTCTCATGCCATCTGCAGATGCTTTTGTTTGCATCTTGTTTATTTCAGTTTGCACTAATTCCTTAGATAAGGAGCGGGGCCGTCCCTTCCAGCTCTTGACCTCCCCGAGGGAATCCCGTGCTGGGGTTAAAGATAGCAGCCCGCTGCGCCGACCAGAGACCCTGATGCATGTGGAGGACATAGCAAAGAAACTGCTCGGCCATGATGAGGTGGCTGCTGTGATGAGACACTGTCAGCGGGTGAGTTTCTGATCTAAAATTACCATCTCTAACACCTCAGTGGTGTTTTTTTTTCTTCCTCCCACTGAATGAAAACCAGCCATATTACTTGCAGGCTTAAGTGTGCAGTATTGTTCCCTGTGTTGCTCAGTGTGTCCCTTAGTCAAAGATGTGTCTGGCAGCGGCTGTGACAAAAGACGGATTTGGCCTGTCATTTATGATTAGGATCAAATACCAGCCATCATTTGATCCCCTTGTGTCTCTTGGGCCCATCTCACACTTAGTGGCCAATTTCAGGGGATCAGCTTCTTTGCCAACACTGCAGAAGATACCAAGTCTACTCAAAGCACAGTATGACTCACAATACAGTAATTAAACACCAAAGACTGAAAACAGCAGAGTGCAGTGGTGTTCTTGGAAAAGTGAATATTTAATGTACATGCAACATATTAGAAGACAACCCAACTCCCAATCATGAAAATGAAACAACTTCAGTTAAAGGGCTACTCCAGCAATTCAGTATTGCACTTCCATAAAGTTGGGGGACTCACAAGAGACAAGATAAAACAATTTAAAAAATGGTAGAACTTGATGTAGCAGAGCCAGAGATATCCTGACTTTTAGTCTCACAGTGGATTATACATTTCCCAAAATGCACCTTCATAGTGTCTTTCATTAAATACTCCCTTCCTCCTCACTTCTTTCAAACCTCACACCTTCAGTTTGCAACTCAGACTTACTGTTAAAAGACATTATACATACAGAACAGAGAAACACAAATTGAACAAGAACAAAAACCCTCTCCCACCCCCTCCACCCTCTGCGGTCTCAAGGAAAACAGAACAAATAAACAAACAGAAATCACACCTTGCCTAGTCACTCTCCTCTATTTCTTGTGGCACTGAGGTCATTAGGTCTGATATTTGAGCTGTTGTGCTTTTCCATAGGTCTATAGTCGATGATTTGGCTTTGTTAATCCTTGCTGTAGCGAGCTCAAGCATAACTACGTATGTCTAGAAAATACGCCAACCACTGTTTTATACAAAGCGAGTGAGGGGGGAGCCAGCATTGAGCTATAATTTTCTTGGTTGCAGTTGAGCCGGCTAGCCAAATTTTATCAGGGTTATTTTTTCAAACTTTGGAAAACTCCTACCAGAGCCACAGAGGACATTATATGGCTGTTTTCACAAGCTTAGTAGTGGTCTTTGTGACGAGTAAACTGAACTTGATGTGTAAAATTGGTGGAGTGCCCTTTAAAAAATCAGAAAACAACCTGATGTAAATCTGTCTATATACACCACCACACTAGTTGGCTCTTCTTATTCTTTTCCTCTAATTTGTGTACCTATCTAATCTTTCTCTCAGTTTCTGTCCGACAATGTAATTGAGGATTTAGTGCGTCCCCTTTTGGCCATCTTGGACAGGCCAGAGAAACTGCTACTTCTCAGAGAAATAAGGTGAGACACATATATGTAAGTATATGAACAGTATAATACTGTTTTTCTGTATACATGCTGTGTAACTATGTTTATGTAACTGACTAATTTCCCTTGCAGGATGCTGATACCTACTACGGAGCTGGGTCGGTTTGACAGCATGGTCATGCCCTTTGAGCTGGAGGCGTACGATGTTCTCAAGAGTCGCTCTGGTAAGCAGAGGAATGGACTTAACATAATTTTCCTGATTACAACATACATTCATAATTTCCTGTTTGCATGAAAGAAACAAAAGAAATATAGAAGTAACAAAAAGCAGGTACACAGACCAAAGGAATTAATGGAAAATAAACAATATATCTTTAGTTGTTTATTTCTTCTTAGTGCGTTCTCCAGCTCTACGCTCCCCTCGCAGTGGAACCCCTCGACGTCACCTCATCACCCCAATCCCAGGTACATTCGCTGTATCGCTTCCTTCCTCTCACCCTTTCTCTTTCTAGACAGCATCTCTTTCTTCTGACTTTCTCTCTGTCCGATTAATGTCCTTTCTCTGATCCCAGAGCAACACGAGAGTCACGAGGGGCTTAACTCTCACGTTTTATCTCCTTCCCCTCCCAACTCTTACTTTTCCTCCCTAACCTGAATCATCTCATATCTGTAGTGTCAAACTGAAACACCTGCAGGCACAGACCATATTCTGGCCTTGGCATTCCACACACACATACACATACCCACCTCCTGACCTCATAAAAAACACACTTACACACACACACATTGCCATGCACAAAATATCTCAGGTTTCCTGTGCCTGCGCTGAAGCAGAGGCTTGTGTTACATCTCTGTGGCCAACAGAAAAGACTGGTTGGCCACTGTGACACTTCTACAGTACAGAGATGATATTATCCTTTTTCTCATCCAAGAGTCATTTGAGACACAATCAATAGAGTCTAACTTTAGACTGACTGCAGCCATCTCATTTTCTAAAATCACAGGTTCGTGGTCACAAGGTCAACATCATTATTTCAGTTTGGTGCTCTGCCTCACAAATAAATTGTTTTGCAAATAAATGATAAATATAAGATGACAGCACCATTTCAAAGAGCTTTTAGACTGATTGTATCCAATTGTTCCAACAGTTTTCCCTATATTACAGTAAAATTGTGAATATTTGTTCTTTTATGCTGCTGTTATCCCTTACAATGTAGGCTTATTATTATTATTATTTCATTGCAAAATTTCTATTTGCAACTGTTAAAATGAAATCAAATCCATATTTTGTCATTCAGGCAGTGTAATGTAAAATCGTCACCCACTGTTTGTCTTTAAAAAGGACACCCTTAAGATCCTTGCATGAACAAGCTTGTCGTGATGTTTTCGTGGCATCAGTATTCCAAGTAATGTTATGTAACCCTTATGGGTTATGTTGTTTACTTTTTATATTGACTTGCCCAATTGAGGAAGTAAAATGTAGAAACAGAAAATGTAGAAAAGTCTGATGTGGTGAGAATGCTAGAAGGTAGTACAGATTGAGCTTGTTTTATCCTCAGGATTTAAAGGGGGACTCCTTTTACACACCAACGTCTGTTTAACGTTACAGGTCTTGGGTAGTACTTACGTTACTGCGCATGTGAAAAAAACTTGTATAAAGCCTTTGGTGGCTCCAGAGTAAGCTGTGCAAATTCAGCGTCGGCTGAGGCTGAAGACTACATGTTTGAAAATGAAAAGGCTTGAGACTAGTGGCCCGAGGCTACATTAATTGCTACTAGCATAACCAAAGACCCTATAAACCGTCTCTGGCATAACGAACCTGAATATCCGACCCAAACTGTTGCATTGTGGGTGATGCTCATGAACCATGTTCAAACTAGGTTTTGAACATGGTTTTGAAAAGTAAGAAGAATGTGTGTTTTTAAAACGTCCATTGTGAGTTCAATGCTAAATCAGTGGAGTAATCTTTTAACTCATGCTGAGCGGCTGCTTTTATTCTGAATAATCTTCACATCACTGTGTTTGTATGAAGAAGTTCTGAAAGAAACATCTACTTTTGCAGGGCTGAACTTACTGTTTTTATGTTTGTCCAGACTACAGGGGTGGGTTCCACCTCCAGCCAGTCCAGGACGCACTGCGGGAGCGTCAGTTGATTGAGGAGTTGGAGAGATTACGTTTGTCCAGCCAACAGTCAGGCCATCTGCCTCCGTCCCGTGCCTTCACCCCTCTGCTGGATGTACCTCTGGACAACTATGCCTCCTCTCCTGTGCGATCCCGCTCCCTGAGCCCTTCACCCACCCACAGCTTCCTCCTCACAGAGCCATCACACAGCACCCAACGTGGGCGCCAAACCCATCACTCCCCAAACAGAAGAGAGAACAGGGCCTCACGGTATGACGATGTCTCCTTGTTGTCTGACCGAGGAGATGTGGCTCCTGAACGAGGGAGGTCACCTGTGAGGAACGGCCATGGGAGAGCAAGGAGGGAGGTGAGTCCTGACAGCATAGATGACAGAATGAGCAGGCAGGAGGGCTACACAGAGGTCAGCGTACAGGTTCCTTCACAGCTGCAAGGGAGATCCCCTCTGGCTGATGTGTTTGAGCCCAAGAGAGACAAGAGTCCATCCACAGGCAGAGAGAGCAGTCAGCCGCTAAATGGACATTCACAAAATGGTCATGGTGTAAAAAGAAGAGCAACTTTGCTACCTGAGGAGTATGAAATTAACACTTTGACCATCTCTAAGGCCAAGCAGTCATTGGGTGAGTTCAACACAGAAATGCTTATATTTTTCACTTTGATTTAAGTTTAGTTGATTGATTGATTTAATTGTTATTATTCTTAATCTTTGAGCAAGTTTGATCAATATGCCTGCAACTGCCAAATTACTTTTATAAAACTGTCCATTTCAAAGTATTCATCCTCCCATATCCATTACATCACCAGTAGAGGTCAGGGTATCACTTACTGTACAACTAAACTGAAAGGAGAAGTTGAATGCTTTAATGATAACTGAAAAGACCAAAGAGTGTATATACACTATTAGACTTGTTAGAACACAATTGTCAAGTAATCTCTCGGCTTATTAATTTATTATTTTCCTGTATTTACAGGTATTAGTATCTCTGGTGGTATAGAGTCTAGAGTCCAGCCCATGATAAAGATTGAGAAAATCTTCCCAGGAGGAGCTGCATCTACGAATGAGGCTCTGAAGGTGAGCCGTTATGGCAGAGACAGGAAGAAACACCTCAATATATCACAAAAATGGGTGTCGATTGAAAGGCAAAGGGCTGAAAAAATGAGTGTCTTAGCCTTGACCAAAGGTGGTTGACACGTTACAACATATTTACATCTTTTCACCATAAATGTTGACAATGTACTTTAGTTTCCCCATAACACCCTGATCATGGTTGGAGTGTACTGTAAGTACCTGTCAGACCTCTGTCCTGTGGTTATGAGTTGTTGCTATAAGTAAGCACGTCTATGACGGAGAGCTTGATGGTGTGCAATGAGGAGTGGAGATGAGAAGAGTGGAGAGACATCTCAAGTAGCCCATCGCCTCCATTATTGATGAAGTACACAAGTGCTGGTCTGCTAATGTATTGGTAATATATTGCCTGCACAGTAACTTAACAGTTGTCTGTGATCTGGGCCTGGTTCACTTAAACACACATGATACACACACTCATCCACTGCAGTTTACCAGAGCCTAATTCTAGACCAGAGTCAAAGATACAGTAGTCACACAACACTTAAATTAAGATACTTGAAAAGAAGTGAAACAGCTAGCTATAAATACCCATGTCTAATGCCTGATTAGAGTGTCAAACATAGGGTGGAACCAGTGTCTGCTCTTTTTTCATATTCAAAAAACTTTCCTCTTACAGTTCCTGTAGTCACACACATGCCTGCGCTCATAATCACACAATACACAGACACATGCAGTGCACCCAATCTTGGAAAAAGAAAAACATAAAGAAAGAGAAGAAAGAAACTTGAGAAAACTGAGAGAAAGCAAAACACCAGTAACAGAGCAACAAAGTGACAGGAATGGCAAAGGTGGAGAATAAAGCAGGATACTGGGGTTTGTGAAAACCAGAATCTGGCAAAGAGGGTCAGATTAGAACAAGACTTAGCCACGCGATCGGGTCTGTGAGGCTGTACTTAAACACAGTGGTACTTTGAGCTGAATGCTAACTTAATCACCACAGGTATTACAATTCATCCTAAGGGGAACATGAATGTCTGTGTGGAAATGCATGGCTTTCTATCCAATAGTTGTTGAGACGTTTCACTAAAAAACATAAATGCCAACCTCATGGTGAAACCTAGAGGAAAAGTCAGGAAATCACCAAAGTTAGGAGGATTCATCCTCTGGGAACCATGAATAAATATCATGGGAATCCATTCAATAGTTGTAGAGATATTTTAGTCTGGACCAAAGTGGTGGATGACTGACAAACCAACATACTACTGCTAGCAAAATCAGAGAAGTTGTTGCTTAGTAGACACATGTATATGACTACTTTCCAGCACCCTACTGCTATCTGTTGTCTTCACATCCCACCTCACAACTAGGCATGTCAACTCACCAATATCAGCTCCCTGGCTCAGTACTATCACCCCCTACTCTGCAGAGGGAAGTGAAACCAGGGCAGCGCTGTGTTAACATGCATTCTGTCTCCTTAGACCCACATGATAACGTCCAATAAGTGAAGAATGTTGTGTGTGTGTATCTGTGCGGCCGTGTGCACACATACTTTCCTGTTCATTAGACTCTCCCACCTGTCTTTTGTCAGCGGAAATCTAGACGTGTGTGTCATTTCTGCGTTTAACTGGCTGTGTAAGAGGATGTAGTAAATATTGCAGCATGTGACAACTGAATGGACCTTCCTTTTGTGGAAAGGGTTGGTTTACCCACAATATATTAAATTTGTTTTTTCTTTTTCTTTGTTTTTATTGGAACTTGCATTTAGCAAATGTTTCAGGGACATATATCTCAAAACCTGAGCAAATGTTTGGCTAGGATTTTGGTATATTTATTAATAATTTTAGCATCTATAATGATGCACCACTATTATTTGTGCATATAAATATACAGTATGTCTACTCATCTATATACATAATAAATTACTTTCTATTTTAGTTTACATATTTTACTAAATGTATGTTACTTTTATTGTAGAATTACTCATTATATACTAACATATATTACTCTACTGATTTTATTATGTGGTTGTAATTTCTGAGCAATCTCTGGCACAATAATTTCTTTTGGGATTAATAAAGTTCTATTTTATGTTACAATAGAGATTTATCTTACAATAAATAAGATAGAGAGACAATATTTCTCCTCTCCTTTGCTAAATAATGTAGTTGAGTTTATTTGTAATGGCCTGGTAAACCACATTATGAACTATTCACTGATCCTTCCGTGCAAGCTGTAGTAATTTTGACAGTCCGTGTTATTTTTGGATTATGACGTCCATTGGCTAGAAAAGAGGAAACCTCATAAATGCGCTCCATAAATGGCCGTAAAGAGGATGGGGCAGATTAGGTTGCGATCTATTTAATTCAAATAAATTACTTTTCAAAAATGAAAAAAATCACTTTTAATCTCCTCTTTGGTTAAATGGATCTAAATCTTTTGATACTGGAAGGCTATAAGGTTATTGGTGAACATCAGACTGTCTGATGAGCTTTAAGAAAACCTGTCTGGACAAACACAGGGCAGCACATGTCGAACCTCCTCCGATACAAATATGTTTGACCCATAATAGATCAAATGCAGAAGTGCAGAAAGAAGAGAAAACAAATCTCTTTGTGTCTAATCACTGGAAAGGAAAAGGGAAAAAGACAATACAACAATGGCCATTGGCATTGCGTGTTTCTGTGCTATGTTTTGCTAACCTTTACTGAGGTTGAGCACATGAGGCAGGTGCATCCTCGTCAAACGTTGATGACATCAGAGGAAGTTTCTCTCCTCAGGCCTCCAAAGTTTTGCCACTCTCTGCTCGCATCCTGCAGGAAACAGCGAGAAAATGGTCCCTTGTGTGTGTGTGTGTGTGTGTGTGTGTGTGTGTGTGTGGTTGTCTCAGTGTATGTTCTTTTTTTGACAACCTTGTGCTGAAGTGGAATATGTATATGTGCACTAGTGACGGCCTTCAGTGTGAATATATTAAACTAACGGGAGAGCCCCAATTCTCTCTGGCATAAATCAGGTTCCCGCTAAGGGACACAATCACTGCAGATTTATGGAAACTGTTCATAAGGGACAGATTGCTACAGAAAAAAAAGATACAGAGGGGGAGGAAAACATACAAATATGTGTGTAATAATGAAATATGAATACTAATCTTATTAAATATAAGATATTTATAATCTTATTCTTTGTTTACACCGAGTTTTGCAGGTTAAACCTTTTACCCTGTGTTTGTATTTGTAGGCAGGTTATGAGCTGTTGTCCGTGGACGGTGAGAGTCTGCAGGGAGTGTCTCATCAGCATGCGGTGGATGTTATTCGCCGAGTGTTCAGCAACAAGGCCAAAGAACCGATGGTTTTTGTGGTCAAAGTTCCCAAGGTCCCTAACACCCCTACATGCCCCAGGAGACCAGCAGACTAACCTTTTGTCATACTGCAGTTTGGGCATGAAGGACACCAAAACCTGCAACTCCTGTGGGAGTGAATAAACTACAGGATTCACTCCTGAAGAGGAGATATGGGACAGGTAGATCTCCGGTCATAGTGGAGAGAAATGGATGCACAGAAACATTTGTCCTATGAGAGAAAGAGTTATGATATGTCAAAGAGAATGCATGTTGAAGCAGGTTTTTAAGACTGATGCAGTAGGTTATTTATCAGGATAAAGATTGTTATAGATATCTTTTGCTACGATGAAATTAAGTTTGTTGCAACTTTACAACTTTTATAACATTCTTAGTGTTTTTAGCAAACATTTTACTAAATGCATACATTGCACATTAACTGGACAAAAAATAATATGTGTTTTGTGATAAGATCACATGGTTCATGAACTCCTCCTTGGTTGAAATTGTGCCACTGTTTGACACGTGGCATCCTTGCCTCGACCTCTGAGCACTGTCTGATTGTGGAGCCAGTGGTCTGCACTTTTTTCAGTTGGAGCATCTCCATCCTGCAGCCCTGCAGGCCTGCCAGAGGGAGATTACCCAAGCCTGAGTTATGAGATTTATAGATTTATACCCAGATTAAACCCCTGTATTATGTCAAAACTGATAGTTTGGGTTTAGTGGATGTCTGGGGGGATTATTACAAATTGCTGCTCAGTATTTTTGTGCTGCATTTTTCTGGCAGAAGTGCTTGTGCTCTGGAGCAATCCGCCACTTTAGAGGCTTAATTACACCATGCTGTGGACTGAGCTTATGCAGACATGTGGAGGAGTTGGAAAAACATGTCAATGAGAAATGCAGGACATGAAGGCCAGTGTCAGAGTTTAAATCAAAGTAGGGTAGCGGAGATATGGGCACCAAATAACTGGAATATAGTGTGCATAGTGCCTTACTTCTTCTGCAGATGGCCACTGGGGGAAAACATTGATAAATATTACACAAATAAGTGCTAGAAAAGCTCAAATGGAAATGTTTCAATTCAGACATGCTATTAAATTTAAAGATGAAATTGAGCGTGTCTATGCCTTTGGGTTATTATAAAGTGCTTCAGGTATTTGACTTAACTGCAATAAATGCTCATTCAGTATATTTTACTCACACTTGATGTCTTTCAGGTAAAAGAGCACATAAATCAACAGTAATTTTAAGGTGTGACAACTTGTTCTTTAATTAAAAACACAGTCATTTGTACAAGAAATGTACACAAAAATATACATGGACAACTACATTATGAATTACTGAAGACACAACGTAAGTAAACAAAATGCACACAAAAAGTTGAGAAAATGCCACAAAAAAGAAAATGTGTTACGTTGCTTTGGTCTAGTCACAGTGGCTACATTTGAAATAGATATTCTGTCTAAATAAAAGACAATGTCACTCTGTTATACTATTAAGTGTTTTACATATTTACACAGAAAACGGTTATGCAACGATGAAGACAACTGAGATGGGAGGGAAAAATGGAAAAACGGTTTGCATCACCTGTATTTGTTGTTAATCTGTACCTGTGCTGCATCTGTAGTGGTGAGTGACTACTAGTGAGGGTTGAATTAAATTCCAAGTATAGGAAACATAAAATTTTCTTGGTTTGCATCAGCTCGGACCTCAACTTAATGAAGAAGTCACTCAAAAATTACCCTTCTCATGCTTTTATAAACTAACAACGTGCACGAAACCCAACGATGAAGACGTGAATTGGTTCGATTTTATGATACTGAAGATCAAATGAAAGATCGATCAAAATGGAGAGACAAAACTGAGCCTAAAATAAAGCTCCCGAATGTTTTATCAGCTGCAAAGTTTGGTCATTAGACTATGTTTGTGTCACACAGATTATATAATGTAAACATATTTTCATGCATTACATATTAGGTGCACTCTATGCTGCCGCCTCCATTTATAACTGATCCATCATTTGAAATATATATATATATATATATATATATATATATATATATATATATACTGTTTACATATATATATATATATATATATATATATATATACTGTATACTATATATATATAAGTCCTTTTTACTTTGTATATTAAACCCACACTTATATCAGTACTACAACAAAATATCTTCAGGTGCTATATATATATAAAAATATACAACATCTCCTCCATTATATAGATTTCCATTTAACTATTATTCCTTGATATAGACTCTTTGTAAAATAAAAGTTCTCAGCCCACTATTTTTCCCCATAGACACCCGCCATGCTCAGTGTTATGCAAAGCCCTGCATATACTGTAAGAAAACAGCTTCAAATGTTAACATGCTCCCAACCGGTTTATATTTAGGGCTTTAATGGCCAACCTGTCATAAGGACATTCAGAGCTGGAGCTACTGCAGCTGAAAATGTAATTCTCATCTCACCGCTATGTGAACTGGCTTCTTCTGAAATCTGATATAATAAAGACATGCAGAGATGCCAGTCTTGCTACCTGTATAGCAGTCAGTGAATATTATAGTCTCGGAGAGACTAGGAAGACTTTAAAAGTGTTATTTGGCTTTGGGCTGCCAAAAGCTAAATAAAGAGCACTAATGGGAATGAAGAAGAATAAACGGAAACTCTAACATAGCATGCCTTAAATCTCTCGGTGACGACCAAACTGAAAGAATATATTTTTAGTTTCCTGATACTGACTGTTATAAAAATAGTTGAGTAAGAAGCAGAGACAGAGATGGAAAGAGAGAGAGCAGACATAGAGACAAAGGCAGAAATAGAAAGAGAAGAGGAGAATCAGCAGCATCCTGGTGATATCTCCCATGCTACGGTCTGCTTCCAAGTGCTACATAATTGAAAAATGTAAATGTTTATGTCAGAGCTTGCTGCGTTGTCTGAATGAGTTGACACGTTGGTGGAGTGCACCAGCATGACGATGTTGGTGGTCTAGAAAACATAAGCACATACATACATAAGCAGCTAACCTTTAGGCGTTTGGTTTCTGTGTCGTGGTTTGGGAAATGAGAGATTAGGACGTCCACATGTGAATGTCAAAACTGGTTTGTTGAAGTCTGACGATTTACTCCACAGGAATGACAGCTGTATCTTGAAAAGTTGTGCAAAATTTTGCCTTGGTGAGCAGATTCTTTAAATGCCAGTGATGACCATATATACTGCATTTCTCTGGAGTGATAACAGTCACAATACATTCTTTTTCAAATACACTCTGCTGAGAAAATAGAGCACAAGAACAAAAATATTCTCATCCTTTTATGAACTGCTGATCCTCTGAACACCATATAATATAACCGGCAGATGTTGTAATAGTTGGTGTTATTTTTCCTTCAGCATTTACTTGGAGGACTAGTGCAGCTGTTGGGGTGATGAGATCATCAGTAATAGCCAGTAGTGGCGGTGTTGATGGGACTGTTGTCATGATGCATCATTACCTGCATGCTGGTGGCTGGGTGTTTAACCTTGTGTGCTACTGAGAAAGGTGTGACTGCACTTTGACCAGACTGATGTGCCTGTAGTAAAGAATGTTGCTTTATGTTCCCGACGATTATCGATACCCTGATATGAACGTGGTTTGAGGAAGAAACACTTTCTTCACTTTTTGTTCCCACAGAAGGAAATAAGTCTTTGTGCTGGCTTTGTAGTGGAATAGAACCTGTTAAAAGGGCCGGAAGGGACACTTTATAGGGATTTATTGGAGTACTTGTCTGTTAGCGGGAAGTAAAAATGCACATTTGGGAGATCTCCCTTTTAAGTGTGACGAGTGGTGAGTGCTCGCTCAGTAGTCCAGGGAAAGCCATGTTGAAAATAGTGCATTATTTGGCCTGGAGTTCAATGTTTGGTTTACATCCTCGGAGTCTTTTGTGAGTTGTGTTTCCATGTTTCTGTGCACATATTACTGTAAGTGTGTGTGTGTGTGTATGTGTGTGTGTGTTTTTAGATTTCAGTGGCGGTGATTTCCTCAAAGTGGATGTCGTTGCTGCCATTGTGAACCTCATAGTCCTCCATGTCCCTGTTCTCCAGCTCCAGACTCAGCTCCCTCATCACTCGTTCGAGGTCCCGGTTTCGACGGTACATCTGGATGTAGTTCTGCTGCAGCTGTTTCTGGTAGCGGATTACCTGGGTGGAGGGAATAACGCTAAGTAAGTAAATCAGCAGGGAGGATCAGAGTAAACTATTTTGACATGTATGGCACTGAGTGAAAATGACAGATTTAAAGTCAATCACCAAATGATTAGACCTTCCTCCTTTTTACCTTTTCCTTCTCCTCCTGCCACACCCTCCTCTCATCCTCAAACCGTGACAGTTGCTCCTCACCAGTCCTCCTCTCATACATGAGTTCAGCCTTCAGCCTGTCCACCTGCGAAAATGAGATAGAAGAAATGTTAGAAACTGCAGGGTTTCAGTGGTGGAAGACGTATTTATTTTCTCCTGAAAGTAATACCACAATGTAGAAAAACTTCATTGCAAGTAAAGCTTACATTTAAATAAGTAAAAGTACAAAAGTATTACCAGCAAGATGTAGTTATGAGTTTAAAATTTAAAGATGCCCTGCCATACAAAACCGTTTTTACTTGCATTTTTTGAAATATGTTAGGTCCATATGTGTTTGTGTTATGTTGTGAATGTGAAAATGAAGTGCTACCTCCTCTGTCATCTCTAGCCACTGAAAAGAAATAAGCAGAGAAATCAGGCCAATTACAAAAGCTGGTCAGTCTGACATCATATTGCCTGAGCTCATTACTATTCATTAGCACGCCCAGTTGGGCTGGGTAAAGGATTCTGACAGCCAGGCTCACATTGGCTAGCTGTTAGCCAATCGGATTCAAACAGCTTAGCTTGTTGAATATTAATGAGAACTGGCAGAAATCGAGCTGAGTCTTCCTGTAGGCTTTCTATACCACACTAGAATGGCTTGAAACAAGGTAACCAAGGCATTTTTTCCACAAAAAAATCCATGGTAGAACTTCAGACATTACCACAAAGTAATGAAATATGTGTGGCAGGGCACATTTAAAGCTACTCATTATGTAGAATAATTGTCCATGTGATTGTTATATTATATTTTAATATTCAATTATTAATTTTGATACATTAACATGCAAGCAGCACTTCAATGTCATTAATAGTCACGGTGGAGCCACTTTTAACTGCTTAATATACCATTTTGTAGTTTATTTGTAGTCTATAACAATGGATCATATCTTATAACCTAATCATATTTTTGTTCTGCAAAGTAATAACTATGTGTGATCTAAATGTAGTGGAGAAACAATATTTCCCTCTGAAACGTAGAAGACATTTTCATTATTTATGCCTGGAAAAGGTGCAGTAAAAACTTGTACCTGCTGTCTGAATCCCAACACTGCTTCTGCATTCTGCCTCTGAGCCTTGGCTTCATCACTGTCCCCTCCCCAGGCCACATGAGTCTCCTCTGCATCCCGATACAAAGACGGACTGGGACCCCTCCTCCCTGCCATACCTCTACCCTGTTGGAGTGAGAGGCTCATGCACTGCCCCTTCATGCTTAGATTTCCAGGTAGAGAGTGTCCACCGTGATTGGACCGAGTGTCACGGAGGCGGGCAGACTCCTCTTCCAAACGGCCCACTTTCTCCCGGAGCAGCTCAGCTTCGCTCTTGCGCCTCTGGAGTTCATTCTCACAGACTTCTAGCTCCAGAGATCGAGTCCGCAGGGCCGTTCCGGCCTCGTGGGATCGAGCCTGGCTAGCTTGCAGTTCAGAACGTGCTTCTCTCAGCTGGGCCTTTAGCACCACAATGTCTCCAGCCTTCTGGCTGAGCTCTGACTGGATCTCCTTTAGCTGCTGCTTCAGGAGGGAGATCTCTCCTGACTTCTGACATACCTGAAGGGTCAAGGGAAAGCGAGATAGAGATAGAGGTGAAAGCGCTGAAAATACAGAACAAATTGTCTCTTATGGCAGATTACAAAGTGACACTGTGGATTGGCTCTCTTGTTCCATAAACCTCAAATACTTTTATGAGGTTAATTTAATTTTAATTTAATTCTAATCACGTTAATCACCGAGACCTCTCCAGTGTCCGACTCTTACAGTACTCACCTCCCACTTTGTCTCTTCCAGACGTGGCCCCAGCTGGGTCTGCTCCCTCTGGATGGTGGCACACCTCCTTTCCAGCGTCTCTCTGTCCTGCAGCAGAGAGGAGAAGTCCTCCTGCAGCTTCTTTTTTTCTTGCTGTAGTTGAAATACCTGATGACACACATAGATTCATATTTTACAACTGCCTTACATACTGAAACAGATATGTCGATCTTGAATAAAACATGCACCCTCAAAGAAAGAATCTCCAGACTCACAACTAAAGCATGAGACTAGCAAAGTAACAATGTGAACATCTCTCTCTGTGTAAATGATTAAAAAGGTTTTTAAATACTTAGCATACCTGTAACTGTAGCACCTGCTGTGCCCTCTGGGCCTTCTGAGAAGCCTGCTTCATCTTTGTTGCACAGCTCTGTCTCAGCTCCTCCATCTCTTTTTCACAGCGACGCTGCTTTTCCTCATACACCTTTCAACACAAAAGACATGGGTGAGAGGTCAGTGTACTAACATCATATTTAAGTTCTTCATTTGGAGTTTGGTCAGTGTGGTGTGGTGAGTATCTTTATGTCTCACCTGGCAGATGGCAGCTTCATTCTCATCCAGATTTTCCCGGAGCTGCTGGAGCTCCAGGTCTCGTTCCCTCAGCTTCTCCTCCAGCTCCCTCACCACCGCCTCGTAGCCCTCCACAGGTGGCGGCGAGTGGCCACAGGACCCGCTGTCCGACAGGGGCTGCCCGCGCCCACTTAGCGACCCCGATCCTGTGCTCTTGCTGGATGAGGAACGTCCACTGTCTGAGTTTGTATGGCCGTGGCTCCCACTTGCAGCTGAAGTGTTTCGGACCAGGCCTGGAACGGGCTCTATCTGGCCCCCAGAGCCAGATCCGGAGCTGGAGCCCTCACTGGGGGCCAGACTGTAGCCTGTGCTGCTGTGAGTAGGGAGGCTGGAGAGGGAGTTCCTCCCTGAATCTGACATGGAGCAGGACTGGCTGCTCCGAGCATTGCGACCTCCGCTGTAGGAGTTGCGCTTTCCTTCAGTGCTGGAACCGCCGCTCCCTCCAATGACGTTTGTGCCGCTGGTGTTGTTGGATCCCCCGAGGGGCAGCAGGAGGTTGAGGCTGGCCTGGCTCTCTGACAGACTGCTGCCCCCTGGCCGTGGTGACAAGTACAGGACAGAGTGGCGATTCTTGGGAATGACAGGTTTGAACGCTGTAGGACGGATCAGCACTTTCTCCATGTTCTGAAGATACATAATTATATTAAAAAAACAGCATTAGTGATTGATAAAAGCTAAGCTGTGCTAATTAGCAAAGGCTGAATAAAACTCATTAGAGAGGGGTGAGTGATATGCTGGCAGGTCACCCCTCCAGGCTCTGATTAGTTTAATTGGTTTAATTGATATTCATGGGCTTCGTTAAGCAATTTTCTTAATGATGTTTTCTATCATTTAAGATATAGAGGGACAGGCAAGAGAGGGAGAGGACAGAGAAAATCGAATTAAAGGGCAGAGAAACAAACAGGAGGGAGAAGAGTGGAGGAAGAGACGAGACAAAGAGAGAGGGGGGTGAAAGCTCCTCATGTTCTGTAAGCATTTTTCTTAACGATCTTCCTCAGGGTTCACTAAATACTTCAGTGAATGTAAGTGAGCTCTGACATTGATCATGATGTGTCTGCAAGGTGAGTACCTGTCAAATGATCCATCAGAGCCTGTCAGGCCAGTGATTAAGCTTTTCTCTGGATCGATGGAAATAAATAGCCAATTAAACTGCTGAGGTAATCTGCTGTAAAACATGTCAGCACATGCTGCAGAAATGCTCACATCTGTTTCAAGTGTATTCCAGGTAAAGCAGAGAAAAAAAGTCCTCGCTATGATATTTAATGTCACAGCGTGTAATCTTGAGCTGTAATTAAAGCAGACATTTTTCTATAAATATCTTTAGGTCAGAGGTCACGGTCATCTACACATCAGCACTTATGGAGCTGATTCAATGTCATGCTGAAAGGCACTTAAACACACTTCCAGTGAGGTAGTGTTTCTACTTTCTATACCACCCTATTGCCACAAATGTATCACATACAAAATATGTTTATCAGGTGAAACAAATAGCATTTATTAGAGCTCACCCTATGTAGGAGTTTTGCTCCGGCAGATACCGTAATTACAAAAACACTAGCTTTTTCGAGAGCTTTCAGCCGCATCTTACAGTGTTTAAGTAAATCGAGTTAGCTCAGAAGACTGTGATGTGGTTTAATAGCTTCCTAAAAAGCTTGTAAGTGGACATTGAGTTAAGATGACTTTGTCAAACGATGCTTTTCAAGGTCAAGAATAAACTTTTACGCTACACCATAAACCCATCTTTATGCAACAACATTTATATTGGCCATGGCGATGTATTGGTCGGGCTCTTGTAAATATAGCACAATCCGCTGTAGAGTGATACTGGATTTTTGAGGCCGATACTGACATTGATATTTATGCATTTTAAAAGGTTAAGATATATATCGCCCTAAAGTTTAACATAAACAAACAATCGGATACATATCCTTTTTTGAAATTTTATTTTGACCAAGAAAAATCAACCATTACATAAAACTATGTAATGGAGACACTGTTTCTAAATTGCATTTTTGTACTGCAGGTTCTTGTTACTTATCGCCCAAGCTAAATATATCTGACCGTCTAATTTATTGGTCTAGCTCTACAGTCTACTCCTCTTACCTTCTCTAACTGTCCGGACACTGGGATGAGTTTAGGAGGAGGCCCTCCAATGTTGCCATTCAGAGTCCTGTTGTCCTTTTGGTCCTCCGAGTCACTGCAGGGGCTTGCAGCTGATAGCACCAGGTTGTCGTTCCAGTCTCCAACCACCACCTCGTCGCTCACATACCCAAAATTTCCATTAGTGCCACCACCTACTGCTATAGCCACCGTTCCACTGCCTGGCCCAGCAGAGTTACCCGGCCGGGGCTGCTTCTTGGTGGGCAGCGGTGGAGGCAGAACCTCGGCCTGGGGAAGTGTTTGGTTGCTGATAACCAGCAGCTGCTCCAGGGAGCTCCCACTGCGCAGGGTGTTATCCTGGAGCCGGAAGCAGCTGGTTGCCGGCGTGGAGCGGCGTGACTTGGTGGTGAATTCGCTGGCGGCCCGGCAGTGTCTCTCCTGATACGTCCGGCCTGATATGAGGCTGCTGACAGAACCCATGGCTGTCCCGGAACTGCAAGGCCCACAGGGGCCAGGGTAGGGGCCTGAGGGGGATTGGGATGATAGCGGCCGACACTGCTGGACGTCAAGACCTGGACTGGGGTGGTCAGTCACGGTCACAGGTAATGCCTGAACCAGAGCCATGGCACCCCGACGGCGTCTGACACACCACACACTCTGATGAGAAAAAAAAAAAAGGTATTCATACTCGAGATGTAACAGATGTGACTATTACACATGCTCTGTTGGAGAGTTGTACCCATGCATACAAGGTTTTTTCCTTTGACATTTATAAGACATAATACATTCTTCTGATTGCCAATGACGTTACAACCAAGTTTATGGCCCTTTAGCCCACTAAAATGTAATGTAGTTCTCCCAAATAATTAAATTCTGCCTTCTGAGTGACTTATGATGCAATACTTTGGCGTAAACTAAGGAATCACAACATACACCAACAGGCTTGGCACTAGAACCCAGCAAAGACTGCACTGCACTGTGGGAAAGTAAAAACTCCAGTACAGCAGTGTGGATTGCAGCTGCACAACCACACAAAGATAAAGAGATGATATAATGAAACACCTACAAGCAAATTATCTTTAAAATATTTCACCAGAGTGCAGTGACAACAATGACTGAACTGTCAGCAGTGAAAGAAATGTGCAGACAGTTTAATTATCAGTTACACCTGTGTAAAAATGTCTGCTGCCTGTAGTAATACAGTTTTTATAGACCATAGGTATTTTCGACAGAATATATTTTAGCTTGTCACAGTAGGAAAAGCACGATGCAAATAATGAAATTGATGATGGCTGAATTCCATTTAACTTGTTTAGTTTCAGGGTGCTGTATTTTGCATGCTGGCTCACTCTCACTGGGAAACTTGAAAAGAACAGAGCCATCGTTAATGTGATTAGTAACACCTGTGCTTTTCCTACTATGAAAAGTCAAAATGTCTGCTGTGAAAAAGACCTATCCTGATTTCAGTAAAGTTCAATTGTAGCCTGAGATAGACCTCTAGTTGGTTGAAACAACGCTAATTATTAAATATATACCTGCTAAACATCAGTATGTTACCATTGCCATTATTAGTATGTTAACATGTAAACATTAACATTTAGCTCAAAGCACTGGTGTGCCTATGTGCTAACCCGCCTAAATAGAAAGTGTTAATGATACATTTTACTGACAAAGAATACCACTACTGTGTTTTTATATGTTTTCCCTTGCAAGTTCAGCAGAAAACAAGAGTAACAGCAGACATTTTGACTTGTCATAGCAGGTAAAGCACAAGTGTTACTAATAACATTGACAACGGCTCTGTTTTATTCAAGTGTCCCGGTTATCCATGACAGTGAGACAGCATGCACAATACCAGCACCCTGAAACAGCTAAATGGAAATCAGCCATTTATAATTTTATTATTTATACCTTTGCTTTTCCTACTGTAGATGTAATGTGCTTTAACTAAACAAGAAACATAATTACCACGTTTTTGCAGGGTGCTGGAAGTCATTAATGTGATTTGTGCTTAGCTTCTTATCATTTACTTGTTAAAAATATGTGAATGTGACTCATTGTGTGTTAAATAGCTTTTCTGTCAGCTTTGATTTATAAGGCAAATCATTTTATCATTATTCTTAAATTGTTCAAATTAAAACTATTAAATGCATCATCTTTAATTTTTGTAATATTAAAATGCGACACATTTACTTTATACAAACTTATTTGTTGAATTTAGGCCTGTTTCCACTTGCAAAACTCATTAGCTACACCCACTTAACAGCAGTTTATTTGAAACATTTTTCCTTGGGGAGCACATCCCCAGACCCTCCCCTCATTAAATAAAATACACTCTATGTCTCTGGTGACTGATAATTGTCAATGTCATTAACAAGGCAGGAGGAGGAAAAAAAAAGGTTGGATTTAGTCGAAACTGAGGATGACAGAGAGATAATGAGTCACAGTCATCAGCATCTGCTCTGTGATTTTCCTGAATGTCCCTGTCTGACATGGTGAGCAGTCTTCCGTGTATTACTTCTAAAGGGGTTTGAAAGCTAGTCGCTTCACTGTTTGATGATCACAGTGCTCATCCACCTATCAAAACATCTTTGAAGAAATGAATAATAGCCTCACTTGGTCACTGAACTATTTTAAGATGAGAATCACGGATACATAGTATTAACACAATAAGTGGCAGCAGATTAAGTCTTCTATTTGCAGATAGTATTATCAGTGTTAGTCTCCCAGGGGCACAGAGAGGGGACACATATCCTCAGTCTGTCGTGCCAAGTCCAAATCCGTCTGGCCAAGTGGAATAATCCACGCCAGCTATGTCTGTGCACAGGACTAACACAATAATACAGACTGACACACACACACACACACACACACACACACACACACACACACACACACACACACACACACACACACACACACACACACACACACACACACACACACACACACACACACACACACACACACCGGATGTATCAACAGGGCTCACATCATTCATGCAACTCCTGAATAGAAAATAGTCTGATGATATCAAGTTTTGGAAATGAGAGGAGTTTTTGTTTTGTTTATTGGAGCACAATTTAATCAAACAATTAGAGCAGATTGTAGTTTATTGCCAGAGTACTCTGAAATATGTGCATTGCAAACTCTTTCAAATTCAAAAACAAACAAAAAACATTCAAGTACAGCACACTATTGCAAAACAATAGCTTACAGTATACTCTAGCAGCCTAGGGGCCTCAGTATGCTCCAAACAAAGTGGCTGTCGGACCAAAAAGTGTCTGCTCCATAGACAGTATATAATGGACCAACAGATCCCGTTGCTCTGGACCAGGGGTGTCAAACTCAATTTCACTAAGGGCCACACTGGAAAAAGAGAATGACACCAAGGGCCAGACATGTATATAGTTTATCTGACATGCTTTTATTTCATCGAAAAAGTAAAATATCTTTGACTCAATTATTGCATGTCTCATATAGTCTTATCACTTACAGTTTGGTCTACATAAAGCTCTGAAAAAGTGAGCAAAAAAGTTCCAAAGCCATCCTAGAATTTAGCAAATCAAGCAAAACTAATGATTACATTTTCTAAGTAGGCTACCACACAGCTGACTCACAACAAGTTCTTTGACAGCCTGAATATGCAAACTCTCTGCTTCTGGGGGAATTTCTGAGTCTCAAAGTTGTCAAATTTGCCAAATTCTGCTTTGAGTGTCGCGTAATTGCAAGTTGAAGAACAGTTTCCCATGTTTTTGGTGTGATGCACAACTAGGTGGGCCAAAATATATTGTGAACCTAGATTGATATGAGGGCGAGGGGCCGGATTTGGCCCGCGGGCCTTGAGTTTGACACATGTGCTCTGGACGGAGACCAGTGAAGGATATTAGAAGCACTTTTCCGGTGAGCGCTGAGCGTTACTGCGCAGCCTCCAACGTAAATGTGACGTGAGCAACCTGTCTGAAAGTTGTAAGTCTTCTGGTAGCTGTGCCAAGATAAATCTCAATCATTCCCAATCTTGCAGAGATGGCGAGCGTAGGTATATGTAAGAAGATAACATGGGTACAGGCTAATTATTGCTAACTAAAATGCTAGTTAACATTAGTAATTAAACTTAAACAGCTAATGTAAGTCGAAACTGCCTGCGAGCTTTTCCTGTACTATACGGTAATTCCTCTACTGTGCGACAGTAAGTCGCGTGGTTATGACACAATCGTTAGCCTATTTTTACAAACACGTCTGCTACGGAGCCATAACATGAGGTACAAGGTAATGGAGCCTTTCATACATTGTCGTGTTTCTTTAGAAATAAACAATGGACAAAAAAGTCTTTAACCCTTGTGTTGTCCTTCGGGTCCCAGTGACCCGAAGGACAACACAAGGACTATGTACTTCCCTTTACTTTGTTGAGAATTGCTCTCTAAACAAGGGTTAATACAGCACCTTAGTTCTTGTTTGTACAGCATTTTGGTCAGCTTAAACTGTGTTTAAATGTGTTCTAGAAATAAACTTTACTTACTTACTTTACAAGAAATAGGGTTCAGAGAGCAATTCTCAACAAAGTAAAGGGAAGTACATAATCCTTGTGTGGTCCTTCGGGTCACTGGGACCCGAAGGACCACACAAGGGTTAAATGCTTCAGATGTAAAGTTATTCGCTGTCAAAGTGACGTCAAAATGAACGGGAGGTGATCGTGATCGGCGCCATAGAAGGTTAGAGTTCTAAAGCGAAGCTTACCCCCTTGGTCTGATCCAGCACTACATGGAAATTGAGAGACAACATTATAGGGTTGGTCTAATTATTTGTTAATGATCAGTCAGCAGGGTGGTTCAATTCCTGGCAGTTGGCAGTGACTATATATTGACTAACTGTGAGCATGTCTGGGAGTGTGTGACAGGGAGTGAGGGGGAGTGAAAGAGAGGAGACAGAATTCATTAGTACACATGAGTCAAAGAGATTAAGATATGTGTGGTATGTGATCTCTTCCCATGCCAAAATAATCACGCCTCACAACCTCCTTTCACCTATTATCCGGCCGTGCCCACCTCTTCTTCACTCACAGCCCCGACAAGGACCTCTCAGGCAGGGATAATAGAATATACAACCCCCTGAGACCATCAACCGTGACTCCCCCTCAGCCCTAACCCTGTGACCCCCTAATGAGTAGAGGGGAGCTGGTCTGATTGTGCCCTCCCACCCCTGTGACCTCCAAGGGTCTGGTTTTGTTCTGGCTACTAGGGCAACAAATCCCAAAAGCTAATTTCCCCGTCTGATGTTGCTCACTGGTTTTTCTTAAAGTTATTGATGCCCTCCTCTCCTCCCCTTCTTCTTGGCTGCATTCCTCTGACAAAGTGAAAATACTTTTACCATCCCTCCACCTGCCCTCACCGCTTCCTCCACCTTCCTCATTACACACATCCTCCTCTGCTCTCAGCAGCACAAGACAGGGAGAGAAAAAACAGTCAGTCACTAAAAATAGAAAAAATCTCAAGTGCCTGAAATCATTTGATAGTCTTTCATGAGGCGTTTCTGTCAGCGAGGCATTTTATTCGGCGTTTAAAAATAAACTCCAATAGTTTTTCAGCTCTCTATTACAGGGTCAACCCAGGGCCACTTTACACCACTTTAAAACTATGAAATGATGCTGAATAGCTTGAATGCATCCTCACTGCTTCTGACAGGAACTGGAAATGCACCAAGTGGTTGTGAGAGTTTATCCTCCACATGCCACCAACTGGCCCAGGATGAGTAAGAGTAGGACTGACAGAAGAAAGAGTTTCCCAGGTAGGTCTCTAACAAGATCCAGAAGTGGGGTCTGTGACGAGGAAATAATCCCGTTATGATAAGTCTGTTCATAATGCCAGTATTACCCAGGAGAGGAAGCCCATTATTCCGCAGCAGCAGCTCGCCCCTTACTATCACACGCAACCTCCGAGCTGTTCCGGAGACTCTGCTGGGCTCAGGACACAGTTAGAAAAGCAAGAATAAGGAAGAAAAAAAAGAAGTGGGTTTAGGGGCGAGAACACAAAGGCGGGCTGGGTGGGGGTGATGGTCGAGAGTCTAAGGGAATTCCAATACCAGGTAGCCCAAAGAGAGGCTCCAAAGAGGCCTGAGCACTTGGGAACACCAGGCATCTATAATCCTGTTTGGACATTTGGCCTGCACACAGACATCAAGGTCTGAGCACCTCAAGATCTCTGAACAGGAAAATCAAATGTGAAGGCAGACATAATTTCCTATCTAAACCATCGTCTCTACTGCTGAGTACCGAACCCAGTACTTATGTCCTTTTTTCTCTTTCATCATGTTCCTTCCACATGTATGCCTCTTTCAGATATTGTAATAATAAGAGACAAAGAGCAACAAAAAAAAGACAGCTGAAATCTACACTGTGGCCTTTTGGATAATTTCAGCTGATGTGAGCGCTCACTGTGAAAACAAACCAAGCTGAAGCATCCTCAGTCCTCAAGGGGAGGTTATGGGCGCATGTTGTCATGAGATCTACAGTCGAGAAAGGCAGCAGCTGTTAAAACGAGGATAATGTACATACTAGCAATGTGTGGTGCTAGCCATTGTACTCATGCTTGGTTTCAATCCACACAAAGGCAAAGTTTCCAGTGAGCTGGCTTTTAAAATTGTAGAAGCTGGAACCTGCAAATGTTTGGCATTCTTACTCAATGAATAGCTTTACATGATTACTGTTAGAATAATTTACATTATCAAAGGAACCACTGAAGTTATATCAAAGTTAATTTTTACTTGTGAACACAAGGAGGCAGTTCCAGTACTCACAGCATAAGTACAGAAGTGACCTAATGAAAAGCTCTCTACAGCCACTTTTTATAATACCAAGTGGCATGTAATACAATCATGATACAGAGTTGATGTCGTCAGTTGTTATCTGGTAAGAAATTATGTTGTCTCATCTATCTGGTCTCGGAGGGCATGTATGCCCTCAGGAACACACCGTGCTTAGACAAGGAAAAAACAGTGGCTCCCATATTATCTTGTGAGTTCAAGCAGTGTTTTGGTTTCTTAACAATATCCACACACATCCACAACTGTTTAATTTAACAGAGAGAGAAAATAGTAATCAGTCTGATATTATTCTATGCAAACAGTTTAATAAATAACAAGAGGAAAAGTATGTAAATCAAATTTTTTCTAACAATTACTCGATTTAAACTCTTAATTTTCTGTTCATCTGTCTGACTTTAATCTGCATTTATGAATTCTTTGGCACATAACATTGACATATTATCACCTTATTAAGTTGCTATGGCAAGAATGTTAGAAAACAGTTGCTTAATTACATATCCTGCAGACAAGAAGCAAAATTAGCTTTCATTTGGAGTCGTGTGGAGGCTACCCAACCCATATATGTCCAATATTCACTCTCCTTTTAAATCTGTTTTGTTCTCCACCAACTCCTGAGGGAAATATCTGTCTCTTTAGCTGCTAAATGCTCCAAAATGTTCACCAGCTAGCCGCTAACTGTGTCTGTTTGCTGTTTGGTGCTAAGCAGGTAGTGTACAGTTGTGTTTTAAAGCTTTTTCACTGAAAAACAGCTGTGTGTGAAAATTATGCCGTGAGAGCAATGAGCTCTAAACAATGAGCTGAAAGATGCTAAAACACGCTGTTGGGTAATAATTATTCATGGGTTTATCATACAAGCAACCCCTTTCACATTGAGCCATTCGGTCCATTCCTAATTTAAAAATATTGAATAGTGCAGCTTTAACCATTGGTAAAAGTTGACCTCCTCCTGACCAACTTCCATGTTTTTAGGGTCTTCCACCTCCTTCCTCCACTTTCATCCCTCTTTCCTGTTCCTGACTATTTCACCCCTTTCCCCTCTTTTCCTTACCTCCTGTGCTGGATTTTTGCTTCACTGCTCTCCTGTCACTCTTTCCTTTTCCATCCCTCCTCTCCTACGACTCCCTGCTCACTGGTCTTTGCAGCTAGATTTTCATCTGCCCCTTCTTCCTCATCAGCAACACCACAGCGTGACTAACCAAAGGCAAAGCCAATGTGAAGGCGAAAGCAACAGGTGGAAAGTGTAAATAATAAGAACTATATTTAACCTTTCTTTTTCTTTAATGGGTGGTCACTGCCCGGTAGAGTTTATCAACTGATCACAAAAACAGTAGTCAGTGGTACCCTAAAACACTTCCATAATAAAGCCGGATGTTGTAAGAGTGTGGTGTTTAGTTGAGAGCTTGTTTGGACCAGCAGAAATATTCCACTTTGGTATACAAAGCTTGGGTGGCCTTGATTAATCCTGAGACCAGTGATTCCAGTGGATAGCGAGTAAGAAAGGCAGACAGAGAGACTGAGGTAGAGAAATCTGTCTTTCTCACTCTTTCAACAGGCTAGGTGAGTCACAATAATCCTCGATGGCTGCTAACAAAAGAAAATCCACAAGTACAGGCAAGGCAGCAACACACTGACACACACAATAGCTCAGCAAGGCGATCACTCCACACCTAATCTACTCTCCCATTTATTTGTCACGCATCTACTCACTGAAAGTCCACAATAAAACTTCAAACAGGCAAGAAAATGGTATTGGAATGAAGTCAGCCGACTCCACTGTAAAATGAGCTGAAGTCTTTTTATGTTTTGCCAGAAGACCTGAGGTTATAATATGCCTTCATTCCAACACAATGACTATCTGTCTGAGTGGTCGCTCACTGTCACCTACCCCCACATGACTTGGCTTTAAGGTCTCGCAGTGTGTGTATATGTGTGTGTATATGTGTGTGTGTGTGTGTGTGTGTGTGTTTTAGATTGCTGAATGCATGCAAACCTACTCAGTCCTCATTAACCCATCGTCTCACTGCCAAGAGTCTTTTCACTCAAACCAGAGAGATATTGTCCTCCTTGGCAAAGTAACATGATTGACATTGTAGCTTAACACAATTTGTGAGTGGGTTTTCTCTTGTGATGAAATAAGGTTTCTAAAAAGTGAAAAAGTGTTCAGAAGTAATTGGCAACAGGTCCTCCTACAGTTTCCCCTTCTATTCTTTTACAACCAAGTTGTTGCTGTTACAGACCTTAGCTTCTCCCTCTGTTTGGAAGCGTTGCGATGGCAGCGGAGGCCCACATTTTTCATGCATGAGGCGAAATGAGATAGAGAGACAGGAAGAAAGGAAAGAAGAAAGACTGAGTGAATAGGTGAAAGAATGACTGAGTTTTTGTGTGTGTGTGTGTGTGTGTGTGTGTGTGTGTGTGTGTGTGTCAGTCTGACAGCGGACAGTTTGGCTCTTTAGCATCTCAAAGCATCTGGCCTCAATTCGGACGTGAGAGGCTGCCGGAGAGTGGGGTGACTGAAGCCTAGATTCTTTTTCTCTATCACATACACATTTAACTGCAGAGAGACTCACTAAGTCCCTGTGGGGGTTGACAGAGAGAGCAGCCAGCAATCTATTGAAATGGGATGGAGTAGACGTCGATGACATGAAAGTAGCGACACAGCCTTGTGAAAACACAATGGTCATTTGGGGACACAAACTGCCAATCACATCCTTATTTATGGGTCCAGTTTAAAATGAGTTTCTTCACAGAGAGCACAAGCTGACTAAAAAAATTGAGGTTGCATTTTGTCAAAGTGAAATCTTTACCGTATGACAAAGCATATGTTCGTGCCCACGTCGAGCTACATCATACTTTATGTGCTGTACTTAATTAAAAGTAGAGCTGTCATCTATTTTTTTGTCTTTTGTTGACAGTGAAATACATTGTTTTTCTACAGAATACCTCTTTTCATTGAACAAAAGAAGCCACAAGCCATATTTCAAGATTTTGGGAAATAGCCTTATTCGCTTTCTTGCCTAGAGTTAGATGACAAAATTGATATCACTATCATGTCTGTATGTTAAATATGAAGCTATGGCCAGCAGCCGGTTAGCTTAGCTTAGCAAAGAGACGGGAAATGGGGAAACAGCTAGCCTGGCACTGTCCAAAGGTAACAAAATCCACCTACCAGCACCTCTAAAGATAACTAATTAACATGTAATATTTTGTTGTGATTCTATGGGGAGTTATGTGCCTTATCTAATTCTTGGCTGGGAGCAGTGACTTCCTAGACTGGGTAAACCCAGCCCGATCTGCCAGCGATTTGATTTCGCCCTGCAGCTCAGGCTGGAACTGTATGTTTATCTATCCTGCTTCAGTTACAATTTTGCGGGGACCAATCACAAACTGGCTTATCCACCTGGCACGCTATTGGTGGGTTTAACATGATAACAATAGAGAAGCAGCCAAGCAGCTCTTTGTTTACATTCAACATAGCGGCCACCGAAGCGCAGCAACCCGTTGATGCCGCTGTCGCTGCTACGTCACCTGGATCGTTGGTCTGATTGGTTGAAGGACTATCCAATTGCGTACAGAGTCATTTGAACTATGCCCGTTGATCACGCCTCTTGTGCAGTAGAAAATACAGAGCAGACTCCCCAGACTAATGTTCAATCTTAAAGGTCCCATGGTATGAAAATTTCACTTTATGAGGTTTTTTAACATTAATATGAGTTTCCCCAGCCTGCCTATGGCCCCCCAGTGGCTAGAAATGGCAATAGGTGCAAACCGAGCCCTGGGTATCCTGCTCTAGAGCTGAAGATCTTTGCCCGAACCCGACGGGACACAACGGGACCCGACGGGACCCGACGAGTTCGGTCTTAATTTCTATTATTTTATACGGGCTCGGGCCGGGCTCGGGCTTGCGCTTCGGGATTCGTGGTAAATTAGCGGTCAGGTGATGCGTTTCATTTAGCGTGAAAATGGATCCTGAGGAGGTGAAAGGCTGGTCTCTGGAGGACTTAATTAATTGCTTTGTTCCAACTTCCAAGTGGCCTATAGCGTCCGTTAGTCATGAATAAATGATGTTAAAAAATGTTTAAATGACTCATTTTTTACGAAAGACAAAGGAGCTGTGTGCGTACGGGCGCAGTCTCTTTTTTCTTTCTCTCCCTTTTCCGCCGAGTGGTGCGTGTGCCAGCTCGCGGTGTGAAGCGCGTGTCCGCGCTATTCTCCGACACTCTAATGACTGCTGATAGACGGCCTTTTGTACAGTCGGGCTGTAAATGGGTTTGGGCTATTCAAAAGCTGTCAATCAAAATGTACTCTGTCGGGCTCGGGCCTTTTCGGGCCGTACGATTACAGCTCTATCCTGCTCTGCCTTTGAGAAAATGAAAGCTCAGATGGGCCGATCTGGAATGTTGCTCCTTATGAGGTCATAAGAAGCAAGGTTACCTCCCCTTTCTCTGCTTTGCCCGCACAGAGAATTTGGCCCACCCATGAGAGAGAAGACATATAAATAATCTATATAAAAGCATCCAAAGAGCACCATGTCATGGGACCTTTAAAAGATTGAGCTTGGTCTGGTGATGGCCAGACTAGTGACTTCTTGGAGTCTCTGCTAGTTGACTGTGACTACAAAACTATTCATTTTTAAAGTAAAATCAGGAACTATCTAAACAAATAAAAGTAAATAAGATTAGGAATCTGACTAGACAGTTGATGCTAGCTTGCAGTACTTGACAGTTTTTGATACTCAGTAACAGTTTCCATCCCCAGTCCGACACAGCACTTGAGCTGAAGAGTGCTGGTTTACTAGCTGGCATAGAAGGAAATTGAGGTAAGAGTATGTGAAAAAAGGAAGATGGCTGACATTCCTGGTCCTCTCCAAATGTTGGATTTTCCAGGAGGTTTTCCAGCCACTGACAGTTATCCAGTGGCGGTCAGTGGTCAGACCCGCAGACACTGGAAATACCAAGAATGCCGGTGGTAGAGACACAGGGATTAGTGTGGCCAGTGGACTTCTGTTTGTCAGGATCAATGGCCAGTTCAGCCTTTACTCACAGACCTAGACTCAATAGAATAACTGGGGCAGCTCTGATCTCTTATCAGTGCATGTAATTTTGTCTTAAGCATGGTGCTTACTAGAGTATATTTTTGAAAATCCAGGTCCTCAGGCTGTTCAGACTTCTCATTGTCCCAAATCTGGAGTGAAGAGTAAAGTTTTCCCTCCTAAACTTCCCTTCCTCCACCCCCCCTTGCTGCTTTGGCTGTATGAACAGTGGAAGGCCATTGTTTGAGTTTAACAGAGGGCAGAGAGCAGAGAGGGGCCTGTTATCTCACACTGAAAGTAACAGCACTTTGACTGACAATACTGTGAGTGAGGATGACGGGAGCCTTGATTGTAGGAGAGCGGTTTACTTACAAAAAGACTTCAGTGAGGAGAAGTAGGCCACAATATATGCTCAGCAAAGGTGTAAAAGCTTTAGTGTGAAATCACGGAATATAACACACACACACACACACACACACACACACACACACACACACACACACACACACACACACACACACACACACACACACACACACACACACACACACACACACACACACACACACACACACACAGCTACTAAATACAGCCAGGCAAATGAGTTTCACAGCAGCTATTACATAAGCAGTGAAGCCTCACTTTAACTGTGCCAGCCTCGATGTATAATTCACTTCCACTCATCTGAGAAAATATCTGACATGGCAAAGAAGCACATGTGCAGACGACGTATTCGGACACA
The DNA here is from genome assembly GCF_010015445.1 of Perca fluviatilis. Lineage (NCBI taxonomy): Eukaryota > Metazoa > Chordata > Actinopteri > Perciformes > Percidae > Perca > Perca fluviatilis. The sequence goes on along the minus strand of NC_053130.1, from coordinate 17,244,488 downwards.
CTGTCCGTGCTGCTGTAAACTGGAGAAAGATGGAGGGGAGGACACAGACTGGCGTGGAAAACACACATTCAGCAAACTGAACAGAAGCCCGGCCGACGTCTAATCTCTTGCTGTCTCTTGGTCTTCCTGTGTTTCTGTCTCTCTCTCAGTCTCCCTCCTTCAGTTTTCCACCATACTTCTTAACTCAAGGCTTTACATAAATACCTGGCATAACATTTAGCTTGATGGGATCACTGTAAAAAAAAAAAAAACGGACCTGAGTATAGGATGTCGAATTGAAGCTGAATCCAGTTTCAAATTCTTTAACAAATCTTTTTTGGTTCTAATGAGGCACAAGAGTCTATCTAAGAGAGATTGTGAATGTGAGATTCGATGAGGGGTTTGTTGGCCAAGCTTAACAAATCTGAATATTTTACCAACTTGGACCTGTATATAGGACCCTAAGGAATGAGGAAGAAAGGGAAGGAAAACCAAGGAGAAAGAGGTCTCACTACCTTTTATTTGGAGCTACTTTCCTACCTTTGAGTGCTGTACACACACACACACACACACACACACACACACACACACACACACACACACACACACACACACACACACACACACACACACACACACACACACAGGAAGCATGAGTCAACACGGCTGGAAAGCGTTACATATGTAACCTGCAACACGTGACACATTTACCTCATTTGTTTTGTTTAAAGAAGATGAGGTAACCCATCTTCTCCGCCTCTCTGTCCCCCAGTCTTACTCCCCTTGAGGTAAACTTTACGTCAGCGTTTGCGTCTTGACACCTGCCCATTTACAGCCCATATGTTTATAGAGTGAAACGTCACTCCTTCTAACTCTGCCAAAATCCAGTCAGCATAATTACAGTCTTCTCTCAAATGAAACCTCGAAATGACACGGTCAAACAGACAGCTACTACAAAGAGTTGAGTGAATGGACGGCCTTCTAACTGGTCCGACTATAAACATATCTGCTGAAACATCACTCTTGGGCCAAAACAAACTTGATGAGAAACTACAATATGTGGCCCAGGGCACATGAGGAGTCTTGTAATTACACGCATAGGGAAGAACAGAAGAGAAACAACTGCGGCCTGTGTCTCCTAAAGTGCTTCGTCATCAAAAGAAACATGAATGTTTTGTACGGGTCACAATTCTAAGATGCAGCCTAATTGTCTGCTCTGGTAGAGACATATCTGCTGCCTCATGCTCTTTCTTATCTTGAATGTAAGGGTGTGCAGACAGATTGAATAACACCATCCTCCTCCTCTTTCCTATTGCTCCTCCAGGCCAACTGTTCAGAGGGTGGGACAGCTGAAATTTCAAATCAATACCCCAACAGTCTGTAATGAGCAGATTACCCAGGGTTGGGATTAGAAAACCACCAAAAACTCATCATCCCACCTCAACAAATCCAAGCTACCGGGTCTGTTTGCCCCTGCTTGTTCAGACTTGTTCTCCGGGGTCATTTAGAGCAGCTACAGTCCTAACAACTTTAGAAAACTAACTTCAAGCTAACACCAGTCAGCTGACTCTGAAGCATCCAGCTGCCTTCACGCTTTGGCAAAATGACAGGAAACCAAGTTTTCCAGGGATCATTATGTGACCTGTTAGATCTCAGTTTATCCAGATTTTAGAAGACATCACCAACTTGTTTGCCTTCACTAACATTCCAATCCTGTTAAAATTAGTGTTTGTGTTTAAATGGGCCTGCCAAGCAACTTTTGTCTCAAACTCTTTCCGTTAGACACCTTCCATTATTGGCATTTTCCACAATGGACACCCTCTTAAGTGGCTTCACACTGATTTAAGGTGCTCATGAAAACAATGTTTCCGCAAATTTGTCTTCAAGTAAACCAAGCCAAAGTGGGATAAAGGGCAGGGTAAAGAGAGCCTGAGTTTGAGACACACACACACACACACACACACACACACACACACACACACACACACACACACACACACACACACACACACACACACACACACACACACACACACACACACACACACTTATGCAGAGACATGCACAAACACACACACTCTTTCTCCACACTCACCCCAGTGAGAGCCCTGCATCGCTGCCTCCACTTGTCTCCGTCTCTCTTGGAAAAAATAAAATAAAAGTAATAATCACTCCAGCCTCTGCTGGCTCAGATTCTCCCAGTCTCTCCTTCCTTTTCTTCGTCGTCTACCTCTTCTTTACAACACTCCAGCTTCCTGCCGTTGCCTCTGCAGCGCGCCAGGACTTCATATCCCGACACGAGGACTTTCAAATGGAAGCCCCCTTATTTTCCTGTCCTCTCCTCCTCCTCTCTCTCGTCTTACTTTTCTCCACTGTTCCTCTTCTCAGCTTTCCTTCCCTGCTGTCTGCCTTAGCACCGCCTTCCCCTCCTCCTCATTTCTTCCTCCCCTCTCTCACTTTTGTCTGCCAGCCCCCCTGCCTCTAGTTCCCCTCTTTTAACACACAGACTACTCTCCTCTGCCTCTCTCTCCTCCCCCTTCTCTTTTCCCTTCTCTTTCGCACACTCTGCATCAACACAATCCTGCGTGAAATTGAACATTTTTTGAAATGTTATCGACTATTTCTGTTTGGTATGTGTGTGTGTGAAAGTTGGATGGCCCACAGGCATTCAGGGGACCACCCCCTCTTACCCCATTGTTCTGCATCTACCCTTTGGCTAAATAACATAATAGTGCAGTTATCAAACATCGACTATATCAAGAGCTGCAGCCGCTACAGAGGGAGGGAGGGGGTCAATTCCCTCAGATGGGGTAAATTACATAACATGTTTCTGCTCATCTTTGTGCCTGCACACACCACATGCTCTATCGTGCAGAGTATTATTCGGCAGGTAACAAAAAGCATGAAATGCCTGAGTGGAAAGGGATTGCAAATGTTTTGCTTGTTTTTTGAGGTGTTTGGAAGTGAAATTGTAAGGGTGATGGAAAGAAAATGATGTGCGCAGTGAAATGAGGCATACTTTGGCTATATCAGGGCTGCAACTAGAGTATTTTCATTATTAATTAATCTGTTGATTATACATCATTCTACTGTTTTGGCTTGTGACACCTTCAGTTTAAGCTATGGCCTCAGTAAAGAGTTTTTACTTTCTCTTAAAAAACTGCAGCTTAAGGAGGTGAAAGTATCTAGTGTTTCAAAAGAAAAAAACTAAAATAAGACAAACGTGACCTCTCAGATTTATCTTGAAACGTGGTGGGCAACCAATGAACTAGTTAGTGTCAGTAAAAAGTGAAAAATGCTTAAAGTAATAACAATAACAATAACAAGTTCCCAGAGCCCAAGGTGATGTCTTAGAATTTCTTGTTTCGCCTGACCTATGGTATAAAACCAAGGACATTAAATAAAAAATTATATAAAACAAAAAAAGCTTGAAACACTCACATTTTTGTTAAATGTCAGTCCACCACTTTGACTGAAAACTCCAGACTGAAATATCTCAACAACTATTTGAAGGACAACTATTTGGTAATCCTCTGACTTTTCATTTAGTGCCATCATAAGGTCAAATTTTCAGTTTGTGCTAATACTTTAATTTTTTGACAAGTATTTGGTCATAAACCAATGACATCCCATCAGCCTCCCTCAGCTGTGCTTTGTGTTTTGTGCTAATTAGCTAATGTTATCATGCTAACACACTTATCTAACTAAAGTTTATTGTTGTGTGCTTCCATGGAAAACCAGTAGGAGGACTGAGTAATGCTGGAGGAGAAGAGATAGTGTGTGTATGTGTTTGTGTGTGTGTCTTCTTTCTCTCTTTACTGGAACTGCCCTGTACCTCCCTCTGAGTCCCACGGTAACAAGTGAGAAAAGAGTTCACTTCTGTTCTCTGACTTGGCACTTTACTGCCATTAACACAGCCCACCTCTCCATGCCGAAAATACAGCACCAGAAAGCTTTTGAGTCTTTTTTTGCGTGTTACAGTGAGTGAGTGAGTGAGTGAGTGAGTTTGTGTCAGCAAGAGTTTCTGTCAGCCTCCGAACAGACAATAGAAACTTACAAACTGAGTTCATCCGTTCAGTGTGACACATTAAACCCTTATATGAGTCTGCACAGAGCAGTAGGCTTAACGTGACGTTAAAGAAAAGTAGGAAGAGAAGTTTAAATTTGTTCATTAAGTGGACTTTTAGAGGGATGAAGCATACCACACAACAAAACAAACAAATGTGCAAGCCAAAAACAAGGTACTAAGTAGGACTAAGGATCTTTTGTCTTAAAAGTGACCTTGCCTAAGCAGGCGGTGAGTATCGTTGTGGGACCACTAATGAAGGAAGGGGACAGCTGGGCTGGGACAGGCTGAGCTGAACTGGAGGAAAGACAGAGAGCAGAGGATACAGCAGATCTGTAATGGAGACGGTGGAAAGAAGAGAGGAAGACAGCTGCTGCTGTGTGGACCACACATTATTATCCCCCCACATATCTCACAAACACTGCCCTTTACTGCGAGGCCTTGAGTTGATAGAAATGATAAGGAGTTAATGTCAGGACTCAGTGTTGTGTGACTGCTCGTGGCCCAAAAACAAACAAAAACATTGTTGTAGCTATCCAATTTAGATTGACACAAATGACTTTAGAGGAGGCTTTGTGAAAGAGAAAATTACATTTGTGGCAGCAGTAAACAGACAAACACACCTTCCCTGACATCTTCGAGGTATTGCTGTCGCCCAGCTGCCTTATGGAACAAAACAGGCTCAGCCACAAATTCCTGACCCCTTGACCCCCTCATCTCCTCCTCCTCTAAATCCTCCTCCCCACTGTGTCACACACTCTAACTGCCATCCATCTCTAAACACAATCCCTAAATGGACACTTCAAAGATGGAGGCCAAGACCTCCATTTCCATAAATGGGTGTGCATGTCTGTGTGACAAAGTGACCACACCGGGTCACTCCAAACTGAGCCCATAGCAAGAAGTCATACCATTGATCAATGTCCCCAGCGTTCCCAGACAGGAGAGAAAAAGACCAAAAGGGAGGGACAGAAAGAACAAGTGGCATAGGAGGATTGGGGGACGCTTGAGTCAGCAAATATTGAAGGTCAACGTTGTCAGAGAAGGGTTTTGTCTGCAGAGGGTGTTTTATTTTTGTGTGTGGTTCTTTACCTCAGAGTGTCGCCCAGCGTACTCCGCCTGAAGGTCTGGGGGACACAGGGAAGTGGCAGTGAGCTCTCATCCCAGGACCACACTCCTCTCTGAGCCTCCTCCTGCACTCTGTCCTGAGGGAAAACACACAGCGTTAATGTTAACCTGTTGACTCAAAATTACACTAATGTTTGCAGCATTTACATTGCATTAAACCCGCAATACTGTTTTGGTCACTTGTGGGCAACGGGAACACAGCACTGACATACAGTATCATCACCTTTTAAGTTGGCATGGCAAACTTTACTTTATCTATACATTCAGCAGTTAAAGAGCAACATTAGCATTTGTTTGGAGTCGTGATTGTGTCCACCTGATGAATGTAAGTCCAATATTCTTTCCCTTAAAGCTCTAATTTTGGTCTCCACCAACTCCTGAGGAAAATATCTGGCCTATTAGCTGCTAAATGTTCCACTATGTTCTATGTGTCTGTGCTGAGGTGCTGAGCAGGTAGTGTAAAGTGGGTTTTTAGAGCTTTTTCATTGAAAAAAGCACTATGAGAGTGGTGAGAGTGAACCAAAACAGTAACGTTGTGGGCCGCACAGTTAAACAATGAGCTGAAACTCACTATTAAGCTCCATAATGCCGAGGGGAGCTGCAGATTTGAGTGGAATTTTCAAGTGACTCCTTTTGAATTGTCACAGTTTTCACATTGTTATTACTGTTATGAAATAACAGCTTTAGATATTAAGGGGCCCAGAGTTGTTAAGGTGCCGACAATGAAACGCAATGTCTCAGGTTCGACTCCGGCCGGAGACCTTTGTTGCATGTTATTCCTCATCTCTATCTCTCCTCATTTCCTGTCATCGCTCCACTGCCAAATACAGGCATCTACTTAAGACAGTTAAGACTTGGGCAGCATTGTGCAAGTAATACATTTAGAAGTCTATCTGAAGTGTGACTATAAGTTAGATCCATATCTTTGTAAAACCGACCTCTGAACAAGCGCCCACATGCAAACGAAAAATACAACCAAATGTACCAAGCATCTAATAATGAAATAATAATTAAATAAAGTGTGGAGAATGAACGACTTCACTGACTCATAAAAAGTGTATAAGAGAAAAAAGAGGGAGGAAATTATAAAAGAACAGGAGGTAACAAGGCAGTAGAACTTGATGATATATTGATTTTGGTTATGTTATATCCTGAATTAGTGTTTCCTAGTTTTATGGGCTGCATAAGAGTTAATCAAAACAAATCTCTGAGCTCATCTGACTTCAGAGTCAAATAAGCAATAATAAATATCACTATAAACTATAGTGCCAAGCTATTTTGTCTCAAAACCCTTGTGAAGTTTGATTTTGTCAGTATTACCACCCCCTGGTGTTCAATAACAGAAAACTTCTTCCATTTGTATATTGAAGGGTTTTATCTTGTTTTCCCAAAAATGCTAATTAGCCCTATTCCATTTATGCTTTTTTATCTTCTGATCTCACAGCTTCTTATTCTTTACTTCCTTCCACCACCTCGCCACTCTCTACACAAGCAGCAGATGAGGTATTCAGTCTGCTTGTTGCAGTCTGATAAGTGATATGATACAACTATTGATTTTGGCCCCTCTGTCCAGGTGCAGAGGTCATTCCTGAGCCTCAGAGCTGCTTTCGAGAACCACAAACAGATGCTGACTGGGCTCCTTACACAGCTATTTTCATGAACAGAAGGACTGTAGGAATATGTACAGTTACAGAAAAGTATTGTCAATGCAAATTGTATCAGCTGAAGTTTGATGATGTGTTTTGGCTGCACAGAAAATTAGCTATTCAGGTTCAACTTTGGCTATGGCGTGAATGGCATAATGGCATAGTTACATTACCCTAGATTATAAGGTAGAGAAACGTCAGAGTGCATTGTTTTAACACCCAAGACAATTCAGACAAAAGCAGACAAGAAGAAGCTCAATCTTTTCTCCAGCACCCACCATCAAACATCACCCGTTACAGAGATGCTACAGAAATGCTTATTTCATTTGGAAAACAGGACATAATGCATAACCTTTGAAACTAAATTAATATAATCAATTTAATTCAGACATATGATCACATAAAACATGATTATTAATTAACCTTTAGATTTCCTTATAGCTCTGATATTGCTGATGTTTCCAAGAAGCTCAAATAGCATCAATATGCACCAAACATGAAATGAAATCATGTGTTTGTCCGTCAACAGAAAATCTAACAAACTCATATATGGATTTCCATTAAATCTGGAGGTTAGTAAGGCTTAAGGCCAAGGTATGACTGATTAAAGTGGCAATCAGGATCTGGGATTCCTGCCATTAGATGATTATTATGTTTCAGCCATTTGAGGCCGGATTTGATGGCCACATGCCTTGTAGTTGTCATTGTGAACACCAGTGAGACACAGCCTGATCATCTGCAGCTGAGCATCAGTCTGTCCTAACAGGGAGCCCCCAGGAAGACAGATGGTCAAGGTCTTCCCTGAGGGACACAGGGGATGGAAATTAGTGAGATATTCAGATGTCCCACCCACCTTTAAGTTATTTGTCTTGGTAATACATACAACTCCACAGATATGATAGTGATAGAGTGTGTGAGGCCGTAGACAAGGTGCTTTGAGCTAAATGCTAATGTCAGCATGCTAACATGCTAATGTTAAGCAGGCATAATGTTCACCATAGTCACCATCTTAGTTTAATGTGTTAGCATGCTAACATTTGCTAATGTTGACCCAATGATGGCCCTAGATTAGTTAATGGATCATCCAAATTATTATAAGGGAACATGCATGTTTTAAACAAATTTCATCACAATCCATACAATAGTTTTCCTCAAAACCAAAAATGTCAACCTCTTGGTGGCGCTACAGGAAGTCAGGGGATCACTAAAGTCACTAGGATTCATCCTCTGAATGTAGATTTTATGTACAAAATTGAATGGAAATCCATTTGCTAGTTTTTGAGATATTTCAGTCTGGACCAAAGTAATAAACTGATGGACTGACATTGCCATCCATACAACCATGCTGCTAGTGTGTTTCTATAGATCAAGAAAAGATTTATAGAAACCGTAATTTGTGAATACAGGCACCTATACTGTACTGGGCGCACACACGCGCACACGATTATCTTTTCATTTTCATAAAACCTACTTCAAGGTCGAAAGACATGACATGTGATGCTGTAATTATTTCTGCAGGGCTTGAAGTTCATGCATGCATGCACGCACGCACACACACACACAGTCACACACACACACACACACACACTAATCAGTATATAACTTCTCACTCGTATGATAGGCTGATGTGAACCAGATTAGATAGAGATTAATAATTCTTTAGATCACTGGTAGATAGATTACATCGCTATAGCAGCATATGTCCTCACCACAGGGACCACACTTAATGTGAGTACAATGACACAATGATTCAAGGTGCTGAGTATTAAATTCAGCTGAAGGTGTTATTAAGATTATGCAGCGTGTGTGCTTTGGGTTCACTTTGGTAATCACAGTGCTTCTAATGTTACATGTGTTGGTTCACTCAGGTCTTTACTGTGTTTCAATGTTGTACTGATGAGGGAGGAGTAAAGGAGGGTGAAGGAGAAAGTAGCTGCCGTCACACAAAAGGCGTGGCTGAATCTGTGCCAAGGTGAGTCTTGCAAAATAAACAAGAGAGAGAGGAGTTCAGCTCAGCCTTGAAAGATTGACAAACACATGAACACACGTATTAGACTTATCTAGGGGTGGGTAACGCGGACAAGATTTCAGTATATTAGTATATGTCATTATATGTTGCAATATCAATATATTGTATATGTTAAAGTACATTGTGCTGCAACTAACCACCATTATTTTCTTTTTTGATTAATCTGACAGTTATTTACTTGATTAATCGACTCGTTGTTTTATCGTTTTGTTTATAAAAAGTAAATAAATAATGAAAAATACCCTTTACAGTTTTCCGGAGTCCAAGGTGTAATCTTCAGATGTCTTGTTTGGTCAGACCAACAGTCCAAAAGCCACAGCTAATACATTTACAATTATATAAAACAGAGAAAAGCTGTGAATCCTCATATTTGAGCAACTGGAACAAAGAAATGTTTGCTATTTTTCCTTTAAATAATAAAAAAAAACGGTTTATGGATTATCAAATAGTCTAAATAATTAGGCATTTATTTTCTATTGACTGATTAATTGATTAATCAACTAATTGCTTTAGCTCTAAAAAATAACCATATATGTATGTATATTTTTGTTTTGTTTTTGGCCAATCCAGTGAATTACATTCCACATAAATCACAATACTTCATCCCATTGGTGCAAAAACTTGGTAAATGCAATTTTGCCATAAAGAAATTATTTTCAGTAATTTGCAACATTGCACACAATAACCAAATATAGAACTGAAACTATTAAGCAATGAATTGATCGACAGAAAATCAACGTTTCTGTCCTTTTTTCAAGAAAAAATTTAAAAGATTCTCTGTTTGCACCTACAAGTGTCAAGCTTCTTTAGGTTTTCATTGTAAACTTAATATTGGGGGTTTTGGACTGACAAAACAGGCAATCTGAAGAAGTCAACCTGACTTCTGATTGCCATTTTGCACTATTTTCTGATTTTTTATAAACCAAAACATGAATCAATAATCAAGACAATAATCCCCAAATGAGCTGATAATAAAAGTTGCAGCCCTTGTCTGATACAACCAGAGGTGTTAAAGTGATAGCTACCTCTGTGTAAACATCTCAGTATCACAGTATATCTTCATATTGCTCACTGCCAGACACATCTATTAAATAATGGAGCTAACAAGTCAACAGCACAGTTTCTACACCAGAAGAGAATCAATGGGAATAGTAAAACACTTTCTAAGAATAGAGCAGTCAGGCAATGCAATTTCTATGTATCTATCTTTCCATATTTGCTGTCATTAACCGAACACTCGTATTGTACTCTGTGCCTGGCACTTTTCTGGCTGCCGCTGTCGCTTTTTTTCCAAGAAAGTGGAAAGCTGCTTTGTTGCCATAATATGCCCTGTGTGATGCTTGGCCCATTTTCCAGCCTGCTTTCATTGTGTAAGCACACATACACTACATAAAACATGATTTGCTGCTTCAATTTCTGACTTTTATTCAGCAGGGATTTGGTGGCAGACAACATCAGAGCCATGAAAAGCAGAGCAGAGCAGCAGCAAAATGCAAACTCTCCCTCTGATCCACTGAGCGAGGGAGGGAAAGAGAAATCGAGATGGAGAGTTGGCTACGTTACAGAGAACACGGTTTAATCACTGACCTCTACTCTTACAACTGAAGACAAATGGCCATGATTAATGAGGGCCATTCATCTTATAGGTTACGGGGAAAAAACACAGTGGCAACTGCATTTGCACATGCTGCTCTGATAAATCTATCTGCTGTATATATTAAACTGCAGTCCTGTTAGTTTGCACTTCACTTCTGATCAAGAAGCTCGGGTCACCCTCGTGTAGATCCAGCATTGTTCACTAGAGGGCAGCCTGTCTAAGTCTGGCTTTTCTCAATACAAATTGATTTGATATTCAAACCTCAGGGAAACACTGTTGTTACAACCATTAATATAACACACATGTATTGTTTCAATGCATCCTGTACAAAACTGGGCCCTCCAGCTTTGTTTTAATTAATTCCTTAAAGCATCTCTTTCACTTGTATCCGGCAATGTCCACCTACACTGAAGAAAAGCATGAACTGAGACCAGTGGTAGAAGAAGTACTGCGATCCTTTACTTAAGTTAAAGTACCTATATGACAATGTCAAAGTACAGAAGTATTGCCAGTAAATGTACTTGTTCTGCAGAATATATACATTATAAGATTGTTAATACTGTCAATATGTAAGCAGCATGTGCTGGTTGAGGTGAAGCTAGATTATCTTAATCTGAGGGGCCGAGAGATGATGAATGAGGATTGGAAAGTACGCCTGCACGATAACTCATTATAAAATCACGATCTCGATTCACCCCTGTTCGCGAGTGTTCGTATTGGCATGTTTTAATTATGTAAAGACATGTTCAAGGAGTTCAGATAGAGCCTGTATCAGGGCCATATTTAGTTCAATGTGTTATATGTCACTATTTTTGGTAGCCTGCTGTACTTAAATGGCCAGTATGTACTTTATTTTCTTTATTCATTGAAGCCTCTATGTTTACAGGCTTGTGATGATGCGCAACGTGCTATAGGTGCCAAAAAAAAATCTATGTTTGGTACTGCCAATTTGTTTTGTTAAACATTACACTTCGTGGCAAAAATCCTGGCAGAGAATCGTGATATCAATTCTAAGCTACAAAATCGGGATTCATATTTTTCCCCGAATCGTGCAAGCCTATTGGAAAGATAAAGACTTTCTAACTAAGCTTTGCTTCACAAATATGTGTCCATTTGTTTTACTTTTCTCTAACCTTTGCTTTTATTGTGGGCATCGAACTGTGACTTAAAGCAAACTCATCAAGATGTTTAGAGGGGAAATCACTCTTAGCCATCTTAACATCTTGTAACAAGAGACAACTAGACTTACTTTACTTACTAAACTTTAATCTTAAAAAATGTGTTGTTTATAAACCCATCATGTGTTTTTTTTATGTGGAATCTTAATCTCCAGAGCAAAAGCACAATATTTGCTTCTAAAATGTAGAGTAGTAGAAGCATTAAGGAACATAAAGTAGATACTCATAATACCTCAAAATTATATTTACTCAAGTACAGCACTTTAATAACTGTTACTTTCCACCTCTGCCAGAGGAGAATTACCTCATCAAGTACTCAGTGAAGTGAAACGGCTGATTGATACACTCCTCCTCTAACTCTCCTTTCTCTATCCCCTTCTCCACCCTGTAATGTCCTCTAAGATTTCAGATCTAAACTCCACGGTGGCCAGATTAGATGAGATGACATGAGATCAGGGCAGCAGCAGCAGCAGCAGGTCAAATCTATCTCTGTAACCGATCGTAAGAGCAGCAGCTCATGCTCGGCCACAGCCGCACACAATTAACCTCTCTCTGTGAAAATCTTACTATAAAAAAGGATGATGTTGCATGTTCACAGATAGCTGATAACTAATGAGGGTCTTCTGTGGGAAAACGATGAGACATGAGCAGGAGTAGCAAAAGCAGACTGCACAGAGGAAATAAAGAGAGCAGGAAGAAATTAACAAAAGGAAAAAAAGTTTTCATTTGCCTTCTCAGCGCTTCAACTACAGCCAGAGCCAAAAGCTTTGTCTTGGCTTTTGTCTGTCTCTAGCTCTATCAGCCTGCCGCTGTTGTAACAATTTGTCTGGCTAGAGGATGCGAATCATCTCCTTTCATTCACACAGTTTGTCTCCTCTCATGATATTCTGTCTCTCTGTCTTTAGCTTTTCCTCTATTATGTGAAACACATTTCTCAGCTCAAGGAGCAGGAACATACAGTAGTGTGCGTGGGGAAGTTAAGGGTCAGGGGACTAGAGACGTGAGATCTGGAAATATTTCATGGAAACACACCTGTCAGCATCTGGCTGCACTTTAACTGTGCATTATACCTAAATGCAGAGAAAGTTGAAAGTTGAAATGAGACAAACAGCATGAGAGCTGCTGCTGTCATGCTTCACGCCGGCTACAGAAAAGTGAAATATTTCCATCTCTCGATCATGTTTCGCCATCTATGACTACCGCAGCAGGTTGGTTTGTGCTGTCACAAGAACACAAGGAAACCACTCTGAGGGTGCATATGTAGTTCAAAGACCAGTGGTGGAAGAAGTACTCAAATGTAAAAGTACCAATACAACAATGTAAGTCAATTAAAAGGTTTGCATTCAAAATTATTTCCAATAAAAGTAAGTAGATTTAGTGTCATACTGTTATATACTGTAATATTATTTTATCTTATCTTATTGTTAGTTTAGTTTAGTTTATTAGTTTATAATGTCGTGGACAGTCCCCCTTAATTAACTATACAGTAAAAGGAGCAGCTTTAACCTCAACGGCTAATTTCCAGCTGTAGTCCCCGGCCAGCTGACAATATGCATCCTAAAATACAATGGTTAACATATTAAAATGAGTTACATTACATCTATAATACTAGCAGGCCGAAGCAAAAAGGGTTAAAACATACAAAGAAGTGGCACACAAACAAACAAACAAAGATAATGGCAATGGCATTAAAGCAGTCCGTGCAGTTAATACAATACGAAGGAGACAAGAGAAAGGAGAAAAGTCTCAGAGGCCACATTGAAAGCACATACAAGACATAACGGGGGCAGGCAGCAGAGATGGAGCGACAGCAACAATGACTATGTCATATTGAACGCACATCACATCTGACAGATGTGTGCAGTAATAGCTATCGGACTGCCATGTTTTAAGGTGTGTTGTAAAGGTGGTATGTATGTATATCTTTGATTGTAGTGGGCAATGAATTCCAGCTTTGTAATGCTGTAACAGAAAATGATAATTGGCCAAATGTACTTTTCCTGAATGGAATTAGAAGGTCACCTTTGCGGTGTTTCTACTGATCTGACTGCTATTGTTACGTTGGGTTATGAAAGAGTTCAAAGGAGTAGGAGCAGTGTTATGCAGAATTTTGTACACCAGACAGATGTTTTTGTATTTAATTGCATCTTTCCAGCTTAGCAGTAGCTGTTCGGCTTCTGGTCCAAAACGTTGAGTGTTTTCTTGTAAAGAGTAGCTATAGTGGCTTTAATGATGAGCTGTTGGTTTGTCCCCAACTTGTCAGACAATATGTTAGATGTGACACAATCATGGCATCCATAAATAATTTGGCAGTATTAAAAGTTAGTGCATTTCTAATATATTTTAAATTGGCTAGGCTAAACTTGATCCTATTGCACACTTTCTTAATATATGCTTTAAAAGCAAGATTAGAGTCGACAATAATGCCCAGATACTTAAATTGTGGCACAATCATAATGTTTTGCCCTGAGATGATTATATTTGACACAATGTTACATTGTCTTTTTGTGAAAAACATTCCTACAGTTTTATTTACATTAAGTTTAAGACAGGAACGATTTAGCCAATCGGTGATCTGATCCATGGCTGTGGTGAGTTTGGCAGCAGCCAGATGTTTTGTATTGGCATGCACATATACTACGGTGTCGTCCGCATACATTAGTGTTTGGACAAACAAACGGCAAATCAATATTTAAACTAAACAAAAGCGGGCCAAGTATCGATCCTTGTGGTACCCCTTTGCATAAGCCAAGAGCTGATGAACGATAACCGCTCACAGAAACATATTGTTCTCTACCCGTAAATACGAAGCAATCCATTTTTTTGCTAACAGGGAGAAATTAAAATAAGACAGTTTGGCAATAAGGACCTGATGGTTGACTGTGTTGAATGCTTTACAAAGGTCTAAAAACAACACCTCCCTTGTCGACCAATGCTTGGATCGTCTCTGTAAAGAAGCAGTTAGCTGTTTCCGCAGAGTGATGGGCCCTGAAGCCAAACTGCATCGGATGAAGATTAAATGGACCATTATTTAAAAAAGAAACAAGCTGCTCTGATACACATTTCTCAGCAACCTTGGAGATCACAGGCAAAATACTGATTGGGCAGTAGTTACATATGTTCAGAGGGCCATTTGACTTAAATATGGGAGTTACAATCGCAGTCTTCCAGGGAGTTGGGAATATCCCCTTGATTACAGACTGGTTGATGGTTTGTGTAATCGGGTAGGCTAGGGGTTCTTTCAGGGATTTAAGCATTTTAGAATCCATACCATGAATATCCTTTGCCGTTGAAATTTTAAGAGAATTAATAATTGCCTGAGTGTTAAGTTCAGAGGTCGATTGAATGCTGAAAGAAGGCTTGCTTTCATCTACTTTAAGAATATTTCCAGTTGTTAGAGGAAAATTCTGTGCAATTTCAGCCACAGAGTTGGTCTCGAATCTGTTAAGTTTAAAATAACTCAAAAAATTAAAATTGCAAGGAGAGCTCCTGACGCATCTGCCCTGCTGGCCGCTGCCATATTTCCTTCCATTTTGGTGCTGCATTAATGTTTAAGCAGCAATGAAACATCTTAGAAGTTTAGAGGGGAAATGTCTCTTTGATGGAACTCACAGACAAATTAAAAGACTTAAGATACTTTTTGTTATGCATTTTATGAGCATATCGTACAGTTTATTTATGTAAAATCTACCAGATAAGCCAGATAAATGTAGTGCAGTACGAGTACAATATTTCCTTCTGAAATGTAGTGGAGCAGAAGTATCAAGTGGCATAAAATGGAAATTAGTACAAGTAACTCAAAAATATACTTAAGTACAATACTTAAGTAAATGTAGTAACCTTCCACTCCACAGCAGAGAGAAAACATTTTTCTACAAGAGTAAGATCAGTAACGAAAAAGAGCACCAGATTAAGTTCGAGACACGAGAACAAGGACAATCTAATGCTATTATTTATCTCAGGCCTTGAGATGATTTCCATTCCTGCCTCTATGTGCTATACTACATGGTGGTAGTGAAAACAATTATATTGTATGTCTCGCAGACATCTGCACATGTGCATGTTGTGAATGCTTGTGTCTATGTGTGCTCATGAATGTGTGTCTGTACTGTATATGTGTCCCCTCTGCCACGACCACAGTAAGTGTGTTATTGGAGCAGGGTGAGCCGGGGGCAGAAACAGCAGAAACAAACGAGGTCCTGTGCAACCCCAAGACTGTTCCATGAATCATCCAGGAAGTTATACAGTAGCTGGCCAGTCCTCGCAGCCTTCAGCTCACAGTTATTAACTTCCAATGCAAAGTTTCTTATACTGGGCTGATTAAAAAATCCATTTAGATTTAGCTTTATTCCCCCTAAGAAACCCAAATAAATATAAATGGCCAGTGGTTAGAGTTCGTGTTTGTGACTTAACGCAAGAACATTTTAGCTGTTTTTGTGTTATAGAGCCAAATCTGGGATCCAACAAATGTGAAAATGAAACCAAAATTACCTTGAGGTAGCAGTGCTATGGGAAATACCCCAAAAAAAAGAAACAAAAAAAAAACAAAAAAATTATTTGCAGAAACACCATCTGAATTTAAATTTAAAACAGGAACTATTTCTTCTGCCTGCTCAATTAGATGTACAGTAAGTGTGTGTGTGTGTGTGTGTGTGTGTGTGTGTGCGTGTGTGTGCGTGTGTGTGTGTGTGTACAATAAACAAGCGCACTGATGTCGTCCAAGTTGGCCAAAAGGGAACCCCACAGTTCGATGTAGTTGAGGGAACACGTTTCTCTCCCTGCACGTGTGCTTGTAGCTGTGTGTATGTGAAAGGACAAAAAAACAAAACAAAGAGAACACATATATTCAAATCTGATCAAAGAACAAAAAATAACTCGAAGGACTCGGGAGATGGTGCAAGGTTAATTTATTCCTAAAATTAAGCAGTAAAATTAGAGAGAAGACGTTAGGTTTGGTGTGTACTTTGCGTGTATTTTTTGAACCCATCACTCTCTGAAGTGCGCCATTTGCTTCAAAAGATAATCTTTTCACGCACTGAGCTGAGTGGCACGCAATTACACCCACATTTCACAGCATATTTATGTCAAACACTGTTCAACTGTTAACTGTAGCTCTAACTTAGCGCCTTACACACACACAAACACACCGTCAGATCCGTCGAGTTGTCATTTTCTTTTGCTCAGTGGCAAAGGTCAGTGTACACACGTTTTCATGACACCCTCAGGGTATATAGACATACTGTATATGTGTTTGTGTGTGTATATAGAGCTAATAGAGACTGACATGGATGCTGAGCTGTTCTACGCCAGGCAATGCGGTCTAACCCAACAGCAGGGATAAACTATAAATAGACTATCTCATTCACCCCCAAAACTCTCCCATCCCCCTTTTTTCTCCTGTTTCCTCTTTTCCTTTCACTTTATCTGCAGACCTTTTATAACATTTGCTTTGCTTTCGATTTCCTCCACCAACTACATGTTTCTTCCCTGCATCGCCTTGTCGATACCTAATTTTTCATCATCTCCCCAAATCCCCATTTTCAGTCACCTGTCTTTTGTTTGAGGATTTTTGGTCCCAAAGAGAAGAAAAGCTAAAAACAAAGAAAGATATCCAAAATACTGGAATAACAAATAGGTCAACACCAATCTTGTGATCTCAGAAGAGAGAGGGAGAGTGTGTGGGATGGGGAAAAGGGGAAGATGGGCTAGTTAAGAGTGGAGATAGGGGGAGACAGTTATGTAAGCAAGGCTAATCCCTTCCCAACCCTGCATAGTAAATAAGATAGGATGACAATGGCATCATTTCATCTGTTTATCTCTGTATCCACCGTCGCTACCAGTCCAAAGCGCTCTGTCTTCACCTTAATCTATTTGTTTGATCTTTGACAGCAGACAAGAGCTGCATTTAAACTCCACAAACTAGCAAATCCTGGTCTGCTAACATTTTATTATATAATCAACAATAACATCAGATTTTTGAAATCTCTCTCACAGTAAGAAAGGATTTGGACATATTCCTGTTAAACATACTCAACTGACAACAACTATAAATATTCCACATCTTGTTTGTTATCGGATGTCAGGCATTGGTTTTCTAAAAGTGGAGCTACAGAAACAACATGATTATTGTTAATGATATACTGAATTTTTTAGATTTGGACGCATAAAACTCCCATCATCACATGACCCTCATCCCTCCAGTCCTTCTCTTCTCAATTCTAAGACAACATTCTGACCTCTCCCAGTCCCATCACACTCTCCCACCCAGACACCCAGACACCCTAATCTGTAGAGGTACGTTTGGTTTACGAAGGTCAACAAGGCCAACAGAGTGAGCTTGCATTACGTATTTCGGCACACAACTATTGATTGAATCCTCTCACAAGGAAAGATAAGACATTATGCATAGCATGTTAATGGTTTCAGTTTAAAATGACCTATTCTGTACTTTGTGTTTAGTGCTTAGCATGCTGACATTAGCATTTAGCTGAAAGCAACGCTGCCTAGTACAGCCTAATAGAGCCGCTTACTTTGAGATTAATTTAGGCTCTTCAGAAACCTATGGGTAACATCACATAGACTATGGTTTGTGACATCACAGAGACTATAGGCTCTTTCGAGATGAACTGCGCCTCGCCTGTAAAGTGGACGAGAGCAGGCGAGAGCAGCCGGGGGCGGTGACAAAAATCCTCTGTCAAGTCGGACAGTTTCCAGCCGCTTCCAGCAGCCTTCAGGCTGAACAGGAAGTCACAGAAACACTGTGGTCCAATTCCGATTTAATAAAATGTTATCAGACCCATATATCAGCTTGTAGCTACACAGTCTCCAGTTTTTTTAATTATGACAGAGTAGCTCTCAAAATGCTCTACATGCGATATATTGCTGATTTTAATTAACAACACACTGTAGATGATCGGTAATCTGAACAGATTTAGTCTCTCTGACTTCTAAACATAACTATCAGCCACACAACATGTGTTCTGTACAGAATAAGCCTTTAAATCAGACAAATAGCAGTTAAAATCCCTCCAATTCAAAATCAATAAAAAGTTTATATAAAAACATCATGTTGAGTCGATTCTGAACCAATCAGCTGTTAGATCAGGTGAGATGTCGGCGTTTCCCAGCATGCCCTGGGTCCGCCTGGGTCTTGCAGTCGGTGAAAAGCAACTGCGTCTCAGAACTGCGGCCGCCTTCATCTCGTGATGTTATCGTTGCCCACGTGTGCATGACGTCAGAGCAAGTCGGGATCAAGTCGGACACAAATCTAACCGGCATGCACTGGGCGGCAATCGCCGGTGATCGATCGATTCTGCGCAGACCTGGCTCATCTTGAACGAGCCTAATGGTTTCACCCTAAACCTGCCCCAGCATCACTGATGGGTGTGGTTAGTGAGCACCTGTAACCACGTGCAACAGTGATGTCATGTTGCACAGACACAACATGAACACTTCAACATCACTGCAGCATTGAGAGAAGTTCAACCACTGAAGGTCAGCAAAAACAAGATTTTCAGGGGATGTTACTCAATAAAGACAACATAAACACGTAACACAAAGAAACATAATTTTACAAAATCCATTAATTATGGTTCTATAAGAATAGATATGTACAGTAGCAGATATTTACAGATTTTACTATGCACTCTTTCTAAGTTACTATAACCATATCTTTGGCATTTCTGAGCTGCACTTTCTTGTTGTTCATCGGATCATTTATGCCAATATATATCCATATCACCCACTAATATTGGCCATCAGTCAAGTTTTATTACCTTCATTAATGGGTTTTAATTAGTTTTTCTACTTTACATTCAGCCATCAAATCTTTAGTTACAGTTAACATACAACATTGATAAATGGTTCTTAGACTATGTTTTTCTAGAAGGCAGACGGTCAAACTCTCTATTTAAGTAAGCTAGACTTGCTTTATGAAATTGATGGTGAGACCCCCCCTCCACCTCTCCAATCCTCCTGCTCAGACAGGACGCTCCAGTAAACTTTGACCTACTTATGTTTGCCCACAGTCTGGGCCAAGAGGGTGGGGGTGGGGGGGGGACACCAAGACCCCAAACACTGCAAGCTTCACGCTGATACAGCCTGTTATGATAATAATATGAATATCAAAGGCTTGTTTAGACAATACATCTTTTGAATGTCAAATCGCAGAGGGAAGCCGAGGGAGGCTTGAGGACGCGTGCAATGGAAAGAATCAGACTGGACTCATTGTTCAGTACATTTTAAACTAACAAGCACACACACGCATGCGCACACATACACGCACACACACACACACACACACACACACACACACACACACACACACACACACACACACTAAGTATAGCTCATGCTGAGGACTTGATTTCACTTTTCTCCTGATCAAACCCGTCCTTCATCTTTTTATCCGCAGTGTGTCTCTCTTTTCCAAGAAATCTCACTCAGCAGATGGACACAATCCTCCATAACCAATTCTCTGCAGGATAATGCAAAGCAGACAAAGACACAGCGACACAAAAGCAGACAACACCTCCATGATTCAGCTCTGTCAGTGTGAGGCCAAGACCCAGTGAAACTGATACAAAACCAGAGACTGCATCACTTCATAAACTGCAACTAGGTTCAAAATCTGCCAAATTTTTCATAAACGCAGGACAGATTCCAGACAATCCATGTGTGATGGGACCGCTGAGGGATGAGGGCTGTTTCGGATGAGAGGGTGGTGGGAGTTATGTTACCGCGGCTGGGACTGCATCCCAGAGGTTCCCAGAAGAATTCTGGGAACATCGGAGCCCAACATGTGTGTAAGAGAAAGAAAGTAAGAGATAGAGGGATGGATGTTTGGGGAGGAGACATCTGTCAGCAATTAAAAAGTAGGGATCAATCACATAGTTTCACCACTGAGAGTACAGTATGCAGAGATACACTTGGGTCATGATGTAAACTCTCTCATGGTTAAACCCCACCCCGTCTCCACGAGACAAGCCGACCACAATTTATCCAAGCTAGTCAGCTGATGCGGGAAGGGGGAGGGGCTGCCGTTGGTACGCATTCTGCCAAGGGGTCATCTGGCAGACGCATCCTCCGAGCTGGCTTCACTCCGCTGAGCAAAACACACACATATAAAGAGGCAGAAGCTGGCCAAGAGGGTGGGTCTGATCTATAAATCAGACACATGTCCAAACAACTAGGTATCAACACATCTTTGCTTATGTTATTAGCTCATAGGTGCCCCGCTGCAACATGCTGAAAAACTCACTGATTCGATTCCACTGAGGTAGTTGTTTTAGACAGGGCCTATGAACAACTGTGTAGTGTTTGGAAAGACAAAATCATATCTGAGAGGATCCTCTAAAAACTCCTGAGTGAATTACAGCTAAACCACAGCTGCAGGGGGCAAATGAGCTTTTAAACCGGATCAATAATTCATGTTTTGCTTCCTCTTGCTGGAACAAATCAGGTTTCCAATAGAGGCAAATCAACAAACAGCTTAATCAATGGCTTTCTCACTTTTACAGTAAGGAAGCGGGCCGTTGTTAGTAGAGGTGTGAATCTTCACTGATCTCCCGATTCGATTACGATTATCATGTCAGCGATTCAATTCGATTCGATATCTCGATGCATCACGATGCGTCAAATATATTTTTCTATTAAAACCATGCAGGATATTTAATTCATAGCTTTTCAAGCTTCAAAAACAAAATATTCTGCAGTGCTCTAATACTAAATAAATTGGATACATAAAACTACAGCACTGAGCACATGGCACTTCCTGAATGTGCAAAACATCACAGAATATGTAAACAGAAATGTGTTAGGCCTACATTAAATTGTAATCAGAAATAATCGATTATGAGCCTGCCAATTATCGATGCAGCATCGTCCATGTCCACGATTTGATGCATCGATTATTTGATTAATTTCAACACCTCTAGTTGTTAGTCATGTAAAGAGTCCAACTCTGACAGATTTGTTCAGATTTCAAGCTAGAATAAGAAAATATCTCTTAACTGAAAAAGAATGGGTTTTCTCAAGATTGCTACCAATAAAAACTTCTTATTTTTGCAGCTGCAGGTCGTATCCCGACCTCCTAAAACCATTTATCTGTTAGCGGGCAAAGTGCCTCGATTCTGGACCTAATACTGGTGTCATCCATCAATCTTGTGTTGTGTGCATCTGTGTGTGCGTGTGTGTGGTCTGCTGTTTCAGCACTGGCCATTTCTGTCCTCATACATCAACCTACTGACAGCAGTGAAGTGACGCTTTGTGACATATGAGGCCACTTTACCTTCTCCTTAGAAAGAGAGAGGGAGAAAGGCTAGGCAGTGCTCAAATGGATGAAATCTGGTTTCATGTGCAGTGATGGTACTTATACTGTATACTTTGCACAAAGTACAGCTGCTGCATTTGTATACTGCCAAGGTTGATAACTACTTACATAATCACTGTGAATTTTGCTGCATTGAAACATCTTAAAACTGCAATTTCAGCGTGTAATATAAGTATCTCTACAGTATTTTTAGGGTAAAATGAACGAGTACATGAATGTTGAGGAAACACACTTCGATTGGCCTACTAATGGAAGTTTGGAGCTGTTGGCAGACTTCAGCACTCCTGGTTCTAATGTGATCTGTGCCAGAGCTCTGCCCACTAATGTCCATTATACACAGACTTACTCCACTCTGCATTGATTCTGTCTGTTCTTACAGACTGTAAAGGCTTTCAGAGCTAATCTCCGCCTGCCATCTCAGCTATCAGATTCCAACAGCAATTTAATTGACCTGCAATCTACTTACGCAAAGAAAACACATTTTGAGTCTCCTTTCATGTTGAAAAGGGTTCTGCACAAGCATGATAATAGACAGGCAGTGTGCAAGTCCACGGAGCATTTAATGGGTGCTTTTGGGTGTTTTTAAATCTGTAAAAAAAGTCAAAGGGGGTAATGACAGGCTGAGAGTGAAGACAGCTTGACGATGATAGGATTGGTCCACCCGAGTCTGTACAGCCACACCTTGGGGCTGATGAATAGGCAGGGCAGAAGTCTGTATGTATGGAGCTCCTGTGGCTCCATATTCCTCTTGACTAGATAGGTGAGACATGCTAGCGGCTCTGTGAGGGACAGCAGTGCTTTGAGCTAACTGCTAACATTAGTATGCTACTAGCGCACAATGACAATGCTAACATGCTGATGTTTTAGCAAGCATAATGTTCACCATTTTCACCATCTTAGTTAAGCATGTTAGTGTAATTATTAATGTAATTATTATATTTACTAATTAGCACCTGATGGGAATGTCTTTAGTTTTGCAGGTATTTGCTCAAATATAAAAAGTATGGACACATAAAAGTTGAGCTGATGATGGTGCTCGAGGAAAGTTCAGGAGATCACCAAAGTTATTACAAGTAATCCTGAGGGTGACATGAATGTCTGCACCATATTTAAAAAATATTGCAGTCGGGACAAATGTGGTGGACCAACAATACCATCCATAGAGCCAGCTTAGCTAAAAGCTACAACACTTGATACAGCCTAATTCTCAAACTTAAAATCATGCAGAAAGAAGCAGTCTTTCCCCCTGTAGACCTGGCCTGGCCTCCTGTAGCTTGACAAATGTCATTTAATTGAACGGACGCAGTCAAGAAATCTTCATAATCAGCAACGCCAATTCTGACATCATTTGGTACACAACTCGCCACAACAACAAAATAAAACCTCCTGTGTACGCATATCTTTCTTTTTTCTATTCATGGAAGAGATTACTGTATTTGAGTTTGATTGCACTGCACTGAACTAGTCGTTATCATCAGTACACAAGGGATGGCCTCTACTCTTTTAGTAATTGGACGAGTCTGCATAATGTTAGTTAGTCTGACCTATACTTAAAATGTCAGAGTGTAAACACTTTATTCAATTATTTTGAGAAAATTGTGAGATTAACAAAGAGCCTAGTAAACCCAAAATATCTCACCTGGCTTTCATGTCAGACATACAGGGTCAGAAATGCAAAAAATACTCATTTTTATCTGCAAGGCTGTGTTAGTTTTTGCAAATAACAAATAATTTAAAAAAATAGATTAATTCAATATAAAGTATTTGCAGTAGAGGATGGCTGCACTGTTTATGCATCCATGTGTTTACAGGAAACAATCAATACATGTCACTTGTTGGGAGTTTTACCCACTGGCCATAACATCTCATCGTACACTGCTACCATAAAAATTAATTTTACTGGGAGTGGATCTATCAATTTGCAGCAGGCGGGCCTCTTCAAAAGTTATAAATCTATAGTTTAATTGTTTAACTCTTCAGTACTTAGGACCAGACTAAATTCAGCTCTTGTTTAGTGAACCATCAAGGAAGGTCTGACAGTGGAACTAACTGAAAATTTCACTTTATGAGTTTTTTTTAACATTAATATGCATTCCCCCAGCCTGCCTATGGTCCCCCAGTGGCTAGAAATGGTGATAGGTATAAACCGAGCCCTGGGTATCCTGCTCTGCCTTTGAGAAAATGAAAGCTCAGATGGGCCGATCTGGAATCTGCTCCTTATGAGGTCATAAGGAGCAAGGTTACGTCCCCTTTCTCTGCTTTACCCGCACAGAGAATTTGGCCCACCCATGAGAAAGAGAGAGACATCATGGCTTTCAAACGAGCAAAGTGGCAGTTGGTCAAGGCCACACCCCCACTCTCCACCTTGCCCCCCCTCTCTCCTCCTCAGTAGCTACAGACACATAAATGGCACATCCTAAGGAAAGCTCATTGTGGGACTGGCTCTCGTGGCTGTAATTCTGCACCAAGGCTGAATTTCGGGAAAGAGACTTCAGATACAGTATTAGGGGACCACTAAGGCCTATATAAAAGCATCCAAAGAGCACCATGTCATGGGACCTTTAAGACATGTTTTAACACTGAGTAAAACACGGATGAAAAATACAATTTTAAATAATGTTTAATGAACATATAAAGCTATGAGATATATTGTCTCTGAATGCAGCCTAAATGAGTGTTAAGCATACAGTACTGTGTCTATAATCAAGTTCCATTCAAGTCCAATAAACTCCAATAGGGCTAAAACTAGCATGTGATGATGAGCATGTGAAAGGAAGCATGTCACTGTAAACAAGGAACGATTGGTGTTTTGTGTCTTCCTCCTGATTCAAAGCTGTAAGTTGGATGTTAACATGAAACCTGCTCTGGAAGGCTCACATAAACCAAAATACTCGTACTGCTGTTTGGGAGGATCATGTTTATGGCAACAGCTTGTCTCTCCCTAAATAGCGTGGACACCAATTTCACATGAATGCATTCTAAATGCTAAATTCTGAAATCATTTTAATTGCAAGAGACGATTAATCATTGAAAAGAATCAATAGCAGAAATAAAAAGAACCATCACCTCTTCCACTCCGTCATATCCATGTTGCTTTGTTTATTTCTGGCCACAGTAAAATCTCTGGAATGCAAGACGACAAAATGCATCTACAAATCAACCACATATGTACTGTATGCACATTTAAATTAACAACTGAGAACTCGTTTTACTGTCAACTTTAGAAATTTGCTAGCTCAATAACAAGGGTGCTATATCCGTTCTTTATGACTGTATTGCAGGGTTCTCACCTTCATCTGCTATTACAGCTAGACAAAATTGGGAGGTCGACCTGGACTATAGGTTTACTGATGAGGAATAGAGACGAGTTCTAAATAGGATCCATTCCTCCTCCATATGCAGCCGTCATAGTCTTATCCAATTTAAATTCATTCATCGCATATATTGGACTAAAGTTAGGTTAGCAAAGATCAAACCAGAGATGGACCCTATATGTGAAAGGTGCAGGTAGGCCCAAGCTTCTCTGCTCCACATGTTCTGGCTTTGTCCAAGTTTGACAGGCTACTGGAAATAGATTTTTAATTCTATGTCAGTTGCACTGGGCTCTGTAATTAACCCTTGCCCACTTGTTGCACTTTTTGGTCTATCCCCAAAAACTGCAAATTTGTCAAACTTCTATAATGGTGCCCTCGCCTTCTGTACATTAATAGCCAGGCGATTGATTCTCCTTAATTGGAAGTCAAGTCAACCACCTATACTCATATACACTGGATACGTGACCTAATGAGTTGCATCCATCTTGAAAATATAAGATATCTGAGAGATGGGAAGCAGGACAAATTTAGGACTATTTGGAACACATTAATTTCCTACTTCTCTTCTATCAATGCCACTGGGATCACTCCCACCCTGCCATTACTGTCTTAATCTGTCCCCAGCTGATACCCTAGAGTCGAACCCCCCTCAGTTGTTATTTTAATCATTTTTATTTATTATTTTATTATTTATTTATTTTCTATGTATTTTTTATAATTGTTCTTGCTCCTCTTGCTTGCTGTGTCAGTAACATAATTACAGCTTCTTTTTTATTTTATTTTATTTTATTTTTCTTTCCTTCCTTTCTCCATTGAATAACTCCAACTGCCATAGATGATGTGATTATTGTTCAATATGTAGCTAGATGCTATGTATGTTTGTCATATATGTTGTCTACTAACAAAAACGAAAATAAAGTTATATAAAAGAAAAAAAGAAATCGAGCGCACACTCTGACCTGCATGACAGAAGACAAATCTATCTGCTGGTGTTTCTTTAAGAGTAAAAAGTCATAGCTTCAAAATGCTGAATTATAGCAGATTAATTATAGCAGATGCAGATAATTGTTAATATCTTTTATAAATTGGTCAAAGACTTAGAAAAATAAAACTGTATGAACATTAAAGCAAAGCCATTAGTGATGTTGTTGCTACACTTTCAGTCAAGAACGGGTCTTTAAAAGCAGGAAAAGAAAGGTCACTGCAAACCCAGGCAGCTAATCACCAGATGAGGGTAGTGTGTGTGTGTGTGTGTGTGTGTGTGTGTGTGTGTGTGTGTGTGTGTGTGTGTGTGTGTGTGTGTGTGTGTGTGTGTGTGTGTGTGTGTGTGTGTGTGTGTGTGTGTGCTTTTTAGTTTTAAATGTACTGAACAATGAGTCCACAGTCAGTGAGTCTGACACTGACAGCTCGTCTGTCCCCTGCTGTGCTTTAGCTCTTGTCCCGTTTTAATGGGCTGACAGCGAGAAACTGACGGAAATCTCAATGACGCTCCTGCTGTTAGACACACCACAGCTGAGGGGAATCACAAGCAAAACTGGATCTCAGCAACAACATTACTTCCACGAACTGTAGCCTATCTAGAAACAGGGGGAAATCAACTGCACAGGAGACACTGAACTGCAGCATAAAATCAAACAGACCTGCTTGTCTGACATGAAGCTTTAGACATGAAATAGGTTATGGAGGGAAACAAAAGACAAAACACATCTCTTGCGCTCCTTTGAGTGCATGATTCCCTTCCACAAGACTTTTCACATGTAAGCTCAGTAGAAAATGAAATATATTATAATTCAGCCTCTTTTTTTACAGTTATTTTGTATGTACACATTTGTTTCTGTATTTATTGTTTATTTCATATTAATGTTTAATGTTTGTTCGTTTATGTATGCACCATTCACCATGGAAAATTCCACATAGGAGTACCTTATTGTGGCATAAATCATTTTATGATCTGATTCTGATTCTGAAATACATGTCTCAAAATTACCTACAGTGGTGTTTAATAAGAGCAGTAGCCTATGTTACATCATGATGGATGACAATGAATTAAACATGCAGACATGCTACTTGCGTGCTTTTAATCACATCCACTACTCAACGTCATCGCCGCTGCAGCAAAATGAAATGGAAGTCTGTTATCATTTCAATCCCAGATGGCTGGAGAGGCATTTTGCTAATTGAGCCTCACAGGTGTGGATCAAATTGCTCGCTCTCTCTCTATATCACTTTATTGTGGGATTTTCCTTTCCTCGTTATGCAAGAGTGCTCCCGAGTGCACAGATGTGCCCCTTGTGTGCACATTTATGTGCTATTTTCAGATGAGATTATCTAATGAGCAAATTAAGCTGCAAAAACTGCTGCTACATTTTGAGCAGTAGGTGTCTATAATGTTTCAGCGTCTTCAGAGCAAGTACTGTGCATATGTGCATCAGCTGTCATAGTGCCTCTGGCTGTGTTCTAGTTTCGACTCACACATATTTGTAAACTCAATGTAGACATGAATGGAGATGATGGGAGGTCAGATTATTCCACAGTAGAAGCAGAAAGCTGAAGAAAATCTATTTCATAATCAATTTGAAAAGGTAGAGCAGGAGCACAGAAAGACAAGGAAAACAGTTTCAGGATTCCATGCTATCAAAAGCACATTGAACCATGACTTTGATCATGTTCTCGCTCGACTGCCTCACACGTCGCCCCCCCTCAGGGCTTCTCGTCCTGTGAAGGAGCCATGTGATAAAAAGGATCCCTCAGCATCACACCCTCCTCCCCTACCTGCCCCCCCCACCACCTCTTCAGCTGTTTCAATCCTGATCATCCGACAGCTTGGTTATCACCTCCCACCAAATCCCCCTCTCCCCCTTCTCTCTCTGTATGTGTCCTGCCCCCCCTCCCACTCCCACCCCCCATCCCCGCCTGTGCTGTGGTGACAGGGCAGGATGATATAAGGTCTCCAAGTGAGCTGGCGTGATGCCTGAACACCAAGTTAACATCCGTGCAAGTGAGGAGGGAGCATGTGTGTGCAGAACAAAAAGGATCCATGTTTGCAGCGTAAATGCATTCATGTGTTGTTTGCATTTAGCTAAAGTCTTAAAGCTGTGACAACATGACGTCTAACCCATCAACCAGCTGCAGGGAGGGTGTTCACCACAGATGAGAAGAAGATGGAGAGCATCTCAGGAATGCTTCAGCATTTATATCTGCACCTGTGGGGATTATTTATGGTCCCATAAGACCCTGGGCGTTTCCAGTTCAACTACTAACTAATCCATATATTAAAGTGGGCCTTGAGAACATAAAACAAGTGGTGCTTAGGTCTTTCTCTCTCTCTCTTTGTGTGACCTTTCCTTTTCATTACATTCCCTTCATCCTCTCTGCTTCTTTCTGAGATCTGACAACAAGAACAGTGATATGCAGGAGCAGTTGTTGTTGTGTGTGTGTGTGTGTGTGTGTTGTGTGTGTGTGTGTGTGTGTGTGTGTGTGTGTGTGTGTCAGTTGCAAGGGGGCAGCCGAAATCCCATTCACCGAAACAGCCGGATGGAGATAACAGAGCAATGCTTATTCTCTAGTTTCTCTCCCTCATACCCCCTTCTTTCTCTTAACACACACACACACACACACACACACACACACACACACACAACACATACACACACAACACACACACACACACACACACACACACACACACACACACACACACACACACACACACACACACACACACACACACACACACAGCATTCAACTGAAACAACTGCACATTATTAAACTATTAATTACCAATGAATCATGTAGACTATTGTAAACCATGCACACTCTAACGCAGTACTATCAACTTAGTATCATCAACCTCCATTTTGACACACATGGCCATAAACCACGCTTGTTTATGGATCATTTTGCACAAATTAGTCAACATCATGAAATAAGTTACTTTTAATTCTTAACTAGACGTATACAAACAGGGTGAGAATCTTTGAAACAAAGACAATAACTTTGTTTAACCCTCCTGTTAGAGAATATAGCACAACGATGCAGGCTGACCCACTAAATCACTGTTGCACGCTGCGTGATCTAACGTTACTCACCTTACAGTAAGCAAGATGTTCTTCACAAGCAGACCGTACAGCAATATTTCCTAACACAGTAAATGTGCATGAATCCGGTGTCCTTTTCTGTGCAGGTACAACTTTTCTGAAAACAGCAAACAGCCTGAAAAATTTCCTCTTCTTTATCTGTAGCTCTTTCTGTAGTTAACGCTCCTTCTCCCACAAACCCGTCCGGGTCCACAGCAGCTCCGTGGATCCGCTGCTGATCGACGCTGCTGCTCAGGCTGAGTGTGTTTGGTACTGTCACCGCCAGAGCCCGGGCTGCAGCTCTGCGGGGCGGGCTGACTCTCTGCTCCAGAAGGGTCTCGACTGCTGATCCACAACAGTTAGCTTAGGACCGGGGAATGAAGGGCAGGGGGCGCCGCAAGGGGGTGCTGCGACGACCGATGAAGCAATTTTTCCAGCGCATGTTGATGTATTTAATACTTTGTATTCATAATAATAGAGTATTCTTTACCGGTGCAGTGAATCACTGCCAGTAGGACTAGGCCTACTATACTTGACAGACTGTTAATGATAATTAAATATTGTACAAAGAACAATCAAGATAAACAACAGAGCAGTTTGGTACACTGTTTTCAGTGTAACCATCTGGTAAAAGTTGAGTGTAACTAGGTGCTGAGGCATATGCCAAGTGGCTCCTTTGGGGCCCATCTATCATCAAAAGTATTTTGGCGTTGCACTGTCCATTTATTGTCCTAAATTAAGTTTTTCTTTTCATTTGACAGTTAAAAGTGGTCACTGTTTTGTTGGGAAACATATCACAGTGGTTGCTTAAATGCATCACATGCTGGTTTAAGTATTATAGCATTTGTGTTATTTTTCAGAATTATCTAAAATCAATAAAAATAAGCGATTTTCTAAGGCTTTTTACAGTCATGTCTTAGACCAGTGGTTCCCAACATTTTGGGCTTGTGACCTAATAAAACAAATCTACTTGTGACCTCTTGTCCCAAAAATGACCTTACTCTTCACAAGAAAAAATGCCTAAATGTAGAGAAAAGTCAGAAAAAATCAAACCTAATTTGGTGCAATTGGGGGACTCTAGGGCTCAAATTCTGCCTTAAAGGCTTGGATCAAAAGCACTGAAACAATCCGGTGATCTGAATTCTTTAAATTGGAATTTAGAGGATGCATTGCCCATAAGAACAATGGGATAAGGTTGAAATCATCCACACCTTTACTTTGATGAGGCTAATTTGCTTGTTGACATCCAGAACAGGGGAGCCAGGTGGTTACAGGTGAGCTCCTCATCGTCTCTACTCCGCCCTGAACTCTTAGGCTGAGAGATTCCCGCCCACTGCCTCCTGTCCACTCAATCACCCTGGAAACACAATATGGGGTCTTCTCTTCTAACCACAATAGACTGCCACCTGCCTGATTCATCCATGAAAGAGGAGCTGTATGAATGGCTGAATGACCTTATTTGTTAGAGAGATTTGATTTCCACAAGGAGCAAAAATCCCTGTCAGTCAAAATGACCAGTAATGTTAATAATCCATTTAGAGTTATCTGAGCACCCTGCAGGTGTGATAGATTTCATGATACATGAACATAAGTGTTCATGGAGAAAAATGTTTTTATCTTGACAAATTGGATCTTGTTTTTAATCTTTCTGGCAATGTGTATAATTAATCAGTCCGTTTTCTTTGGTTTGGACATGTGGTCCATAGCGAAAAAGATTTCCTGAGGATCTTTGTTGTATTTCTCTCTCTGCCGTGATTTTCTGTTGTCTCTTTATTGTTGATTCACTTGTAACGGCATAAATCACCAAAGATTCTTGAAAAAAAACAAGCGTTTCAAGAAAACCCCATGATTCCCATTGATTTCTTCTGCTCCTTATAAGAAATATTTTATGACTCTATGACATTAAAGAGCTCATTAAGGTAGATTCTCCTGCAGTGCTGTATTACATCTTTACCACATATGTGATGTAATCAGTCCTCTACACTATTATATAAAACTTTAAACAGCTCAAACGTGAAGGTTTACATTTATTTTATACAATTTTCAAACAAAGTGCAGCTAATATTTTATACCTCTGCCTCCACAGCATCACCTTATGTCTTTGATGTTCGACCAGCCCTCCTGCCTGAGGAGAAAGATATTCAGGAGGTCTGTCACTGCTGAACTCCAACTGACCTCTTCTCCTCTGCGTACAACATACCAATTTATATCCTGCACCAATGCCAAGTACGTAACCACACCTCTCCTCCTCTGCCCCCCTGTTTCTCCTCTTGCTCATCTCTCCCTCCAGATTATCACACACCTCTGCTCTTTTTCTTCTCCCTAATCCCACTGCATCTCTTCCTTCTCTGCCACATTCAGCCTCCGCCCTCCCAATTCACCATTTCAGCCCTACTTTTCTCAATCCCTTTCTCCTTTAAATCGCCTCCATGGTTCATTTCAACTTCAGGCTTCGGCAGCCCACAACGCTAATATGATTTCCAGCTGAAATGAAACGTGCAAATGTGCTGCAGCCTCTCCTTTTACCCCAGTGGGTTCCCATTGGAGTCTACTTCATTAGGCCGGGGTGGCTGGATATTTTTTTGAACTGCAGAAGATTAAAGTTGAACATTTTATTGGCTTCATGTTTGTGGGTAGAGCATATTTTTCCAGCATTACAAAAGCAGAGTTAGTTTATTGCCATCTTACATAATATGCAAATATGTGTGTGCAGCTGTGTGTGTGTGTGTGTGTGTGTGTGTGTTTGCGTAGAGCCTGTGTGCTCAAGTGTATATTCTAAAAAAAGTCCTTGCCCTGGGCAGCCCGTGAGGTTCATACAAGACAAGACTGTTTATTTCATATTCATTGAGAGGTCAAGAAAACAATTCTGCTCATTCCATTTTTTGTCATGTTTTTGCTAAAATTGGGTGTTTTTAGCAACGTTAGCGGTGTGGCTCCAGGAATGGCAAAATCAGTCAGTCGGTTTCAACAACTATTGGGTGGATTGCCATGAAAGTTGGTACATATATCCATGTTCCCCAGAGGATGAACCCTAATAACTTTGGTGATCTCCTGACTTTATTTTTAGCACCACCACAGGTTCACATTCATGGTTTGGGTGAAATATTTCAGCAACAATTACATCGATAGCCATGAAATTAGGTACACACATTCATGTTTCCCAGAGGATGAAATGTAATAACTTTGGCTATTCTTTCAATTCAATTCAATTCAATTCAATTCAATTTTATTTATAGTATCACTTTACTTCTATCATCATTATGTTATTGTTTTGTACCAACATGATTCAACAACAGGCTTTTGGTTGTGTTTGCTTATATATATATATATACATATACATATACACACATATATGCTGCTAGTCAAGCCATCTGCAGCAGCTCTGATACCGTGAGAACAGGCACGGGGCTCCTAGAGGGGGGACTCTGAGAAACAACTCTACTAACACATCTCACACACTGTTTGGTGTAACAGCTTCATAAAGCAAGATGAAACAGATTAATGGAGAATTTCTCACGCCTCAGCAGAAATAATACACTGCAAGAATTTGTTTCCAATCGGCTTTGGTCTGTCTGTGTGTGTCTGCATGAAGGGCTAAAGCCTGGATCATATGACTCACACATGCTCTGTCCCCTCAGGGTCTTCGTCCACCGCCAGATACCTGACCAGAGCCCGACCCTCGGCCTCAGCATGATTCAGAAATATCAAAGTTACCCTGGCAGTGCTTCTAAAATTATTCACAAGAACTTGACAACATTCCTCTAGTGCATTATTGCATTTTTTTCCCTTCTGTTTCTACATAAAGCACCCTTTACTCATCTAACCTTAATGTTTAATTAATCATAGTCTGGCTCAACGGATGTAAATTGCTGGGATCAAGCCTGACATCCAGCGGGTGAGAGATGCACCCTCCCTCCCCTCTCGCCATCTCCTCTATCAGGGCCTAGCGCCGCCCAGGATGGTTGTGATTGATTTTAAGAAATACAAACAAGCCATAGCGTTTTTTTTCCCCTATCCCAGAATCGATGGGTGGTGTTACAAGACCATAATCCAGCGCTGACACCGCGCTGTGGAGATAGGTCTGGCAATGCAAGACTAAATGACTCATGAATTGCTCATGCCTCGTTTGCCAAGTAGATGAATTTTAGCTATTCAATATACAATGAAGCTCAAAGTGCATCCAGGATGAATCTGCCAAACAAAACAACAATGTGGGATTTTGAATAATGCCATTATCTTTGTTTGGGCCCTTTAAAAAGTACTCTGACATCTCTATCAAGTTCCCAATTAGAGCTCCCCAATCCCAGAGCTGAATGGTCAGCACTCAGTGGAGGTTTATTTACATATTTCCATAATGGTCAAATCAGGAGAGTGCAGTGTAGCATGAAATACTTAATTACCTCAAATTCCAGCTCTGAGCCCATGAGCTCATCCAATGTCAAATTATTTGTCTATAAGCAAAATCCAAATGGCTGGGAAGCAGAGGAATTGGGGCAGAAAACAGCTTCATCTCTGTTCTGATACTGCTGTCTGTTCAGAGCTTCTCAGCTCAGCTCAGTTTCTCAGTTTTTGTCTAATTCTATGAATTACTTTACTGCTGCCGCAGTTGGGGGCCGTGGCAGCGCAAACTCCCTCACACCGTGCACTGAAGATGATTATTTCATACCGCTTTTCTACACATGCTCAGTAGGAGTATGTCTTTGCAACAAAAAACCCACCTAGATAATTTATTCAGTCATCAGCCACAACTTTGATCTTTCTTTTATTCTTCCGTCCTAATGCACTTTGATACATTTTTAATTACTGTCCCATATGTTTATCCATCCCCTGCAACACTGGTACTGTAGCTGAACTCTGACCTATAACAAAACCCCTGCATACAGGCAAGATATCATTAATACTCATAAAATATATAAATGCAACCATAACATGCTTTAAGAATGGCAATATGAACTCATGACACTCCTGACATAAAATTAGATTTTTTTTCTGCTCATCAAAGTCCAATAAGACAATGCTGTGCTTTTCAGAAAAGTTGTATGTAATCTATTTTGTGTACTATGAATGTATGCATGCATTTTGTTTTCTTATCTTTCCAGTCTGTGTCTCTAGAAAATAAACAACTTGCACTGAGATGAAGCTCAATAAGGGACCTGAAGTTATTGTTTAAAAGAAAATATGCTTGTAGTCAAATAAAAGCTCCAAATTACGGTTACTGTAATAAAACACCTTGCATTTCTGTAATGTAGTTTGGTGGTGCATTTTTCTGGTTGGCTAAACATAAATGATGTGACCTAAGGTTGACATTTAAAGTCCAGCAACAGTACAACATAGTCTGATTGCAGAACAAAATATGGCAGTCTAAAAGCATGAATGTTAGTTTTGTTGTCAGAGCTTTTAGTTAGAATTAACATACATAAATCATAAAGGGAGAATCAACTAAACAGAGATCAGTGAACTACAAGTTTTGCTTATAAGTACTGCTCCATCAAAAATCATCTTTATTCTGCACCTCCTTGTGATGTGAATACACTGTAAGCACAGCAGAGAAGATTTCCAGGACACCAGATTAAAGCTAACTACCTCCAATAGCAAATACCGCTTCTCATCCTCAACCTCTAGATTCAGGATTTTTTGCAGCGGTTCATTTTCCTCACTGAGCTGAAATGGGATGCCGAGAGCAATCCTCCCTGGATTATTTAAACAGCCACTTCAAAGGAGAGCAATTATAATCCTACATTATTGATATGGGAAAAAAACAGTGAGTAAATGTCATAGTAACTAGAAGGGAACTGCCACAGACATTTTGGGAAGAGCAGAATGTGAGTGCATGATAAATGCTTTTACGTTTGAGGGTTTAATTTTTTTATGTGACATAAGACGGTAGGGTAGAATTAATCTTACACCCTGTTCAAATACACAATCTACTTGCACCCACATACACAGTTAAATGCTCTCACTTGCTACAGTATATTTAGGAATACATGGATATGTGAGCCTATTTGTGCACTTGGGTCATGTATTCCCTGTAATTCTTTGTATTTTTTTTATGAATCACTGGAGCAACAATTAAAAATATATAAAATATAGTTTGTATTTTTTGTTTAAAATTAAACCGTTTTGTGCTCTCACATCTCATAGTAAGTGTACTGGCCCAGATTAGAGCATGCGTGTGTGCGTGCGTGCGTGCGTGCGTGCGTGTGTGTGTGTGTGTGTGTGTGTGTGTGTGTTTGTAGTTAGTAGTAAGTGGCAGTAAATTATGCTGCACGTGTCCCAGAGAACTCAGTGCAGATGGTTATTTTAGTCAGGCAAAGGCTGCAGGCAGCATGCTGTCATGTTGTGTAAATCTGGCTGCAGGAAAACACTCCCTCCCTGCAGGTTAATGATGGGACTACTGCACGTTTGGAGAAATGATGAATGAGAACACTGGAGAAAAAAAATTAAATTATGTAATGCTCAGCCAAGCGGTTGTGATTTTACATTCTGCAACCCATAACTTTCTTTTCATTGCCATCAGCTCTGCATGAATAATAACATTTTATGCGTCAGTGACCTTGGTGGATTCAAAGTTTACTGACCTTTGAAATGTCTGAATCAGGACCAAATGCTTTTGTCTTCAGACCTTTAACTCCCTTTTTCAGCTCACTCCCATTATAAATCCATAATATATGGGTATACAGTATATATATATATATATATATATATATACTGTATAGTTTCCTGACGACTCTGCAGTGGTTGGGTTTATAAGTGATAGTTTGTAAGAGTAGAGAACACTGGTAGACAATTCTGTTGAGTGAGCTGGAAGAAATCAAAATCTGAACGTGGCCAAGACCAGGGAGATGGTGATCAACTTAAGAGGGAAGAGGACGGCTTCACAACCCCTGTGTGTTCTGGGAGGAGATGTTGACGTGAAGGAGGACTACACGTACCTGGGCGTCCACATCAACAACAGACTGAACTGGAAGACTGATACCGAGGCTCCTTATATAGGAAGGAGGTGAGCAGACTATTTCCTGAGGAAGCTGAGATCCTTCAACGTGTGCAGACATCAGTGCACGGTACTTTACTGTAGTCTGCTGGCTCCAGACACCATTGAAGTTGTGGTGAAGAGGACACTGAATAAACTGTTATCCATTATGGATTAGCCTGATCACCCTCTCCACCACCTACTGGACCGACAGCAGAGTTCTTTCTCTAACAGATCTTTCCAAAACAATAACTCTTTACAACACCACATCTATCTATCTATCTATCTATCTATCTATCTATCTATCTATCTATCTATCTATCTATCTATCTATCTATCTATCTATCTATCTATCATCTATCTATCATCTATCTATCTATCTATCTATCATCTATCTATCTATCTGTCTCTCTGTCTGTCTCTTTGTCTGTCCGTCGCCTGTGTATGTTCACAATACTGGACATGTTGAAGGTTGGACAGTGACATGTTGATGGGGGGGGGTGACTTACTGCTTCCTGCCCTGATGGCAGGATCAAGCTACCAGCATGTTTCTAATATCAAAACAGGTCAAGGACATGGCTGCAGGACAGCACTACTCTTACAGTAAATCACCTCCACACCTTTCCACACTGACACGTGTGTGAGTAAAAAGACACAAAGATGCCTTAGTAAGGAGTTTGTGTGTCTCCATACTCATTCTCACCACATACAGGAAAATAGTATCTCCAATAAATATTTCTTGAATCAAGCGAACTTGCAGACAGATGCGCAGCTGTGTGGAAAACAGAATGAGGGATCTTAGTTTTACATTTTTTCTCACATTTACTGAAACAAACTTACAATTAAGTACAATCCTCACACCACGTGGTACATTCAGCACACCACTCAACGTGACCTGCAAAAGGTGATTACTCAATCAAAAGAAGTAACTCGTGTTTCAAATGTAAATATATCCATCAATGAATAAATCATTGTCATCAAAACAGAAGGTTACTTTATCATTACTTAAACCAAGACAGTCATAATGCTAATACATCTTGTCAAATGACAGTGTAATCTGAAAGTGTGTTAGTTACCCACTATGTAATACTGTCCAGTTGCTAACATTGTATATTTAGGCAGCTGAATAGTATTGATGACAGCCATGGCACACACTTCACTTTCAACAAAACTTCTATTTCTCATTATATGTACCCACCAGCCAAACTCAAATACATAAAAAAAAAGCTTGTACAGAAAAAAAGATATACAACAGCAAATCATGATCATGAATGTGCAAGAAAAAGAAAATGTGCTGCAAATGTATCAAGCTCATGGGTCATCCAATCTCTCCTCTCTGTCTGGCCACAACATTTTATCGACATCACACATGATATCCTCCCTTGCAATTTCCAGGGGCGTTTGCCAGGACTTGAGTAGGTTCGGGGCTTAGCCCGGACCCATTTAAATAAACTGAATGCAACGCAAAACAGCAATTGGCTTGCCCAGCTTGTTAATAGCCAGTGTATGTTCATTTTAGCTTCCATTTTGTAGATGTATGTTAGATGGCACCAACATTTGGCCTAATCATAAACAACTTGTTTTCATCTAGCCTAAGTCTATCCATCTGACAACTTTTACAAGTACCACATACATATTATGTATCTAATATATGTGTGACAGGTTATTGTGATTGCTGGTTGCTATATTTTGCATGTAGGGATTTGTGTATAATTGCATTTGAGAGTAATATGATTCAATAGCAAATGATTGCAAACTATTTTGATTGCAAGCCTTACTCAGTGCATTTTGTGCCCAAGCAATTATAAAGGACTATAGTCACGTGAATAACTGACCTAATATTGATATACAGTAAATTGTCATATAGTTTGACAATGTTTGATAGTCATTCGACGATTGTGCCAAAGTGATTGAGAAAAAATTGTAAACAGCAGTTGTGGAAATGTTTAGGTTGGCTGAGGTGAGCCAAACAGCGTGACTGTCTCCAGACACTCAGCAGATGTATACACACACACAAACACACACACACACACACACACACAAAATCTGCACATCCTTTTACTGTCACAAACAAAGAAGCCGTGCATGACTCATACTGTGTTCCTCGGAGTTCAAAGACCCTGCAACAACAACATTTATGGCTCCAGTTCAGATATACTGTAGCATTAGCAGGACAGCCACTATAAATGAATGTCTTTATGTGTGTGTGTGTGTGTGTGTGTGTGTGTTAGTGTGTATGTGTGTGTGTGTGTGTGTTTGCGTAGATCCTGTGTGTGTAGAAGACAGTCTTCAAATGGAGGAGTCAGGCTCAAGCCCCTCTCCTGAGCAAGAAATGGAATACATGTATACTGTATCTGACCCTGACCTTTGACTTGGACCAAGACAAAAGATTATTTCTCCACCAGTGAGTAAAGTAATATTGTTATTTTAACAAAAATGTTCACTGTTACCAGATAATGTATCACCCATAGACGAGACGCTGGGTTCAAGATTAAGTGAGTCGATTTTTAGTAGTAGATTCAAAATTATTTATTTATGTTACAAAGACACTGTATAAAAGCTTCTGGATGGCCTACAGTTGTTAAAGGAACTCATTGAAACGGCACATTTCTCTGCTTCTAAACACAGAAAAGTAAGTCTCTACACTGTTTTGATCTGGAGATATTAAATAAGACATAAACAATTTATTGTAGTGTCGTCTACGACAGTGTTGACTTTAGAAGGTTAATCTCACTTGTTTTCATTTTAAACAAATTGTATATCGAAATACAATAAACATTGTCTATACTATAGGCTCAGTCTGCCGCTTTTTGCAATCATATTTCAGTGGTGGTGGTGGGGGTGCGGTGCCACCTAGTGCCCCCCTTCTAGCCCCGCCTCTGGAGGTGAGGAGGAACTGAGAGACTTTTTATGTCACAAGGTAAGAGGTACACGAGAGAGGAAGAGAAAAGGCCAGAGGAGGAGAGGAAAAAGGGTACACTGCACTAATGTGGGGAGACAGGGCGAGTCTAGGGAGCATCTGTTTTTAGAGTCTCTAAACACTCTGAGTCTCTCTTTGATTTTGTGCCCTAAACAGCCTGTGTTTCACCATCTGAAAGCAAAAACCAGGATCTTCTCCCAGAGGAGTTGGATAACGGCAAGCCAGCAAGGCTGCAGTTATTTTTCGACAGCCCAGGGTCAGTCAGGGCTGCTCTATTTAATAGCAGAAGGCTACAAAAATATTGAAGTGTTATTACAGTGGGGGCTTGAGAAATAATTTAAAGCATGTGCGTGTGTGCGTGTGTGTGTGTGTGTGTGTGTTTGAACCATTATTACATAAGAGATTAGCATTTGCAGGTCTGGATGCAGAAACAAGGATGAGAAAGAAATGAGGTGAGGTTTTAGTCTTCTGCTCTCGTTTATTTCTCGTCGCCATTCAAAAGGGAGAACATCTGGAGATGAGTTGATCTCAAGCAAACCTCAATCACACAACGGTCACAACAATTTAAGGTTTATTTGTTGGTTGTTGGAATTCAGCCAACTGAACTCTGCTCTTTGTAAAAAATAAAATAAATCTCCCTTCTCGTCAGCGCGTTTCTTCTAATTTCTCCAGTGTAAAGGAGGAGAATTTGCTGACAACATGCTTGTCATGCTCCTCCCATGTCCTCCTCTGAACCCCACAACTATTTCCCTCTGTTTGCCCAGGACCTGAAGGCTCCAAGTGGCCTCTCAGGACGACTACATCATTTCATCCTTATACATATTTCACTCAGAGAGAGAGAGAGAAAGAGTAGGACTGGGTGTGCAATAAAAAAGAACAAACTCATGTAGTTACCAAAGCCCCTGGATCGACCCTGGGCTCACTAAACTGAGACACACCATTAAAACTCCCATCAGCCATGATCAGGAAGGAAGGAGAGAGGAGAATTCAGGAAGGAAAGAGAAGAAAAGGGCTCTCTGGTGCTGTAAAGTCTATAGCTGCACTAATATCAACCCTGGAGACTGTCTGACCTTCGCTTTCAGCTTAAACAAAGCACAACCAGCAGTAAGAAGCAGAACCATATCTCAGAAATCTGACTTTTGGTGGAACATACTGACATTTTTTTAGCAGCTCTGCTTGTTTGCATTGTTCTCCTCAATCCCTCTGCAGATACGAGCCACGCTATTGTAAAACCTCACAGATCCTGGTGATTAAAGTTAAGTTGATATCTGTTTGCTTCCTCGATGGATATCTAGCCAGGTATGATGCTCACAGGTTATTTGACCAGGTATTGATGAAAATTATGATGAAGAAGGGTGAAGGGGAGGAGGGGGAGGGATGGGGGCTCATTGAAACTGCTGCAATGCAGAGCTCTGAAGTGGATTCACACCAAAGCGATTGAGAAAAAAGCAGCTATGGAAATGTTTAGGTTGGCTGAGGTGATGCAAACAGCGTGACTGTCTCCAGACACTCAGCAGATGTACACACACACACACACACACACACACACACACACACACACACACACACACACACACACACACACACACACACACACACACACACACACACACAGAAAGTTATTAATTGTTCCCTGCTGATTGGACACCTGGTACTGTTGTTTCTATTAATCAATCACCTAAGCAGTAATACCCACACAGATTTCTTCATCATTTTATGCCACAGTTTTGTATGCTTTTGTCTGTAAATCATTTTGTTCTGGTGCTGTGCTGCTGTGGTGCGTGAGTGTGTGTGTGTGTGTGTGTGTGTGTGTGTGTGTGTGTGTGTGTGTGTGTGTGTGTGTGTGTGTGTGTGTGTGTGTGTGTGTGTGTGTTTGTGTCCAACTGGGTCAAACCCCTCTGTTGCCTCTCAGATAGTCTATTGGGAGATAAACACAGAGAGATGAGCTTTAATCCAGGATTGGAGCTGGATCCTCTAACTCATTTAAACACACACACACACACACACACACACACACACACACACACACACACACACACACACACACACACACACACACACACACACACACACACACACACACATCAAATCTCCTAAATATAACCAACCCTTAAACTAACTCTAACCCTTTCATCGCCCTATCCTAAACCTTCACATTCACTTACACACATTCATGCACCATCGCAGACACTCATGTATGGTCTCTCTCTCTCTCTCTCTCTCTCTCTCACACACACACACACACACACACATGTTATCTCTATGTCATCTGTGCTCTACTGCCTGTATTATGGTGTCTGTGTGCTGTGTGTGATGTAACAGCCGTCTGTCAGAGATTGCGTTGTGTTTTTGTCTTTCACTCTAATAATTTGTTGTGTCCTTAACAATGAAGTAAGCACAACAGTTTTTTTAAATGGACTAAAGTGTGTGTGATTTGTTATTATTTGATAAGACCCTCTCAACTCAAGGTTCACTTACTTGTTTGTTCTATAGCTCTTGACCACATTACACCGTCTTCATCAGCAGATTGAGTTTGCACAGTTGTGGTAACATCTTAGCAGCAACCGAATATCTCATTTTTCATTGTAAAATTGAATCACTACTGTATTTGTAGAACTGCATTTCAATTCGAAAACCATATATCCTAATTTAAGTATGAATTCCTCTCTTTGAAAGTTTGGTCAAGTTTTAAAAACATAATTTCCTATGTTTGTGTTGTTTAGGGCTTCAGATTGAAAATTCCAATAATACTTTTTTTTAAATAAATTAATAAATAAACACTTAAGATTGAATGCACATGTGGCAAAAGAAGGCAGGCCTAGGTCAGCGTGCCCTCCACCATCATCCATCCATCAGTGTTGATGGTGGTACTGCTGCAAAAGTAGCAGTAAGTATCTGGAGCAAAGAATATTTCATTTAAATAATTTGACAGTGTATTGACGCAAAGACAGCTCTGAAAACATGCGCTTCCAATAAATGGCAGGACTAAATGATGGAAAGAGGTAGAAAATGTTGTATGTCAGCAGAAAAACACACATGTCCACACACCCATGCACGCACGCGCGCGCGCGCACACACACACACATTACACACTATGTCTGACTTCTCCATCCACCTTAAACAAGAATGACACTGAAATACAGACACGTGTTCTTGTCGCTGAAGCTTGAAATTGCCTTTCCTTCCTGCTGTTGATTGTGTTTCACACTCAGTGAAACAAGAGCTGGGACCCCATGACAGATTCAGTGTGTGTGTGTGTGTGTGTGTGTGTGTGTGTGTGTGTGTGTGTGTGTGTGTGTGTGTGTGTGTGTGTGTGTGTGTGAATATCTAGTCGTATTCATTTGTGTCACGCTCACACCAATTTGAAAGAGATTTGACATTCTGCTTGCGAGATTGAATTTATGCATGGAGGTTACCCACTGATCAACAAGAGAGCTTTCCGGTCAGTTAACCAGCCACCAATCTAACTTCTCCTCCAGTTAGCACGACAGGACCGCACTGAGTCCTGTGGCTGTGCAATGTAATGCTGCAAATAAGGTTACATTTTATTGCAAATTAATTGATCTGAAACACCAGTTCCTTACTAAGTCTCAGCATATAATGATACTGTATATACAGGTTTATTAAATACTTTAATAATACAGCATTTTGAATAAGGTCATGATGCATAATGTGTACTTTTACTTTTGCTGGTTTAAGTACATTTTTGTGACAACACTTATGTACTTTTACTTGCAACAAAGTCATTTTACATTGTGGTATTTCTACCATTTGAGTACTTCTTCCACCATTGGTGTTACTGGTTCAGTGTGTCACGGTTATCCTGTAATTGTCACTTGTGGCCACAGTGGCTTCTGTTACGAGCATGTATTGTTGTAAAGTAGAAGTATTTGGGCTGTAATTTTATTTTGGGATGTTTACTGGTTTTAATCTTAGTTGCTGGTTTACACATTACTTTATACATTGAGGAAGTTGTGTGAAACTGTGATTGGTGTGTGTATGAAAAAATACAAAACTTTTTGTCTCAGTAAAAGCCCATTGACAGTAATATTTACATCAGTTATGTTGATGTGGTGTTTAATATTTGCATTTCCTTCTGGGTACTTTTCTCTTTGCACAGGAAGGTCAGCGGTTAGCTGTTAGCTGTAGAATAACGCCTCTTGAGCTGGCTGGAGTGACACATTCATCAGGTTGGTTTGCTGACATGTAGGATTGATGCCAGGTTTTCTGGTCAAGGTCAGTCTCCGACTCACTATGCCAATCTGCAGGCTTGTTTTAGCTGCCAGATGGGGTTGTCTTATGGGTCAGGACAACGAGAGTCGGACAATTAAAGGAAATCAACTCAGGCTTATCTCCCATGATCTGAATTGTCCTTGTGTAGAAGAAACACAAAACTTTGGCTCTCCATTCAGCCTTTCATCACTTACTGACGCTGTTTGACTCGGGTCTGTTCCACAATCCAGCCTGCATCAAACATGTGGAGAGAGGTAATCCTGCTCCTTCAGCCAAGATGTCATCCAGCCAGGCAGGCGGTGAAAGATTTACTGGCCTCTGGACTAGGAAACAGTTAATACTAATACACACATGCTATATGAAACACAATTAGATTACTTACATCTCTGATTGTTTTTATCTCCTTGAAATTATCAGCTGTTAAATTTCAGACAAATGTGTCCAGCCAACAGGGAAAATATGATTAATGTGTAGAGGCAGGAAACTTAATATTTTTGGAGTTATACTGCAACTTTTAGCACAGTATATTTGCTGGTGATTTGAGAATTTATACTGAAGGATTTTTCCACGGGCAGACTTTCTATGACCTCCAGTGGTAAACAGCAGAAGTACATTTCACATTATTAAAAAGAAAGAATCACTAGGTGGCGCCACAGGTGTGGGAATGAAATGTGTCAGGGTGTGAGATCATTGTCCAAAGGGGAAACCAGTGCATGGCGTCTGGGCAACACAAGCATATACAGAA
This sequence comes from Perca fluviatilis, assembly GCF_010015445.1. Lineage (NCBI taxonomy): Eukaryota > Metazoa > Chordata > Actinopteri > Perciformes > Percidae > Perca > Perca fluviatilis. The sequence goes on along the minus strand of NC_053130.1, from coordinate 17,200,277 downwards.
GAACACAGTAATTACTGAAACATACGTGATTAATACCATAACATGCAGCACAGCTTCCTTGGCCCCAGTTTAAATAAGAGTGCTCTCTTCTGTTTGACCAGTTTTAAACATCAAAGCTAAACGAGACAAGTGCTCTGGGCTGAGAGATGTTTACACACCGTCAATATGTCAAAAGTCCAAAGGTCAAAGATCAGACATTTTGTCTCTGCCTCTCCAGGATATGTCAACAGACGCTGCTCTGTGTGAATCCTCTTTACATATAGGTACCAAACACCTGTACCAAAAATCATTATTATCGTTATTAATGCAAAGGCCAGGAACTAAATCATAATCAAGAGCCAGTTTCGATGTTATCGCTCACAAAGTTTCAAGTGAAACTGCAGTGAGCTGCTATCAAAACAATCTATCTGGAGTAAAAATCAGAAACACCTGAGACACTCAGTGTGTGTGTGTGTGTGTGTGGGGGGGGGGATGAGAATGTGGTGTGACTGTTGTCTGGCTGATCATCCAGATGACGTGTCACCAGGAAACAGTCACCTGGGTGTGTCTGGTGCGACTACAATTACTTTAATTACCTTCTCCTGTTACTTCCTCCACTCCTACTGCATGGTCAGAAAACCACATGGTATCTTTTAATGCACTTGTTTTGAAAAAGCTGCCTTTGTATTGATTGTATTGGTTGCTGTCAGAAATAATTCTGAGGAAATTGGCTGCTGTTTAGGAAAGTACAGCAAAAGCCAAAACCCTTGAGTGGTTTCTTCTTCCTGGCTTACCAATACGCTTTAAATGCTAGTTTGTTCATTTAGAAAATATTTTAATCTCCAACAAGTAGTCATGGGGGTTTCTAGGACAAAACTTGAAATTCTCCGCAGGTTTATCTGCAAATGCCAGCCTGTCTGAGTTTGACAGGCATGTGTCTCGTCTGAAGCAACTGTGACAGACAGACAGAAAGCCGGGCGGGCAGAGTTGAGGAAGCAGATAATGGGCTGATTGATATGGGAGCGTGGCCTGTGTGACAGCAGAGACACGTGGCTTTTCTGGCTTCAAACCGGTCTGGGAGGGAGGCAGAGTGAACCAGCAACAGTATCTGTTTGTTTTAGTTTGTTTGTTGGGGGGTGCAGTGACACACTTCCCTTTGTCAGTTCAATAGACAGGCTTTTATAATTGTGACATCCACAAAACAATATCAGAGTGGAAACAGCCACTAACATTATTACGACCCTGTGGCTGTACAATGGCTGCACACAGGAATAACAGCTGTACTCCGAACACAATTAGTGTTTCCATTAAATCAACCCACTGATTGAATACAACATTTGGTTTTCTCTTACTTGTGTATCCATTTTTTGGATGCGAGACCATAGGCAGGACTTAAAGACGGCTCTGTGTCACACTTGTCCCAGTAGCAGTAGCTGTACTGCACTTTACTGGAACTCCAGATCCTCCTTATTCATGCTGGCTGTCAAAACTCAAAACGTAATACCACTTCTCTGTCTGTGTGACATTTTCAACATCACATTGAGAGCAAAGATTCAGGCAACCAATGCAGAGTCGGGGGATGTCTTTTTTGATAGGTAGATGGGGGGGGGGGGCGACAAAGGTTAGAAATGAACCTTTAGACATCAAACATCAGACATAAAACCTTGAATTCAGCTGAGTATTTCTCATTTCTTTGGTACATTGTGTCCTCATCACAAAGCAGGGAGTGTATTTGGCAGTTGTGCGCAATAATGGGTAGATCGTCATGTAAAAGCTGTCAATGTACTTTCGCCAAACTTAATGACTCACACTGACTTTGCTTTCTGATTTGTTCCATGTGACATTTTCCACTTGTGCAACTGTGGTTTAATATGTATTAGGACACACACTTTTTTAGGTGTGTCTTTTGATTCTTGTCGTTTCTCTGGCAAACACAAAGGCACCACTGCTGCTCACGTCTAAATGAGAATTTAGAGCCATGAATAAACAAGACAAGAGCAGAGATGATACAGCCAGCAGAACAAAAAAGGAAGAACAAGAGGAGTGGGAACTATCAACCACACCAATATGATTCCTACAACTTTCTACTCTGTCTCACTGAAGGTTACCTTGATATATGATTGATTGTCTGCAAGCTAAAATCGTATTTTTCACTATCATCTGTCACTGACAGCCCTTTCAACAGTCTCTCCTGGGATGATATTCACAAGGAAGAAAAAAGATCTGTTGAAATCATTTTCACTGAGATGTAAATCTAGTCCAGGAATAGAATAGATGTTTTAATCTCAGACTAAGTTACTTGACATGTTATTTCTATGAGATGCTTTACAAATAGCACAGGCAGATAAATCGCTGTCAGTGTGTCTGAACAACAAAACAGCCCAACTCTAACAAATAAGACGCAGTTGTAAGTTGAATAATGATTAGAGTGATTAATGCTGTGTTCAGGCCTTCATTGCCTCTTGGAAGAAAGACTGTCTTTGTCTGTTGCACAGTATGTTAACAGTGTATTTAATGTGCTTCTTAAATGATTTTACACATAACTTCTACTGTTATTTTTGTATACTTATTATTTTTAAGATAGTTGCAGTATCTTTGCAATAATGACAATAAAGTTGGACTGAATTGAATTACCTTGAACCAAATGAGCTTCTGGGAGTTTTTCCTCAAATGTAACCTCTCTTGCAGACCTTTATGTCACGTCCTTCACCTCATCCCAACCAAACTCTAATCTTAAGTGGCTAAAACCTAAAGCCTGTTGGAAGAAGGACAGGTATCTCAGCCTGGGAATCAATTCAGGGCAAAATATAAATAAAATCCCTTTTCTACCAGTGATTTGGCCACCACTGCTGACCCGCCAACGGGAGGGTGTTACGGTTGAGGGTCGAAACATCCAATGAACGTTGGGACACCGTCTGACGACAACTCCTCCTCCTGGCCAAGGCTACGTTCACCGAAGGTGAATGGAGGGGAAGCATCTTTTTTAGATGTAATTACTCCTGTGGGGGTTTCCCCAGAGGATCCCCCTCTTCTGTGTGCCATCCGGTCTGTACATTTAGACTGCAACACCTACACTCTACAACTTTCAACAATTCATGTAAAATAAGAAGGTAATGTGTCATGGTTGATCAGCACACATCTCATCAAAGCAGCAGCATTTTATTTATTTTACACATTTTAAGAAAATGAAATTAAAATATTCTACTCTGCCACTGAAGAGGCAGAACAGGCTATCAATGCTAACCCTTAAATAAAACTGAGGAAGCGTTACGTTAAACACACCACCCATGACAGCTCGTTAATCACGTCAAGCTGTACACACTGCAGGTACCCGGCACTTTTACAGTCTACCCTTTGGCTGTGTTAGACTGTCTTTGCGTGACACCGCTGTCCTATTTATGGGTGTTTTGTCGTGCTGCAGGTAATAGATTACGACAGCTGTGTTATTGTCTGATAGCTGGGTGTTTCCTTCTCACCCAGGAACATGAAAAAAAAGGTCATACAGATGGAAAAATCTGTGATATATATTGACGGTGGCATTACTGAGAGATCAGTTCAAAAGGCTGCTCTTTTATAAAAGAGATAACATTTTCTCTTGTGTTGCCATGACTGGGCATGTACTGTATGTTTGGGTATTGGGTTCTGTCCTTTGACACTCCAGTTGGATCTGAACCTAGGACATCAATATTTTCCCTACCACTCTGTGCCGTGCTGTTTTACAGCCAGTGCTGCAGGAGCTCAGGCCTGCGTCCAGTAACAATGCAGAAGCCAACTTTTTTCCCCCCTGAGTGTCTGACAACATTCACCAGCTCATACAATACGCTCAGCCTCCTCTTAGATACAAAATACCGGTCTCATCTACCTATCTTTGTGAAATGTGAAGAGAAAAATTGTAAATATACACAAGCGATGATGAGGAGAGGAAGAGGTTGAAGTACAAAGTTTTATTTTAACTCTTTATGACTGAAATGTGAAAGAACCCACTGTTATTCTTTGTGTCAGTTTAGTAAAAGAATTAGTGGTGTGCACAAATGGACATGCAAATAGAGATCAAAACTCAGAAGTGGCCATTACAGTGACAGATAAACCCTAAAATCCCTAATTAATAGGTTAGAGTGAATACGTACATTGGTGTATTTTTCCTCCTATTAGTAGGTTATACATATTAAATTATGTGGTGCTGGTAAAGCCTCTGCATGCTTTTGGCTACCGTGCTTCCATTTATTACATTTTGTGCAACACAGGTGACTTGTGACCCCCTTGTCAGGAGGGTGTCTCACAAGTAGCACCTAAACAGCAACACTGACATTAACTTCCAAAAGAGAATGTACAAAATTACAAAATAAATAGGTTTCTTTCTTCTTCTTTTTTTTAATCTTTTTTTCTAGTTTTGCAATAAAATAGGCTCAACGTTTTTATAAAAGCATCAACCCATGGCACTTTTCATTAATATTAAGATGAGTCCTTGGGGTTTCTTAGACTTAAAGAAAAAACAGCAGTGTCAAAATATAATTCATGCAGCAAGTGTGAGAATAAAATCGTTATACGTCGAGTTTGGTCTACAAAGTTTGCATCAAACAGAGGCGAGGATGCTCTCTGCGCACAAAGAGCCGCTGTCTGAAGAACAACCGTTGCTCGATAAGACACTGCAGCCAACAATTTTCATTCCAGTTGTGGGGAAGCAGACCTGGAGGTTCAGAGACTCTCATGCTGAAGCCCTTATCCAGCTTCTCTTTCTCTTCTGGCTCAGCTGTCCACTAATGATGCTGAATGTCATTTCACTGCTCATTAAAAGAACATCTGCAGCGGGTCCTGCCACCCGACGCTAGTGGAGACACGGTGTCCTCGAGAATGAAATTAAGAGAAACTCAAACTGACCTATGCACATCAGACCTGCAATGAGAAAGGAGAGTAAAAATATTCAGGTATACAGTAAGTGTCTCCATATGTTATTTTAAAGGGGTGACAGAATGCAAAACCGATTTTACCCTGTCACAGTTGAATAACGACAGTTCGGTGGGTAAATAGGACATTCATAGAAGCTCAAAATCCCATTGACACCCCTTTACTATGAAAATCTCATATTTTGAAACTGCCGCTGAAAACGGGCGAATCTCAACAAAGCTGGAAGCTTACGTAAGCATCTCAAGACCTGTAACTTTGTCACGCCCATGGGTGTATTAAGAGAACGGTCATGCCCCAACATTTACATAGGCTACACAACTGACCTGAGATCAGGTAGTCTTCTGAATCTAGGTCAGGCAGATCTCTGCTATTCCATTACAAAATTCACTTCTGAAACTTTTTTATGCGAGAAATCAACCACGTAAAGCTCAAATATGGGCTGTTTTACGAAAATTGATGGCTAATTGCAAATTTTGTCCGACTGTGTGTCGTAGTTCAGCGGCCGGTGCTGCCTGGGTTGCTACATCGCCGCCCTGCCTGTCCTCCGTCACAGACCCCGGCCTGCTGTGAGCTCGATTGAGCTCCGTCATGGCCGGCAACCCGGTGCTCAATACCCGCGCATACTCACCCCTTTTCTGGGTGACTGGACTACCAAACGCCGCTGCCCTGACAGAGCTCCAGGGCCTGCAGCTCGCTGTTCTCCCTCCTCTCTTCCTGCTAAATGGCCGGCCGGTGAGTGACTGAGAGCACGGTCAGAGAGCTTGTTACGCCCGCAATCTCTTACCGCAGGTTCCAGTTAATCTTATAATGGATGTGTGTTGAGTTATTTAAACAAACAATCGGGGAAATAAACGCCTCTTGTCCACGAGTCTCATTGATAGAGCCCGGGGTGAGCTGGAGTCCATCAATGAGAGCAAGCTAGTCTCCTCCTAATTCTGACATTCACAAAAATGCATTCAATTAAAATCCGAAATCGGACAAGTGTTAGCTAAGCTTTGTAAGACCTTGGGGAACCTGTAATATACATGCCGTGATGAAGTTCTAACTGTAAATATACTATAGTTATGCCGAAAGTGTAGCTAGCTAGCCGCAAACATTTCCCATTGTATTCAATGGGACATATAGCTAGCTAGCTGCTCGTCCTGACAATACGCCTCACGTTCATAAAAATGCCTTAAAATCAAATCGGACACAACAGTTAGCTTTATAAGGCATTGGGGCATATGTTATATAAGTGGCGTGACGAAATTCAAACTGTAAATATATTATAGTTATGCCGGCAGCCGGCCGCGGAGCCCCGTAGTGCAATAATCCACAAAGGGTGAGTTTGCGCTGGGTATGGAGCCCAGCAGGCTGCTGCTTTCTCGTCAGACTGTGTGGAGCTCCTAAAGTCCGACACGTCTTACCAAATTTGCAATTAGCCATCAATTTTCATAAAACGGCCCATATTTGAGCTTTATATAGTTGATTTCTCGCATAAAAAAAAGTGAATTTGGTAACGAAACATTGCAGTGTCTGGAAAATTATTCTGTCGCGTCTCTAATGTGTGTGTATTGGGGATTTGCTCAACCAATCAGCGCGCGTCTCTAATGTGTGTGTATGGCGATTCGCTCAACCAATCAGCTCGCGTCTCTAATGTGTGTGTATGGCATTTCGCTCAACTAGTCAGCGCGCAGCTCATCTAAATATTCATGAGCATACCATATTTGGAAGAAAAGCTCTTGTTACAAATAGGGCCTAACACAGGGATGCATAAGGGCCTATAAAATATCAACCATCAGCCCAACCAATGTTACATACCCCATTAGAGACTATAAGGAACAGTGTGAAATACCCTATATAATCATTCTATCACCCCTTTAAAAGCAACACAAGTATTAACACACAAGTATTAACATTTAACTAACACTCAGTTTAAGTGTTTTTGCAGGAGTATGAAATGAAAACGCCCCATCGTCATGTTCGCCTTCTCTTGTGCTTTGAAATGAGGTCAAAAGGGCTTTAATGAAGGCTTTTAATGTCCGAACTGTGCAGCTACGACTTCTCCTTTCATGTCTTTGATCAGTGCCACTGATGGGAAAGCCTGGCTTATTGCAAACCACAGCAGCACGTACAGTGTCTCACACACTGACATCACAGGCTTGTTAGATTCAATCAAACGTGCAGCAGTGCAAGTGTGCCTAGGATCGTCTTATGTTGGTGTATGAATGGCTATATGTGCATATAAGCATACGATGTATACTTGTGTATACATTTTATGTATACCATTTTGACATAATACAAAGCCCCAGTTGACCTTGGGGGTAGAGAAAAAATAATTAGAGGCTGTAAATCTCCGGGGAAGATCTCTAACTCACTCTGTCTCTTCTCTCCCTCCTTCAGCAATAAGGTCAGACGAGTGTTTAATTAATGCTGCCCTCTGACAGAAGATCAACAGGCAGATGCAGCAAGAGGACACTGATAAGGAAAATAAACAGTGTGATATTGAATGATAATGACCAAACTAGTCTAAAGATGAACTTGTGATGTAAGCCAAAACTGTAAAAGAAATGTCAAGAATGAAACTGAGCGTCATAGAGAGTCAAGCATGAAGCTCCTCCGTCACCCTGATTTCTAGAAATTAAGCCTTAGAGTTTGTTTTAATGCTGTCCATGGTTGGGTCCCTCTCGTAAATGAAATATGCTGTTTGAGGTGATCCAGTACATCTGTGAATCAGACTGTAGCAGATGTTTTCATTCGGGCATCTCTGAACCTAAACTGTTGCACAAATCACAAACAACCCAGCAGTCAGATCAACAAGCTGTTAGTGTACAGATGGATTTCAATCCAGTAAACAGAGATAACACTGTGCTCCCAATGTTCTGCATGTATCCAGTCTTTAAAACACTGGTGTTGTGACCATGCAACTCCATGATCTATTATTTTAAGTGCTTGTTTGGCAAAGTGCCTGTGTAGGACGGGTGTTAGTAAGATATAAAAATGATTTACCTTGGATTTTTTTGGCAAACGCTGAGTCCCATAGTCTGTCATTCTGCGTTAAAGTCTCATGCAGGGTGTTACTCAGCGGTGGATTGAGGCTCAGCTGAGACACAGTCAGTGTTTTCCTTCCCTAAACCACTCGTGTCAAACGAGGTCCAGCAGACAAAGCTGTAGCCTTCACTGCTGCAGCTCTTCATACTGAGAAACGACCAATCAAAAAGCTCCTCCAGCCTGCTGGTTGTTGACAGGTTGCAGAGTCAGATTCCATAATAGTGTCTTTTACCTTTCCCGAAGGGCTTTAAAAACGATAATACTAATTTAATACTAATAATAATACTGTCATATTTTCTTCGGGTTGTCTATTAACACTTGGTGAAATAATCATTATTTAATATTCCTTAAATTATGTAAAAGGTTAAATAACATTATTTCCTTGTTTATTCTTTAATATCTTGTGAATTATGGACCCATATAATGTTTATGTAAATGTGTGTTTCACTTGTTAGTGCAGACATGACTTATACTTTAAAATAAAGGCCAACATAAGGCTTCACCCTTTAAAACCATTTATGATGAACTGTGAGCCTCAGCTGCAGCTGTAAAGTACAGTTATGCATATTTGTGTTTGCAAATATTCTAACAGTAGTTAAAAGTTTACCTGCATATCAGGTAAGTACCAACAAATTGTGGCAGTCAAAAGTTATTGATTTAATTTCTTACCATTTTTAACACATGTAAATGGCTATTTGAATTATTAATATAGTCATTCATTAATAATTAAATAAGGTACATTATGTCATTAATGATTCATATAAAACAATGGAATAAATTAATACATTTTCAATTACTTAACGCCAAATAATGGTTAATAATAATATTAAATAATGATTAGTTCACCATTCTTAATGATGGCTGGTGTAAAGTGTTATGTGCTGTTACTGCAGTTACTGTTTGTTGTTGTTTGTTGGTTATTGCAACTGATTAAGTCAGTATTTAAAGTGAAAACATTGCAAACCAAACTCCCTCGCTCACCACGTCAAGCCCCCCTTTAAAATGTATAAAGAGTGAATGTCATGTTTTAAAAATGCATAGGCCATCTGTGTACTTGTCCGTGCAAACAAACTTTGGCTAGATGCCCTCCAATTTGAATCGAGCCAAAGATGGCCGCCACACAGCAGAAGCCTTCACGTGTATTTATATTCCCATGGGGCTCCGCGGTGGAGTCTGTGTGTTCCGCTTTGTGCTTTGTCAGCGATCAGAGATCTTTCTGTGGCTGAGATCTAAGCCCTGATACTCGGATCATATTACAGACTGACTGGGCATGATTTAGGTGAGGTAGATTGCACTTGCTTTCCACTTCATGCTCGGCCCTTCACTGGCATTTCTCATTCTCACGTTATGCATTGGGCAAGTTGGGAATTTAGGTTGACAAAGCAGCTCAAAAGGTTAAGAAAACAGGAATGTCTGTGGACTTGTAAAAAAAATCCAAAGTAAAGAATGTAGTAGTAGACTCTCTCATTGCTTTAGTCGTCCAATGAGTGTCATGACAGGCACTTCAGTACCAGGTAAGAACACAGCAGTCCTCCCACCACAGGGGGAGCTACATCTCTCTACACAGAGCTCTCGTCCGGCCTGGGCAGCAGCTGAGTGTGCTTCCTCTTCTCTAAGATCCTGTTGAGCTCCTCGGCAAAGGAGTAGCAGAGCGGTGACGTGCTTTCAGACTCGCTCTGCCTCAGCAGCACGTAGCTGTTGCCGTTCATCCTCCTCAGGACGCTGGGCAGTGTGGCTGACAGCCCGTTGGGGAAGTCACACTCTGGAGAGGGATGTTGCGGGGTTGGTGGGAGAGGAGGGGCCGGGGGAGGAGGCTCCTTATTGGATGATGGGTGACCCTCACCGGGGACGATCTGGAGGAAGCCTCCGTCCTGGATGTCGCCGTTGTGCTGCTTTGAAACTCCATTACAAATGCCGTTGCCATTACAGTGGCTTGAGATGGTCTTCAGCTCCATGTGGGAGGAGTTTCTGTGCTGTTTTCTGTGCTTGTTGTGCCTCTTACTGTTCGGGTAGGCAGAAGCTGCGGCTCGTATGGAGTACTTCCCTCTGTTGCCCACTCGCAGGCAGACACCCACATAGACAAGGACCACGGTGAGGACTACACACAGGCCTCCGAGGATGGTAATGAGGGACAGATACATGGCCTCCATGTTCCTGGGGGAGAGCAGGTCTGAGTGGGGGAGGTGAGGGGCCGGGGGTGGTGGCAGGGGCCTCTCAGGGGACGGACGCTCAGTGGGTGCTGGCAGGGTGGCAAAGAAACTGTAATGGTCTTCAGTTGGCTCAACAGGTGGGGGAGGGGGCAGGTCCAGGCGGATGCTGATGTTGTAGGTAACTATGGCAACCTTGATATTGTTCTCAACAGCGTAGCAGGTGTACAGCCCGCTCTGGTCCTGCCGGGCCTCAATGATCAGCAGGCCGTCTGTGCCGGTTCTGAAGCCAGAGTTGAGACCGTAGCCCTGCAGCTCGCTGCCATCCAGAGTCCAGAGGGGCGTCGCCAGGTTGGAGCTGAGCTCACACTGCAGCAGCACGTCGTCACCCACCCGCACAGAGCGGATCCGCACCACAATTTCTGCAACACACATATTAATACAATGAGTCTAATTTCACATTTCACACAAATTTGACTCGGAGTCATTTTATATGTGAATTAATTATCTACTAAATGTATCAAAGGCTGTCCAAAGTTATTGAGACATCAATTCCAAATCTTTTCATTCCTGCCATCCTTTTAACTTGTACAGGTGAGAACAACAAAGGGGCAGAGATGAGGCTACATTTTATCAGATTGAAATTGTGAGGAGATGGAAGGCATTTGTCTGCCTTGAATATCAAACAGATTTGTCTCCAGAGATGGCAAAAATGTGATTAAAGAAGGGAGAAGAGGATTTTGCCAATGCGGTGTGCATAATCAACTTTCAAAGAGGCCTTCATGCCATCTGATGACAACTATGCATCTTTCGAGTCATTCCTAACAATCTCTATTTTTAATCTCCCTTTCATCATTCACTGCGTTAAAAGCTTTAGGCAGCAGCACCTAGCTGCAGATGAGATTTCGGTGTACCATTTTGTGTATTTTCACATCCTTTGCTCCCCTGCTGGATGTCCTGGATTAAAGTGGATCTGTGAAGAGAGAGAAAACATAATAACTATCAGTGCAAAGAATAAACATGCTTATCTTGTTATGTTACAACCTAACAAGATATTGAGTATTGTTGGTACATATACAGAAATCTCTATTTCTTACTATTTCTACTTTGTGCTATATTCTGTCTCATATCATTTATTGCCTCCATAAGCACTTTCTACTGAGTAAGCAAATCTGTTGAGGTTAAAACAGTACACCGCTGCATTCTATGTTTAGTAGAACAGACAGCATCAACTTTCTGCTTACGCAACAGTTCTGGAAGCTGACACTGTGACAGGGCACTGTGATACTTGAGGTTAGTCAAATCAACACACACACACACACACACACACACACACACACACACACACACACACACACACACACACACACACACACACACACACACACACACACACACACACACACACACACACACACACACACACACACACACACACACACACACACACACACACACACACACACCTGTCTGCTTGTGCCATTATGTCTACACACTGGGCTCCGTTCCAGGCACAGTGAGGGTCCCTGGCAAAGACACAGTCGTAGCAGGAGGTGTATCTGCGACAGTTAGAGAGGGGAAGCTGCACCACGCCTGATGGAGAGCCCACGTACACACTCATCTGGTGGGGAGAAAGAAGATTTAAATACTGCAGGGCCGAGATTACTCCTCCTACATGTGTTTGTGCATGTGATGGTCAAACCCACTACCTGTTTTGCAGATAGCAGCAGGTTGTTAACAGGTTGGGGTTCCTCAAACAGTTGAAGCTCCTCGATAATGTGAAGCTGACCCTCAATTTCTACAGCTTTATGTAACCAGCCTTCATCTGATTGACACATACAAAGAGTAGAAACATTAGAATTAAAAAGGATCATACCAACATGCAGTAGCCTGTACTACCAGCAGAATTTAATATGCATTTCTGTTTTCAAAACATTAGTCTTAAGTTGATTTCCTGCCTTTAAGTCAGCTATTGAATTCATTAATTTCAGTATGCAATATAAATTAACTTGCAAACACCTGAAATTAACACTTAAGATCCACTTTTTCTTATCGTAGTTAAATAGTCTGTGAGAAGAAGAAGGTTCAGACATCCAAGATGTGGAGTTCTCTCATAAAAAACAATGGTTTTAATGCAAAAAACGAACTAAATTCCAATTGTCTTATTCATGTTTCTTTCAATTTTTTTGTCTTGTGGGTTGGATTCTCTGAAAACCTGTAATGCATTGCTGTAAAAGCCACTTAAAAGGTGCTCTAAGAGATGTCACACGTTTTTTAGGCTACAACATTTTTTGTCACATACAGAAAACATCTCCTCACTATCCGCTAGCTACCGGTCCCCTGAACACACTGTAAAAAAAAACAGGGTCTCTGTAGACAGCCCAGGCTTCACACGCGGCAACAAAAACAAACTGTGCCAACCTGCACCACCAAACATAACAAACAGTGTTCCAGCCAATAACCGACAAGAAGGATTTGGTGGTGGGGGTTGGGGAGTTAGTGCATGGAAGCACGGAAGGGAGGGAGAGGGGTCGGGATGAGGAGGCGGGAGGGGCGAGCTAGCCTCGTTTTGTTTGAAAATACTTTGAACGTCAACAAGAAGTGCCGTCACCCAACATCGCTTAGAGCACCTTTGAGGAAAGGCAAGGCAGCTTTATTTGTATAGCACATTTCAACAACAGGGCAATTCAAAGTGCTTTACATAAAACATTAGCACATATTTGTATTTGGTAAATTGTTGTTTTGTTGATTTTGTTGATTTTGCTACCTTTAAAGTAAGCCAGGCCCCCTGTTTCCAGTATTCATGCTAAGCTAATCTAACGGTCTCTTGGCTGTACTGTAGGTTCATATTTAGTGTACAGACATTAAAGACAATCTTCTGATTTAACTTTCGACAAGTATTTTCTAAAATAAGTCTAACTATTTCTTTAACAGATTGCACAAGTAATACCTTACATGAACTCAAACACACCTGTGCCCATGTACAATACATGGTATGTTTTTCCATCCAAGCCTTGGATCATATGTACGGCCATGTGTGTGTAGTCTGTAGTCCGCCTAAACAAAAGCGGACGTCTGTCTGAAGGTTGGACCTGCTGGGACATCAGAGGATGCCTCCTGACAAAATTCAGCACATCATCAGGCAGAGAGGTGGAGAAGTTTATGCCCCTGGCCCTCAGAGCGTCTGTTATACACTGTAGGAAAAGAAACCAAAGAAAGCGATGAGAGAAGGGATAGTGAGCAAGTAACAAGGCACGATGTGGGCTGCAGGGAAAAGAGAAATTTTTGGCTCATTTGTAATAAAGTTCTCTGTAAATAGAAACGGATAGTGGAAGGCAGAGAGGATGTGACAAGGCTTAGCGAGATGGTCTGCAGGGGAAATTAAGGGATCATGAAGAAAATGCGAGCCTGTGGAAGATAGTGTTTGGGGAAAATGCTACTATTCACACAGACAACAATGAGCCTGTGTGAGGTCAGCAGTCGGCTTGAGCTGACATGTGGGCAACTCAGCTCTCTCTGCACCTGACTAAGGGAACAACTTCCCTTCAACCAACTCCTCTAAGAGGCTTTCATGCTCCCAAGTTAAAGCCCTTGACCGCTTCTCCTTTCTGTTTAATAGCAAAGTTAAAATTAAGTCCCACAAAGTGACACTACAGTGATAATGTCTGCTCCTGCCGCACTAAGCCATTGTCGCCAAAGCTACGGGCTGGAGTTAATCGCCATGGAAATGGGTTTCAGTGACATAAGCTGCTTGTGTTTTGAGCCTCATCGTTGAGGCTGCCATTCTCTATCATTTTCCCTCCATCTCTTCTCTTGCATCTTTACTTTGGATCAGTTTCATCTGCTGTGGTTTGAGTCCTTGAGGCCGAGAAAGAGGAGACATTTCTTCTGGGCTTCTTCTTTTGTTTAAGAGAGGGCAGTAGTGCCTGTCTGTGTGCATGTGTGTTTACCGTTCCAGGTCGTGGGTCAGGGATCTTTCCAGTGTATTCTTTCCACTTAAAGCCAGAGTCCTGGTTCTCCATGTAGGGTCCTTGAAAGGCCTCTTGGACTTCAGACAGGGAGAACCGACACACTGCAGATGCCTTCACATTTTTCCTAAAGATAGCAACACACACAGTGAGAAAAAAAACAGAGCACAGGCCATGAACAATAACAGCAGTAAACCCAGTGTTGCCATAGAGACAGCAGTAGAAGTACAGTAGATCAGTGGCTCACCTAAACGATGGAAAGAGACAAATGGGAGGAAAGTACATGGGACGGGAGAGGGGATAAGCACTGTCAGAGATAGTACAAAGATGATTAGAAGTCATACGTCTCTGAGAAGAGTACGAGGGAAGGAGGAGAGAATTACAAAAATGGTTTCATAAAAGGTGTAGTACGAGTTAGAGACAGGAGAGGTGGAGCTTAAGAGGAGACCGCAGCATCCCAATAACAAAAATGCTGTTTGTTTATGTTTTCCACACCACAAAATGTATTACATCCGATACATCCTTGCAGCGAATGAACTACGTTAAAAAGTGGAAACTAGTTTGTACAAAGGTCCATTACAGTTATAATCTTTAAAGGTCCTAAGACACGCTGCTTTTTGGATGCTTTTATATAGGCCTTTGTGGTCCCCTAATACTGTATCTGAAGTCTCTTTCCCGAAATTCAGCCTTGCTGCAGAATTACAGCCACGAGAGCCAGTCCCACAATGAGCTTTCCTTAGGATGTGCCATTTCTGTGTCTGTAGCTTTAAATGCTATTGAGGAGGAGAGGGGGGGCAAGGTGGAGGGTGGGGGTGTGGCCTTGACCAACTGCCACTTTGCTCCTTTGCAAGCCATGATGTCTCTCTCTTTCTCATGGGTGGGCCAAATTCTCTGGGCGGACAAAGCAGAGAAAGGGGAGGTAACCTTGCTCCTTATGACCTCACAAGGAGCAGATTCCAGATCGGCCCATCTGAGCTTTCATTTTCTCAAAGGCAGAGCAGGATACCCAGGGCTCGGTTTATACCTATCGCCATTTCTAGCCACCGGTGGACCATAGGCAGGCTGGGGGAACGCATATTAATGTTAAAAAAAACTCATAAAGTGAAATTTTCATGCCATGGGACCTTTAAGATTTTTATAAAATTAAACCCCATTTTTGTTACTGTTAATAGTTAGCATTTTATCTGCAATAGCCATTTGATATATTGACATTCAGTAATTACTTCTCTGTATAGTGGTTGTTTTTTGGATAACATTACAGCCTCCCTGTTACCTGTCCACTCTCTTTACACCCTGTCAAAGCTGTATTTACTGCTAATGCAAACTATGCAAAAGGGATAATGCAATGCAACCAACTTTACTGTGCCCTGCTGTTGTGTGGGAAACTACTTGCGCCATGTGCAGCATAAAATCAGATCATGGTTGCAATTATTTATGCCTGACTTCTTTATTTAAACAACAGGAGTTTGGTTGGTTGTGTTGTAAACAGATTCCCCAGTTGCCCTTCCGTTGTATTTCTGACAAAGTAGCTGCTCAGTTGGGTATTTGGTCTATTATTAGACCGCACTCGTTGTTACCACGGTAACCACAGGTGTCACCAAATCCACCAGGACTGAAATCTTACGGACTACAACTTTAACTTCTTTTAAGCCAATCTAAATCTGCATGTCTAATTAAAATTCTCTCCTCAAACTGCCCTAAAATTCCTCCATCTAACTTCTTTTTTTCACATTGTTTGGATAAAAAAGTTCTACTCTCTTTTCATCCTTCTTGTCTTCTTCGACTGCCTCAATGTATTGATTGCTGCCTTTCATCTTTATCTCCCTCATTTACATTTGCATCCTCAAAGTCCCTGTCAGTCAGAGACCTTGACAACACACAAGTTCCCACTCACCACTCGAGGCCGAATATGCCGTAGAAGAGCGTGTCCTGCGGCGTGAGGCCAGGCATGACAAACACGCTGCGCAGCATGTTGAAGTGGAAGTCGTACTCGGGCAGAGAACACGTCAGCCTGGCCTTGAGGAAGGACGTCCACCGTTTCTGGAGAGTTAAATAGCCTCCCAGGTCCCCCTGAGGGAAGAAGGGTGGGAGAGAAAGGAGAAAGAGGAGAAGGAGGGAGATGAAAGGGTCATATGAGGTAAGGCCTGGATAAATGAAAAACAGACTGAACACCCGGCTCAAGGTGGCACACAAGGGGAAGTGAACCTCCTAAAGAGTGAAACAGATGGCATGGGAGAGCAATAACGATACTTTCAATAAGATTATGGGTCCCCATGCCCCAAATTCACAATGGAAAAGCTTGACTCAAGGTCATGATGATTTTTCAAATCCAGCAACTGACATCATCTTGCCCTTTGATTTTAACCTTTAATGTATTCAACATGTGGCAAATATGTCACAAATGTCACACATGCTGCCCCAAAACATTTCTATTAATATCAAAAAACAAACATGCTTCCAAGCTTTCAAGGAGAGAACTTGTGAGCTGACTTTAAAGTGATGGTTCGGAGTAATTTCACCCTAGGGTGACAACAAAAATATTTATTAATTTAATGATTAAATAAGGTAATGTCTCCAAACTTACCTCAATTATAACTTGTCTCCTGCTAGTTATACTACAGCACTTACAAAAAAAAATGTTGTATCTCTTTTCGGTGTTGTAATTTGTAGACGTCCCTAAGCACTGTCTAACTGCAGGTAGCAGCAGCAGCAGCAGCAGAGAGCAGAAGCCAACAGGCAAGTGTTATTTACATAAACGTCTGGTGTACTTATAAACTTTCCAATCCATCGTTTTAGGAGTGCATAACCTATTTGTACAACTGTAGAAGTTTGGTATCATTTCGGGCATTATTAGTGGGGTCATTTACGAGATACAAACATGGATCCATTAGCCCCTGCACTAAGCTATTCAGCTGATCACGCTAACTCTCCCAATGTTAGACCCAGGTGAAAAAAGCTCCGGGGGGTTGTTTGGCTCGAGGTCATGGTGCAAAGGACCCTAGGGTGAAATTACTCCGAACCATCACTTTAAGGTGCCACAGTAGAGAACAACAAGGTTATTACACTGTACATTTAGCTCACACTATTCTTAACTCCTTCCTGGGCAGCATGAAATGTAAATCATTCACATTTTAGGCATCAGAGGATGCAAAACAGTCCACCTCTCCCTTGCAGTCATCCATCCCTCTCACTCCGAGCCACACTGACTCTGCAATCCATTCATCAGCTACACAGTCTGCTCTTCTCATCACACTGGGGCCTAGTTACAAATGCATTCCCCATCCAGCACCTCATCTGTTATAGCACCCTCTCCTATCATCAACCAAGACTTCACTCAAGCTAGTCTGATGCAAGGCTTCACTCCCAATTGTAAATCATATCCTACATCTTTTTAAATCTGCACTCACCTTACAAACGCGCGCCACTCGGGCCACCCGGCTATGGCTGTAGGTTGTGGTCTGCTCCTGGCTCCTCTCTGTGAAGAAGTAGTAGATCTTGTCATCATCACCGGTGCTGCTTCCCAAACTCTCCCTCACCAGTGTCGAGCCCACAAAGTCTGCCTCTGTAATGGGGAAGAAAAAAGAATGAATGGAATGAAACTGGGTATAGTAGATTCCTGAACAAAAAAAACATACGTAGTATTCTACCTGTCCACCTGAGGTGAAGAAAGGAATGGCAAACACAGACGGTGAAATCGTAAAGTCAAAAAGGAGATGGTGTTAGGATGCTTCAGTTATCTGCAAAACATCATGTTTTGAGTAATTTAAACCCAAAACCAGGTGTCTGGAGGAATATATTAACAACACTAGGAGTCTACAGTCATGCTAGTGGCTCAAAACCACAAATGGACAAAGTGTTGGACAGACCAACTGGGACTTAACACAGAATTGTCAATGCATGTAAAACTAAGTTGTAATGCTTTAAGAATTAGTGGAGCAATCGGTAGGAGTCAGGAAAGTTAAATAATGCATTATTGATCAACTGGAGCTGATAAAGAATTAGTATCGGAGTTGCTGTGGCTACTTCAGCAGATTAGGTGCTTGTCAGTATGGAGGCTTAAACATTGTGTTAGCTGGTTGACAGACAGAAGCTCTGACCACTTAGACCACCCTGCTACCTAAATAGGCTAAAGGGCTTTTTCATTCCAGGAGATTAACCCACCATTCAGCCAACGTGTGGGAGCATCTTCTGTCTTTAGTGTGGGAGACGGAGAGTTGCGGCGGATATCTGGAAAGCTCCTGAACTCATACTGGGAAGCTGTATACATCTGCTGGTCTGGAGTAAAAAAAATGCATCACTTTCTTTAGTTTTTAGTAAAAGTCTGGACGTGACTGACAACTGTTGAAGGGCTTACCGATGATGAGGGCAGTGTAGCCCGTTGTCGGGCCGTAGGGACATTTGTCTTTGCCTTCTTCAGGCTGAGATGACATCACAAACCTCTCCTTATCCTATACAGGACAAAACATTTGGGTAAAGAGTAAGGCATTTAGATCCACCTTGAAACCACAAATGAGGAATCAGAAAACCCCCATATGTATTCAGTAAATGCAAATAGCAAACCGATAGATAAACATTATAGTATGAAATTAAATATGAAATGTATTCAACAGTACTGGAAGGGCTGTAATGTGTATTGCATTGACATACTATGTATGCACAGAGTGGACTGAAGGCATGAGTCCCACACATGTAGAGATGAGTCGAGTTGAACGTCTGGAGGAATCGGATGTGATTAAAACACTCCGTCTGGAAAAGGAAGAGAAAGCCGGAAAAGATGGAGAGGAAACGAATATCAATACATACTGTAGTAGAGAACCAAATGCAAAAAGATGAAAAGAAAGAACTGAGGGAGAAAGAGAAATGAAATGCCTACCTTATTGTCTTTTCCCTTGAGCAGACACTGTAGCTTTTGCTCAGGAGAGGCTTCCCACTCAATCTAATACACACCACATAACATACAGCAAGACAGAAAAAGACAGCAGATGAATGGAGAGTGATCTTCTTGTTGCTTTAATAATTCATATATTCGAAATGTTGACCTCACTGCATCTGAATTTCCATTCATTCATTTTATTATAATACAGGACAACATTAAAAGTAACATCTATTGTGTTACATTCAAACTGGCCTGCCTCAGTTAAAAACTGGTTTAAAGCAGGTTCCTGTTCTGCAGCACATAAAAGACAGAATCACATTACAATACAAATTAAAAATAGAAACAAGACAAAAAGAAAACATAAGCAGTTACAAAAACAAACAATTCAATATGTTGTTGAACAGCAGCATTTTTTAACTCTTCTTTAACAAAGAATGTAATGCACACACCAGCAATTTATACTTTATGACAGACATCATTGCTGTTGTTACGGCCCCACCTCTGCATTGCAGGCAGAGGAGGGTCGTTAGTGATTGGAGCCACCTGGGCTCAGGGTATTTAAGCTGCTTCTAACCACTCTCTCTCTGCTCCTCCAGGTATGAGCCTGTTTTGTTTGTTCCTTTATAGTTTTACTTAGTTACTCAGTAATCTTCACACACACAGACTCACTCATCCATGCACTTTACAGACACCTTACATTATGACATTCTCACACCTCATTCCTTTTTCTTTGTTTAAAGTTAATAATTTTGGTTTACAATAAAGTATCTTTTTGATTGGCCTATACTTGTTGGTGTCCCCTCATTCGTTGCCACAGGCCATGAGCATAATAGCTCATCACCAGACTGTCACCAGGTAACAAACACAGCAGCAGGACAAGTGAAAGAGGATTTTCAGCCTTTAATGCTATTATCCTGCAACATGCAATGGTTTAGGAACTAGATGATGACAATGCACTCTAAGTAAACGGAAATAGACAAATGTTGCCAATAGCTATGGACATCATTTATAGGTTACTAGTGCAGTGGCCGTTGAAAATGTGCCCGTTTGGAACTGCCGATTGCTCGGCCTGTGGTATTGATGCTTATAGAATTCATCAAAACCAAATTGTAGCCCAAAATTACTTACAGAAGGACCCCAAACCACTTCAAATGTAACTCCCCTGTATACCCTACTACTAACTTGCTGATTTACCTGACCGAGAACATTGCAGATTGAGAATGTAATCACAAAATATCACAATGAAAATGTGGAGTAATCAGACATTAGCGTCATGGACTCATGGCAGTGCGCTACCCACCTGGCCCGTTATGAGCGCTAATCACCACCAGAACCAGACTGTGTGTGTGTGTGTGTGTGCGCACGCACACACACAGAGAGAGAGAGAGAGAGAGAGAGAGAGAGAGAGAGAGAGAGAGAGAGAGAGAGAGAGAGAGAGAGAGAGAGAGAGAGAGAGAGAGAGAGAGAGAGAGAGAGAGATCTTGTGTAGTATGAGTGACTCATAGGTTAATTTAAAGAGACGGGTGAAAGATCCGAGTGAGTCAAGACTCAAACAGGTTTAGTGCTCAGTCAGTGTGCATGCAGTGTGAGAGGGTGAGAGGGGGAGTGGCCAGTTTTACCTGTAACGATATATTTTGCATTTCTAATCCAAACAACATCAAACTTGGAACTGCACTTACTCGTGGCCGTAGCAAGACACCTGTCAAGTTTGAAATCCATCGGACTAACGGTTCGAGATATATGCGCATAAAACACACACACACACACACACACACACACACACACACACACACACACAACACACACACACACACACACACACACACACACACACACACACACACACTTTTATTTATATTTATAGATAGATAATCCTTAAGATTTCAGATCTACTTGATTATGGTGACGCCTAAGAATATCTTATCTGAAAGGAGTCCCAGAGTTCTAATTAAAAGGACACATTTATCAATCAGCATAGGCTGGAAACATGCTCTCTGCAGCTAATAATATACAATATGCAAGTTTATGCAACAAGATGCTCCTGTGGTGAAACAGTTTGCCTCAAAATGAAATATTGTTGCCTCAAAGAGTTCCTGCATTGTGGAATGCAAATGAAGCTGTGGTAGAGTTAAAGGTATGGCAGCTGAGGAGCACAACATGCAGCAACACAGAAACAAACAAACTCACAGTGAGAACAGAGCTGACTGAAATGTCAGAGGCATTGAGAGCGAATACAGCCCCCCGGGCCCCGACGTAGAGACGCTCACTGTCAGCCTCCAGGAACATGGTGCTGTAGTTGACTGCAGAGGATTGGAAACGTCTGCAGCCCCGGAGACCTGGGAGGGTAGGGGAGGGGAGAGGAGAGGAGAGGAGAGGAGAGGAGAGGAGAGGAGAGGAGAGGAGAGGAGAGGAGAGGAGAGGAGAGGAGAGGAGAATTGGTTGTTAATGAACGTGACTTGTCCCCCTGACCGGTTCTGCAACATCTATCTATCAAACCGCTCCTAATGCATTTTAAAAAATACAGCATAGACAACAAAGACACCAGACAGGCTGAAACAGCGATTTGATTGGTTATTTTATAGATGATACACTCAAAATTAGTAAGAACAAAAACTGATTTTCTTTTGTTGTTGTACTTCCTCAGATAACATCAGTGGCTTATCCCCAGTGTGATTATTTGTCAATACAAGTGGGTGAAACAGCCTGATTCTCATTCATAAGGCAACACCCATTACAACCTTGGCATATCTCAGCACAATTACTGTCCTCTGCTGCTATTAATTATGGTCTCTCTCAACTGTGGGTCAACAAATAATACTTTTTTTCAAAGAAAAAGCATCCTCTGTTCACATTCATTTCATCAAATACTCTACTAGAGACTGATTACTGTATTATGTACACCTAAATACAAAAAAAAGCTTTTATTGTCATCTGGATTTTTATGTGATGATTTGAACAAAATACAATGAAAGAATCCACACTGTTGGATATTCATAAACTAACACACATCTCCCTGACTGCCTTTAGAAAAGCCCACAAATGTGCATAACGTTCTTGCCATCAGAGTTGGGGCATAAGCATGAGCACTTTTTCAATCAAAACTGACAGCATGAGAATAAAGGGAGGAATAGAAATCTGTGATGGATTTTTCGCTGTATGACTGCCAAACATCAGTGCAAAGTGGTAAGAAGGCAATTTTACAACTGGAGATTCTTTTTTAGACTGCTAGAAATAAAAATGATTCTATTAAACTCTATTATACTGTAGCTGCACAGAAAATCACTTTACGTGACCTCACAGTTCCCTGCGTTTAGTCAGAAATGAGGGTCAGATAGAAAAGTATTTTCAATTGCTCTGTACCTATGTCTGGCACATATTGCAGAATTGACAAAGTTGACTTGACTTGAAAAAATACACAATACCTAACAAAATGGGAGAAGCAAGATACATTATCAATATCTGCTTCTTGACAGCATTAATATCCTTTAAGGCTGCGTATCTACTAACATTCCCTTGCACAGTTTTAGTGCTGAAAGTATTCGTCAATTATCGTTGTCAGACAGAAAATTAATCACCAACAATTTTTTATGATCAATTGTTCGCACCAACCGCCTAATTGCAAGAAGCATGAAACATGTTTAAGAGTCTACAGCCGCGCTAGCAGCTCTGTGAGGCAGTACTCAATGGAGGCTGATGGAAAACTCATGAGTTTTGCAGGTTAACCCTAACCCATAAACCAAAGTATTGAACAAATTGAAATTTTGGTCAGATGATACCTCTATGAAAAGTCAGAGATCACCAAAGTTGTCAAAACTCATCCTGAGGAGAACATGAAGGTATATAACCTTTACAGTATGAAATAATCTAGTCTAATTAAAACAGCAAGATCTCTTTTGCAAGATACTACGGAAGCGTATTGCATTCACCATAGAAAAAAGTTTTTTGAGAAAAGATCTCATAATTACGAGATCCTCATCTCGTAATTACGAGAAAAGATCTCGTATTGAGATAATTTTAAACACCTGGAAGGCGGCATATCTAAACGCTTAACGTGAAAAAGCTTAACGTGGTTTAATGTATCTAAACAACGATCAATCATCACCAAAATCCTCTCATATATTGCTCATCATAACCACTTAAAACTGTCAAATAATCGAACCCAAAGTCCAATTATTATGGACGTTATCTGACATAAAGCGTTTCTGCTTCACAGCAGGGCAGCGGAGCGGCTGGGGGTTGACTCTCCACGGTTCTCATTGGCTTTATAAGTCCTAATGTGAAAAAGCTTAACGTGGTTTAATGTACCTAAACAAAGAACAATCATCACCAAAATCCTCTCCTATATGATGATTGATCGTTGTTTGTACATTGAACCACGTTAAGCTTTTTCACGTTTACGTTTTCCTAGATATGCTGCCTTCCAGGTGTTTAAAATGATCTCATAATTACAAGATCTTTTCTCGTAATTACGAGATCAGGATCTCGTAATTACGAGATGAGGATCTGGTAATTATGAGATCTTTTCTCAAAATTACGAGATCAGGATCTCGTAATTATGAGATATTTTCTCGTAATTATGAGATATTTTCTCGTAATTACGAGATAAGGTGTCTACATTTTTTTTTTCTATGGTGAATGCAATACGCTTCCGTAAGATACTATAGACCTGAGTATACAAAAACAAACCTAGCCAGTTGTAGAGACATTTCACTCAAAACCACAAATATATACCACATGGTGGCGCTAGAGGAAAATTCAGATTCATCAAAATCAAAAATAGTTCTTTGGTGGACCATTGCTATACATAAGAGCCCCGCTGCTAACATAAATAAAATTACACATTTGTTGGTTCTAACGTCACATAATTTGCTTTTCTCAGTTTTATATATAGCTATATAGCCCTGACCAGAAATTAAATGACAACCCCACATTGGACAATAAAAGCCAAGGGATTATGCTTATCCTACACAGCTCTCCTGAGGAAGAAGAAGATAATGAAAAGAGGCCCAACACAACATCAGATTTCAGAGATCCACTTCTGCTTTATGTGGGTTTCTGTTGTTCAAGGTTTCATTGCTTTGTGTGCATGTCCCCCGTCCAGTTTTCCAGGCTATATTGGGATGCATCTGGACAAGGACAAGATACTAATGACGTTCACTCATACAAACACTCAGCAAAGAGACATGCTGTACAGCACACACGCACACACATAAGACACACGCTTACTCGACAAGTCAAGAAGTCACTCGCTGCAGTCATAAATTGCCAGAGTCATGTAAGTTCTAAACATAAGATCTATCCGGACTCCTCTTAGCATGGGGTAAACATGACACAACTTGAAAGCGATCCACTTTTCCTGCCTATTGATGAGTACAGTAGCTCAAATCGGCCAAAGTGTCAAAGACTTCCTGCATCCTCAGCCACTGCACTTCCCCACCGAAGACTGCATGGTTATTAAGTAAGCTGCCATTAAGATTCCAATCAGCTGCTGCAAAACACAATCCACTCTGCTTCCTTCAGCAGCAGCAGTCAGTTCCCATCCCAGACTGCTCCTGGGTGATCAGGTGTCAACTTTACCTCACCCACTCGCAGCAGGAGGAAGAAGAGTATTACCTGTACGGGATTTTCAAAACAATAGCTTTTCCTACGTGACACAAGTGCTTCATTGTGAGTGAAGACAATGCATTACAGCAGAGGCAACACCTATGTTTCCTCAGAGTAACCTGAGCAATAGGACACATAATGCCGGACAGCTGGACCCAGGTAACTGAAAACAACCTCTCTGAGAGTGTGACGCAAAAGAAAGATTTAGTAGCCATTATTGGCAGCACATTTTAGCCTCGGCTTACAAGATCGTGTGAGAATAGGCACGTTTGATTCAAGCTATTAGGGAGAGAAAAAGAGCGAGAGAGGCAGATAGAGAAGCCCAGATGATATTATTTACTGTGCAAACACTTGGAGGGACCTCAGCTGATCAGCACAGTACACAGTGTTCAGGGAGACAGCTAACGTTGTCACGTATTCCAGTTGAGCTTTACGCCACTAGTTTTGTACAGTAGGCTCTCTGCAGCCTGCAGTTTTTTATATGCTGCAGGCTGCAGAGATGTGCGCCACAAGCTAAAGCGGCACAAGAGAGAAATACAGCTTATTTTATGATTTATTTATTTTTTAACAGCGATTGCGTTCTAAAGCACAAATAAATAACTGTCAAACGCTCAGATGATTTAGTGGAGACAGGTGATCTTATAGTTTTATTCTCTTTCTCCTCTGCATTTCATTCATTGCAGGTGCAGCCGTGAACTAGGAAGTAGGCTACTCTAGTATCGATTTATGACCATTTCAGGACAAGGGGAGAACATTTCTCTTTGTTTCATAACAATAAATGTAGAGTAAGGCTTTGCTGTCGTCTTCCCCCTCATTTCCAACCCATGACATAATTTGTCCCACCCCGGTTGTTTGCAACCACGGTCGTGTGCAAAAAAATTACATTGAAAATCGACCTGCATCCGACCCAGCTCTCGACCTAGGTCATGAAGCTGAGTCGATCAACACAATTAACCCTTTCAAACACAAAGTCAATCCTGGTTCAAACCTGGTTGAGCCCTCGGCGTGAAAGGGGTATCGGAGCATTCAGACGTGCCGACAGGCAACACTGAATAAACAAAGTAAAATCCATCAATTGTAATTCCCAAAATACTTGACAGGTTGAAATCTGTGTGCGTGATGAAAAGGTATTTAGACGAACACCAGTTTACATTCTATTTGACAACCTGCTATCTCTCTTGGTTTTGCCAGCTTTTAGCCTCCCGGATCCTCAAAATTGAGCACTGGAATTCGTCAAATTAATAACTATTAACAACGACCGTCTCAACTTTACTTATGGTGATTTGCAATGAGGAGAGAACACAGGTGTGTGTGTGTGTTTGACCGTGTGCTTGTTTGTGTGCATGTGTGATTTAACTACCCCACACAGGTTTGGAGGCTTGGCCTTTAGGTTGCTAAGAAACAGAGATTAAATGGATTAGAGGTAAGTTTGCATATCGAACTCTTCTCATCAGGAATAGGGAAGCAAAAGAAACAAAGACTAGAGGTAAAGGCGAGGTGAAGGAATTAAAAGGAGGGCAGTGCAGCCATGAAAAGTAAAAACTAATGAAGAAAACATTGAGGAAAAAAGACAGAGCTTAGGTGCAACGGCAGAGCGATGGATGGTAGAGGAGGGCGAGTGGATAAGAGAGTGATAGGGCAGCAGACAAGCAGATAAGCTGTGTAGGAGGACCTGTGGGCAGGCTTGAGCACTAACCGATGATTTACAGAAACTGAGATAAAGGTATCAAGAGAGGTTCATAGTAAGAGGAGGAACAGAAGGGAAAAAAGATGGATAATGAGTGTACGTAGGTGATGTATAGTGTGAAATGCAACTGTTTAGAAAAGAGAAGGGGAGAGGAGGGAAATTGCTCTACAAGTAGATCTTACAAAGTGAATTTGGCCAAGAGTCAAAGTGGAGACGTGAGAAAATGTCTTTCACAGGTCTGTGTCAAATAAAGTCCAGGATCAGATAACAGTACTGATTTAAGGAGAATCACACACATACACACTTGCCCACACATGCACAGAAGAAAAATACTGTATACAGCCGTCTTGCGCTGTACTACAACAGTTGTCATGGTTACGTTGCTTCTGAACTACCTACAGTGGTGTCAGTCTCCCTGGATGCTCCGCAGGGATCCAAGTGTAAGCACTTAACTTATCTGCCTCTATCTCTGTAACTCCTCAGACTAAATGCCATCACTCTCACAAGGTAAATGAATAAAAATCACACTTTGGTAAAAAAATAAAAATAAAATAAAAAATCATGATTGACAATTGTACTACAGAAAGAGACTGAACATAAAAAAAATTCATCTCCAAATAGAGATTATCTCCGATATTCTGGCAAATTTTAGAACAACTACTGCATCCCACCCACCCACCCGTGTGCCTGTGTCCGTGCTTACCACTGCTCAACACAGTGACGCGTGGAGTCACATCCAGGTCCAGGGGTGTTCTGAATGGGTAGCCGGCTGTTGCACACACCCAGTAGCTCAGCAGCAGGAGCAGCAGCCTCACCGCAGAGGATCTCGCTCCCTGCATCTCCGCAGAGTGTCTTATGAGACACACACTCTCCGACCAGAAGGCACTCACACAAACATATTCACCCTCACAGGCAAGCAGGCAACTTCCTTCGCTGTGCTGTAGAGAGGACTGAAGGAACCTGAAAAGAAAAAAACCCCAAAAAAACAACAGTATTAGTAGTCATGTCTACACCGGAAGAAACACAAAATGGGCACTGTGAGTGAAAGCTTCACCTCAAAATCTCAGAGAAGTTGAAAAAGAAGGAAAGCTGGTGAAGTTGAGTGGCAAAGTTCAAACACATTAAATGAGCTTATGTGGAGGATTTCACAAGGATGACGACAGAAATATGAAAGAGACACAAAGTGCATTCGCTAAATACAATGTTGGGGGCTTTCGTAGATAAATGGGCGGTGTGTGAGACTGGGACCGGCTCTCCATGTTGCAAAGTCTTGCAGTGTGTGAGCAGCAGCTGCCCAGTCTAAACACATGACTGCAAATATCTTTAACCAAACAATGACTGTCAAACAGAGCTACGTGCCGATATCACAAGCAAACACTTGAGGATTTAACAGCGATGTGGAGCAATCCAGATCGATACGGTGTGAAACCAGTTCAAACAGCAGACGTAGCTGAGCCAAATCCACGAGGGGAAACATTGTGAAATTTGATTATCTCCAAGATGTGTGTGTTGTGAATGCGAATGTTGTTCCAGCAGGACAAGACAATCTTTTTGAGGAGGGAAGGAAGAGATGGTGAGAGCAGGGGAGGGAGGTGACACACACACACACACACACACACACACACACACACACACACACACACACACACACACACACACACACACACACACACACACACACACACACACACACACACACACACACACACACACACACCTTGAGCAGTTGCATAATGAAACGGACAAACAAAGCAGCATGCAGGTGTGGATACTAGAGAGACTCTACTTCCTGTTATTTTAACACTAGGTAGTAATAGTAAGACAGGGAATCACAGGTTCATGAACGTGCTGCAAGTACTGTATACACTGTGATTTCATAACTGTTTACGACACACTGTTCCACTTACAGTACTCTAGCACAATGTATGACTTTCACGGACTGCAAATACTAAGGAAAGTTACATGAATTTAGACCTAAGCAAATAATAAGTGTCCATAGATAGAGAATGCCCTGTATAATACCACTAAAAACTTTAAATCACGGTGTCTCCAGGGGGAGGGTGTTAAAGGGTTATTCTACTGGGGTTTTTTTTGTTTAAAAAAAACAACAACAAAAACAGATGGGGTGTTGCATGTTTTAGTCAATAAATCACATATGTATGCACACACACACACACACACACACACACACACACACACACACACACACACACACACACACACACACACACACACACACACACACACACACACACACACACACACACACAATTGCTGAACATTTTACAAAACAATCAATTAACGAATTGATTGATTCATTTTCTATCTTCCTGCTGTCTCCAGTGTCTGTGTGTCAAAACAAGGACAAACGGTCCTAGTTTTGCAATTGAATCTGTGTTGGGCCAGCTGCCAAAAAGGTATTGTTGTCAGAAAATAAAACCACAAAGACAATAAGAGAAAGAAGAAAACTTAAGGTGAATTTGTTTAGTGCTGAAACAATTAACTAATTAGTCGATCGACAGAAATTTAATAAAACATTTGCTGCTTTACAATGTTTTACTCGGTCAAATAAAATACCTTTGGGTTGGGGACTTCGGTTGAACCAAACAAGCAATTTGAAAAATTCACCTTGGGCTCTGACAACCTTTGATGGGCATCTTTCACTATTTTGTGACATTTCATAGACTAAACGAGTATTTGATTAATTGCAAAATAATCACTAGATTAATCAAAAATGATTTAAAATGATCATTATTTGTTAGTTTCTTGCATTAAAAAGATGACTTCTCAGCAGCTGGCTCTAAAGTCTTGGATGAGAAAGTGTTTTAAAAACCATCCCTGATGGCAAATTCATTATTCTGACAGAAAAGAAGTTTGAGATAAAGTAAAGTCAACTAAATCTCCACAGTGATAGATTTCAGGCCTCTGCAAAGGGATATTTCTACTGTACTCAAGTGAAATGAAACCAACGGCTAGAAGGTAGGAAATCGATCTTAATGCCTTGTAAATGTTATATGGGCTGAAGAAAAAAAACTAAACCTCAGGATAATCGCAAAACATAGTGAAAACAAGGCTGCTTTTACAAGTTCCTGAAATGTAGCCGTTTGGGAAATACCACTTTTTCACTAGTATCAACTACTTTTTAAAAAGGTTTTACCGCTCTCTTGTTCCCAAAATGGCATGCATATATATATATATATATATATATATATATATATATATATATATATATATATATATATATATAAAAATATAAATAAGAGACAGTAATGATCTCTTTCAGGATGTGCTACCTCTCCTGAAGCCTGTAAACACTGTAAAGGTGTGCCAAACGCCCTCCCAGCCCCTTAAAAGGTGGCAAAGGAGGTGCACTCAGGGGCTCTTTATAAGTAATTTATCTGACTCATTCACACCAAATCACTCATATGGGCTGTCTGGGTCTATCCTTTCAGTCAATCAGGCAGCCACCAGTGTCCTGATGTGATCTTATAATCCTGAGAGAAAGTCTATCCAGATGGAAATGTTTCACAGGAATATGACATAAGTGAAAGAAAATGTGAAATCGAGAAAGCAGCGAGCAAGAAGGTAAAATGCTTTTGCAAAGTCCAGCACCGCAGAGCAAAGAGCCAGTAATTGTGACATTCCAGATTCTCTGTCATCTAAAATCCATTTCTCCTGACTTGCTGAGTACCCTGGACCCCCTAAATGCAGAAGCTTTCAATAGTTAATTGGCCACTGAGAACACCAGTCAAAACTTGAAGCAAATGTAGAAAGAGATGTTGAAAATAAAATGAGGGTTGACCCAGAGGAAATCACAGTGACTCTACCACTCACAGCCTAACCTTTCTAATCTGTCTTCCTCCTGATCTCCCTGCCAGCTCTTAGTCCCAAGACATTCATTCACAGAGATGGATTTTATCAGGCAATTATAAAGTGTCTATAAACCTGCCTGAATGGAAGAGATTGGAGCAGTGTGGTGACAGCTCCATCAACAGACAACGATTGTCCCAAAGAACTTAAAACTCTCTATTTTTGAGTTGGATGTGTGTGTGTGTGTGTGTGTGTGTGTGTGTGTGTGTGTGTGTGTGTGTGTGTGTGTGTGTGTGTGTGTGTGTATTTACATGTTTGTGTGACAAATAGGAGAAAAGATTACAGTCAAAGCCATTGAACTGTTCTTCAACTGAGAGACAGACTGCTTTAAAACGTTCTTGTTTCACAGATAGACAAAAGGAAGCCAACTGAATTGAACTCCATTTGTTCCCAGTACTGTAGCTTTAGGCTATACTTTGCATGGTCACTTTGTGAAGTAAGACTGGGCTCTTTAAACCGACAATGGAGATGTTCTGACAACATGACAAAGGAGACAAAACTGTGAATGGTCAGTGTATTACTGAAATGTTCTTTACCATCATTTATAACTGTGCATAATAGAACCTAACAGCTTATTTGTGTCATTTATTTGAATCTTTCCACTCTCTGAGAATCAGAGAGTTTAATGGCAGTCCAAATGTGGTAATGGTTTAGAGTCTAAAGTCTAGAGAGAGAAGTTTAGACCCTCAAAAATCAAAATCATTCTCATTTAAGATAACAAGAGGCTTACAGTCAATTCAGACATGCCTTAAAATGCTGTTATTTAGAGTATATAACCTAAAATCCCAAATTTGCCTCAAAGTGTTTCACAATATTGACAGCATACAACGCCCTCTGTCCTTAGCCCCTTGATTCGGTGAGGAAAGGAATCCCTCTTCCAGTACAGACAGGAATCCAATAGATGTTGATAGAAATAAAATATACTAAACTTACGCTGAAGAGAAGCAGAATTACAATATTAGACAAATTGCAAAAAATATAAACATTAGGGTATATGGAACCACTTTTGTTATCTTGCATGAACATATAGCATGTTTGCAGTGCAGATGTAGCAAAGAGAATACATTTCATTAAGATGTATGTTTGCTCCGTTTGGGACTGTGCTAAATCCCACTGAGTGGCTGCAGCTGAAAATTGAGTTATTCAAAACTAAAAGCATTGGTGAAGTCATTATAAGGGTACAATTAGAAAGGACCAACATTTGAATACGGTATGAGCTGAAAACCAGTTAAGATCCTTTGAAGAATGGGGTAAAATAAACAATAGGAAGAGAACATCAAGGACACTACATAACAAGTACATGCTTTGTGTTTTATGACCACATATTTGCAAATCTTACAAGTGTTTTCTTCCACTTACCATACAAGTACGTCTTGAACATTTTAAAGACTAAGCAGGTAGATAAGCTGGTTCCCTGGGTTTCGCTATACCCCACTGATTAGATCACAGTTACAAAACCATCAGCTTGGACAGGAGATGGCTGATTACCCAGCTTCAAAAGATCATGCTTGTTTACAATTTTACACACACACTAATGATGCTAATTCTTGGCTCAGATTGTGATCTTACACCTGCCTGTATTGGCTCAACTCACAGGCAAATACCTCAATGAAACGTGTAATTACCCCATATTAGAGAATATTTTACAAATATCATAAGTCTGTCTACCATTGCAAGATTTTAGGATATTAAAAATATACCGACAACGACAAAGAATTATACCACACAACTAACTGTATGGCCAACGTAGAAACATGTACCACTATAGAACAAAAATACCAAGATAAACTCACTGCTAAGTCAAGGTATTTTATATGGTTAAATCTAGCTAAGCAACGGTCGTTTAACGTTAATGTTCAGGGTGCCTTACCTGAATCAAGAGAATCCAAGAGAAAGATATCGGTATGTACGTTTCCTTGAGCTAAAGATAATCCAAGTGGACTTTAAACGCCGAAACACACTCACAAACACCCACTGAACGACACACAATACTAACAGTGGGACTGACTCGAGGTTCTTCTCCACTCATTTGCCGTCACAGGTGGCCCGCCCTCCCACGACGCTCACTTCTTCGCCTTTTTTTTTTTCCTTCTCCTCTGAATAGGGTAGTCCGGTCTCTTTTTTCCACAAGCTCGTTGTTATTTGATGATGAGACTGTTCCTGGATCGTTGTGCCACTTTTTTTGAGGGGGCTATCAGTATAGTATAGACAGTAGCCTATATGGCTATCACGAGCTCGATGACAGTTATGAGGCAAAGTGAAAAAGGTGCAAGGATGCAACCTGTCCATTTTAATGCTGGAGGGTGGCGTCACACTGACACCTAGCGTGCACTGAGGGGATTACACACAACCAGGTGTGCTGATTATAGAAAATAGACACATTTAATTAAAGGTCCCATGGCATGAAAATTTCACTTTATGAGTTTTTTTTAACATTAATATGCGTTCCCCCAGCCTACCTATGGTCCCCCAGTGGCTAGAAATGGTGATAGGTATAAACCGAGCCCTGGGTGTCCTGCTCTGCCTTTGAGAAAATGAAAGCTCAGATGGGCCGATCTGGAATCTGCTCCTTATGAGGTCATAAGGAGCAAGGTTACCTCCCCTTTCTTTGCTTTGCCTGCCCAGAAAATTTGGAATCATGGCTTTCAAACAAGCAAAGTGGCAGTTGGTCAAGGCCACACCCCCACCCTTCACCTTGCCCCCCCTCTCTCCTCCTCAGTAGCTACAGACACATAAATGGCACATCCTAAGGAAAGCTCATTGTGGGACTGGCTCTAGTGGCTGCAATTCTGCACCAAGGCTGAATTTCGGGAAAGAGACTTCAGATACAGTATTAGGGGACCACTAAGGCCTATATAAAAGCATCCAAAGAGCACCATGTCATGGGACCTTTAAAAAAAAAAATGTACGTGACGACGAGATTTAACATTATAAACAACTATGGATTTAATATTTCTTATGTCAGTACTCCCTGTATTTATTCAGCTTCTCTTATTGATGACTGAAACCAAAGTTGCTTTGATTTCTCCTGACAAAAAGGAGATACCTTAAATCAAGTGACTACTTGGTTTAGAAATCTCATCAAGAGTTTAAACCTGCAGTAACAGTTTGTTTTTGTGGGCACATGGGGCGGGGCTGATCTCACCACAAATGTTATCACCTTATAAGTTGATATGGAAAACAGTTTCCACGGTAGAAAATGGAGCACTTATCAGAATATAGCACAGAACATCTGCTTAGACATATAGGAAATATTGGATAGGATAGAACAACGCAATGTAATTCTGCTAAATAAAACAACACATTCATTATTAATCTCACTTGCTTTCATTTTAAACAAATTGTATATCAAAATACAATACACATTTTAGGCTCAATCTGCCACTTTTAAAAAGAATTCCGGTGCTGGTTCCATGGTATCAGAATTTTGGATATTCATCATGAAAACATTAATTGGTCATGTGACAAGGGCTGGGAAGATTGGCAGAACAGGCAGCCAAGTGACATTAGGGGGGGGGGAGCTTTGCCACCAGTGCCCACCTTCTAACCCTGCCCCTGCTCGGATAGAATATATTTTGCATCTCTAGATGAGGTGAGATTCATCGTGCAACAGATCCCATATCCCAGTAAATGTGGATGTTATGTACGCAGGAGCTCAACACTTAATAAGGGTGCCTGTGAGGAAAGGTGGCTCCATTACTCTCCCGTTCCTATCCCCAGACACAAACCCAATGAAATAACATGCCCACAGGAGGGACCTTAGTCATTATATTGCATAAGGCAACTGCATAGATCAGATATTTAGCTGTGTGCACACAGTACACCCTGCAGGTCTCCACACAGCTCATAAAAACACAAAGGGTGTGTGTGCTGCAGAGCTCAATGAGAGCTCTGAATATGAAGGTAGGAAGGAAGGAAAAAACAGCATCTATCTGTCATTCCACGTGTGACTTTCTTCTCTAATTTATACAGAACTTTTAATCTATTATGAATGTATGTATCAATTATAAATGGAGTTAGTCATGTTCAGTGGGCAGTGTTGAAGTTGAATTTAGCCTTTTATCTCAACTCTATTGCAATTCAGCAGGGGATTTGTGCAGCGTATGGGGGTTTGTCTTAAACATTCAGCTGCATTAACCCCATAAAAACTCACAAAGGGACACAACGGAGGAACTTCGCTGGAGCCCATGGAGGAAGGAGCGTCACTGTTGCAGGTTACCATGGCAACAGAGGTACCTGAAAAGGTGGTGGAGTGGTTCGTTCATATGAGGACATGCAGTATGTTGTGGATATATTAGTTACATCACAAGGTGCAGCACTTGTTTTTCTCCCACTGTGTTCTTGCTAATAACAATAAAATAGATTGAATTGTTTTCTCTCTGCCTGCCATTCTGTTACAGAGATCTGCAGATACCTGCACACAAAACACAGAAACGCAATTATTACTATTACATTGCACCTTATACCATATCTTATAGTATGATATAGTAGGCCTACAGTATGCCTATATGATACTAGAGTATACCACATCATATACTATATTATATTTCTATTTTGCTATATTAGTTCAGGCCAGATGCATTACCACTGATAGCTGCCATAGATGCTGTCCCTCCAAAAATCTCAGACTCCATAGAGTCATTGAAAAATATTTTTTCTTCTCTCTTAAGTGAAATGTTTTCACAAAAAGCTTCAATTTCAGTAGCTGTTTCCCTTTTCTTTACATTAGATAGCTGGTTTACAACTTTGTGCATCCATTCAACGCTGCAAATTCTACCGAGTTACAGGATCATTAAGTTAATTTAGCCTAGGCTGTAACTTAAATATGGGTTCTTTAAATCATGTGTGCTCTCCCTCTTTGTCAAGCTCAATTGTGTATGTGCTATTCCCACATATTTTTCTTCTGCTTGTTATTTCCTGTTGTAAAGGGACTGGGAGAGAAAATGAGCTTATTTTACAAAATAATGTACTTACCTGTAAACTAACACAACAGTAATTTAGTTATAGCATGAACAGGAAGCTCAGAGCGGTCTACACATAGACTGTATATCTTTATTTACAGTCTATGCGTAGAACACTCTACACCACATTGGTACTCAAAAAGATGGTTTTGTTTTCATGAAAGCCTGAATCAAGTTTTATGTACTGTAATTTATATAACAACATTCACATATTTTATAACCTGCTCCCACACCTCAGTTTCTTTTCCATATCTGGACTCACACTCTGGAAGGTGAAAGTGTCACCTTCTGTTCAGCAGAGGGCAGCAAATATAGTGTATAAAAACAATAGGCATGAAGAACCACGTTTCTATTAACTCTTATCACAAGGATCATAAAATTGGCCTGTATTTGTGGTCAAACGAGAAGACTATACAAACTTAGTATAAAGTATTTTATTGTAAATGTTTGAAATACTAGAGTACATTGGTGGTTATAGTTTTGACAAAAGGGCTAAAGAAAAAAGTAACAAAAATAAATACATCTGCATTGACAGAGATATGTGACGAGCCGAGTTCTGGAAACTGATATTGTATAGTTCCATCTTTTTTATTATTTGATTTGACTTGAGAAATTGTCTATGACTTTACGATATAGTGTCATCATCGCTTAGTGATTATTACAAAATGTCAAGGTTTCTCGTAATTCGCTTGCTTTCTTACATTACTGTATGGTCATGAAATGGCTGTAAGAAAATACTAAAGTCATACTGCATTATATCTTCCTGGTCATATGGCCTCCTAAGAGTTTGAAAGTCCATATTCATAAACATATCATTCCTACAGTAACTTTTCATTGTTTTTATGGCAAAAAACACATGTATACACAGTATCTATGGCATCTCAACCATGTGCCAATTCAGGAAAGCAGACTGGCTTTCTGGGTATCATAGGCCACAGAATGAACAGCAATAGATCAATCAAAAGCTTCATCACCGTTTTTGTCGTCTCATTTTCTGTTTGTTTAGCCAGAACAGTGGTGGTCACAACTGAAACTTTACTTCTAGTGCAGTTATAAAGACAGACACAGTCACTCAACACAGATGACGAGAAACAAGCCCGCCAAAGATTGTCATGGTAACAGAGCATTTCAAAAGCATTATTATTATCATCATCATCATCATCATCATCATCATCCACTTGTTCACCTCATCCAATGTTGAGCCCCAAGTGTGTAGCCCAGAAAACCCATTTTAAAAGACTATTTAAAAGTGTAAAAATTACGTGGAGCAATAAAAATACTGCTTGTTCCATTTACATCGCAACATTTGAGTTTGTCAGTTTAGAAATAGTTTCAGACACTAAGTACAAAAACAACAGAGTAAAGGAAAACAATGCCAATAGCGTCTTGAGTACCCAGTACACAGTGTGGCCTGGAAAAATAAGTGAGGGAGAATCCCTCTGTTGTAGATACAGAAAAAAGTGCCAGAAATAGTTCATAGTTGATCCTTCATATATTTTGGTCTGTCCTTGTCTCTTCATTTCAGCAGTGTCCTTCTCTTCCCCAGTCTTTTTAAGCCTGTGTGGATGCATGAGTGTGTGTGTGTGTGTGTGTGTGTGTGTGTGTGTGTGTGTGTGTGTGTGTGTGTGTGTGTGTGTGTGTGTGTGTGTGTGTGTGTGTGTGTGTGTGTATATATAGAGTTCTAGCAGACTGGAATGTGCAGGGATCTTTGTGTTTTAAGCCAGGGTTCTCTGTCTTGGCTTTATTCGGGGGTAGAGCTGTTAGAGACAACAAGAAGACATGTCAACAATGCACATTTGTACATAAAATGCTTCTACATAAAATATACACACTTATCATCATTACAGTTTCACTGACTCACCCCTAGGAGGTTTCGGGGAATGTACCCCTCATTGTCGCCCATACGTGCCCACCACCATTCGATCTCGTCCTCGTCTTCTCTGCGGATGATGGACATACAGTCTCCCTCGCGGAACAACAGTTCATCAGGGTTTTCGCCATTGTAGTCCCACAGGCCGTAGACCACCCCCCTGTTCATGATGCCCATCTTCTCTTGCACACCTTGAGGGTAGGCAATAAGATATTTAAAATAATAGAACAATAATAAGCACAAAAAGATTTCGAGGGTAGTGATCTTCTGACATAAACATGGACACAGGACACAATAAAATGAAAAGAGTAAAAAAGGAACAAAGCATGCACAATATATAACAAAAAACAAAAGACAAAAATGATAAAGCTTTCACTGACCATAGAGGAACTGAGAGCACTGGGTATAGCCCTCCTCCATCTCTTCACATTTATCAGCTGCCGTTTGCATGTCACTGTAAGTCATAGCAAACACCGCCGCACCAGACTCCACCAGGAACTTGCACACTTGCACATTGTTGCAGGATGCAGCACAGTGAAGAGGTGTCCTGTGTTAGAGGGTGGGTGAGGAAGGAAAAGGAAGAGGAGGTAAGAACAGAGGGGAGGGAGATGAGGAACACTAACCACTATAGAGTAAGACTAAAGAGTAAGATTTTCAAAATACTTCATTTAATTTTGGTGATTACAGCAACTACACTGCATTCAAGTTCATGTTCTGACCAGCTCATACTGCAGGATGATGGTCAGAGTTGAAAAAAAAAAAAAGTATAATAATAATAATATAACTAATAACCGTTGGGACTTGTCTGAGGCTGACCAACCATGTCACCAGTCAACTTGAACTTACCAGCCATCACTGTCAGCAGCATTGACATTGACACCAAACTGAACCAGAAACTTGACAATCTCCGTATGTCCGGCACAGACGGCATTGTGCAGAGCAGTGATGCCTTCATCGTTGGGCTGACTGGGATCCTCCACCTGTGATTGAAAAATTACAAGGGGTGAAGGGAGACATTTCATTTCATTTTAGCACAAGCAAATAATAATATATAAAAATAAAAATAAAATTAAAAATATATTAAATAATATATTACTACTTTTGGATATTTCTAATATAAACTTCTGTGATACAATGGTAACTGACTAATACAGCAGAAAAATAAGCCAAATAAAACGCTTTTGTAATGTGGTTGGTTTTAAACCTTATAACAATGTTATAATACATAGCAAACATTTCTTGTTGAGAGAATGTCTTACTTCATAGATGATTCTCTGGACCAGATCAAACTCTCCCTCCAGAGAAGAGTCCAGCAGCAGAGCCAGCGGGTTGAACTTCACTCTCATGTCGTGATCGATGCGTACAGAGCCAAGCTTGCGTAAGTTGGTCCTCTTTCCCTAAAGACACAGTCATAACACTGTATCACACAAATGATCAGCCATTACAACACAAAGAAGACAAATGTAACATGAGACTGCAAAGTCCCATCCTGAAGTCTGTCCTGCTGAGATGGAAGCGTCCACTCTCCGTTGTATTCAATCTGGACTGAGAGCAGAGGAGGGACTTGTTTTCCAGCTCCAACTGCATTGCTAATCCAGTTTATCCAGAAACAAATGTATTTTTTCTAAAACCATGATTATGCAACCAAATAGGTCTTAAATGGAGGTGACAAAAGGAGGGAAGAAGGGGGGTGGGTCATAATGGCATTGGTTTGCCCTTTTGGGTTTAAAACCTGCCACCTCACCATAAAATCCACTTAAGGAGTTTTACTAAGAGCTTAACAACAAGAACATGTAAACTGGTCTTTATTTTCAATACAGAATGGGGAAAGGTGGGGTGGGTATCCGCTTAGTGTAAGCAAAAATAAAAGGCCCATTTTCTCCAGAAACAATAGCAGTACTTGATTATCAAATTATATAACATCAGACCAGGTCACGTCTGTTAACAGCAGGTCATTAAATTGTAGAATTTGCAACAACTGTAACTCATGACCTGGCCCTGTGGTACTAACAAACAAATGAGTGTGAGGGGATTTAAAAACCCATTCAGCACAAAAGCACACAAAGGTTAATCTATACTGTAGACTTAGGACTGTAGTGACAAACAAGACAACTGAGAGGTACACAATAATAGTGATTCAGCAGTTTAACATTGTGATTCATACCGGTGGCAGAGTGACCTGGCCAGTGACCTCAGGTGCCTTCATGGTAAAAGTGTCTTCCCCCAAGCTGTCCTGCTCTGCTCCACTGGGGTATGGGGGTGGTGGGTAGGGGGGGAACTCTTCCAGGAAGCCTTCTGGAGGTGGAGGGGGCAGGCTGGCCATTGAGTCCTCCAAGCCAGCAACTGGTGGTGGTGGGAAAAGAGCGTCATCTGGCCTGGGAGCTGGGTGGGATGGGGGAGGAGGTGGGATGATGTCCTCGCTCTCTGGGATGGCTGAAGATGGTTTGTTCTGTTCAGCAGGCGCTGGAACGGGGACATTAGCACCCGGGATGTGAGATGAGAGCTGACCTCCCTCCAGAGTCTGTCCCGTTTCTGATGGGTGGTTCTCTGCACCACTCGGAGGGCTTGGAACATGTGGCCCCACAGATCCCTCCGTCACCTTCTCTGCTTCACCAGCATAGGTGGGAGTGGTTGGTGTAGTCACAGTCTCCATAGCTGCCAGTGTGGTCTTCTGGTAGAGGAGTTTCTGAATGTTGGGCCCTGCAGGACCCTCTGGTTCAGTGATGGAGCTGCGTTTCTTCAGGGGCCTTGGGGCATTGTAGAGTTTCTTTCTTAGGGCTTCCAGGTCACCATCACTCTGATGCCTGTATGGGTTGGAAATGAAAGGAAGCAGCTTGGTGGGGCTGAGGGGCCGGGGGGTGCGCTCTGTTTCTGGTTGAGGGCCCTCAGTTGGGCTGGGACCCATGTTGTTGGCTCCATTGTGGTCAACCTCAGATTCTAGGGCAGGGGAGCGTCGGTCCATGTAAGGGTTCTCTGGATGTAGGGAGCCTCCACTGGGGATCACTGGTTTACCATACACTACAAACATAGATAGGAAACAAGTGTTATGACTGCCATGTCTACAGAGATACTACCAATACCACACTAATGACCTAATGACTGTCCTTTTGTTCTCTATCACTTACAGTATGAGCTACTTTCTTTCCCAAAGCAAAGTATCATAGTGTGATAATTACGAGATGGAGCCACATTACCGCAGCCTTAAACTCATGATAACAAAAGGAATATCACCATGCTAATTAATCGTTTAGTATCCAATTAAGATACTGTATTCAAACCCTACCACCTGACTTAACCAGACTGTGACTTGTGTCAGGCAGAAACTCTCATTTATTAATCAGTTGTTTCCCTTAAATGTCTATATAATAATAGTATTGTATTCTACAGATAGATATTTTACAGAGCTAGCTTGGATTACATGAAAATCCTCAGAACAGACAAACGTGTTCCATTTCCTTTCCACAATTCCAGTTAGAAGCAGCAGGTACGGTTGCCTGTGATTGTGTTTGTAAAGGGAAGATGTAACAGATGGCTTAGCCTCCCTAGCTGCTCCTCTGGTCAGTGGTGTGTGAATATTTCTTGTGGAGGATGCTGAAGAGAAGCAGGGCAGATTGACCTTACAGGGAATATACAGTGCCTTGCGAAAGTATTCGGCCCCCTTGAACTTTTCGACCTTTTGCCACATTTCAGGCCTCAAACATAAAGATATAAAACTGTAATTTTTTGTGAAGAATCAACAACAAGTGGGACACAATCATGAAGTGGAACGAAATTTATTGGATATTTCAAACCTTTTAAACAAATAAAAAGCCAAAATGAAATGTGGTGCAAAATTATTCAGCCCCCTAAGTTAATACTAGTATTGGCGCCCCCTTTTGCGCGCATTACGAAAGCAGCTCGCGCGGTATGTCGCCAGTATGTATCAGGTTTCCACATGGCGACTGATTGACCTTTGCCTTTTCCCCCTTGCAAAACAGCTCGAGCTCAGTGAGGTTGGATGGAGAGCGTTTGTGAACAGCAGTTTTCAGTTCTTTCCACAGATTCTCGATTGGATTCAGGTCTGGACTTTGACTTGGCCATTCTAACACCTGGATATGTTTATTTGTGAACCATTCCATTGTAGATTTTGCTTTATGTTTTGGATCATTGTCTTGTTGGAAGACAAATCTCCGTCCCAGTCTCAGGTCTTTTGCAGACTCCATCAGGTTTTCTTCCAGAATGGTCTTGTATTTGGCTCCATCCATCTTCCCATCAATTTTAACCATCTTCCCTGTCCCTGCTGAAGAAAAGCAGGCCCAAACCATGATGCTGCCACCACCATGTTTGACAGTGGGGATGGTGTGTTCAGGGTGATGAGCTGTGTTGCCTTTTACGCCAAACATAACGTTTTGCATTGTTGCCAAAAAGTTCGATTTTGGTTTCATCTGACCACAGCACCTTCTTCCACATGTTTGGTGTGTCTCCCAGGTGGCTTTTGGCAAACTTTAAACGACACTTTCTTTATGGATATCTTTAAGAAATGGCTTTCTTCTTGCCACTCTTCCATAAAGGCCAGATTTGTGCAGTATACGACTGATTGTTGTCCTATGGACAGAGTCTCCCACCTCAGCTGTAGATCTCTGCAGTTCGTCCAGAGTGATCATGGGCCTCTTGGCTGCATCTCTGATCAGTCTTCTCATTGTATGAGCTGAAAGTTTAGAGGGACGGGCCGGTCTTCGTAGATTTGTAGTGGTCTGATACTTCTTCCATTTCAATATTATCGCTTGCACAGTGCTCCTTGGGATGTTTAAAGCTTGGGAAATCTTTTGTATCCAAATCCGGGCTTTAAACTTCTCCACAACAGTATCTCGGACCTGCCTGGTGTGTTCCTTGTTCTTCATGATGCTCTCTGCGCTTTACACGGACCTCTGAGACTATCACAGAGCAGGTGCATTTATACGGAGACTTGATTACACACAGCTGGATTCTATTTATCATCATTAGTCATTTAGGTCAACATTGGATCATTCAGAGATCCTCACTGAACTTCTGGAGAGAGTTTGCTGCACTGAAAGTAAAGGGGCTGAATAATTTTGCACGCCCACTTTTTCAGTTTTTTATTTGTTAAAAAAGTTTGAAATAGCCAATGAATTTCGTTCCACTTCATAATTGGGACCCACTTGTTGTTGATTCTTCACAAAAAATTACAGTTTTATATCTTTATGTTTGAGGCCTGAAATGTGGCAAAAGGTCGAAACGTTCAAGGGGGCCGAATACTTTCGCAAGGCACTGTATCTCCATTGACACAAGATACTATTAAAACCCTTGTTTACATTTAGAGCTTGTGTTTAGATTTGGTCGTCCTAACTTGTTTTTGTACTCCAGCATTAGTCTTCAGATTTAATGTTCATTTCACTCAAAATGATACTTACTTCAGAGACTGATATGTAAACCTGTAGCTTGACATGTGCACATATACGCTTTGACTTTTTTGTG
Source organism: Perca fluviatilis (assembly GCF_010015445.1). Lineage (NCBI taxonomy): Eukaryota > Metazoa > Chordata > Actinopteri > Perciformes > Percidae > Perca > Perca fluviatilis. The sequence continues at coordinate 17,157,905 of NC_053130.1, read as the reverse complement.
TTAGGTGGATTTATGTTTAACCGTTGTTTTATAAAGCATAAAGTATACATTTTCCAATTCTGTGTTACATCTTCATTCCAACTTATCACCGCTAGTTTTACACTTATGTTTGGAATTCATGGTCAATAAACCTCATATTAAAATATGCCTAATTTTGAGTTAAAAAACCCAGAAATTATTAATTACTTTATATAATTAAAATCAGAGGAACGTATGTTGATGCATAATTACAGCCTGTTTTGTGTATGGAACCATCTGTTATTTTTGGGCAATTTGGTTGAAAGAAACCCATATTTTTGATACAGATCTTTGAAAATGGGTCAAATTTGACCCGAGGACCACACAAGGGTTACCTCAAAGTGTGACCTTCTATTTCTACATGTAATCTATCTAAATGCACTGTGTAACCGAAGCTTGTTCTAAGACAGGACCCTCTCAGATCATGGAAGTAGTAAGAGTATAGACAAAGCCTTTAGACAAATAATGTGTTCATGACCTACTCCTATTGAGGCAACTATCCAGAAACCCAAAGGACAATGACCCTATTCATCTGTGTCACCTCAACAACACTGTTCATGGACTAAATTCAAAAAAAGTTACTACTGGATAATCTTACCACTGACAAATCCATTGGTGCGGCTCTGAGACCTGTTGAGAGCGCCCTGCACCCCAGGCTGGTTGAAAGGCTTCCCTGAGCCAGGCTGCTGCGTGTACATGGAGTAAATGGACCTGGCCGCTAAGGTCTGGGGCTTACTCAGGCTGGCGTCTTTGGAGGAGGGCAGCTCTGGGGTGAAGGGCCGCACCGTGGCTGCAGGTGGAGTGTCCTGCTTGGAGGGTAGGGGGAGTGTCTGGCTTTGTGAGGGTGGGAGAGGGTTGCGGCCCTGGACAGCCGGGGGCTGCTGGCTGTGGGGCTTGGCTTTGGGGAAGGTGCCCGTGTTGAGACCTGGTTTGCCGTAGGGCACGGCACCAGGGCCTTTTGGTTTGGTGGGAACAGGAGGAGGCACCTTGACTGGAGCTTTGGTAGCAGACTGGAGAGATGAGAGAAGACAGAGAGATAGAAAATTAGATGCCAGGGTGCATTCCTGCTGATAACCAAATCTGACTAGTGATGTTTCCTTTGACGATTTAAGGAGTGCGTTTCCGTTCCCTCTCACCTGAGCGTCCCTGACCAGGTCATCACTGCTCTGGTTTTTGCGGAGGGAGGTAGTGGGAGCCTCCGTCGGCTCGAACATGGAAAATGGACGCACCTTCCTGTCCCTCTTCAGTTCTGTCTCATCTTTACACAAACCACATGTAAAAGCAGTAATCAGTTTTGTTTCATGTTCAGACACAGTGTGATTCTATAAAAAGACTGAATAAAACCCCCTTTGGAAGCTTTTGTTCTGCCACATTACTGTTTTCACAGTTACAGGAAGGGATTGCAGTGCAGTTTATGTAGAGAGGCTGTATGTGCACAGTGCACGTGGTGTTTGTGTGTGTCCCTTACCTTGTTCTGTGTTAGAGTTGGAGTGAGAGGCCATTCGTGGCAGTGTTGAAGCTGAACCATGACCGTTGGTGCTGGATTCTGGACCTGAAGAGTCCCAGTCTGCCAGTTTGGATGGCTGAAGGCCTGGGGGATCAGCAGGAGAAGAGGGAGAGAAGAAGTCACAAATGAGAGGCAGAGTGTGTTATAGATATAGAAAATAAAACAAAGCACCAGTACACATCGGAAACTAGCTTCAGCCATTATTTATCCAGATAAACACAAAGTTTCCATAGCTGTGCGTTATGCCGAGTCACACATCATAGATTTTTGAAAAAGAACCATGGATTCTGTATCATTTTTGCCTCCCTCGTTACTCATCATTTGTTGTTTTGGTTGACTGACCAAGACCCAGCCAGTGGCCATGCATGTCTGCAGACATCCACAGTTAGATGAGCCACAAAAGCATGGGGCTCTTGCAACTAGCAAGATTAGCATCATTTCAAAGACGGTAAATATATGAGGATTTTCATCGCAGTGCCTGTAGCCTGTAGTTAAATGCTCCCTCTCAAGAGGTGTTGTACAAATACGCCAACAAACGCACACAGATTTTGCGAACGAGAACTAATTGGGTTGGTCAGAATCCACACAGAATGTCAGTTCAACTGAAGGTTATGCGTTTGTTCCAACTGACCCATTTAAAGCGGCAGAAAAAGAACTGAGGAGAAAGCTCAACAAACACGCTTTAACAAACAGCAGGAAAACAAACAAACAGGACCAAAGATCCAGCTAGGATCTTATATAGCTAGGATATATAGATATAGATATATATATATATATAGATATATATATATATAGATATATATATATATATATATATATATATATATATATATATATATATATATATATATATATATATATATATATATATATATATATATATATATATATATATATATATATATATATATATATAGATATATATATATATATATATATATATATATATATATATATATATATATATATATATATATATATATATATATATATATATATATATATATAGTATATATATATAGTATATATATATATATATATATATATATATATATATATAGATATATATATAGATATATATATATATATATATATGCAGATATATATAGAATATATAGATATTAAGAACAGGATACATTTCAGTGGAGAATTAACACATGAAAAAAAAAGGACAAAGATTTTAAGCAAAGCATTGGCATATATATAGAAAGATGGAAAGAAAGGAAAGACAAGAAATGTAGAACTCCCTTTGCTCTAGACACGCTGTTGGCTGGGCCCAGACAGGCCCCCGAGGGGCCACTCAAAGACCAGCACAACCCCCAGGAGCCAGCCTGATACTATGCACAACGTCCCTGCTCGAGAAGAACTGGGAATGGGTGTATACTAAGAGCAGCTTCCTTTGTGCCCCCGCCCATCACCATCTCTCTTCTTCCCATACTGCAAATCAACTCAGCATGCAGAAATAATTGCGTGCAAAATCATGACAGACTAGGAAAAACCTGTTACTTTTACTTCCTGTATGTGGAATTGCTTTAAATAGGAAAACACAGGCTGGTGAGGAGGTGAGAGAGGGAATGAGGGAGGGGAGAGTCCCTTTTGCTGTTGTTTTGTACTGACTAATTTTAGTTTTCGATCATTCATTTTTAATAACATAAAGCGCACTGCTGGCCCACTATCCACTGGGGGACTGAGTTAGGGCTAAGAGAGCAAGTCTAGAGATGGAGCATCTGAGAAAAAAAAACACTGAGAAAGAAAATGGCATAAAGAACATTTTTGGGATGGGATATGTTGCTCTTGTGCTTTATTGGTTTGGCCAGACTTCGTTCCCTTCCATTACACAGCACACATGCTCCTGGAGTCTGTGGGGAGAGGGTGCTGGTGTAACAACAGCTTACTCTAAACAGTCTCTCAAACTTGATTTTAAAAGAAAAAAAGAAGAGTGGCACAAAGAGACATATAATAATAAAAACGGTTTCAAAAACTGGTTCACTCACAGCAAAACATATCAAAAGTTCTTCAGAAAATACAAGGAGACGGAAGAAAGAGTTTAAAGTTCAGGCTCAGCAATACACGGTCAAAACACAGCATCCACGAGGTAACTAGCTACCTTCTGAGCTCAGAGTGACATCACAATCAGCATGTGTCCCAGACTCCTCTGCTCCTGCTGGAGGCAGGACAGTCTTGTCACATTTCCATAAAAAAAAACAATAAAAAAAACATACCCAACTCCATGATGACATTCACAAAGAACACACATGGAATAGTAGTTGAGGACTCTTTACTATTGGTTTCCTTACATATTTGTGATCTGAAAATGTAAGCTTCATTTTTTTAACTCTGCTGCTGAGTGATCTGATGCAGACTCTGCAATCGCTAAATTTAGCGGAAGAAAAAAAAAAGACAGACATGTAAAAAAAGACAGAAGGGACAAATCGAAGACCTGCTTTCAAGTCAGAGATCTGAGTCATGGCCAGAAAGGAAAAGGCTTGGGTTAAGAGGTGAAAGGCTGCCGACAGGGTGTTGTCTCTGGCTGCTCACCTGTGCCGGCCTTGCTCTGTGGGTCGTTGGCTGGAAGGGTGGCAGTGCCGTCCGGGTAGGCTGGTTTTACAAGCAGGTCGTGCCTCACTGGGCCCCTGGGCATGGTGGACGACTGGATGTATGGGCCAACCGCCGCCACACGAGACGGACCTGACTGCTGTCCAGCTTGGCCATCAGAGGGCACCTGTACAGTGAATGGGTAAAAAATAAAGAGGAGGCTGTTAAGAGTGGCAAAGGTCAGTGAGAGTAATCTATAAGATCTTGTATTACAGCAGAGAGAGAGAGAGAACACACTGTTCAGACACATAAACTAATAGATAACAAAATGGTAACCAAAACCTAAACTGATGTTTTTTATTGATACAAAAAACCATTGAGAGGAGTATCAAAGTCTAAGTTATTATAGCTATATAACACTAAACGTCTATAGCAGCCCTATATTTTTAGATAATATGATAGATGAAAAATAGGGAGACAACTTTCATATTCTTACATTATTGACACTAGGGAGGCTAAACAGTAAACTTTGGCCTGAGGGTGGCGCCAGAGTGGGCTATAATGCTACTCAAATCACAACGATTTAATCTGGTCAGTGTGGAAGTGTTCGAAGATTTGTAAGGCAGTCTTCTTAATTTTCCTAAACTGTGGATGGTGCTAGCAGAATGGGCATTACAGTGAGACACTGGTGAGATTTTTTTAGGTTTACATGTCATAAAGTGACGTCTGGGACAAGTGGAATTTCAGGTCATGTTTCTCTGAGGACCATGGATCTCTATAAATGCAACAAATTGGCAATCCACAGAGATTTTAAATATTCATACACTCTCATTTTGTTAGCAGCATGGTGCTTTTTTATTTTTTAAACATGCAATGGAACATCATGCAGTGATTTTAATCCACACTGGCAGTACAGCCTCTTAAATCATGTAGCTTAATTTAAGGCTTAATTATAGAAATCTTGAAGTTAGAAGATATTAACTTTGTCACATATACAACATCTTACAGAAGACATGAAATGCCAATAAACAGACTGATTAACATTCACTTCAAACCTGGGTTAAGTACATAAACCATCTTTCAAAAATACAGCTCAACCCCTGGACAAAAACCTACAGCTGATTTCATTATGACAAGCTGTCCCTTTAAAACAAGATAAATATGGCTCCCTTTGCCCATCACGAGTCTGAAGCAAAAAAGAACTAATAGAATCGGATGTGTCAAGTCATACTGAAGAAATCAAATCAGAAAGAAAAGGGACACCGCTCCAATACTAGTTTAGTTACCTGAGGATGAGTGTCTTTTGAAGCCCTCTCTTTACCAGGATAGCCATTCTTGAAAAAAACAAAAGCACAAACATGCAACAGCAGTTCAAAATACGAAATAATTCCCTTTTTCCAATCTAATATGAGCCTTTTCTAAGTGTTTCCTGAACTATGCCACTAAGATGTTGCAGGATGACTCTAGGCTGGCAGCTCTCAGACTACCTCTCTTCAGTCAGTATGCTTATGCGTGCTTGTTGGGTGATGTCAGCCAGACACTTGCTGTTTGGTTGGAGGAGAGAGCAGCTTGGATGGAGTGAGTGTCTTTGTGCTAGTGTGAAAAAGGCCTACTCATTATGATTCCAGGCAGGGTGTGGGTAAATCACCTCTTCACTAAGGCCTATTCAAGCCTGCACATAACCTTTCTCTGTTCTGTTCCTATTTTATTATATATGTCAAGGGAACATCAAAGAGAAGTTGGGCATCTTTAAAGTTGGATAGGGTGCAGGTTGCTACTTTATCTAAAAGGCTTCCAGCAGAGCTTCAGAAGAATATATTAATTCATATCAATTTTCAATATCAATTCTTTTTTATATTTTATGTTTTAACTTATAGGTCACTTTAGATCTTGTAAAGTAATGCAGAGTAAACATGGCATGCTGCAAACTAAGAAGGCTATTTTTTGTATCTACAACACAGAAGAAAAAAAACCTGATGGCACTGAATACAAACCACTTTATGATTTGAGGTGACAAAGTTACAAATCAGTATTATATAATGAAAAACAAGCGATGAGGTAAATTGGTTGAATGTTAATTTGGTTGAAAGAAAGAAAGTTAATGGCGAAGGCCAATAAAACACCTTAATTATGTCTGAGAGGAAGTCGACCTGATCAGGGAAACATAATTAAAGAAAGGACTGCTTAGAGGACAGAGTAAAATGGCTCACGTTAACTAAGAGGGTAAACACAGAAAATCATCCATCATCCAAGCAGAATGTTTATGTATTCTTTTTGGCCACCCTTACATCTTTGCTATCCCGACACAAGCATTCAACATCAAGCAGTAAGCATGTTAATTTTTCTTCCTTCGTCTCTGTTGACTCTTATTTACATTCCCATGGCAACCTGTGTTGAAAACAACTCCTAGAAAGGAGAGAGAGGTGCAGAGGAGCAGCGAGCAACCAGGCAGCGAACTCAGAGCCAAAACTTATTTTGGCTCCTAGTTACCTATTAGAGCTAGTACAAACACTGGATTATTGAGATTGCTCATTTCTAGTATGGGTTAAATCCAGTCATGTATTTTATTATAAAATGTGTTTTGAAAAGGCCATGGTTTTTAGTTAGATGGTTGTTTGCCTTAAATCAACTGATTATTCGCTCTTTCCTGTTTCTGTGCAGCCAGAAAAGATAACATCTCCTCTGACATTCCTGCCCTACTGAGATGTCAGCCTGCACTCATTACTCCTCTCTCATATTCAGAAGTTGTTTCTGCCAAATGGGACTGAAAAGACATCCGAGTGAAGAAGTGGGAGTGTAAACTCAGAAGCAACTCTGTGACATGCTCAAAACAATGATCAAACCCCACGAGCTATCTCAGACGGAGAGATCGAAGAACGGAAAAAGACGAATAGGAGTGGACTCCTTCAAGTGAGGGGCTCACTAGGTTTTCCCACACAGAAGATAGTGAGGTTAAGGAGCCTTACATTGGCATGGGTGAGCTCTGAATGCCAGGGAATCTGAGGCTTCCGGAGATAAAGAGAGACACAAACAGCCTTTATTATGTGGCCACTAGGGGGAGCTCTGATCAAAACTATTTCCATCACTTATTTGCAGATATGAATAATAGTGGCTTGACAAATTTAGTTAGAAAGTCACAATAACAATTAAAGCTACGTGAACACAATACACAAAATATAAAAGTTAACACCTGAGGGGGATCTGAATCAGGTTTTGTGATTGTGTTTATGTTATTGTGGTGTGATAATACTTACAGGCAAGTTCTCCTTCTGCTGCAGTGCTGCCTTCTTCTTCCACAGCCGATCTCGGAGCTCACCGATCCGTTTGTCCATGGCAGCCACCTCCAGGTTGCGCTTGTTCAGGCCCTCTCTCTGCTGCTGCAACTTAGAGTTTTGATCGTGGTTGAGCTTGTTCCTCAGCTGACCACCATGAAGGACAAGACATTAGGACAAAGAGAAGTTAGTGCAACATTTGTGCTCATTAAAACAAATACCGTCTTTGGAGCTCAATTTTGTTGTTGTGTTGAATTCTATCTTGTCAATTTTATTTCTGCACACCTGTAGCTCCTTGTAGAGGCGGTCTAGTTCAGCCACAGAGCTCTGGCTGTCATTGTAGTTGTCCATTTTGCCATTTTTGAGCAACTCCAGCTGTCGGCTAAGCTCCTCCACCTTGGACGCAGCCATCACTAGTTCTCTCTGCTTCTGCTGGAACAGGTTGTTCATCTGCTCTATTTCCTCCACTGGAGAGGGAGAGGCATGAAGACAAGAGTGAGGTGGGGAAAGGGAACCACAGGTAGAGAGAAGGTGTGTGAAGATGATGGAGCCGGGGAGGTGAGAGACCTCCAATCATTAATTCACTAAGTCCATGAGCTTTACCCAGTTTGCCATTACTGAGGCGCTTCTGCTCCACTTGGCCCTTGAGGGCCCGGACCTTCTTGAGCCGAGTTTCCTGGTTCTCAATGTTCTCTCGGAGGCGCTGCAGCTTCTCCTGCTCCGAGGCCTGCTGCTGCTGACGCTGCTCCTGCTGCTTCAAGTAGCGCAGCCGCTGCTCCTGAAGAGACAAAAGAGAGGAGACAGGGAGAATAGAGGAAAATTCAGAAACATAATTAGACATATTCCTGTTAACTTTCATTTATGAGTAATCCATGCTATCCTCAACAGTTGCTGTCCAAGTGCCCTCAGGCAAGGCAACTACCCACTCTGGTAAAAGGTTAGGGGCTAGCATTAAAAGGGCTGATGTAAGAATATGATTCCCGGGCGCCCAGATAGCTCAGTTGGTAGAGCAGGCGCCCATATAAAGAGGTTTACTCCTCGACGCAGCGGGCCCGGGTTCGACTCTGACCTGCGGCCCTTTGCGGCATGTCATTCCTCCTCTCTCTCCCCTTTCATGTCTTCATTAGAGTGTGGATCGGGCCGCATTTTTCTGTCCGAGCCCGGCCCGCGTCCGACAGGTATTACGATATTAATGTCCGAGCCCAACCCGAGCCGGACACAGTTAAAATCTTGTTTTTTTCTCATACCAATGACATATGCATTTGTTTGTGTGGAAAGCCTGCTTTTATTCGGAAATGTCAACAGATCAGCGCACACGGGGCAACAAGCGCACCTACATAATAAGCTTTTTAAAATTTAAAATGTTCAATGCCTTATCGCGCTGATGTGACCAAGCCCAACCCGAACATCATTGCTAAATATCTGTCCCGTCGGGTACCATCGGCCCGGTTCGGGTATCCATCCTCTAGTCTTCATCTGTCCTGTCAAAAATAAAGGCTGAATATGCCCAAAAAAATAATCTGAAGAAAAAAAAGAAAAAAGGAATATGATTCCCCCTGTACTTTAACTGCTCCTGCAGGCTGTTAGGAATGCTTTTTATATTAACATACCTGGTTAAATAAGGGTTAAGAAAGCATTCTGTGGAGATAAACAGTGTTAAACTTTTAAAATCAATAATAAGTCTTGAACTATGACGCAGTGTTATACACCCGTCAGAGCTCTCCCAAACAGGTTCTAAGAGAGCACAACACAATCTCTTTTCAGGAAAAGTACCAGGTGATGTGTGCTGATGGTAATTCCTGTTGTTTACTTGACTTGTATGCAAATGTACATGACTGCTTGAAGCTACATTCCTTGGAATGCTACATTATCCTCAGGCAACAGTTGCTTGGATCAGAAATCTAAAGTGGGTCAAGGACACAGGTTGCAGCCTGCAGGACATATCTAAATACATTTATAAGAAATAAAATAAGTAAAAACTTTTTTTTTTAAAGCTATCTTAATACAGTACATACTGTATATGGATCAGCAGAACGGAAACATTTTAACGTGCCTTAGCAGGAACAAAAAAATGCATAGGAGGAAAAATGGTCAGCCAAGTATTTAATTATATCACGCCTGTTTGCTGCCTTTCCCACCATCCTGAGGAGGCTGAGAAGCACATCCTAAGCAAGAAAAGACATAGACATCTTTTAAATACCAGATGAGTCCTGCACAGTGAGAATCGAAGGCAGCCAGCTGTCTCAGGCTTCTCAAATTATAAACACTACACCTGCAGCCATCCACAAGTCATCTAACCTGTCTATCACAACTACCACATGCACTCTTAGCATCTTTATTGCCGTAAGTACACTAGACTTGTTTAATACCTTTGTTATGTGTACCATCTCCCCACTTTCGCCCAATAACCCCCTCTTTAATCTTGCTCCATTATTTTGTCTCTCCTCCTATGGCTTTGACTTTGATCTCCGCCACTTAAACCTCCTCATCCCCTGTATCTACCCATCTCTCTACCAGTCCCTATCTCCCCTTTCATCTTGCACTCCGTCTTTATGCACCTTGGAAGCAAGGAGCTGTTGTTGAGCTTCTATTTGTTGCTGCTGTCTGGTAGCCATCTCTTGCAGTTCGGTCAGCGTCATGTCCATCCGGGGTGTCGCCACCTGGGCATGGATGAATAGAGGGACAAAGGACAAAAGACAACACATTCAATCCAGTGTTGTAATACACATTCTATCAACAGTCATTTAAAGTGGAACTATTACGCTTTTCTGTATTTTCTGTCATATCTATAATGTTATAATGTCAGATCTTCATGTTAAATGTGGCTCAAATAATGAGGTAAACGTATTTCAGAGAAATCCCCGTGAGCTAAAACGTTCAGATTTCCAACTGTTCTGAACGCTCTGGCTTCAACAGTTTTTTCTTTCTGCTAAGTGTTACGCAACTACACGCCGGCCTTTTTGATTGGTCATCTGCTCCAGGCAGGAACTACTGAAATGTTTTTTTAAGCTACTACTGCTACTGTTGCATGCTGTAGTTACATGCTAACGGCAGTAAAAGATGTAATCTTGGCTGCCAATGTTGTTAAATTCTCCTGAATTCCAGGTCGCATTACTCCTGTCCACTGCTAACTACAGTAGCTGTATGCTAATGCCAGATAGCTATAATCTTGGCGGCCAATGTTGGTCATTTCTCCCCCCAATTTCAGGGTTAGGGTCGCATTACTGCCAAAACATGTCCAGTTGTGTAGTACTTGGTTTAGAAGCTTTATCTGTGATTTTTTATGTTAAAAAGTGCTGCTCCATTCCATTATAATCTAACTTTAGCTACTGCTAAATATTGGATAGCTACATGTTAACACCAGATTGGCTGATAATGTTAGTAATTTCTCCCATATTTTGGGTCACATTACTGCTGGGACATGTCCGGTTGTGTAGTATTTGGTTTAGAAGGCTTTATTGGTGATTTTTCACGGTACAAAGTCCTGCTATATACTCCGTTGCACTCAGTCTCAGGCTCTGGAGTGAAACAACGGTGGAGAATCAGAGACTCGCGGACATGCCCTGACCAATCAGAGCAGACTGGGCTTTTTCTGGAGGGCTTAAGAGACAGGCGCTCCAACAGAGTGTCTCATACAGTGGGTGAATACAGTAACAATTAAGTGTTTTTTGAACATTAAAGCATGTAAACATGTTCTAGTAGAATCTCAAAAAACAAGTATGAACCTGAAAATGCTATATTATTATTATAATAATAATAATGATAACAATAACAACAACAACAACAACAACAACAACAACAACAACAACAACAACAACAACAACAGGTTGACTTTAAGGTCTAATACAAGACAACAAGTCTAGCCTTGAAGTCAAAAATGCAAAAGCAGCAACAGACAAAAACATGTCGCGACATTAGTGGGGAAATCCCTTTACTTTTCTATTCAAACCCTTAAAAGAGGACCAATGTAGGCCTTTTTGTGATTTTAGAATTCATAGCAGCACATTTATTCTCAACTGACATTCTCAACTTCATAATTATTTAAACAGTCATGTCCATGTTATCATGCACTGATACATTTTTCATTCGCATTTATACACTGCAGGGTGTTTTTGAATTGAATTAATTAGTTCCCCTCAGCAAATCATCAAGTTGGCTTGTTGTTCAGTATAAAGAAACAACAAACTAGGTCACAAAATGTATGTTAATAATAAAAATATATGACCTACATGACAGGAATGAAAGAGGTGGTGGTGATGCATCAAAACATCCACTACTTGCAATGAGCCAGGGAAGCTATGACTGTAATTCTGTTATTCCAATGAGGTGCAGCAAAAAGTCTGTGTAAATGAGTTCCAGGGCTTTTGTTCTTCTTTGATCAAAAAATAAAATAACTGAGTGTGCTAAAGTATGAATAAGGTGTTGTCAGTGCTTTACTGGCTCAGGTAAAATATTTCATTAGGTTAAAGAAGAAGTATAGAAAGTTTTTTTCTTAACAAGATTCAATATTCAAATATTTATTACAATTTCAATTAAATATTGATTGGAATTTGTCTATACGTTTGTGCTCGGGGTGGACAAAAAAAACAATAAAAATAGATCAACAGAGACATATCAAAGAGTAGATAAAACATTTGTCAAAAACAATGGAAGCATCCTGCTGAACGCATTTGAAATTGTCTAAAAAGAAGACAAACTCACCCCATTCTCCATTCTTCTGTCTGGGGGACCCTTCACTCCATTCCTCTTCTGCTCTGAGCCTCTTGACCCACCTGAGTAACCAACACAATAGTAGACTTCATCAGACATCACAATCTACTGTCGAGCTTCATCTAAGGCTACTGCCTCAGTTTAGTCCAAACCATGAAACAGCATTGGCCTTTGCGGACAAATGAAAAAAGTGAAAGTGAAAAATTAACTGAAATGATAAAAGAACTTCCCCATGCCTTTTTGTCTGTCACTTTTCTGACAAAAAAGGGTACACACTGTATAGCTGTATCTAGACTTGCTGCAGAGGATGGTGTAGATCAGTAGACAGCTCGACAAAACTGGCACTGGCTAGTGCTGAATGATCTTAGCTCCTCTGGGAAACAACTAGGATCAGTGCTCTTTGTGACTTGCCATAATCTCAGGATTTAACCGAATACATAACCATCTGGCATGGGTCCCACAATCGTGTGTGTATGTGCTTGTCTGTGTACATGAATGCACTTACTGTATATCCAACCATGCTACTGGCATTTGACAGCTAAGGGATGGAGGGGGTCTGGCAATCCAGATCACAACCTTAAAGTCTTGGCCCACAACCAAAGCCCTTTAGCTTGCATAATGGTTTTAGATGACCCTTGACATACAATACCACATCTTAAATACATGCACTGGTTATGTGTTGGTGTGAACATAACACCATGCTAAAATTCACAGTCACATTGAGTGTGAGATTACTTGGCTAGCTCAATTGAGCAGAGAATACTGTACATTTTGTCCTTTCACCTGGTGAGAAAGAACATGCCGGCACAGCATCAGGAAGTGTAAACGTTTAAATGACTCATGACAACAGGACTGAGTACATCAGTATTTCCATAAATAATATTAACACCACAGAAACAGGAGACCAAATGCACCTGTCCTTAAAAAATAAATACAGCAAAAAAATAAATAAAAATATAAATTAAAAAAAAGGTAATAAACCACTGTGTTGCAAACACTGAGCTAAGTTAATAGTGTGGGAAAAAAGAGCAGGCTAAGATAACAGGAAGGGAAAACAGCCATCTAATCCCTTGGCCAGACTCAAGCTGTGAGGGGTAAAAAGGCTTAGTTACGCAACTAGGGGCTGAGAGGATAGCGCACGACCAAAATACTAGAGTTTTCTCTGTTCCTAAGAAAACTGAAAAGTAACAGGCTTATGGCGATGTGACTGGGACAGCCTGGCCTTTAACATTACTGCTAAATAAGGCTTTTTCAAGGATTTGAAGCCTGCTAATATAAAACGCTTTCCTGAATAAAGGCAGTCTTTATAGTACCACCTCCAGACCTCTGTAGTGTAAGAGGAGAGGTTGTCTGGGTCATTCTCAGCCTCAAATGAGCGGTTAATGTACATTTCCTTTCATGAATCCTTAACGCCAGAGTGGATGTGTGTACGTTTAGAAGCTGCAGGCATCTCTGGAGTTTACTACATTGGTGTCAAATGTCTTTTCTCTGAGGATTGCCCTCTTTCAAACCCTGACTCTGAAGTGAGAGAAGTGACCATAGAAACCCTTGCTTCCGCTTCACTATCTGTTGTTTGTGCGGTTGGGCTGTGTGTAGGAGACGGACACCTACCCGATTCCCTGCTAGGGGCTCGATTGTGACGCAGGAAGAAGCGCACCTCGGCCCTGTGTTGTCCCCATCGTTGGAGCACATCCAGCATCCTCTCCCCGTCACCTACAGCTCGTTCTGCAGACAGAATACATATATGCGTCAGCACTTAGGTGTGAGATAAAGACACACCCATAAACTAAATATTGATTTTTTTAATATTTAATTTGGCAAGGTTAAAACACGACAATACCAATGTAGGGCAAGTGTGCATATAAGGTTTGCTTTGTAAAATTACGTTCAAGCACTAGCCTGACACTACCGACCTACACTAAAGGGGATTTATTTCACCAGCAGCATCTGCATGTAGTTGATCTTTCTGAGTAATGACCTCAGGGAAAACAACTGTGATGTGTTGTCAATTATTCAAGCTGGTACTGAGCCAAAATGCTCATCATCCATTCCTCAGACATTTTTTTCAGCCTGCTTAAGATCACTTCATTACACAAATAGACTGACACATTACAGTCAAGTAGAGGTCAATAAGACTGATCTATTATAATGTCGTGACTGCAAAACAAATCAGTAATAACTGTAATATTCGGGTTATTAAAAGCTTTACATCTAAATTTGATGCAAAATGTCACTGCTGTGTTTTCAAGGAGAATCAGCAGTCTCCCTCTGTAGAGAGAAATGGCTGCAAAATGAGACAGACAATCTTTTCAGACTACTTGTGAAAGTACTCGAATACAATAATTGGCACTTTCTTCACTCTTATGGCAGCATCACCATGGAAACAGCTACAAAACCTGGCTCCTTGAATTTTGATTCTAAATACTTCCTGACTCTCAGAGATGGGGGAAAAGGGGGAAGGCATACAATCTCAACCCCCCCTCCTGCCACCTGAGAGACGTCTGGGTGCTTGTGTTTGTCACAGTGATTATGGGCTCTACTTCATTTGCATTGCAGACCCAAAAGAGATAAGCCCTTCAAAAGAGCAGTTGACCACAAAGCTAATCTCCATATATGGTCTACTTCAGAAAAGCAATTTCTCTCCAATTAAAAAGGAAGAAGACAAATAAGTCTCTGCAGAATGACTCCTGTCCCTTGGGATACATCCATATTCCACAACCAAAACACCATGTGACTGAAAATCTCTTCATTGTGTATAGATGGATCAGGGTAACACTGGATGAACTGGCACTGTAACTCACCAGATCCACGCCACATCTCAGACAGGTGGCAGTCTGCTTCCCCCGGCTCCTTGCACAGCTCCACCACATCCCGGCACAGCGTCTCCGGGGTAACGGGAACCTCAGTAAAATGCTGGTCATTGTTACTGAGGTACACTGTCAGGAACATCTGGGACAGCGGGAGGAAGAGACAGGTAAATTTGACAGAGAAGTTAAAGAATAACACAATAGTGTGTGTGTGTGTGTCTAGCACTTTACAGACATGGAATACGTAACATTGCGGTCATTCACACAGGTAACTTTACATTAATGTTCCGTACGACTTTATTCATACACATGACTGCACAACTAAAACTTGTTTTGCCATTGAAGCCCAAGTGAACCTTAAATGTTACTTGGTCCCACCTAGTAAGATTGCTGTCATGACTTTTGCGTTAAAGTGTCGAGGGTTGTTATTCAAACATCAGAACGACATGCTAAATTGTTGTCAGATTAACGCAAAGTGGTGCATGTCTGAAAGGGGCTACATAAAGCAGTATCCGTTTTCCTCATTCCTCTGAAATCAGGGACCAGCTCCAAGAATTCCATTTCACCCCACACCATCTAACTGCTAACTAGCGCTGTCACCACTGTGAGAGATCGGACCCCCCAAACACACATTCTCTCTCTCTCTCTCTCTCTCTCTCTGGACAGACCACTAAGGACTCTGGAGATGCTGGATTTATATGTCAGTGTGTGATTAACAGATAGTAGAGACTGGTTTAGGACTATCCAGGAATGGACTATCTTAATGAACACTGAAGTGGAATGTGAAAGCCTTCAGCTACGGCAGAAGTAAATTAATAAAATGCATCGACACTGAGCAGAAAATTGAGCTGTCAAACAGCAAGCATCCCAAAAGCTGGCATTCCTGTCAAATTCCAAACTAAAACTATGGCAGCTTCCGTTTTGCTTAAAAACATTTTAAAGAAATCCTGAAATCAATACTTACAGGATATAGTTTATCTTTATAGTTACGATAGGCGTTGGGAGTCCAATTTAATAAAAGAAAGAAGGCTTATAATAAACTAACGCCTTGATAGTCAATATGAAAATACACATCTGGGACTGAAATGTCATATTCTGCCTATGTGATACTCTAAAACCTTTACAAACACTGGTAGTAAACATGAAAGTAAAAAAATGGTGTCTCTGTGCAATCATACACAGATGCTTAAGAGGCTTTTAGGGCCGTGCTGGAATATGCTCCCATCTGTAATCTGATTACACGAAAGGAGAGTGAGAGCTTTGATAAGGCCGTAACAAAAACAATGTTAAGACATGACACAGGTGTCCTGGGGCATGGCATGAGTTGAACCTTTCCGTTTTAGCACAATGTAATGTCTTCACAGGGACTTTAAAAGTGCTCCAATTAAAAAGCAGCAGGCCAAGAACTAGAATTACCTGGAAAGTGTATAATTGTTAGAATATTATTGTTTGTGTCCTAAACCTCCGGGTTGGACCGTCAGGTTTATCTATTCTCAGCAGGCTGCCGTGAACGGCCGTGCCTACGGGGGCCATGGTGGGAACATCAGGTCAGCAGGGTCACGAGCACAAAGGACTTGGGGGGCGAGCATGCAGAGCAGCTGCAGCCATGGTGCAGAAACAAAAGTATTTGAGTTGCTTTTGAACTGTGTGGTGCACCGAGCAAAAGCACAGCAGGCTCAAGATAAGTGGCTTTATCCCCCTGTTCTTCTTCAAATGAAGCTTACCGAGTGAGTGGGCAGGTGACACGTTTCCTCTACATACACAACCAGAAAAGGTTAGTTTTTTTTCCACAGCGATGTGAAGGTGGGAACAGGAGGTAGTGGTCTGACTCAGAGGACCTGAATCAACTGATTTGTTACATAGAGATGTAAATGAAAGATCCTTATCAATAGAGCGGATCAGCAGTGAGTCATCCTTGTTAGTAATCTACGGTACAAAAAGCTGTAAACAGACATTGCCCCTGGGTTCCTCAATGGCCGTAGAAGATCTAACAGCTCTGTGGTGAAAGACCACCATGGAGAATAAAGCCAAAACTATGACTTTTCCTTTACTGTCTGCTTATAGGAATAGTTTTACCATTTGTGGTATGTAGCTGAGAACTAAGCGGATATCAGTTAACATAATAAATTACACTGTCAGGGCCGTTAATTAAAATAAAACCTCAACTGGCATCAATTTAATCTAGCCTGCCTTTAGCAAAACAGCCATTCAGAGATCAGGGCAGAGCAGCTGACATCATCACAACTTCTCAGAAATGTAGGACGTTCAAATGACCCTGTTAATATTTGGAGAGTGAAAGAGAAACAACAGAGCGAGGGGGGGAGTGGGAGAGAGCAGGACTGAAAGACCGTGAGGAGACAGGACACATCGATGGGAGGGGAAAGGAGTCTTGGGGGTTGCAATGCCTACACTGAAAGCCAATTCACTTCAGCACTAAAGTTAATGATCCAGGGCCACTACCTGGTCCGAGCCTTGATCTAGATGAGTTAGCACTTTGCTGCTGACCTTCATCCACCTAATGCATGTGGCCCACTGCTAAGATATCACACACACATGTGCAACATATACATTGGGAACATTAAAAGATGCAAAATAGTGTTAGGTAATACATTATTATTTATTTATTTGTATCTCCTATTAAGGTAGTCATATTAGAAAGATATATTCTTAAACACTGTTTCATTATACACAATATTGCTTTTGGAATTAACACAGCAGAGGGTCCACTTTCCATTATTAAAAGACCAGTGTGTGTGTGTGTGTGTACACTACTGTGTAACTACACAACTTCACATGCAATTCTTCATGTAAAAACAGATACATTACAGTATATCGATATGAAGAAAAAGTCTCCATATTGCCCAGCCCTACTGCAGAGCCTCTGCTAGCTTGATTAAGGGGAACTGCCTAAAGTGTTCTACCTACACAGACAGGTGAGAAGACTGCCCCTGACTCCCCATTTTGACTCAGCCAAACAACTTGAGTCCATAAATATACAACAGCAAATACAATTAAAACAGCTCAATAACAACCTGATAGGCCTATTTATAAAAAGCACAACAGCTCACCAGAAAGCATTGTCTTAGGTAGCCTTATACAACCAGGAAGCTGAGTGGCACCAATTTAGTTTGCATATGACAAAAATATGCTACACTTGCCTTCTGTCTATCAGAGTGGATGACAGAAGCAACTGCTGAATTGCACTTCCTGCCTACCTGAGACAAGGTAAAGAGATCGCCCTGGAGAAGGGGAAGGGGACGAGTTGCCTCTGCTGCTGCGGTCCACTATTAGAACGATAAATTTATAATTCCATCACAGCATAAGCTAAGTCAAATCTGTCTCTCAGGGTTTGGGAGTGGTGCGACAGCTCAGAATTGCAAACTGACAATTACAGCCGGTGCCAAGAAACGTGGCTGCCCACGCTGCAGCCTGTACTGTAGATATTCCCAAAGCAGAGCAGCTATAAGGCTAGGTCATTGGGGCTATATCTCAGGGATTAAGTTAATCCGCTATATAAAAATATAGCCTTTAAACAGACTACTGGCTCAGTATTACAATAGTAAGCTTAAATGCAATAGCCTGCAGCTAGGCCACAGCCACTATGCCTTAAGTTTAAAAGAGAATATCCTTGTGGGTAACCAAAGGGCCAGGAGTATGCAGGTGTTCATTCTCATAACCAGATCTCACAGTTAAGTGCCTGGTTTATGGTGCTTAAATCTATAGAATTAGGTACTGTAGTGAGTTGGGTAGAACAAATAAAAACTACACACAGTCTTGAGAGTCAATGGCCTATGCTTAAGAACATATGTTCTAGATAAAACAGATAGGAGTGTGTGTGTGTGTGTCTCTCAGAGATGAAAGGCTGTAACATCAAACCCTCAGACAAGACACTGAACACATCATAGAGAGAGAGACTGACTGCAGCTGGCAGCACCTACTTGACCTGCCCTGTTGAAAAGGGCCGAGAGGTTGAGAAAGAGAAACGTGACGAAACACAGATATACTGTAACGGTTGTTCTCGGATATTGCATTGAAACATGCTTCTTTGTCAATGTACTGTACAAAGTTAAATAAGATGCAGTCCCTGTAGGGAAGTGCAGGACTATTTTGCAATACAATGTAAACTGATAAGATATCTACTACAAAGCCTACAGCCCCATAAGATGCTGATTTGGCCCTTAAATGTGTAATTTGGATCCCTTCTCCCATTAAAGCCTGTGGGGCCCTGAAGCAGATGCCATTGATTGCAGGTCTGAGCAGAACAGGCTTTTCAAGGATCCATAGTTGTTTAGACAGAGGACTCGGAGATGACTTGAGTTTAAAGATCAACACTGTACCCGTAGCCAATTACAGGAAGGAATGCTGTGGTGGTGTGCCTCTGTGTCACTCCCACTGATCATTCAGATAACGAACGTGCACTGCAGCAATAGAGTTGTCCAAGGAAAATTAAAAACAAGTTAAGAGAATATTTTTGACGATGTTACTTCAAGCAGGCCGAGTAGCATATCAATCCCTGTGTCCCACCTTGACAATCCACTCTCTCCTTGTGAGGGTCAATTCTACGGTGTCTCAAGATCGTTGTCTAAATGCAATTGGTCCCATATTGAGTTAAGAGTGATCAAAACTGTCTGCCTCTGCAGTTTCCCATTTCCAAGAATAGACAAACCACAAGGGATTGTACTGTAATGGAATTACTCTGCAATATCAGGATAACAATCAAATGAAAGCCCACCCTGTTACTAAGAATTCACATCAATACAACTAACAACACCCACAGCAACAATGGCGTTTAAAAAAAAAAAAAAATCCAATTAGATATCCTTACTGATGTTCCCTGTAACATCAGCAAGTGGCTCATTTTCTACTAATAAATAGTGCTTCAATTTGGTCTGTTTTGGTCTGTTTTTCAGTACTCAAGTCAGAACCACAACATGTTTGATATTTATACACTATATATTTTAACACAATTTAACACTATTTCAACTACAGGGGTCTTTCGAACCACCCGACCCCCCACCCGTCTATGGGCCGGTTGTCATAGCGTTGCACGAGTCTGTGTAATCTCAAACAGAGAACATGTAAACCCATGCATATTATACTGTGTTGCTGTGGTCCCTGGTAGACTGCCTGCTGATAAAAGGGTTAACCCTAATTTGACATTAACACCAATTTGGTAAACCTGCATTATGCTTCAATATCTAACAGTGTTAATGAATACTGTGCAAAACACTCTGATTAAGTTACAGTTTAATATACATCTACATTTTATAAATAGCAAAGTTGTTCTGACTATACCCCTGCTTTGGAAGAGCATGGGCATAGTCCGATCAAATGAGGCAGAGTGTCAGACAGGATTGATATAACACTCTGGGATTGACTACCCCATATACACAACATCTGATCTAATGCCTAGGGGAGAAACGGGACGACTGGGCAAGTGGACAGCGTGAGGCAGGGTCACAGCAGCGGAAGATAACAGGGGCTATGTCTTTGACCATTCCTGAAGGGGTCTCATCTGAGGGCTGCCATGCCTTCTGTCCACACACACACTTTCAATTACACGTATTGCTGTGGTAAGCGAACAAGTCAACTAGGTCTTGTTGAGGGAGTGAGTCACCTCTGAGTCTGATTACCGCAAGTTTGTAAGACACTGCAGCATTATCTTCCTGTGTGAGCATCTCCGTTCTCCCTGCCACAGCTTCAAGAGTTGACACAGTTCCAGCATAGCAGTCCTTCAAAAAGGCAAGGCAGCAGAAAACTCCCTTATGGCTTTATGCATTATTCCTCTTCATCTCACTCTCACTTTCTTTATGCTGCATTCAGGGGGATGAGGGGGGCGAGGGAGGAAAGGTCAGGGGTAACAAAAAGGAGAACGCTGGCGGAATCAGAACGCACAGTAGCCTCATTCAGCTGCAACATTTAGAAGAAAAAAAAACAAGCAGCTTTTACAACACACTGAAGCAGCAGCGAGCTGTGACTCTTCCATCAGGACAACCTCTACTCTCCGTCTGCATTGCAGTCCTTAGCCTATCAATTTATGATCTGCATCCTGCGTTCCTAGTCTACGTGATGATACCGTTCCAACTTGTGCTTATCTGAAAGATAAGGGAAATGACAGTCACAATGAAGTAGAAGGGAGAGGATGTATCCTTTTTCCCAAGCCTTCTTGACAGTTAGATGAAGTAATTCAGAGTAACAACAAGGCAAATTGGAGGCTATTACAGATCGTCAACACAGGCTAAAATTATCCAAAGTGCTTTCGTTAAATGGAATACCATCTTTTATCAACACTTATCTCATGAGGGAAACTAGAAGCCAAGAGTTAGCGATTCAAAATGTGGCAGACACACTAATTGGCTTCCTAATATAAATGCAGGCTGGATGATGCGTTGTGTGCCGTTTAATCCGTCATATGCAAAATACACTTTGGTGAAGCAGGAGAGTGGGTAATTGAAGAGACAGAGTACAAAAGCCCTTTTCCAATGCAGGAACCTTTCCAGAAACCTTTTTGGGACTCAGGAACC
This sequence comes from Perca fluviatilis, assembly GCF_010015445.1. NCBI lineage: Eukaryota > Metazoa > Chordata > Actinopteri > Perciformes > Percidae > Perca > Perca fluviatilis. The sequence goes on along the minus strand of NC_053130.1, from coordinate 17,136,532 downwards.
TTTGTCACCTTTTGACCAGAGGAACCAGGATCTAAATTCAGATCCAATAGTTTCTGTCCCCACAAAACCCTGGACAAGTGGTGTAACTCACAGAGCAGTAACTACTGGTTTCCAGTAGTATCAATATAAGGACTACAAATTCTTAGATGTAAATAAATGTCAAAATACATTTTTAACAAAAGCTATATAGCAGAAAAAAACATCCATTCAAACATCAGAGTCGCACTGCAGTCAATTAGACTATTAAGAACATTGTAACAACTTGGTTGTTGTCTCTTGCAGAGAAAACTGCTTTCTGTTATCAGTCTAATTCACCATATATTCAGATGTGGTGACGTGCAAAGAGGATGGCACAAAGGAACCTTTTGATTCCTGACTTAGTTACTGCGACTATTTAGTGAAAAAAAAATGGCAACAAAACTTCCTTGAATGCCAATTCCCAGACCCCCCCGGGTACACTTCTGAACCATGGCTTCCCTGTTCCCCATGGATAGACTAGCGGTTCAACCTTAAGACAATGCTGTCACAATACCCTTGTAGCTTAAAAAAAGGGGTCTTTTGTGGCCAGGATGGCCCAGTCGGTAGAGCGGGCGCACATATACAGAGGTTCATGCCTCGACGCAGAAGGTCCAGGGTTCGAGTCCGACCTGGGACAATTTCCTGCATGTCTTCCCCCTCTCTCCCACCCTTTCATTGCTTTTCTATCATTAAAGGCGGAAATGCCCCCCCAAAAATATATTTTTTTAATAATCTGGAGTTGTACTACTTTAATGTGTAATTCTGCTTTTCACGTGGATTCCTCACAGATGGGAGTCACTCAATACTCCATGGTAGGTAAGTTGATACCTGCTGAGGTGACTCTGGTGTGCTTCCTCTCAGAAACCAGGCTAATGTGATGCTGGTATTGTGACATTAGTGTGCTGCACAGTCTAACAATATGCATTCAAGGAAATTATTTAAAAAGATCATCTTTGTTCTTCCCGGTGATGAATAAATGAGGCTTGTGTACAAAACGTTATAGTACTCAGTGCTATGAAGACGATACATAGATAACCAGCTTGCTGAGTTCAGAGCAAAAGTCTTTTAGGCGAATACAGTCATAAAGATAACTCCTCTTCTTCAAATAAATGTCAAAACATTGCCCTTGAAAGTCCTCGGCAATCACTGATGAAGCTGCTTATGTAACCACCACATACGCTCTCCTACAGACCAAACACAAAGCCTGCGGTGGCCGCATCATCTCATTTTCCCACAATCAGAAAAAGTGAGATTTGTTGCGGTGTAACTTACACATGGTACAAATGTGTGTGGTCAAATAATGCAAAACTAAATAATGCAGGCCAGGCAAAATGCTTGAAAATCTACCCAGCAGGCAACTTGTTTCATGAGAGAGGAATGAGGAATGAGGAAGTTTAATGTGCCTGCAACATTTTAAACCCCAAATCATGCTGGAACTTTTCCCCGACTCATCTTAACAGTTTTTATGTTCTTTTATGTTAACAGAGTAGTCTACTGAATATAGTTAATCTTGACAAAAAGTACACAACAATGAAATATGGGCTGATAAACCAGCAGAGAATTCAAGCCTGAATGTGGCAATAATAAATGTCTGCAGAACAAAGCCTGGGTTAAATAGAGATAACAGCAAATCAGGGGTAAATGAGTTATACCATGCTTTGGTTCAATAAAGGGTGGGCATCCCTTATCAGGGGGCTGCCACAGCACAGGCACACACAATGTGCTCTCCACAACATGCTGTTAAAGAGCCCCTGCAGCTCATTGTGTTCAGGAAACAGTGACCCCTTATTTATCATCCCAGCCAGTAATTACGACACTACATTCTCACTATCCCCGAGCCCCTGGCCTGTACAAGCAGGGTCATGGGCTATGGGTGTAATTTCTAAGACAATACCTCACATCAGACATGGCTATATAGAGGCTGTTTTGTGTTAATCAGGCAAACACCAGAAGCTGTATCACATGCAAACACACAAACAGATATATTCTCGGGTGACAGAATTGGGGTAAAGGGGGCAGGTCTCCTATAATAGAATATGTTTATAAAAAAAAAAACAATCAAAAAAACCAGATATTTTATGAAAAAATGTGGGAGTGACAATTCATTTTGGTATCCACAAGAACCGAGATTGGTGATAACAAATGGCCATGTGCCAGTAGCAGACTGAGGGCATGCACAAGACAGGAGTCATCCAAATACAACTCTGTTTACACAGCTACGATTATTAATTCACTGATCAAGCTGTTTTACTGGAAGCACAGGTCTGAGCAGAAATGAGTATCATTAGGAGAACCTGAGCATACTACCACAAAGGATTGTACTGGATGTTTCATTACTTGTTAACATTGTTGAAAAAAAAAAAGTGTACTGTATGTTGTAAAGCGTGTGACTTAACACATTGATCACCAAATACACAAAGGTCCAGAATTAACCAGTGAAGCTGAGACAAAAACAAAACAAAACCAAATAACATAGTGTTAACATTCAGACAACAACTGTCCTTTCCTCTAAACATCTTGGCAACTAGTGCTGGACTGGCATTAGGTTTGAAACAATTAATTTGTTAAGCTATTAGCAGATTATTATTATTATTATTATTATTATTATTATTATTATTATACCTTTTTCGACAACAGATTACCATTTAAGTCAGTTAGACCAAATGCCTCTTGTTCCAGCTTCTAAAATGTGAGACTTTTGTGCTTTTCTCTGTTCTTTATAATTGTAAAGTGAATATTTTTACGTTATTATTATTTCATTGAATTTACAAATAGAGAGAAACAAATTGACACCATTAATAATGAAAATATTTGTTGGTTGCAGTCCTATTTGCCATGACATTCTCAGGTGAATAAATGCTAGACATAAGTATTTCAGCTGGGTTAACACTAGTTACCAATGCAGCCATCACTAGGCTACTTTGAACTTTGCACCTTTACCAGCCAGCAGGCAAAGTCACAACAGAGAAGTAACATCTACATTATTCAACAACTTGTCATTATTTCTATTTGTTGGGAAGGTTATTTCTTTACAGTGAGCACATACAGGCAGACCACTGTCTGCTGCCCTCTCTATATACATGAAAGAAGTGCTGAGAGATAGAGGCTTTCACTGCAGTAAAAGCAATGAACCTCTCGTGATGATGATGATGATGATGCCATGGCAGGAGTCCAGAGCTGAGGTTAGCGTAGTGCCATCCAGACTTGGCAGGTGCCTTCTGCTTGTTGTGTTTTCTGAGCATGAAGGATGTGTGGAATACTAACGGATCGTACAATAAATGCATCTAAAGTGAAGTTAATGACTATCAGGTAAAAGTCATCTGTCCCAAGACTGGATAGAGATACATATAACAAACCATTTTGACGCGAACCGTACATGAGTGGAATAATATCACAGAAAGCAAATAAATGACATAGCTCCTAACGACATGCACCGATCACACACAACAACACTGTCACAGCTAATAAACTTCACAACAGAAGCTCGTGCTGCCATGGTAGCTTCTGACACAAAGTAGCAACCGCATCAACTTGCCACGTCAATTTAAATGTCCAGGTAATTCACAGTTGGAACAATGCGGGGTTAGTGCGGTGATATAATGTCGAAACAGAAATATTAAGCTACAGGACAACGTTGAAACTTGTAGTCAAGTAAATAAAACATGAACTCACCGGCATCATTTTAGCTTCGTACCGCATTTAGCTAACCAACACAGCATGAATCCCTACTGGCAGTTTCGACGAAAGCTGTGGGACTGGCGAGCACTTTAATCCCAGAGCCTAAACCCGCGATGGGCAAGGCTACTTTCTCCTGCTTGGGGGTCCCGTTCTGCATAAAAAAAAAAAAAACAGCACCTCGTTATTTCATAAATCCAACCAAAGTGTCCAAAAAAAACAAAAATACACAAATGTTAATTGTGTGTTAATCCCGTGTCTAGGACCTGTTGCAACAAATAACAAGGCCTTCACGACAAAAGTTTCCTTGTAGTTGTGTGAGCATCGCTTAGAACTTTGAAAAGACACTACTTAAAGCCCTCATGTTTTGTGAGTAAACTACAGACACAACTAATTATAAACCTATGCGTGGATTATTTGATATTTTCAAGGTTTTGCTTACCCGAGAATGCCTAGGTAACCAACCCGAAACCCTGTTGACTGACAGCGTTGCTCGATTGCTCGCAGCCTATCCCAGAATGACGTATCGGGAGGAACTCAATCCAGTTTGGAATTCAAGCTCCGCCTCGTTTTGGAACAGAAAACACCCCCAACGGCTAGACGTGTCCGGTGAAATCATACAGCGGTATCCCTTACATTCACTTGTAAGAAATAAATAATAATAATTCACTAAAGTTTACTACAGTTCGACATAATCCAGTTAGATAACAAAATTCTTAGCAGCAAATGAAACTTAAAAGTAGAGATCAACTAACCTGCGTTAAATCGGAGAAAAGTAAGAGGTCTCACTCTGCTCGCATTTGACAAGTTGAAAACCAAAGTTGAAGTGGTTGAAGTTATGGCATGTAGTCAGTAGTCAATGCTGGAGGAAGTACTAATACCACACTGTAAAAGTCCTGAATTGAAAATAAATATGTATGCATATTAAGGAGAATGTAGCCTACTTAAAGTATGATTATTACACTATTATATAATATATCATTAGATTATTATTATTATTATCATTACTACTATTATTATTATTATTATTATTCATGCGTTAAAGGTACACTGGGTAGTGTTTTAAGTATTTTATTCGCTAAAATCAATGTCTTCATTCATAAAAACAGGATTTTACTGTTGGTTGTAGTTGGTTTAAGTGGAGCTCATGCTTATTATGGATTCATCTGCTGCATTTTTCTCCATTGATCGATTAATTGATGAAAGCAGAAAATGTCTCACATTTGAAATGTATGCTGCAGTAGGGTTCTAATTTAATGTGTTGTTTGGAAATAGATCTTTTTCACAGTAGACATTTTGACATGGCACAGTAGAAAAAAAATCTATAATGAAATGTAATTTATATAAAGAAAATGATGAAACAACATGCATACCTTGTGCTTAAATCCTTTATTAAATATTTTCACAATATATTGAATAATTTGTTGTGGTCATTAATTTCATGTCTTATGAAATAAGACGAATTCTTGGGGCTGTCAGGCATGTCTTTTATTTTGAATTCAGGAGTGATTTCTCTTTCGGTACAGAGACGATCTTTAAAGGAAATTGGCGCTTCTACTACAACTCCCAGAATTCCCATTCAACGGCGAGCCAAAGGTTCAAACGCACAGGCAGCACATTATGAACGTTGGTACCTCCCTGAGGCAGAGGTTACGCAGCTCGTGCAGGTGTTTTGCATAAGGGAGCTCCTCGCTTTCCCCTTAACAGTGTGCCAAGACGCTACCTGAAGTCATGGCTGACCAGGTGGCCGCCATGTGTGATCAGCTTATTAAAGCTGTGAATGTGATGATGGATCCAGAAACAGACCAAATTTACCGACTGGAGGCCCTAAAGGTAGCATCGTTATGGGTTGCTAGCTAGCTGCTAGCTAGCTGAGCTTTTGAAATATTGTTGCTGTTGTGAAAGTATAGCTAATCAAGTAACCTGTTGCCCCGATAGCTGAATAAAGGGTAATGTTTTTAGGATTAGTGGTAACAGCATTGCTCATGCAGTTCGTTTACTGCTAACGTTTTTTTTTAACGTTAGTAAAATTTGCAATGATGACGGTCAGATGCTTTGCGAGCTAGCCGGTAACGTTAACAGTTAACACGTTATGCCATCCACTGTTTATTCAGTATATTTATTGTAATTTTGCTAAGGCAGCTGTTGCTGTACGTTAGCCTCCCAACACTGACACATGACATGTATAACCGTTACGACAATATTAAGTTTGGTGTGTGTAATATAACAAGCTTCATTTTTCACTACAGTTTTGCGAAGAGTTTAAAGAGACGAGCACCTTCTGTGTCCCATGTGGCTTACAACTGGCCGACAAAGCCCAGACAGCTGTAGTGAGACACTTTGGTTTGCAAATTCTGGAGCACGTCATCAAGTGAGTTTAACACAGAAATTAAGTATAACAAATAATTACATGAGAAAAGTTTGCCATTTAAAAGGAAACTTATTTTTCTTATAGGTTTCGATGGAACAACATGCAACAACAAGAGAAAGTTCAGTTGAAGGAGTGTGCCATGCAGCTGTTATCAACTGTAAGTGTGATAGTAATAGGCTGTTGGTAACATAGCCATCTGTCTTGGGATTAAAATTGAACTTAAATTCTGTCTCTTAACTCTGTCACAGTAGTAGACACTTTACCTGGTTTGGTTCTTATCAGGGTACTCATGCTATCCTGGAGGAGGAGAGCCACATCAAAGATGCCCTGTCAAGAATCATTGTGGAAATGATAAAGAGAGAATGGCCTCAACATTGGCCAGATATGCTGAAAGAGATGGAGGCTCTCACCAGCCATGGGGTGAGTAACTTATGTAGTGCAGGAAACCGTATGTGATCGCATATCAATCGTTTCCTTTGCCAGCTTGCATGACATTTGAATACAATTATGTAGTAACTCACATGCAAATAAGTACTAGTCAAGGATAAGGCTAGTCATGGTCTTTTTCATGTGATGTCATCATGCCAACTTTGCTACTGGGAGATAACATCATTTTTCAGTAACTATGAACCTAGACAACCTCTTTTCTGCTTGATTATTTTATCTGTATTCTTGGCCAAAAGATGCAGCCCTTTGATCCTATTGACTTTTTAGTCAACCCCAAGTAAATAAAGTAAAAACAAAAATTCACTTGTGCCTTTTCATAGGAGGCACAGACAGAGCTGGTTATGTTGATCCTGTTGAGGCTGGCAGAGGATGTGATCACCTTCCAGACGCTGCCCACCCAGCGACGCAGAGACATCCAGCAGACACTCACCCAAAACATGGAAAACATCTTCAGCTTCATGATCGCCATTCTGCATGTTAATGTCGAGGACTACCGTAAACTGGTCAGTGGGGTCTTAACTTTTATATTTTAGAAATAAGTAGCATTAGGATTAATTTCTCTGTATTATCATGGTTCTTATCTATTAATACATTGTTGTTTATGTTGCTAACATTAAACAGTAAAGTGACTATATTTGTCTGATTTGTGTTTTTCTTTAATCCAGAAAGGGTCACTTGGACATGAACTGCAGGTGAGGAAGCAGCACTGCTTCTCTGCTCTGAAATAAACGTCTCATGAACTTGATTAGTTTCGTTAGTTTTTCGTTAGTTTTGTTTCAGTTTCTGTGTCACACTCTTCTCTTTTCCCTCACGTACCCCTTTTCATGCTTTCTTTTTCCATTCACAGGCCAGAGCTCACTGTCGAGTTGCTGTGGCTACACTGAACACGCTTGCAGGCTACATAGACTGGGTGTCTCTGGTGCACATTACCTGTGGAAACTGTCATCTGCTGGAGATGTTGTGTTTGCTGCTGAGCGAACCGGAGCTGCAGCTGGAGGCAGCAGAGTGTCTGCTCATCGCTATCAGCCGGAAGGTGAGTCGCAGGGAAAACACTGCGTTGAAAGGCCATGGTTAAGCCATAATGCTAGCTGTAAAGAGATTATTCTTTCAGTCCATTTTTTTTTGCTCTGTGTGTAATGGTTACTACTAATATCTTTTTAAAAAAGGATCTTGGGATCAGATGTGATTTGGATTTGTTGGGACAGTTGGACCATGGGTTATGGAAAGAAGTTGTGCAGATTCAGAACAATAGCACTGCCATGTGGCTATTTATAATACACTTATTTTGGCTCATATTTCCTGAACTGAAAGGTGTGGATGACAGTCACACCAATTTTTCAGATTTGAAGATATGCCTTATTTTTTTTATTTAACCTTTATTTATCCAGGTAAGTTGATTGAGAACAAATTCTAATTTGCAGCGATGACCTGTCACACTCACACAGTTACACATTCATACCAGGAAGCTGCCCGGTACAACCACAGTCTGATCTGCTGGCCACTGAGCAGCTCCACTGGAGCAGTTGGGGGTTAAGGGCCTTGCTCAAGGGCACTTCATCATCATTATTATAGAACCATAGATCAGAGAGTCCTGATACAGTATGCCTAGTTACAGCCTAGAAAGTTTACATTAAATAAACAAAAGCCATGTGTGATCAATTGTGTCATTCTGCCGTAGGGCAAGCTGGAGGATAGGAAGCCATTCATGCTGCTGTTTGATGATGTGGCCATCCACTACATCCTTTCTGCAGCCCAGTGAGTACAACTGCGCTCTCTCCATCATCTCTGTTTACAGACTTCAACCTACCATTGTCACTGTTATTGAACGGTTTGTGTCTGGTTGCAGGTCAGCCGATGGACTTGCAATATGTAAGAAATCCTCTGAATCACAGTAAGTAATATGACACATCTGTCTACTGTAGAGCACAAAGAGATGTAAAACAGTCATAAAAACATGTATAAGTAAGTTTATTCAGTCAACTGGCTGTAACTTATAGTCGTGTGTATAAACCTTTAGAGCAGTGGAGGTGGTGGAGCGGCGTTACATCTTCCTGAAGAGGCTGTGTCAGGTCCTGTGTGCTCTGGGAGGACAGCTCTGCTCGTTGGTGGTGAGTTTGCCTTAATTTGGCCACACATTAATTCCCGGGTTCACATGGTCTTTTATCTTGGCGTGGTTCACGCACACATCTTATGTCTTCTCTCCACAGGGTTCAGATGTAGAGGTCGATGTACCTGCAAATCTCAGCAAGTACATGGAAGCCTTTTTAGCCTTCACTACACATTCCAGTCAGGTGAGATAACAATACTGTTTTGGTGGACTTTCACCTCTAAATCCTTTGTTAAATACTGCATTTTAATGAGTAGAATATGAATCATTCAGCTGTGTTTGAGCTTTCTTGTGATTCTTATTTTTTTTTTTCTTTTTCTGCAGTTTTTAAAGTCGTCCACTCTGGCTACTTGGGGAGCTTTGTTCAGACATGAGACTCTGTCAAAGGATGTGGTTGTTGTGGATAAGGCCATCAAATTCCTCAGAGCGTGTATGACCAACCTACTCAAGGTGAGACACTGATGTCTGTGCTACCATTCCTAGGGTACATGGAAGCCAAACGGGTGTAAAAGTTTTGTCTTTCTCTCCAGACTGGATTTCCATCTAGAGCTGATAACCCAAGCTGCGAGTACTCGCGTGTGGACTTTGACAGCGACGAGGACTTTAATTCTTTCTTTCATTGTAAGTATTACGGATTCAGCTTTACCTCACTTACGATTGGTACTCTTTCTTTCATCCCTTGATGCTTTTTACAGTGTATGTTCATGCTCAACAGCTTTCCGAGCACAGCAGGGAGAGGTGGTGAGGATTGCATGTCGCATTGTCCCTCTGGAGGCTTTCCAGATAGCAGCAGAATGGTTACAGTATCAGATCGCCAGCCCTATTGATACTGGGGCTACCACATGTAAGTGTTGGTCCTAATTCTTGACACATGTTGGGAAGGATTGTTGTGGTGGGTTTGGTTAATTTACATACCTGCAAACTAGTCGCTTTTCGGCGAAAATCGCCATTTTTGAATGGGAAAATGTCATCCATGTGAATCGTGTAGATCCGAAGAGTTTTTATTGGGGTTGGATTGATTTGATTGATTGATTGCCTTTTGTTACACTAAGCGACAAACACTCCAAAGTATAATTTGCATGTTGATGGTGATGAACTTGTCTCTCTGCACCTCACTAGCTAAGACTGCTGAGGGCCTGTGCTCCCTCCTGTCTCCGTCAGTGGTCCAGTGGGATGCAATGACCGTCTTCATGGAATGTATGGTCGCACAGATCTTCAAAAATGTAGAAGAGGAGGTAGCAGGAATAATTTCAAGTAACCAGAACACAGTTGTTTCTGAGAAATAAAGTTGATTATAATGATGTGAAGGTTTGCCCCCCCTCCCCCCCTCCCTTTTTCCTCTTACTGTGTAGAAGTTGCCCATAGATCAGAGCATGGAGCTGCTGCAGGCTGTGCTGAACTACGACACCAATGATCCGCTCATCTTGTCCTGTGTGCTCACCAACGTCTCTGCCCTCTTCCCATTTGTCACACTAAGGCCGCACTTCCTGCCACCGGTCCTCTACAAGGTCAGCAAAGTCTATTGTATATAGAAATGGATAATGTAAATATTAGGTGGTTTTATGATTGTAATATGTGGTGATTTGGGTAGGTACTTGTGGAAGATATTTGAGTTTGGTGTGCATAAAATCTCTCTTGATTTTTTTTTTTTTTCTTTTTTTTTTTTTTTTGTGTCTGATGGTGGCAATAAAATTATGGTCAAATCATAAGGGAACTGTCTGGAATTACTTCTTTTTGCAATTGCAGTTTGTCTGTTTTTTGAAAATATCAGTTTTCCAAAAGTATTATGTTGCTGGAAGAAACACATTTTAAAATGCACTTTGTCTCTGTTAATAACACGTATTAATAACATTGTCCTTACAGTATTTTTTTTTATAATGTCTCTACAGCTGTTTAAAGCCATCACATTTGAGGTTGGTCAGGAAAGTAAGGTGAGTTGTCTTCACACAACCAAATATTGTCACTTTTCCTTCATCCTTTACATCCAAGACCAAAAAAATATGTTCTCCAACTGACATCTTCAGGCACCTCGAACCCGAGCTGTAAAGAACGTGAGGAGGCACGCCTGTTCTTCCATCATCAAAATATGCCGGGATTACCCACAGTTCATCTTGGTAAATATCCATGTATACCAGTTAAAGTAAAATAGCATGCCATAGATTAAACTTTCTTTCAGTGGATAGTATTTATGCACAAAAGGTGTACCTGAAGTGCACAAGCATGAGTAAAGTTTGATTTTGAAATAATTCATTTTTTCCTCTGCAGCCTTGTTTCGACATGTTTTACAATCACGTAAAGAAGATGTTCTCAGGGGACGCCATGCTCACTAACATGGAGAAATGTTCACTGATGGAAGCTCTGGTGCTCATCAGTAACCAGTTCAAAGACTTTGCAAAGCAGAAGGCTTTTCTAGATGAACTGATGGCTTTAGTGGTTGCAGAATGGACCTCGGATGAGATGAGGCAGTGCGTTTTGATTTCTCTCTATTTCCCTCAAATTGTTTACGACGTGTTTAAATGTCATGACCGATAATTGACTGTTTTGGCTTCCCTGTGTTTCAGTGTGCTGTGGGACCCTGCTATGTTCCTGTCCTTTGTTGGAGCTGATCAGGTTGTCACTGAGCAAAGTAAAGATACAGACACAGCGGCCCTTAATAGGGGGCGGGTAAGTGTGGACGGAGTTAGTATGTGATCTCTAAGGACTGTCGTATTTCTGTTACTGGGTTTTTAGAGAGGTTCTAGACAGTTGAAATCAATGTAGACTTGCCTCCTTCACACTAATGTAGAAGACATGGCAGTTGGAAAAAATGTTGTCCACTTCCAGGCTTGCACCGGTGCCGCCGGAAATTCCGCCGTATGTCCTTTTTTTCCGACCAGATTTCCGTTACCTAACGCTTCCTTTGTGTTGGAATTCTAAACTCCGATGGATTTCTGAAGATTATGCTTCACTGCTCCTCAGATCTTTGCAGAGTAAACCCAGACAGCTAGCTAGACTATCTGTCCAATCTGAGTTTTCTGTTGCACGACTAAAACAACTTTTGAACATACACACGTTCCACAAGTTCCTTCCCGAGGCTATTTTCCAGCAGCACCGGGGCTCCGTGCAGCGCTTAGCGCCGCCCATGGTGATTTTAATTGGTTTAAAGAAATGCCAATAAACCAGAGCACCTTTGTCTCCCATCCCGGAATGCTGTGTGGACTAGCCAGACACTCCTCTGCAGCGTTGTGGAGGAAGGTCTGGCAAAGCGAGACCTAAAAAATTAAACACAAGTTAGCCACTGAGTGCTCCAGACTTGACATGTTTTAACACTGCAGGATACAGAATGATGAATAATTACTCAACTTAAAATACGGCAGAGATATTTAAAGTTTTCAAAGCATTAGGTGAGCACAAGTCCGGAGTCACTTATGGAGCTTATTTCTGTTTGTCAACTATTAGGTCAGTGTGACCAATCCTATCCAATAAAGACAATCCTGTAAAGTTGTTTTTGCCACATAAGCAGAGAATAACTGTAATAACTGTTGTAATTAATAAACAAGACTAGGACTCTACAGCCATGCTAGGAGCTCAGTGAGACTGTATTGCCACAAGCATGCTAATATGTTCACAATGAAAATATTCACCATCTAAGTTTTGTGTGGTAGCATGCTAACATTTGCTTATTAGCACTAAACGGGAAGAGCAGCTGTGGCAGATGTGAATGTCAGTTTTGTGTGTATTTGGTCATTAATCACATTATTGGACCAATTAAGATTTAAACCTGATGATGACATGAGAGGGGACATGAACGAATGCACAAAATGTCATGGCAATCCGTTGAATAGTGGTTGAGATATTTCAGTCTGGTCCAAGTGGTGGACTGATCAACAAAGCGCCTTGTCATCCTTCGAGCCATGTCGCTATCATGGCTACAAATTGTGTGCAGTCAGCTATAATGTTGTTACAATTATTTAACTGTTTATCTCTTCTTTTTTTTTACTTTCCTCTAGTTGAGCTTCTGCTTATATGCCATGTTGGGGGTGGTGAAGCGGGCACGCTGGCCTGCAGACCTGGAGGAAGCCAAGGCTGGTGGCTTTGTGATGGGCTACACTCCTGCAGGAGCTCCCATCTACAGAAACCCCTGCACTGCCCAGTTTCTGGTCTTGCTGCCCAACCTGCTGGCTCTAATCAGGTACGCCTGTTGGTTGACACTGTACCTTTTGCATTACTACTTTTTATCCCAACAACTTGTGTCCAGCCATATCAGGCCATTAACACATGCTATTGTTATGGCATGGTGTAATGTGTGAACAACCACGCCAACCACTTTTTCTTTTTTTGCCCATTACACATGTTATAGAAATGGGTCTGACTTTAATCAGTGGTCATTGGTGTAAAAGGGTTATCAGTACTGTGGGCTAGATTTACTAACACTAGCGCAGTTTGCGCTGCGTCCGTTTATGCGAGTTCGGTAATAGCGCACGCTATGCTTCCACATTTTGCGTAGTATTTATCAACCCTGACACCCATCAGGCAATCGGCGTCTTTCTCCGCCCACTATACCGTAAATTGCGCTGTAGCAAAGCGGTACTTGTGCTATGATATGGCTGAGTGCAGACTGCGATATTCCCACTGCTGATGCAATGACTGTTTGAAATGATCCTGATGCCAATATTTGTAATGTAGGGAGGAGTTTAACAACTGCTGGAATGGGATGTGAACGCTGAGTGGGAGATTCAATTTCTTTCTTTGATTTCTTCCAGTAACTCTAATATTGCATGGCTGCTTGATCCGTAACGCTAAATGATGTTGTGTTCACTGACAAAGTGTGATTCTTGTGTTTAAAAATATTTTCAGCCTCGCCTATGTCTTCGTCTTGCTCAAATTACTGTTGCCATTTCACCAGCGGCATAAAGGTCTACGAGGAAACTCGATTGCGGCTGGTTTAGACCTGCTTTTAAGAGGCGGAGAATTTCCCCGCAGAATAGAGGCGCTCTTACTGACAATCTTTGTAAATACCACGGAATATATAATTAGGGGCACTTTGGCGCTTATCCTCCCACCTTTTGGGTGGAACTCCCACTTTCCCCACGACCCTCCCACGAACGCATATTGAAAGCGCAACTTGTCTCTTCTCGCTCATGTGGCAGGTAATCTGCGATTTTACCCAAGTGCGCCCTGTTTGTAAATAGCCCGCATCGGTTACGTCCGTCTTTGCGACCAATTAGCGCCTGGAAACGGGCACAAACGGCTTGATAAATCTAGCCCTGTATGTCTAATAGTGTCTCAATAATACCTCCTCACTGCAGGACTCACAACAGCTTGTACATGCCAGAGAACATGACTCGTCTGAGTGCGACTTTCTCCAGGGCCCATGAAGTGATGGATACAGAGAAAAATGTGGTTCTTGGTAAGAGGAGCTCTCTGCACACATGCTTTGTGCCCATTAGTGAGCCGCCATCAGATAAGATTGTGGTTAAACCTTCTCAATATGTGCTTTCTCCAGGTCTCTCTCAGCATCTTCTGGATATTTATGACTCTCCTGTGTATAGAACCAACCTGGAGCGAATGCAGGGATTTTTCACCACATTGTATGACAACTGGTGAGAATTTCCCCCAAACCTTTCCTTTTTGTATTTTATAGATCTCACATCCTGTTGCGGTCTAAATAATACCTCTTTCTCTGCTCTCTTTACCTCTGTAGCTTCCATGTCCTGGGGAACGCGGGTCTGTCTCTGCAGCAGGAATTCTACACCATTGAGAGGTTGGCAGAAGAAATATCTGGCTCTGCTTTTGTCTCCCTCGACCATGTGCCTGACCACAGACTTCGCCCTATGATTCATATCCTTATTTGCTTTAGTCAGTGGTTTGAAATACATGGAAACATTCTTTTCCCTCCACCCATTTTAGATGGATAATACTCTACGTGACCAAAGCTGAGCTATTGCTTTATGTTAACAGTGGAATTTCCTTAACAAGTGTACGGGTGTTTCTGAGGCAGTTGGTGGTGTCGTGTCCTCAGGAGTACTACAACAGTCTACTCTGCCCCCTGCTGGGACCTCTGTTCGCCTACATGCTGCAGGTCAGATCTCCACACTTCCCATTCTGTAACAATTCTCAGTAATCTCATCATTCTCATGGTCTTGCTTCTGTTTCATACTACAGAGACTCAATGCCAAGTGGCAGGTCATCAACCAGAGGACTTCTGTCAAGTAAGTTGTTGCATAATGCTTTTGTGTATATATCAGGAAGCTGGAAATGATGTACTTTTTAAAATAACAGTTCCCTTACTGTAGGTCCTCAGTTGGGATGGCTATGTTTAAGTCACAATGGAGGCTTAATTGAACATATTGAGCACTAAAGTTAAACATGAAGGTATCTCAAATACAAATCACAATTCACACTATAATAGGGCTGCAATTTACAGATTATTTTCTATTATTTTCTCAATCATTAAATTCTTTGGTCTATAAAATGGTGAAAAATGTTTTTTAGTGTTTTCCAAAGCCCCCTCCGAGCTATTCAGTTTACTATCCTCAAGGAGTGAAGAAGGGAAAGAGAATTAATTGGTCATCAAAATAGGTGGAGATTAATTTAATAGTTGACAACTAATCGATTTTATAGCTTTACACTATGACTCCAGTATTTTGTTTAACCGCAGAACAACAAAACATTTTAATGTAAAAGTAAAGGTCTATGAAACACAGTTTCTTTGAATCGTTATGCAGTTCAAAACGAGCATAGCTAAGAGCTTTTCTGAAATCACGCTGACGTCTATTGAATATACCATATATTTAATTATTTGACTCTCAAGCTGATATCAAACTGGTAACCTGTTTGTTGTGTTTTTAGTGGGGAGGACGAGGAGGAGGCGGTGTGTCAGGAGAGCCAGGTGACGCAGGAGATGTTTGAGGAGCAGCTGGTTCGCCTGCTCACCAGGGAGGTGCTGGATCTTCTCGGTAAGTTTCAGAATCTCTAGTAACTTCTCCCATTTCCATACAAGTATAGCAAACATTGGTTGTGTTACAAAGAAACTAAAGGAAATTGTAACCTGACAATGTTTAAAGGCGTGGTAAAACGTCAGAGAGATGCACACTTCACTTAATGATAATGTATTACCTGAAAATGATTTTATGTTGCTATAAACAGATTATTTTGACATAAACTGGAATTTTAAGAGTGAAAGAAGTTTATTAATTCAGTGCAATGCACGAGCCACTTTGCGTTTTGTTGGCATAAGTATTGATTAAAAATAAAATACTTATTGCAAAAGATTTTTTTTTATGACAGTGATGGTTTATGATAGCAATATAATGTCCCTGTCTAAACCTGCCGTGAAGCTCTGGGCTTATTCCTTAAAAAGGAACACGCTGACTTATTGGGACTTCAGCTTATTCACCATCTCCCCCAGAGTTAGATAAGTCCATACATACCCTTCTCATCGCTGTGTGTGTTGTAACTCTGTCTGACGCACCCACCGCTAGCCTAGCTTAGGACTTATGCTACTTGGGCAGAGTGATTTGCTCGCAGCACCTAAGAAGCCCCGTGGTGAGGAGCAGAGCATAACAACGGTGCTTTTTAGGTGTTGCGCTAATCACTCCGCCCAAGTAGCAGTGCTTCGCCTTCTGAGAATTAGTTCCCAGTATGTATACGGTTAGAAGACGGCTGTGTCTCATGAGACCTTGTTATTTGTACACTCTGTGACTATACAAATCACAACATGTAAATAGGAGCTAGGAATATTTGGGAGCAGTAGGCTAGTTGGAGCCGGTTACCTCCAGCATCTGTGCTAAGCTAGGCTAGCGGTGGGTGCGTCGGACAGAGTTATGATACTCACGGAGATGAGAAGGGTATGTATGGACTTATCTAACTCTGGGGGATACGGTGAATAAGCTAAAGTCCCAATAAGTCGCCGTGTTCCTTTTAACACTGCTAATGCACTTTAGTCATGTGGTAAGGTTGTTTGTGCCAGGTACACAAGCTACAAACGGTTTCAGAACGCATCAGGAAACTGCAAATATCAGCCATAGTTCTTGGATAAAGCTGGGACTCTACATATTGTGATAGATGAGACTGTGTTCCTTCCAATAGGACGTGTCTTGGATGACTAACAACCTGCTGCCTGGGTTTAAAATCATTTACCGCCACTGCACTACCAAACAAAAATAGCCAAGACATTGATAGCTATGAGGGTGATGTTGTGTATTGAGAAGGTACTAAAAAAATATAGCTGTGGGAGTTTCAGGATATTGCACACAACTGCCTGATCAGCTTTTACTCTTCAGGCTGAGTGTAAACTGAGGAGTCGCTTTATTGTGGGGCCATAATACTTTTCTTCTTCCCTCTCTTGTAGCTGTGAGCTGTATTTCCAAAAAAGGGCCTGAACCAGCAGCAAATAAGGAGGAAGTAGATGGTAAGTCAAATTTTATTTATTTTTTGTATAAGATTTTATTTAGATTTTTTTAATATGTACAATACATACTTAGAAAAATCAACAAGAAAAAGGTCCACAATCTTAATGACAAAGCAGAACAAGACATGAAGACGGTTGTTTTTTATTCTGACAAGGGTCTCATCACTTTGCTGAAATGTGCTCTTGTAGAGGAAGACATGATGATGGATTTAGTGCAGACGGCGTCTCCTGCCCAGCCCACAGAGGAGCTGACTGAGCTGGGAAAATGCCTGATGAAACACGAGGTCCGCCTAAGACGCATAACATTCAGAGGACGGCATGATCACTCCTAAAATGCCGTATATAAACTCATTGTCTCTTGTTCTTTGCCCAGAACATCTACATGACCCTGTTGACCCTCTCCTTCACCTCTCTGTCGTGGAAGGACACCACCAACTGTCACCGCACTGCCTCCATGGTCTGCTGGACACTTTTGCGGCAGGTAGCACATTCAATACAACAAACGTTTAATAGAAGCCTGGCTCTTTTCTTTTTATTATTATTTTTTTTTAATCCTAGTCACACTTTTCTTTTAAAATATAAGGATGGCCATATTCCTATTATATATGTTACTGTCAACAAATGAACCAGAACCAGTCTCTCAAAACTTTTTGACTTCCTTACCCTGTCTGTGGTTCTCAGCAACAAGCTCATTCCTTCCTACTGATAACTTAACTTTTAGAAATGGGACGCAAGTATATACTTCTTTTGAATCTGAAACTGCTGGGCACTGTAGGTTTTAGCAAATGTTTCTCAGACGAATAGTGCATTTGTTTTTACCTCTTTTTGTAGAAAAGAAATTCAAAATAAAAGATTTGCTGTAATGGAAGTCTACAGCACTAATAAGTTACTTGGGCGTTGGATACACAAGAAAATACTTGTCATGAATTTTTATTTAAACCTTTGCCACCTTTCTGACCATTCATTTATTTGTATCCCTCTTAAATGTAGTATTTTTGCCTTTTGCCTTTTTTAATTAATTGAATATTTCAATTCACACATTGCCTGGCTGTAAAAAGTTTCTTACTACATATTTCCAAAGCTTTCCTCCCACATTCACTCTGCCTCTCTTCAGGTCGTAGGGGGTAATCTTCTTCCTGAGGCGGTGACGTGGTTCTATACCAGTGTTCTTCGGGGCCTTCAGGTTCACGGGCAGCATGAGGTCTGCAACTCTGCCCTCTCTCAGCTGGCCATGCTCATCTATGAAAACCTGGTGAGGCTAAAGGCAACCATCTCAACCATATCTCCTCTTTCTTTCTGCCTTTTCTTGAGTCATTTTTTTTCCCTCTAAGAATTAAAGAAGACACCTAGGACTGCAACTTACCATTATTTTCATTATCAATTAACCTGCCTGTTATTTGTTGTTTTGATTGTTTCATCTATAAGATGTCAGGAATAGCAAAAAATGACAGAGTTGACATCTTTGAATTGCATGTTTTATCTAACTTACAGTCCAAAACCCAAATATGTTTTGTTTACTATCATAAATGACAAAGAAAAGCAGAAACTCCTCATATTTGGGAAGCTTGAATCGGTGAATAGTTGAGATTTTTGCATGAAAAATAACTCCAAACGATTGTTATCAAAGTAGTTTCATTTGCTTTCGATCGACTAAATGTTTCAGCTCTAGAGTCATATAGTACAGTAGTGTTTTTTTTTTTTTTTTATTTATTTATTTTTTTTAAAGAGGTATGATATAGAAGTTTCCTCTTAAGTTAATTCCCAAATCTTTGAAATTTCTGTTAATCTGTCTTAGCGTCCTCGCTACATTGAGCTGAAAGCAGTGATGACCCAGATCCCAAACATCGGTGTGGAGGCTCTGGACCAGTATGATCACAGGCTCATGGACCCCAATGCCCCGAAGGTTGGAGACAAGAAGAGGAAAGACCAGTTCAAGAAGCTCATTGCAGGAACTGTTGGGGTAATGCCACATTTAGCCACTAGAGAGCAGTGCTTCTCTATTATGTCCCACTGTATGCCGCTCATCAGAAGGGACCAGAAACACTGGCCAAACAGTGCAAGTCATTACTCCGCAGTGTGATTCTGGCTGTGCTGTAAATCTCCTGTGCTCTGCAGCAAAAACTGTGCAGCAGCTCAACAGGGCTGGACAATCTAATGAAATTCTTTCTGGTAGATCTCGTCTAGCTCTGTTTAACCTCTCCTCTCTCTGTTCCCTGCCAACAGAAAGCTCTGTGCCAGCAGTTCAGGAAGGAGGTTCATATCCGGAATCTTCCATCGCTCTTTAAAAAGCCAAAGCCAGACAAGGATCTGCTACCGAACAGTGAAGCACTGGGCCTGGCAGCTCTCTTCTCCCCGGAGAATAATACCCTGTAGGAACACATAGTGGTTCTAATGGACTTCTGACTGAAGACGGAGTTGTGTACAAACCAGGGTTTCCCCTCACCGTCCTCCAGCTGGGGCAGCGTGGCTTTACCTAGCATAACTGCCAACAATCCTGTTTTCCAATCTTTTATGTCACTCCTCGTTGTGCCACAGCACGACTTACACTCCTAAGTAATATCTTTCTACTAGTCATTTGTCCAGGCAAGTATCACACATTAGATCCCGTTTTTAAATCCTATTCTGTTTCTGTGTTAGATTGTGTTAAGAGACCATCTTAAAATAGCAGACTATTTAATATTTGCTCTGCTGCAGCTTTATTGAGCCACACAACTATCTTGAAACAGGATGGGTTTTCGTTTCACTTTGGACCTTTTTTCATTTTAAAGGGCAATATTTGCCCATTGCTCAG
Organism: Perca fluviatilis; assembly: GCF_010015445.1. Classification (NCBI taxonomy): domain Eukaryota; kingdom Metazoa; phylum Chordata; class Actinopteri; order Perciformes; family Percidae; genus Perca; species Perca fluviatilis. The sequence continues at coordinate 17,116,731 of NC_053130.1, read as the reverse complement.
CATCATGCACACTAAGCATGTCAGATATATGGGACAAGGGGAGCCCAGCTGCGGTTTGATATACAGCATAAAAATTAGCATCTAATGATATCCAAACGAGCAAAGCCAATATAGCCAATAGCTGCAGGAGTAGCCTATTAGGAGTGTGGGTAGTGTGTGGTTTGTGGAGAGGTTTTTGTACCTCTCCACAAGTACTTTTGTACTTTTTTTATTTTTTTTATTTTAATATTAATTTTAGAAGTTGGTGTTGGCAGATATGTTGTGTGAGCACACGGCTGCTGTCGAGGTTATTATATTCTGGGTCAAGAAGAAGTGAAATCTTGGACAAATCCTTGTACACATTTCTGTATTTGCCGTAATTTCCTTTTGACTGGACAAGCTTGAATGCAGTCTCTGATTCTGAAGGATGTGCTTAGGTGCCTCAGGTGTGACGTTCCCTAAGATGGGGTGAAGATGCTTTATGGAAACACCCTAAGAGAAAAAAGCAGCTGGTTTGTGTTTTCATGAATGGTTATTGTAGTTAATAGTTAATATGTACAACAGTTTTCTAGTAGTGCAGATAATACACAGTAGTTGGTTTAGGCAATGATGGTTTGCATTTTACCAGTTCCTTATCAGCACAAACTAACAGCCCAAGTACAATTTTATTTTCTTATTTTTTTTGGGGGCATTGCTGCCTTTTTTGGATAGGAAAGCTGGGATATGAAATGGGAGGGAGAAGGGGGAAGACATGCAGGAAAACCATCACAGGTCCTCTGCATACGTGCGCCCGCTCTACCAACTGAGCCAATCGGCCACACAATACAATTTTTTCTTTTTTTTTTTTTTTTTTAATGCAGTGCGCATATGCTACAAATAATACAGCCACATTTTGTGCCAAAACACTCATGGTAGACATGTTTGACAAATGTGACCAGACAATTATGTCCGAGAAGCAAAACCTAATAAGATATACCTTTTCATAATGATTATTTAATGGTGCACTCAACAACTAATGTGTAGCTTAATCCAAGTCTTTCTGTTGTTTTAGCTGTTCCTTTGGTGATGATATTCTGTTTTTCACATGTTTTTTGTGTTTTTACTGGTTTTGCCAGCCATAGGAAAAAGATGAACCAGCACTACATTCCTTCATTGTCCAAGAGATTGTTTTTAAGCATAATTCGATGGATGCATTTTGCTCTTATGGAGCTGTCGTAGTAGAGAGTGATTTGTGTTGTGTTGTGTAGATTCAGACCAAAAATAAATGGGAGTTATTTTGGCATGGAGTGAGCCCCCTTTTAAATGTATAAAGACTGGTCTGATTCAGATAACGTTTTACTAAAAACACATGATACTTGACCAGGAGTAGCTTGACTTTGCAATGATTTCCCTGTCTTTGTGATGATTTTTTGTTAACATGTGGCCATTTTTAAATATGCTTGTTCAACACTAAACTGTTCTGTACAAAAGAAAAAATAGGCTTTTTAAAAGTGCAGTGTGGTTTATATTTTGTCGTTTTATGCCTCTATGCCAGCGATAGCCGTGGTTGGAGGAATTATGTTTTTGGGTTGGCCGTCTGTCCGTCCCATTCTCATGGGAGTGATATCTCAGGAACTCCTTGAGGGATTTTTTTTTTTCAAATTCGCCACACATGTCAACTTACACTTGAGGATGAACTGATTAGAATTTGGTGGTGAAAGGTCAAGATCCCTGTGACTTCACAAAACACGATTTTGGCCGTAACTCAAGAATGAATACGCTAGTTATGACTATTTTAACACATATGCCTTAATTGGATGAAGTGATGAGTGAAATTATTTTGTATCCAAAAGGTCAACTTCACTGTGAAATCATAATGTTCTGCAAAAACCCTTATTCAACGTCATGACTCAGGAACAGAAGGGGAGATTATGACTATTTGGTCAGATACTGAATTGGGTTATACAAGAGTGCTTTGATTTCATCCCTCTTCCTCCTCACCACCACTGCTTCCTCAATGTCCAGTTCTAACTTGATCACCTAGCTGGCCTTCCTTAACAGCTTGTGGAGCCTGCTGACGTCCAAGCCTCTATGCTACCACGGCGAAGTACCGAGCACTGCTACAGACTGATAGAAGATCTGCAGAAGTCTGTTGCGCAAACTGAAGGATCTGAGTCTCCTTAGGAATAACAGTCTCCTCTGTCCCTTGCTGAAGATGGCTTTTGTGTTGGGAGTCCAGTCCAGTTTTTGTTTGAAATTGGAACCCATGTACTTTTGAGTCCACCTTCTTCACTTCCTCTCCCTGGATGACAACCAGGACAGGGTTCTCCTGTTTCTACTGTAGTCCACCATCAGATCATTGGTTTTGCTGATCTTGAGCTTCAGGTGATTGGTGTTGCAACATGTGACAAAGCTCTCGATCAGGCCTCTTTTAAAAAAAAAAAAAAACTCCGTCAACACAGCATGTTTCTCACTGGAAATTATTCACTGTAATCATAGCTATCACTTATAGTGATTCGTTTTGCCAAATTAGCTTTTATTACATCAAAATCTTCACTACGTACAAGTCTGGATAGACATGGATGTAAACTGCAGATTGACTGGTAGGTGGAGGCATACAACCGTAAGGCAGTAATTCTAGTTAAATAAAAATAAATTGATTAATTTCAATTTAAAACTTTCAGCTTTTGATTTTTGATTTAGAAATAAGAGAAAAGTAATTCAAGTTTAAAAAAGGTTATTTCTGGGGTAACCTCTAGCTCACCCAGTAAGAGCTTGAGAAATTTGCCCCGTTTTGGCTGAGTCCTGCAGCAGCGCGGGTTCGAATCTGACCCGCTGCCCTTTGCTGCGTGTCGTCCCCCGTCTCTCTCCTCCTTTCCAGTCAATCAACTGTCACTATATATTAAAGGGAAAAGCCCCCCCAAAAAAATAATCTTAAAAAAAAAAGGTAATTTCTACAAATGGACATGTTTGGGTGTTATTAATTATTTGATCTGTTTTTCTGGAGGGTTACAATATCATCTGAATAGAATTAATAAAAGGGGAGGGGGTGTGGCTCTGTATGTGGATAGTGATCTGAAATGCAAACAAGTTGAACATATGACTACTGTAATTGATGATTTATTGGGTTGCATAACTGTTGAGATTGAAATGGAAAAACTGCAAAACATTGTTTGTAACCTGCGTGTATAAAACACCAGGAACAAATCTAGAAACGTTTAAAGACGGCATGAAAAAGTTAATGAATGGGTTTAAAGAAAGTAAAACGGTTAATATTTGTGGGGATTCCAACATTGATTTGATTCTAAACATAAAACATCCGATTTTTTGATTAATTTTATATTAGAGGAATGTACCCAAAATTACAAACCCCTAGTGGAATAACCTTGAGTTGTGCAACATTAATTGATAATATATTTGTAAATATTATTGAGAGTTTTGTTAAAAGCGGGCTGATAATGACATAAGTGATCATTTACCAGTTTATCTAACTTCTGTCAATTAAAGAGTAAGAAGAAGGAAAAACAATATAAATATATACGAATAAGAACTGATGAAAAAAAAGAGAGTGGAATGAAGTTTATGTACTGTAGAAGAGGTAAATGATGCTTATGAAGCATTTTTAAAGAGCTGTTTGGCACTATATGATTTATATTGTCCAATAATACAATGCAAACAAAACCTTAGCTACAATGAAACGCCCTGGATAACAAAGGGCTTACAAAATGCTTGTAAAAATAAAAAATAAACTTTACAGAGATTTTTTAATAAAGCAGGAAAGAAGTGGAAAATTAATGTAACTCCTATTTTGTAAATGTTATGCCCAATTTGGCAAACTCTATTAATAATAAAAAACGATGCTTTTCTTGAAAAACAAAAAAAAAATTGCTGAGCAAATCGATCTACAGCTTTAGCATTAATGAAAATAGAAGAGATTACAACTGCAATTTAAAAGAAGAGATATACGATAGGTATATTTATAGATAAAAAAAAAAAGCTTTTGACGCTATAGATCACAAAATGTTAATTTCTAAATTGCAAATATAGGGGATGAGAGGCGTAGTTTTAAAGTGGTTAGGCAGTTACTTAGAGAATAGACAACAGTAAGTACAGTTTGCTGGTAATACATCTGGTTGCAGGAAGATTGAATGTGGAGTCCCTCAAGGTTCAGTTTTGGGGCCGAAATTATTTATTTTGTACATTAATGACATTTGTGAGGAACAAAATTATTGCAATTTGTGCTATTTGCGGATGACACAAATGTGTTCAGTTTAGGAGTTTAAAAACCGTAGCAGAAAGTATTGAAAAAGAAATGGTTAAACTGAAAAAATGATTTGATGAAAATAAGTTACTGAACTGAAGTTCATGTTTCTTTCTAATCAGAAGCAAGATGGAAATGTTTCACTGTCGATTGATGGAACTCCTATTGAAAGACTGTTTGAGTTTAGATATTTTGATGTTATAATGGATGAAAAAATTGATATGGAAATCCCATATTGTCACCTTCCTAAAATAATGGCTTAAGTCATTTTTTCAGGTTTTTCAGAAAACACAAAAAACTGAATGGCCTTAAGTCACATGCTTGACATAATCCATTATACTAAAGGAGTAGAATCACATGACCTGTTCAACTGAGAATGTAGGCAAATCATTTTTGCCATTATTTTAGGAAGATGACGATATAGCACATGTAAAAACAAAGGTGTCAAAGAATATTTCTGTTCTAAACAAAGCAAAGTATGTGTTAGATTATAAGGCAATGTTAATTCTGTACTGTTGACTTATTTTGCCTTACTTTAGTAACTGTGTGGCAGTGTGGGGGAACACATGCAACTAACATAGAGCCATTGTTCATTTTACGTAAAAGAGCAGTACGAATTTTACATAAAGTGGATTTTAGAGAACACACCAATCAGGATTAATGAAACTTAAAGATTGTTGAATTACAGACTTTGTTGGTGATTTAAGGTTTAAGGCAAAAAGCAGAGTACTACCAGAAAATATACACAAAATATGGATAATTGGATAATGATTTCAAAGGTAATACCAATATCTTTCAGTTCAAGAAAATGTATAAGACATAAAAAATATATACAATATGAAGGTTGCCAGATAAATTAATTCTTTTTAATAATTATTTTTATTATTATGATTTTTTTTCTTTTCTGTTCTCTCTCTTACTTTGTAAAATCAACTGTTAAGTCACTAAAAGTCTATCTATTTCTGTTTGTTGTATCTGAGAAAGGGGATGGAAAATTGTTGACAAAAGATTGATAAAAAGATTTTGTCTTCATCCAGCTTCTTTCTGATCATGGATAATGTTATTTGTGGTTAAAAAAAAAAAAAATTCTCTGTGTCCATGAGCAGAATAAAAACACTGTGAAAGTGAAAGTGTTTTGTTTTGCATTTGCAACATTTTGCAAAATGACAAAAACATACATTTGGGTGAAATTAAATCCTAAAAGAAAAAACTATAATGTGGAAAAGAATTTATATTAAATCAACTATACCTTTTAAATAACCATAAGTTTATGTTTCATTTTCCTCTTGTGAACATTTAATTCTGGTACTTTCTGTATATTATGATATATTTCATTTCCCCCCTATGTTATACTGCCTCTAAAAACACATAATTTGGAAAGTTGGAGTTTTGTTGCTTTTCTGGATGAGGTCTAATCTATTTGATACCTGCCATTGGTCATGAGAAAATTATGATGTTCCAAACCTCAATTTAATAATTACCAGTATACCCTTTAGGGGTATATCGTGAAGGAATATTGAATTAGTAAACGAGGGAGAGAACATAGACTGTTAATACTTACAGTATATGGGAGAGACTTTGAAAGCATTTTCGTAGAAGTAGTTCAGACTCCAAATCATTAGAGGGCGGTAATGCGCCATTTGCTGTTCGCCACCGTAATGAGCTTTAAAGAAGCGCAATGAAGAAGAACAATGTTGCTGAGCATGGCTGTTTATATTTCTTTAACTGTCTATGGGTTATAGGCAACTATGCATGGATGTATTAACGTTTAACGTCGGTGTCATGTTGTGGATTTTGGTATTATAAAATATTGGGAATGAATGCACGTATGTTTAATAGTTATGGTCAACAGCCAGTCGTTTATACCTCGAAGTTTTAAACGTTCAACCAACCTCCTAAAAGCTTAACAGCCGGCGGCGTTCGCTGAGCACAGAGGTAACGTTACATTTTTAATTTATACAGTAAAGTAGGCCCTGTGCCTTTGTAACGTTACGTACATTTGCACCAGTACTGTCGCTATATCCATTTTTGAGGTACTATTCTTGAGTATTTCCATGTTCTGTTCCTTAATAATTCTACTCCACTAGCGTTACATTTCAGAGACAAATATTGTAGTGTTACTTTTTACTCCACTACATATATTTAACAGCTATATTTACTAGTTAAGCTACTTCACAACTTAAGTATTCTGCATACAAAATCAAATATCTTATAAATTTGTAAAAGATGAGGCATTTTTACAGATTAAACTAACTTTACCCAAAAGTATATAAAGTGCTGCTCAAAAAGTTACATCAGTAAGGGTCCAATAAAACACTGACAAGGCTCGAGTGCTTTTATACCTTGAATACATTTTGTTGATAATACTTTTACTGAAGTAAAAATTGTGAATGCAAGACGTTTAGCTGTAATTGCGAGTGTGATATTGTTATCTATGTAAATTATCTTATTTTTCCACCACTGCTCTAATGTAATGAACTGTCATTGTTGTTTACTCTTAACAATCATGACATTCTCCTGAAATCTTAAAGTTATTTAAAAACACAAATATCAGCTGTTCAATGTTTTACATTTAATGAATGAATTTAAGTATTTTTAAATGGCAGCACATTTATGTCAATTGGAGATTGTTAACTTGGTATACAGTACTGTAATGTGTATCAATTTATGTTTGCCTGTGACATATTTGGTATCTCTGGAAACTACTTTCAACAGAATTTCCTAAGCTTTTAACAAAGCTCAGAGCTCTGCATAATGTATTTGTAGTGATTGGTTCTGCAGTGTAGGTCTATTAAAAGATGAGACATATTTTTCTTTTTCCTTCCAGCAAATTGTAAGATGCTACCTTGGACTGCGGTATATAATGGGAATTCAATATTTGAACTATTAATCGATTCATTGAGAAAAGAATCGCTATATTAATCGATAATGGAAAATAATCGTTAGTTTTAGCCAAACTGTAATAATTCCTCCTCTTCATACTGGCTGTGGAGAGATACGTTTGTAGTGCACAAAACAAAAAAACAAAACCCTGCACCCACATTCAGTATGCTGTCTCCCACCCACACTACATAGTGTCTCAGGATTCTGGATAACCAATGCTTTCAAGTATAACAAAGGAATGTCTTCTGTTTTATGTAATTATTATTATTATTTTTTAAATATCCAATGAACAAACTCTGTAATTGCTTAATTTGCAATAATCCCCATTTCCCCCCATGTCTTGTAGGGCCCATTGCCTTCTCTTGCTTTGCCCATCACTGCTGCCTGGATGCAAGATCCTCTCACCAGTGTGACTCTGCAAACTTGAGCCCAAGACATTCCACGTCATTTGTCTGCAACAGTCCCTTTTTCTTGATCATACATACAATAATTGTGAATTCATAATCCAAATGACCCTGCATTAATTTGCTAAACCTGCTATCTCTCTCAATTTTTAATTCAGTGACTAGACAATAAGTAAATCTTAGTTAATATTTTCTGATGCTTATCGTGAATGAACAATAATTAATTTGATTATGATATGATTTGTGTTACTGTGAGGTACAAAAATGGACTGCTTAGGAGGAAAAACAAGATTCTAAATTGAAGAAAAAAGAGAAATAAAAAACCACTGCCTATAAAATGTATTGACCATTCTTGGATTTTGGCATATTTGTTTTCAACATCATTAAATCAGTGGAGGCTTGATTGCATATCATTTGTGGTTTCACCATGCATCTTTGCAAAACTGCTTAATCTATATCAATTTGCATTGGGGAGTTAAAAGCCATTTTCAAATCCTGCCACAAATGTTCAAACAGATTGCAGACTGGACTCTCAATTGGCTTTATGTTTGAGATAGTTGTCTTGTTAGTAAATAATTCTGGCAGTTTTACAGACTGAAGCAGTTCTTCCTCCAGGATCTTTCTGTATTTTGCTGCATTTATTTGACCCTCTACCTTCACAAGCCCTTAGGGCCTGCTGCAGAGAAGCATTCTCACAGCAGGGTGCTGCTACCATTAGGCCTACACCGTGTTTACACTAAATATTGCATTTAGTATGATGATCTTGTAGCCCCCTCTGCAGTAGGCCTTGTGGTGGCCTGCCACACAAGTGCCTTTGTCACGCGGACTAAAATGGTTTGAGGACGGCCTGCTCAAGTCAGATTTACAGCAGTGGTATTCGTTATTCCTATTTTAAGGGCTATGCCCTGGGAATTTTGTAATTTCCCCGACTTTTCAGTCTTGTTATGTAATGGCTTAGAATGTTCCTTTGGTTTCATAATGTAGTTTTTGCCAGGAAATGTGCTAACCAGCTGTTGGACCTTAAGTAAAATCCCTTTATTCCACACAGGTGACCTCCTCAGTTTAATTAAGTGACTTCTAAAAGAATTGGCAGAGTGCACATTTTCTTTGTTTATATTTTTATAGTTCTATTTTGATATTAAAGTAGCTTATTTTTGTAATTTGTAATTTGATCATGATTGGCACATTCAACCACTGAATGTGCCAATCATGATCAAATGGGTCACAGTCACACCTGTGCTGGATGATGTTTTATCATGTCTACATTGCTGTATGTTTCTAAAAAATAATAATTTTAAGTGTTATTCCCATACTAACATAGGTACTAAAATTATATTTATGTATTTTTCAGTCAATTAACATACGTTAAGCCTACATGTTCTCCACCTGCTGCTCTAGCTTGATGGCAGTTTAGCAATTTAGATTTTTCGCAGGAATAAACTAACTAACTAGCTAGCTAACTAGCTATCCTGGAAATGCAGCTGGGACGTACAGTGTGCAAGAGAAGCGACACTGCTGACAGTAAACCATGTGTTTTCCACTCAAGAGTCTGAACCCAAGGCAAGTTCAACATTTTAGGTAACTGTTAAGGCACCCTAAAGTTCCATATTTTTTGCCCCAGTGCAGATTGTCAATGTTGGAATTGTAAAGATGCACCAACTGTTAGCTATTTATTTTAGGACTTTCAGTGCCACTTCATCGTTACTGAAATCCCTTGGGAAGATTCACGTGTACTTACTCAAAAGAAGTATAAAATGCCTAAACACTGACTGATATTCTGATTGCTGCTGGTGTCGCCAAGTAAACCGTTATCACTAAACAGTGTTTGAGTGTGTTTCAGAAATGGTGCTTATTAATATAGGCTACTGTCCACACCCTGTATTTGTTCATGAACCAGGGATTTCATTGGCTCCCAGATATGCCACTTGTTCTAACACTGAGTTGAATAAGTGCAGTGACCTGCACTCACGCTGTATTGTATAGGGTGAAAAATGGCATAATTATTTCAGTGAGTGACTGGGGCAGCTTTACTGTGCCTCATCTCTCAGTGTGTCCTGGCAGCTGTAAAGCTCTGGTTGCGTGTCAAGCTTGGTCAGACAAATGGCTGTTAAACGGAGACAAGACTACACCTCTCCACACTGCAACCACGGTCTCCAGAAGGGCTCTGCATGGAGGATTACAGGCATTTTCAGATTACTGCCCAGCAAGACTGAACTGTCTGCTGCTCTGACCCCCTTTTTTTACAGGGTGAAATAGACAGCTCACTGATAATATGCAGATAAACACAGCGCAGAGGGGAAATTGTGTCACATGTATGAGGATGTGAGAGGGTGTAGTTTGTTTGGGGCAGCAGTGGGGTATATAGATATTTGATATAATTGATCTAGTACTATTTCAGTTTTCTTTCTTTACCAGATTTTTTGCATCACTCGTACTGTAAAAGAGAAGGAAATGAAAAAACTAACTTTGATAAAATGTCTCAGTTAAAATAGCAGATACTGTATTGCTAAGTGGTGTGGGGGCAAAAGGGGCCATGTCTGTTCAGCTTTGATTACAGTAAACAGCCTCATGGATAAGCGACACACACACACATGCACATGCACACTCACACACACAAACACATAATGTCCCTAATCATGGATGTCTTAATCAAACTGAGCAAAACATAAAGAATTAGCTGGCACTGTGGATTAGTTGGCAGGGGTCAGCAATGTGGGGGAAGGGGGATACTCCTTAACATAGGATGACTAACATTGAAGCTCTGGTGCCAGGAGAATGCCCTGTCCATCTGCCACTCACCCACCCACTGACACACTAACAGGTGCGTGCATGCAGATACACGTGTATTTTCTGTGCACGCGCTCAAATACTTTACTCCGCACTCTGGCCCTACCCCTGTCCTCACTTAGCCTGGGCAGCAGATGGTGAGGGGTAAGGCTTGTAGCCCCCCTCCCAACTCCAAGCCACCAGCCCATCAACCCCTATTTCTTCTCCATACGAACACCACCCCACCCCTCTTTGTGTTGTTGAAGAGCCTGAGTGTTGAAAGGCGAGCCCCCGCTTGCCCCCCCCCCCCTCCCCAAATCCTTGGCTGACTGCCATTGGCGGGACTCAGTCAGGTGTCCTAATTCTTCAGTTAGGGGAGGAAACGCTGGTTAATCTGCCCATCGCGTGCCACCGGCCATGGCCTGGACTCTTTGTGTCTGGCACCCCTCTGATCAGTCCCTCCACCCCTTCATCTGTCTTTCACCCTTCTCGTCCAACCCAGTTTCTTTACCCCAAGACTGTGTCATCCTTTCTTAAATTGTTGCTATTGAATATTACACCATTCTTTATAAGTTCTCTGATGCTTCTCACCTACAGTAACTAGTCAGGCCTTTCAGTGTATGCCATGTGTTGAGATGTATAACTCCAACCACGATCACTTTGTCAAAGTTATAGTACATCATTGCGAAATAACATATTTTATCAAAGTCGCTCCTAAAGGAATACTTGAAGTTAATACAAAACTGCTACCAATTACATTGAGGTGTTAATATATAAATGTCCTGTATGAATGGATTGAAATACACAATTTGAAATGCTTCATCTCTTGTTAAGCTTCATCATCGTTTTCTTGTTTCATATTTTGCTCTTGATCTTTCATATCTCATTATAGAGGCAGCTTCATCCCGTACTCCTGGAAGGTGCACAGCTCTGATTAGGATGAATGATGCTTGGATGCTACTTGGGAGAGGCTGATACGGTGTGGTCACGTAACCAGAGAGGGGTCATTACCATTTGACCCCTGCTGACCTTCTTTTTGATTGACCCTGGGTTTGGTCACCGCTTCAGAGCACAGGCAGGAGTTTAAGGTCAGAGTTCAAAGTATCCTCAGCTGTGCTGTCATGGTAACAGTAGCGTTTTCTCTTGTTATGGTCAGTTTTAATCTAAGGACATCTAATCTAAGGTTCATTTAAAACCTTAAGAGTTTAATTTGCTATTATTAACCTTTGAAATGTTTGCTGTTTACTCTACTTTACTGTTTTAAAAAGCCCCAAAACTATTTATTTTTTAATGTGGGTACAGCTAAATATAAGATAATCTTTGTGGACTGATAGCAGATTTGGAAATATTGAATACATAATGTTTTGAGGATAATGTGGCTGCAAATAGCATTATGAACTGCTCATTTACAGATTTTTTTTTTTTGTGCTTTACCTGCTATTTTTGTATTTTACATGCTGTCTTGGGGTTTCTGTAACGTGTGCTATGTGCAGCAGAGCATAGATCAGTTCAGTGTTGTGACCAAAGCTTCGGGATCCGCCATTGTGGTCAATCAAAACACACCCGTGGTTTGTTTTTCCACTTCCTGTTTGTGGACCGTTGTGAAGGGTTTCCTTGCAATCAGTGCTGCGGCGGGGGGTGGGGGAATCAATACTTTCAATGTAACGTGTGGCCAATGGAATAAGGGAATGATTTATGTAGGGATGGCTACTCCGTATCAGATGGGATTTGTGTTTAGTGGCCGGATGAGTAGAGAGGAGGGGTGGTGGCACAGAGACCCAGAGCAAGAACAACTATAAAAGGTTAAAAAAAGTGTGCTTCACTGCTGTTGATCGTGTCACCGCTCCTCTCCTTTTCCCGCTGTCCCTCCTCTTTTCATCTCTCAAACACACCATGCTCTCTGACTGTCCCGCTTAATCTTAGCACTGTAGTATTATGAGACCGACGGGACGCGCACACACAACACACATACACACACTAGGAGTTTAGCAGGTTGTGGACCACCAGCCAGAAACAGCATATGCCCCTCTCCTCTCCAGATTAATGGGAGCATGTTAATATAACCGTACAGTCAGAGAGGAAGGGATAGGGGCAAGGGGTAGGGAGGGGTGGGAGATGAAAGGTAGAGGGAGTGTAAGACCCTTGCAGACAAACTGAGATTGAGAAGGAAGTGTGAAGCAAGAAGAATGAGAGCAAATCTACGAGGGAAGGAGGATGAGAGCAAGTCTTGGAAAGAGACAGAAAGATGGAAGTGTGGAGGCGGGAAAGAGCAAGAGAAGCGAGGACATAACAACCATAGAAAAATGTGTGTGTGTGTGTGTTTGCTTTATTGCAGTGGCCCCACCTACCCCTCCATCCTGTTAAGGAGGCACAGTCGTAAGGAGGAGGGGTAGGATCCCCTCCCTCAGCCACTGACACACACATACACACACACACTCTCTCTCTGGCTCATACACATACTCTGCTCCGTGAGGGAGCAGTCGCTAAAGAGCTTTGGATAGACCATGTAAGGTTCTGCAGGTGTCCCACCCATCTCTCATCACATAGATGCTTTAAAAGGTACTATTTCCATTTGTTTCTTTCTCCTTTCTGCCATTTATCCCAATTCTTTCGTAATTTTTTTTTTGGTTTGCTGTTTCTCCTTCGCTCAAAGATTTCCTTATTCATTGTTGAGATTGAGTAATCTGTAAGCCTCTGTTTCTTATGTGCTTATGTGAGATTGCATGTGCGTTTGTGTGAGACTGAATGCATGCTTGCATGGTTGTTTACAAGCTCTACTGTAGCCGCAGGTCTGACAACTTTAGTAGAGTGGATTCTCTTAGCTACATGTGTTTCAGCTCAATTTTATTTTATCATCGTGTACTGTAATGCCTTTTTCAAAACAAATTGTATGGGGGTCATGGCTTTGGCTGTTTGTTGGATTATTTAGCCTTGCATTATATTATTTTTTATTGCCGCTCAACTCTTAAGGGTGGAGAGAGACAAAGCGCATTATGAATGCTCTGTGTACACTCTCTATATGCGTATTCATGATGTTTGAGTAGAGGCTTTTAGTCAAATCAAGTCTAGTAGAAATACATGGCAGCATTTTTACAATAAAAGCGAAGTGTTGCGGTTTTTCGTGTGTTATAGTGATGATGGTGAGTGTGAAAGAGTTGGAAATGTGAATTGTAAGTAGTTAATGGTTGTCACATTGCCCAGAATTTGTTACAGTAACAAATAAAATACAATTAAAAAAATATATAAGTTGAGTTGTGGCCAAGCTGCATATTGTTTGTCTTTTTATCAAAAAAAAAGTAGATTTGTGTTTCACAAAACTTAATTAGTCAAAGGCAAACCAGATTATATGCTTTGTTAGAGAGAAATAAGGGAGATGGCAGCGAAAATGGCTAATAATCCTATAATGTGGAGTGAGTGAGGGAGGGACAGAGGGAGGGAATGAATGAGGGAGGGAGGAAGAGCACATGTCTTGCATGTAACGTGCTGTATTGGCGGACACCCAATACACCCCTCTTCTGCTGATACTAGAGATAGAGGTACAGGAGCAGCACTCCTCTTACTATATTAATACAAATACTTACTATAGATATTTTATTTCTATGTGCAACATAATCTTACATTTTAAATTAGTTTCAAGTCTACAATTAACATCCCTTCTATTTTATGGGACATATTTAAAAGCATGACTAAGCTAAAATGCTTGCATTACTTTGTTTTGTCTAGAATTTCTTAAATTAATAAGACATTTGGCTCACTTTCCTGGTTTTTGTGTGTTTGTTCAGGACACAATAATGACCGTACATTCTGTAAATGACTAAAAAGTTTTTAGGACAGCGCTACTCTTATTGTCTATCAGTAGTTTTAAAAATTTGTCCAGGTCGTTACATCCCTGTTTGGAAATCAAATTGGTGGCCATTTGTTCAAACAGACCGGACAAACAACCTCCAAATCCATCCTGCAAATCTGTTACTTCCACAATATCTCCCCCCATCCCGGTCTTCTGCTCATCCTTTAGGTTAAAGGATCTCCCCCCCTTTGTATTGACCTGTTAATAGTATTATCCACAGAGCGTGTGGCAGGGCCAGGGTCACATCCCTGTAGGGTTTGGACGGTCAGCCCTCTGGCCATAGTTTGGTCAGAGAGCGGCCAATAGGACCTGAGCTGTGGTCATCCTTCAATCTAGCTCCTTTCACATCAGAGGTCACACGAGTCAAAGGGTAATAAGTTTAATCCCTCGAGAGATGAGAAGTCAGAGGTCACAAACAAGGATATAGGGAGAAGGTTTGCATCATCAATCAGTGGCACTCCTGGTTATATTTGCGCATATCGATGACACATGCTCCCTTCTGCCAATCTCATTTACATAGCTTGCCAAACACAAAGGGCAGCCATTATGATCGTATACATGTGAACAAACATAACATCGCTATGGTGAAGAGGCTGGGTAGTGTCAGTTTTTGTTTCCGGGTTATACAAAATTATATTTCATTGTGTAAATGTAACACACATTATGCAGACATTATTATCCTGATTAATGTTCGTAATGCCATCCACTTTATTAAATGGTAATGCTGATCAGTCGATTTTCCCCAAAATGCCTGTAAAAAAGAAAACCTATACTCTTTGCAGGAATCAGCTGTTCTGTTATATTTTTTATGAATGCCTTAAATGTTTGTTAATGCTAAAAAAACACTGATTTGATAGATGATTTTTTTGAATATAACTAATTTGAACCACTAATGTACCAATTTACATACATAGACTGGTTATCTGTTATATGTGTGTTGTTGCTCGTGCATGCTACACCCTTAATACCATGCCGCATTGAATGTGAACTGCTGAAAACAAGGACTATATCAATATTTTGAGCTGTTTTTCTTGATAGGGAAAAATAGTAGTCGTTGTTTATGATGGCTTTATGTGAACGATCAAAGGTTTATTTGTAGGGGTGTGGCCTTCTTAGTGCATTGGCACAATTTTGTGCCAATGTACATCGTCTAGGCCTCGCAGGTGTCTTAAAATACATGTAATTATTCAGCCTTTAAAGGGGATGTTATTAAAATAATGTCCCACAATGATAGTGTGACATTTTCTAAAATTCTACTGCAGATGAGAAAGTGCATCTGAAATGGTGCTGTGCTGATGTTTCAGCATCTCTCAGAGGTCTCCTTTCCCTGGCTGATGTTAGCGATGTGTCAGCATTAGGCTAGGCCTGCCTGCTAGGCTGCTGGGGCCGTGGTGGCGACCAGCCCAGCCTGGCCAAAAGCCAGACCAGACATGTCTTGGCACCAGACAACAGAGACGTGACAGGATTAAGCATTGGGGGGAAAATATGCTCATACAGTATGCAGTATTGGTGATCCATATTACAATTAAATATAACAAGAGTACAACAATATGTATGTTATGCACATTCCTGAAGGATTTTAAAAATTAAAGACTGTTGTCGCCTGTTTTTTTTTTCTTTTTGATTCAACAGTGTACCATGATGGGAGAAAGAAGCAATGGGAGGGAGCAGGGGATGAAAGAAGACATTCGACAAAGATCCCAGGTCGGACTCCGAACGAGGGTGTCGTAGTTAGGCTACATGGTATGTTCCTTCCACCAAATGAGCCACAATAACGGTCCTGATGTGTATTACTGGGAGGCTCCACATGCACATTACTGTACACATATGGGTTGTGGTGCATATATGTTAGACTGAGCACACTATAGGATGTGTGCATGCCATTAAGTGTGTGAATAAGAGAGATGTACATGTTGCTCAGTCAGCTATTGCACAGACAGAGACCATCAATCACAAATGCATGGTGAGCCGCATTGCTCTTTTCCTGGTCCCTCAAGTCCTTTCTCTGGGCTGGAATTACACAGCACTTTACCTGCAAAACAGCATTTTTTTGTACTTTGTCCTTACCCTGCACAGTAACTCAAGCAACACATTTGTGTGGTGCCATGTCTTTTTAAACTATGACCAAAGGTGACATTTTATGGTGTAACTTATAAATCAGCCCAACATACGCTGTTTTTCTATCAGCTTTGGATTCTCTAGTTGCAGTAAAATGTTCACAAGGATAAGCCTGTAATGTCCGTGGCTTTCACACTCTCTTAAAATAACGGTGTGAGTACAACATATGTTATTAAAGGCCCTTCCCTTGCTGCAACTACTGTAAGCCTTTTATTAGCCTCACAGCAATGCTTCTCCATGCCTGCTTGACATCTTGTTTCCCTGCATATACCTGATGTCAGTTGTTAAAAAGCTCTGCATGCGCCTCACCCCCATATGAACTGCCCGTTTCTTTTTTATCCTTATGTTTAACCAATGTGGTCAATAGGCACATTTTTCCTATGCCTTGTATTTTCCCTTTTATTATTTTATATTGTCTCACAAAAGTCAATAGAAAACTCTAAATTTAACAACACATTTCATGAAACTAAGCAAGGACACTATCAAATTAACTAGAGCTCTATGGTATGTGCAAAAGCCAGCTGTATTTGATAAACGAGCGTAAAGACCTTGGGCTTTGGATAAGACATGAGGGCCAGTATGCTGAGGGCTCTGTGCATTTTGCAATACTGGCGACGGTTTTGGAGAGCGCGTGTGATAATCAGCAGGTGGGCTGGTTATTGTTCTGATAAGAGGAGGTGATCGATTATGCAGTCAAGGTCTTGTCTTTCAGACATAGTTTGATCAGCTGAAAGGTTCACTTCATATTTGTCCCCTGAACTACAACAGTGACTAACTTACTTAGTGTGGAAAAAAGCACACCATATACTTAAATAGAGTTAAAACCTTTCAAATAGGTGTAATATATTCTGACTCTGTTAAGTGTGGAAACTATCTTTTAATTCTACTGCGGCCACTTAAAATGTATAGAGTAGTAGAAAATAAATAGAGAAAAGTTCATTAAAGGAATGACATGTTTAGCAGTATTGTGAAGGGGGTAGACAACCTACAGTGGCGCCCATATAGCTCAGTTGGTAGAGCGGGCGCCCATATATAGAGGTTTACTCCACGACGCAGCGGGTCCGGGTTCGACTGCGGCCCTTTGCTGCATGTCATTCCCCCTGTCTCCTTTCAGCTGTCCTGTCAATTAAAGGCCTAAAATGCCCAAAACATTATCTTAAAAAAAGACAACATACAGATGTTTTTTCCCACAATGAATGCAGAAGGAAACCTGCCCTCTGATAGGGTCTAACTGAAGTGATGCGGTGCCCGAGTTGTCAAGAAATGCTCTTTGTAAAGGTCACATATTACTGCTTGCTATGTTGTGATGCGGCCAATAAAACAGCCAATAATTGACCCTGTCAAACATGCACTAATTAGAATGCTTTGTCAAGGGTTTTATCCTCATGATTGAAAATATGCCATTTAAAGAAATATAAAATAATCCTTCAGCCTTGTTCAATAACTGTGAAACTACGCACCTAAGTAATGACTTAACCAGGATCCCATAATTGAGTAGTTATAAAAAAACAGATATGAATGAAGTTCCGTCTGCTTATGTTGGGGTCTATAAGTTTGAAAGTATAGATCTCTGTAGCCCGAGGTGAGCCATGTGCTAACATTGGGAACGCCTTCATACAGTAATTCACCCACACAATCGTACAATAGCACACTATTAGAACTGTGGTGTTTTTCTTTCAGCTCAGAGAGGAGCAGAGAAGACCTCATTAGAGAAACTTTTTTTTTGTGGTCTATTCTTAAACATGACTTAACATTTTAAAAAGTGATACCTTTTGCTACAGTGTAATCTCCAAGTGTTCCCATTACATTTATAAGGCAAGTTTATCATAACGATAAATGCAATTTAATTGTGCATAATCACCTTTTTGCTCTGTGTATTTTGACGATTAAGAAATATTCATACCACAGGAACTGATTACCTTTAAGTTCCATCCAGGGAACTATTTTATAGATGTGGCCCATGTTTAAGAACATAGGGGTGATATTCTTTTGGGGGAGATGCTTAGAGTTGCCGTTCTATTGTTCCCTACTAAGCTTTGTAAAAATGAGTTGGTACTTTATGTAAGATTTGGTGATACTGTATTTAGGTAAGGAGAGAGGTTGATAAGATGGCGCAGCCTCATTCTGTGCTGGTACCGTCTGTTAAATCAAGGTGATGAACAGGGACCTTGAAATGACTAGAGGCCAATAACAGAATGCTCCCTGGGAAAAGGCCAGTCCTCCAGTGGGCCTAAATCGACTCCCCGCTCATTTAAATGAGACATAAATTCACATTTAAATGGCAGAAAATTGCTCGGGTGGCTGATACACTGGGGCATATGAAATTATAATTGTAGTCAGCCGCGTGTGTGTGTGTGTGTGTGTGTGTGTGTGTGTGTGTGTGTGTGTGTGATATGAGATTGTAGAGATGTGTGTAGGAATGATGTGTCCAATAACTGAGATGGGATGTAAATATGGTCAGGACAGTCAGTAGGCTGATGTGCTATCGGCCCATCTCATCTGAGACTGCAGTGCAGGGGCTAAATAGCAGCCAGTCCCACACCGAACAAATGGCAAATCAAAACTGGTCTCCACAGTACGTAAGTGTTTTATATGAAATGAAGTATTTAGTCTAAATGGGGTGTTTGGCTGCCAGCAGAATCTTACCCTTTTTTGTATAGGTAAGATCAGTAGGGCTACAACTTTCTCAATTAATCACTTGGTCTGTAAAATGTCAAAAATATTTTTGAAATATTGAAAAATGTCCAATATGATGTCATTAAATATCTTGTCTTGTCTGACCAACAGTCAAAAACCAAAGATAATCAGTTTACTGTGAAATAAAAGGAAAACAACAAATCCTCACATTGGAGAGGCTAAAACCAGAGAATGTTTGGTGTTTTTGCTTAAAATGTGACTTTAACCGTTATCAAAATAGTTGCTGTTGAATTTTCTGTCCGCAAACTAATCGAACAATCAACCAGTCGTTGCATCTCTAAAGATAAGTAATTCTGATGTATAAACGCACATGAACAGTGACAAAAACCATTGAGGGGAATTTGACACAAGACTAATCACTGAAACAATGAAACATGTTCACTTTAGTTTTATATAATACACATTATATCTCATTTCCCTTATATTTCCCTTATATTTGGCATAAATAGCTTTAACTGTTGCAGTTAATGCCTTTTACTCTGCCAAAGACCTCGTTGTACCCCCTCCTCATCCTACTATCCCTCTTTCTCTCACTCTCTTTTTTCTTTCACCTCTACAGTAGGGCTCCTCCAACGGAAAGGCTGGAACAAATACACATGTCACATCAGTTCATGGAGATCCCAATTGTTTTTGGCCAGTATGCACCTCTAAGAGGTTGACGGGTTGCCTGTGTTTCTTAGCATGGCCTCGTATCCACAAATACAATTCATCTCATTAACGCATACATTGTACATCTACATTTATCTGTATTTACTCTAACACACTTGTTTCTATCTTAATCTCACCACATGTCATTCAATCCAAACTGAACCATAAACAAACAGTACAATATGGCTCACCAGGAGGCCCCTTACAGGCCTGTTTTATAATTTGGGCTGCTCTGTCCATTGTATCAGCCTCCTTTGATAAATTTACCTCCAACTGATACAATGCGTCAGTCTTTTTGTTAGAGGAAGACAATTGCTTGTACAGCGAAGGTCCAGGGCCTTAATGAAGTGCTAAAGCTACTGGGCACAAAGGTCGTTTTTTGCTCTAACATTAGATGACAGCTAACGGAGAAGACAACACTGTGGAATGATGGAGACTAAAGTTCATATGGTGATATCATTATTTTATTGTTCAGTGCTCTATGTGGAAGTCAGTAAAGCGTAAAACGAAATTGTTTAAAACTGAATTTGAAATAGCCATTGATGAGTCACAGTGAGAGACTAATTGAAGAAAACAATGAGTTGTGGTTTGAATAGGTTGTCAGTGTCAGGCCAATGTGCAACAGGGTCTTGACCTTCCCATGCTATGTCCTTACCTAAAGCCATAAATGGTAAAATATTAAGTTTGAGTAGAATTATTTGCAACATTAAAACTTAAAAAAACACAACACTTTACTTTCTTATTTTGTTAAGGAGAAGTTATTCGTAGTCCTAGTAAAGCAAAGACACTATTCAGGGGTCCCCAGTATCAGCTTAAATTGACCATTTCATCCTTCATCTTTTCTCCCTCACCTTTCAGTGCTCTGGCCGTTCTGCTCTTTATTTCCAGGTTTAACTGCAGGGCTAGTCAACTCTAAAGACAGGTGTAGGCAGAAAGAGATATACAAAAACTTAAACATGTTAAATAAAAATACATCCACAGCGACTTTTTTTAAATGAAAGCTGTTTTGCATGTTCTTAAAATCAAATTATTTGGATTACAAGCACAGCTATTGTTTGCAAAGCATTTAACCTGGGAGGTGAGATAATATCAAATGAGTAGAATAATCTTATATTCTGCCTTAATAGCAGCATTGCATGAATTTTATGCTAAAGTGTTGGGGGTCAGGTTGGGGGGGCCTCATGATGTTGGGACAGATGGCATTTAGCTCTAGCTGTGCCGAGCTCAGTGGGACCCGAAGCTTAAGAGGTTAGGCCTGTCAAAACCACTCTGTTCATTCACTGCCTAACAAAGTGTGGACTGTCAGCCTGTTCCGTTTAATAAACTTAAGATTTTTCTTTTGTTAACGTGTGAGCAACACTTTGCAACTCGATGACCTGAATATCCCAACATGCATCGTGGCTCAATGGAAAAGATGGCACCTCTGGCTAAAGACTTTCCAAAATGTGCGGACATATATCTGATCTGGTCCTTTAAACTGCAAAAGCTGATAGTGTTTTGTTAATCAACACAATAAGGTTGGGTCAAGAGGCTTTTTCAGCCAGATGTGTGCATGACCATAATGAATATGTGGACATAAAACATGTTTACATAAACAATTGTGTTTTGTTAGAATCCAGCATATAGTGGCTGTATAAAAAAGCTCAAGAATAAAAGGCCATTCAGTGTCTCATCCTTTTGATACACCAGTGCAACAAATCTCACCATTAATAAGACAATGCCTTTTTCCTGGCATTTTGCCCTTAAGTAGATAGTTTACAGTGTAGCTGTAGACAAGAAACATTGGAAAAGAAAGGGGGACAACATGGGACAAAGCCATTAGACTAGAATCAAACCGGGGTTGTTGTGGTTATATGGTATTAGTCTTAAACCCTTGGCCACCAGGACGCCCCATATTCTGCATTTTTGTGCCACACTTTGAATCAAGTCCACATAAAATTTGTCATTTTCAAAGCATCATACTTCACCACAAGAGGGAGACATACTGTAACATGCGGCATGATTCTCAACCATACTCTACATTGCCCACAGGACTACACTGCTAATCTGCACTCAAAATGCCCGAAACACAACAGATACATACATTTTTCACAATATCCTAAACTA
The DNA here is from genome assembly GCF_010015445.1 of Perca fluviatilis. Classification (NCBI taxonomy): domain Eukaryota; kingdom Metazoa; phylum Chordata; class Actinopteri; order Perciformes; family Percidae; genus Perca; species Perca fluviatilis. The sequence goes on along the minus strand of NC_053130.1, from coordinate 17,095,043 downwards.
TCATGTGAATAGAATAACTGAGTAAATATGTTTAATTTTGACATCTCGTCCTCCCCTCTCTCCCCCATCTCTCAATTTGTTTTAGTGTTTGTTGGGGTCAAAGGCTGAAAGCTGGTGAGTGGTGACCTGAGTGAGAGGCCTCGGTGACATCTGACCTCTAACTGGTTGTGCGGCTGATCCTGGAGGATACAGCTCAACAATGGGAGGCACGTGCCTTGGCCTTGTCACCATGGTAACACAGGACATTTTGGAACGGTGAGGGGGGTTGGAGGGGTCAAAGCTGGGAATTTATCCTGATCAGTGTTAACCGTCTGCTGCCAATTACTTTTATGTATATAAGAACATACCCACTACAACACAGCGTGTGTGTGTGTGTGTGTGTGTGTGTGTGTGTGTGTGTGTGTGTGTGTGTGTGTGTGTGTGTGTGTGTGTGTGTGTGTGTGTGTGTGTGTGTGAGTGAGACGGTGCACGAGTGAAGATAAATAGGGGCTGACTGAGTAATCTCTGCAGGCAACTGTGATGGTGCTTTAAATTCTCACAATCACCTGGAGAGATTCTGCAGTTTGTCTAATATGCCTTAAAAAAAAACCTCCATAATACAAACCTTGTTTCATCTCCAATCTTTGTATCACAAATCAGAGAACCTATGACGAATTCTTTGCCATTGCAATACATTACATTTTTCATTTTAGTGTTTTCTGCAACATGTTGGGAGACCAAATTGTTTACCAAAGGTCGGCTCAAAAACTGTCTGCCTCGGTGAAACGGTGATTCAAGAGGATTTTAATGCTCTTGTTTGAGGTAATTACCATTGCACAATAGAAGATATGTTGCTATGACACTTTTGATTAATCTTTTTATGCCTCACTATTACTATTAAGTCAAAACAGTTGGTTGTTTAAAAGAAGAAAAAGGGGTGGGTTATTGAATTACAGTCCTGAATAAAGGCCAACAGGTGCAGTCCACCTGGAAGAAAACATGTTTCACACTTTATACTTTGCCTCTTTGATGCTGTGCAAGCTGCATGCTCACCACAGATCACCACCACCCTGATCATACAACCATCCTGCCACCCCAGACAACACAGCACTATACCTACAATATTACTCTTCAAATTCCACGTAATGTAATATTTGAAACATCTGCATTTTTTTCTTCATTTCTACTACCAACCTTCTTGTCTCTAGCCTGAGTCCTTTTCCCACTCTTACCCCTCCTCCACCTCTGCTTTTTCTGTCTCATCCCCTTCTCCTTGTGTTCTGCTGTGTTTTGGTGAAATCTCAGCTGGCAACTGTGAGTCGTTCACTAGCTGCTCTCACAATGGCCTCTGGGATTATGCTAAACACAGCGCCTCGGCTGCTCTCCCCATCGACCGGCGTCAGCGACGCCCTTTGGAGCACACAGGAAAGAGATGGAGGGCTCTCAATGAAGATGTCACTGCAATTACACAAGCGCGTTTCACAGACACCCTCTCTGTCTACTTAGCCTCCTCACGCATCCCCCTTCCCCACTTTTAAAAAATTTCTTTTCGACAGTCTTTTGAAGTGCAGCCTCATCTCTTGCAGCTCTTTCATAATGCATGCCCATTTTGAATTTGCATGAATTCACTTTCCAGATGCTTCTGCTGCCATCTTGACTTACAGTGATGTGTACTGTACAGTATTGGCTATTGAATTATGGTAGCATGAAAAGAATATTAATAATAATGGCTTGTTTTTAGGAGTTTGGGTTATTTTTGTATCATTCATCTCACCGTTAAGAGATATTGCGAAAGGATCAATATGTGATGTGAACTATTCAGCTTTTGTTGCCCCTGCACTGATGCCGGGGTGAAGGAAGAGCTTTCTGATGTGGATGATACTGCATCAGGAACTGATTGGCTGATGCTCAATAGCCAACAGTACCTGATGCATTGCCTTCAGCATCGAAAGAAACGTCAGAGACTACTGGCTCCTTTAACGCTCTGAAAAATGTACTTACATAGTTACACTAGTGTATTAGCATATGAGTTTATATTTGCTCTTAGGACTGTGAAGCAGTGATTATGAACAGATTATCAGCAATATACCTTGCACACTTACCATGCGATTGCCCCAGAGCACGTGTATGTGCATGTGTGTGTATGTTAGTCACTATTGTGGGCTGGAGGATTAGGTAATAATGATCTAAGAGATGTTGTTAATCGCAAAGAGGTATTTATGGTAAGCTACTGTTCCAATTTATCACTCTTGCATTTAAATGTATGTTGGTGCGATCTGGTGTATTATGTTACCCTATTGTTCACTTAAGTCTAAATCGGCTGCATGGTTGTTGTTTTTAGGTCATATGTTAGCATGTTTTTCTTGCAGGCTAACTTTTCTGAAGAAAGATGTTTTAATGCAATGTTTAAAGTGCACTTTTGCACATATGTTCAAATGTACTGTATCAGAACAGTGCTTTTGTAACATCAATGTGAGAAGGATCATCTGCTTTGACTTTAATAGCATTTCTGTGGATCCTTTCTCACACCTAGAGGTGCACCCAGTGGGGCTGGAGCTCGCCAGGGGAATGTTCTCTTATCTTCTCTTTTATCAGTCTTGGATAAAATCTTCTATTTATCTTGATAAACTGTTTCAAAACGGCTTTGATTAATCAAGTGCTTTATCTCAATGTCTCTGCCATTTTTGTGCATCTGTTGAATAGATTGCCAAGTAAAATAAACTTTTAAGTGAAGACTCAAGGCTTTGCGCATTTTTTGGTTCATCCATGTTTGAACAAGTTATTTATATGCATACCTGTAGTATATTTCTGTGCCATATTCGGGTTCATTCAGTCATCATGTGAGCAGACATGAATGTCCGTACAGTGCAGGACCAGAACTCTGCTCTTAAATTCCCAGTTTTTACGTGTTTAACTTGGTTAGACTCTCACTGATTTCAAGTTAAATAATCACATTAAAGATTAAACACTGGATTTGCATCTTGGAAGAGAAGAATCCAATTTTAATTAGGAAATGTTTGAGTTTGACTCAGGACCGACAGGATATCGCACCATGCAGAATCTATGTGCAATCCTTTAGTCATCCACAACCTGCGAGGAAAGGTCAGAAGGTCAGCATTAAAGGAGGTGGTGCCAAGTCCGTTCTATCCACTCATATCAGCAAACTGTTGGCACACACATGCATACACACACACAAACACACAATCACTTGCTGTCTCTTCACCCATGGGAAATCCAGGAAGCCATGCCAATTCCAGCAGATGTTCCTGAAGCCCAGGCATCTTGTAAACACCATGAAATGTATTAGAGGCTAATGTAGTGGTTGCTGACAGAGGTCTTCAGCACATGATTTGATTTAACACCTGCTGCACACACATACTGTAGCTACATATTATACACACAGGCACTAAAGTCCCTCACCTGCATGTTACAACCCCAACAGTTATGGAGGCTCATTCTTAAAATAACATACAGATATAGTGTAGGCCTTTAAAATGTAAACGGGGTATGGTTCCAGATTTCCTCTTTGAAAACTATTGAAATCCTGCAAAAAAATATCACTTCAATCTCCCTAAGGTGGTGTTAAAAGTACACCGGTACAAGGACAGACAGATTTTATTAAAGCTTAACTGAATAATAATTTGTGTTATTACAGCAACAAATTGTTCAATGTTTAATGCATTATAACCAAAGTTTACTTCGGTGTTTTAGAATGATGGGAATATTGTTCTGTGCAGCAATATAATGAGTAAGTAGTAATAATGGATTATTTCTGAGTTTAGTTTTCCATTGATAGCCGTTTCTTATGTTGATTACCTTTTTTATCACTAGTCATCAGTCTATAGAGGGAGCCACTGTAGCCTGCTGATCGTTTATTGCTCCCCGGTGAGAGAGAAACCCGGAGCTCAACCTGCCCGGTACACCGCCCCCAACATGTCATACAATACGAACCGCATGTTCATCACAAGTGCTGCTTGCACTCCGACAACCATCTAACATCCACGGCACCGTTTGCAGAATAAAGCCCAGCCTGCTACGCGTTCACACACTCGGATTTGCAGCAAAAACATAAACCGGGGACATTTTCTTCAGCACGCCAGGAGAGTTGGAGGTCCGCAGGTACAGTAATTGCTGGTACGTCGCCAAGGCGCCACAGGATGACAAAGATACTGCATACAGTACAGCACTCTGATCAGATAACAATGAGAGCTGTTCCAAGGAGTGTGAATGTTGAAACAATTGAGAGAGAGAGAGAAAACATCTGCAGTAGCACTTGTTACTTATGTAGTTCGCTTGTTTCAGGGACTGACAAGTGTCATTATCTTGAAACAAGGCTGCAAGGTGAACATGGCAGAATACTATTTGATTGTGCAGCTTGTAGAATTAGATGGTTTGTGCAAATACAGGATTGTAATCAACATGAGCTCTGCATGGCTGATTAACTCGTTCATTTTCCTGACACTGACTGACACAGGAGGACATGTTTACGCACGATCTTGACGCGTATTACGCACTAATCCTTTTGGAGAAAAACAGCAGAAAAACACTTCACTTAGTTGAAGTCGCAGATTTAGCTGGACCGGTGCCAACACAAACATCACGCCAGCAGCGGGAGATGTTGGGACTTGTTAAGCAATGCCATCAATGATGTAATAACTGGTATTAAAACTTGTAGGCTTGTCAAGCGAAAAATGATCTTGCACGCTCTATCCATTTGGTTCCTCTGCATCTCGTTACAGTGCTGCTCAGACGTTTGGTCGTCATGCTGGGCATCTGCGTGTGTCTTTTTGCGGTTTTCACACATGTCCTCTCTCAGGAGGCTGAGGAGCCCGTCTTCTACACAGTAAGTGAGATATCTTTGTTTTTCTTTGTAGGTTTAACACAACTTGGCATGCTGAGTAGGCTACTTTCATTTGCTGATGGAGGTTCATGTTTTTATTTATCATATGATGCTACATGACAGGACACTAAAATGTCTATAAGTTAATGGTAATCATTATCTGTCCTTCACAGTGCACAGAAGGGTATGAGTATGACAGAGTCAGAGAGCAGTGCAGAGGTGAGAAATGACAAATTGCCTTTAATGTTAAGCATTGGTTATTATACATTTGTGCAGCTATTCATGCTTAATGACTTTAATATGTATTTATTTTTCATATATTTTCAATTAAGCTTAATATCAGTTGCCTTTTAACCAATCAAAATTATTCAAATACAGAAAATGCCTTGAAAATGTCTTTCTTTTTGTCATACTGTTTTCCGTGTCAGACATCGACGAGTGTGCCTTGTTAGACGATGCCTGCAAAGGAGGGATGCAGTGTATCAACCACTTTGGTGGATACCTCTGCCTCCCCAAGAGCGCCGTCATCTATATCAGTAAGGAGGGCGAGCAGGTGCCGCTCCCTGCTGTCCCTGCTGTCCCTGTTGTCCCCGCTGTCCCTGCTGTCCCACCAAGCCAGCCTCAGGTCCCACGGTCTTCAGGCAACCAGGGGGTCTCTCTGTCCAGCCGGACCATCCGCTGTGCACCCGGATACACTGCAGATGAGCAGAACCTCTGTAGAGGTAAGATCCGCTGCCCAGGCACTTTCCCCCTCTCTGCTTAGCTATAAGATGATACGAAATACCATCAAAGTAACTTGAAAAAACTAGCCTTTCTTTTTTTACGGCTTTACACCAACACATGGAGATGGGTCTTCTTATCTCAGCAAGTGGTGTTGACAAGCTCCTCAGGAGAGAAATTGGACTCTGTCAGCAGGAGAGGAGGTGTAACCACAAAACATGGTCTACAAGGGATGGCTGCCACACTCTCTCCATAAAAAGTTGCCCACTCATGAAATGTGGGTGCAGATTAAAATCCCCCTGTATGGACTGCTTTGTCCTGCAGTATACTGGCAGAATTAAATGTCGATATTGAGATGTGTGTTTTTTTTAATCTCATGAATATCATGAATATGCTTTTGTTGCCCTTGGTTTTTTATCTCATGAATAGTATGCTTTTGTTGCCCTTGGCCAGATGTGGTGCTGCTGCTTGATTGAAAGAATGTGTCTGAATGTGTCTCTAGCAGGTCCACGTAGGTATTTGATAATTACTTGCTAATGACTTTAGAGCTTTGATAAGTAGAGCTCTAAAGGTGAGCTGTTCCGTCGCCAATAGCTAAGCCATGCGTAGCAGCAGATGTATTGCAAGCTCCTCGGTTTTTCTCACTATGATGTCATCGTTTCTTTTCTTGTTTTTGGAGTTCAGCTTCTTCTTAGAATATAAGAAATTGTTCTTGTTTAGGGTGCTGAGGTCCTCTGTTTCAGGGGCAAATCAAGGAGATTTTGTAATATTGTGGCAAGTTCTGTGCTCACATATAGCCTTTACGCCTACAGTATTAGTTCCCTGGGCCGTGACCAGCTTGAGATTTTGGTAGTATCGCGTGTAACGGGTGTGATCCTGAATTTTTAACTAATTTTCATATATACAAAAAAACACACACACACACACAAACACACACACACACACACACACACACACACACACACACACACACACACACACACACACACACACACACACACACCAGTGCCTTTCGTTGCTTTGTGCCAGATGTTTATAGCTGCACCTGAGAGAGAGAATATCTGATATCACTTGTAACCTCTCAAAGCTTTTGCATTGCCATCTGACTTGGTCTGTGAGAGTTCGGGAATGTGGATATGTAGAGTAATCTGTAGACGTAATGTAAGGCAAAGTGCATTACCATAAATTACATCTGTTCAGTGGTTAGGAGCTCCTCTTGCCTTGCCAATAAGCAGAGGCATGTGGTGAGTGGCTGTGCGGTGAGGCTTGCGGTCACAGAGCTCCAGTGAAAGTAACAAATTTAATTTTACACCTGGGGCAAAGATATGTGTGAGGTGCTTTATGTGTTTCTCTGAATTAGAACCCAATTAGGTTTTATTAGAGTGTAAAACATGGCAACATATCAGCTAATGTAACCACATAAGCGAGCTGGCATGGGTATAATACTTATTCATTTGCTGGCGTACTGTTTCAGTGCATGGGCTAAACAAAGATAGGCTGTTGCTGTCAGTGTGATTGCTTTGAAAAGACTGGAGTTTTAACTGGAAGGCGTCTCGTGCCGTCTCGTGGGCGTATATTTCTGTTTTGTGAAGTGATATAATCTTTGTTTACATCAGTCTCTGGTTTCTCTGTCATTACCTTTAACTCGCTACAATGAGCCAATTGTTCTTGGACACAGAATTGTCTTTTCTCTTTTTTTGTTCCACAGTGGTTGTTTTGCACAGCTACGTATCTTGCTAGCAAAGGAATTCCCATTAACTTTCAATGGGGGGGGGGGGACCTCAATGTATCAAATAGCACTTACATCAGGCTCCTTCCCTGCTAACCCACCACTCTGTGGAGGAAACCTAGAGTGCCAAGTCAGGTAGAGCAAAGGGGAAGATGAAAGGCTGACACTGACTAAATAACCACAGAAGTGCCAGAGCACTGACCAAGCCAGGTTGGACCAACGTCATGGGTTGTGCTGCTGCTGAGTTGTTTTGGTGACTTACTGCTGAGTGTGTGGCGAATAGTAGAGAGATCAGCTAAATGCCCTGGAAAAAAAATTAAGCCAATTTTCCAAAGCACAACTTAAATTGTTAAAAAACAAACAAAGAAATAGCTTCTCTTAAGTGCACTATTATAAAAAAGAAAAGAAAAAGTGCACTATTATTAATGCTGATTAAAAGCGAAGCAAACCACAAATTATATAACGCACAATTTTTCCTTTTAATCGTGGCTTTAATATTCATTCCCATTTTGCAAATGGGCAATAAAGCCCTTTGGCCCTGAGGTAACCTGAGCCTAAGTGTGTGTTGTTGCAGTGACACATTGGGGAAGTTGGCACCCTATTCCAGCCCCGGCCACACATAGACACTATGAACCTTTACTGTATGTGTGACAGCTTAATGATGCCTCGCATTTCCATGACCTCCCCCCACCCTCCAAACATACACACACATACTTACTGTGTTTACCCCTGGGAGATGCCTACAAGTGGCTAGTTGTAGTCGTATGTATGCATATGAACTCTTATTTTCAGCAGAGGTGAGATCACTTCCTCCTAGAAATGAAGGTTGTCCATCAAAAGCGGTCGATCAGTCATTAAATCTGATGAAAAGTGGAAAGCAGCTATTTTATGATCCTCATTTACAGTTGAACACTGTTTGAGACTACTCATACTAACTCAACTGTACTTTCAGTGGCTTCAGGCATATAATGTTGGCCAAGGGGAATGAAACATATCATGTTCTGCACTTTCTCATATTCTCCTCACAAGTCTTGAGTTTACTTATTTTTCATGTCTAAATTAGATACTCATGCACTGCAGTATGGGACATGAAAGGACATGCCACTCCTGTTTACCTGTCTGGTTTTCTGAGGTCATGCAGGCCACATTACCACCTGCATGCCTGACTGATTTTAGCTACGTCTGGACGCTCTTCACCTGCAGTGGCTGGAAATCTTTCCTAACTATGTTCTATTAAGGCCGTTAATCCCTGTGTGACAGAGAAATTGTGTACTTTTCCGAACAAGGCCGAGTGCATGCAATAACATTTTTCCACACAGATGCAATGCACTTGGGAGGAATATCTCTGGAATGTCAGTGGTGGTTGTTTTTTCCATTTGCTCCCATCTTTTGTGATGGTAGGAATTACTCACCACCTTTGACAGATAAGCATCGGATCGATCTGCGAGGAGCAGGAATGCAGAGAGCAGAACAAGCAGAGGGAGCACAACATGACGCTGCTACATGACTTGACCTTTACAGTTTATACTTTACAGCTCTGCTTGTTGTCGTCTCATCCTGACATTTGCACTTGAAGAAACAAGCCCCAGCCACCCAGTCTTTGCTCATCCACAGACAATGTAAAAAGATGTGAGCACAGAGAGCGATTACAGTTTTTCAGGAAATTCCTTCAGATGTTATCCAGTTAGTGTTTGTTTTTTTCCAAACATCCATCAGAGATAAGCAACACAGATTAGAAAAGTTTGTTGCATAGAGAAGGAAGACCTGAACAATGAGGTGAATGTGATACAGGATACACAGGATGTTATATTTAAACATTCTGCTACGACTTTGTTGAAGTGGGATCAAACACAAGCGGACCCACTTTGTTTAGGGTTACTCAAACAAAAAGACACCTGAGGCGCCCCTTTGTGCCTGTTGAACCCTCCTATTACCAGCTAAGCTCTTGTCTTCCACCTGTTCTCAGACTGATGATTTGCACTGTCCTGCATCAGTGTGTCTTCACTATGCGATTGTCCTAGTTCCCTACAGTAGGATTTTCCTGTCCAATTCATTGAACGTGTTGTTTCTAATTCTTTAAGGCTCTTTTAACTACTGGATGTATTTTGACGTCAGTGTCTCTATGGCAATAAACAGTTTTTAATCTTCTTTTTTAATGTCAGAGAATGACTTCCAACCTTCCTGTGTTTTAACAGGCATAACATGGTTACAGTATTTCATCAGCTTACTGACACTGCCAGAGAAGACCAGAGTATCTTTCACACTGTGAATATAATCCAACCATCCTGCAGGCAGCCTCTCCTTTGGCCTGTGCACTGTTGCTGTACAGTATGCTGTTATTGCTTGTGGTTTCGCTGCTGGCTCTTCGCTGCCATCACATCAACGATGGCAGAGAGGAGCAGGAGGGGAAGCAGCTTTGCCATGCCTCCTCAGCGTAAATGCTTAATGTTGTTGTTATTATTCTCTCTGAGGTCGGTGCCTGTCCAACGGCCAGCTGCTTCCTCCTCTAATGTGCTTACATGTGTTGCTCTTTCCAATTACCTCATGATGGAAAGGGACACAGGGCTGCTATAAATCACTATTGCGCTCAGCTGGGTGACACTCACATGCAATCACAAGCTTCATGTTTCTTACACTGTTTCTCCTTTGACTCGTATTATCACTCTTTTACAGGGGTGTAACGGTACACAGAAGTCACGGTTCGGTTCCCCGGTTTAGGAGTCACGATTCGGTGAGAGTTCGGTACAGTGGAAAATAAAAAACAAATGCATAAGCATTGCATTTCTTTTTAACAGACAGCAGTGCAAGTGACAAAGACCGTCAAAATCCTCTTGCTGGGAACTGAAGCATCTCTTGTCATGAAATTGAAAATATAGACTATAGTTTGCTATTTCTTGGCCCGGTGATCGGCACATCGGGGTGATGCATGGGTTTCTATTCACACACCTTACAACGGTGGAGCGCCGACACACCGCCTACGTCTTATACACAGCTCTCCGTTGCTGCGCTTCATTTGCGCTCACCATAGTGTGACTGATTTTGCACACCAATCAACTTGTTGTGATAACCTCAGCACATGTTGCTAACGGAACTCAGGCTTGTGAACTTTGGTTTCGCATTATGTGTGTAACGGTTCATCGTGAATGCAAGAACCTAACATTTTAGGCCTTTATTTGGATAGGACAGCTTAGACTTGAAAGGGGAGAGAGAAGGGGAATGACATGCAGCAAGGATCCGCAGGTCAGAGTCGAACCCGCGGCCGCTGCATCGGGGAGTAAACCTTTATATATGGGTGCCAGCTCTACCAGGTGAGCTAACCAGGCGCCCGTGTTCTTTTATTTTGACCCTATTTTCAGGTTTAATTCCTTCCATGGCTACAGCGTGACTACTGCCATGTCAGGTTGGCAGAGTGATTGATAGCAGTAGAGTTGCCCAGCACTTCTTTTTTTCGAAACATTTTCAGAGTAACAGGAAGGATTATTATCAGTAAGGAATGTCGCTGGCACACTGGACGGATTTTCAAGAATGTCAAGACTCTGCCCGACCTTTAGATGAGTGTGGAACAAACTCACAAACCAGTTAGTAAGTGTCAGCATGACTAACTAAAACTCCTGCTCCTCCCGAACAATGAGAGCAATGAGAGGGGGAATCTTCTTGGGAGTGGTGAGAATAGCAAAAGCATTGAAATATTTCATGCCCTAATTCGGATGGAAATACACAGAATTAAGGATAGAGTGTCTTGAATTCTTTGATTTCTTATCTGCTTTGTGTTTAAGTTTGCTTTGAAAGGGAAACACTACCACTCCCATTTGTCCTGAGGTGGAGTTCAAGCCTGTGATAGCTGCATCTCACACTGCATTGCAGAGAGAATTATAAACAAATTAAACAATGTGAAGTGCAGCGTTTGCCAGGAGGGGTGATATAAAGGTGTTTGAGGTTAAGCAAAACTAAACACTCAGGGTCTGGTTTATGACATTCTAATAAATTTGACATTGTGAAATTTTATGGGCTATTAACATCACACATCTTGCCCCCTGCTTTCCCAAAGATTGAATTATCCAATAATCAGAGGGAAACCGAGATGCCGTCCAACAGCAGGATGGCTCCAACTGTTCTTTGGAACAGCTCCTGCTTTCCATTGCAGTGGTTCAGTGAAAACAAGACTAAATGCTCTCAAGTGATAATTACAACAAGCCCTATCATGTCAGTTTAAATCTGGAGCACATTGTTCTGAATTCTGGCCAAATAATTTTTGTCCCTGTTTTAGACACGTATGCTGTTTCTTTCTCACCAATATGCACGCACTAACACACTAAACAAGTCTTCACAGTGTATAACCCCATTCTGTAAAACATTGTAAAAGGCCATTTAATGTTCGAGCACCTCAAACAGGACCTCTGATGCACACACACCCACTTGTCCATTACACACACTCTCGCATTCTTTGAGCTGCCGCCATCCCTGTTACTCCCCCAACTCCCACAAGGCATTTAGTATTAATCTCCCTGAAAAGCAAGGAGTTTTTAACTCTGACATCACATATGCACACACGGCCGTAAATCTAACATCAAATCTTAAAAAGCCCTTTTTTGTTTAAAAAAAAAGCCTCCACCCTGTCTCCTCATTCTTTCCTTCCACATCTTCCACTCTCCTGCTGGACAGCCTTATCTTTCCCTGTGATGTTACAGCAGGCTCGCTCTTAGAGGAAACTTGTAAGCTGTGTTAAATAAATTCTGGAAAAAAAATCTGACCTCAGAGAAAAAAGTGACTTTTCCCCACACGCAACACATCATCACATTTGATGGTAAAATCTGTTTTCCTGGGTAAACTATATGGACTGTACTGCATGTGGTAAGCTGTGGAGGCTTTATGGGACCTAAGAGCCAGCCAGTGTGGGATGCCCTCCCACACCACCTAAACACACACACACACACACACACACACACACACACACACACACACACACACACACACACACACACACACACACACACACACACACACACACACACTTATGTGGAACTTTGTATTGGCAACGGCTTAAAGGTTTAGTGACAAAGTAGCAGTTACCACAAGATATTCCTGTGAATGAACATTTGGATTGCATTCAGCACATATGCTTTTATTTAGAGCTCTCAAAGCTTTCTTAAAGGGAGTGAGGATGACTTTTCCGTACACAGAACTTCTTAGGAAGCATCGCTGCATTCTTCACATTTAAACAATTTACAGTTAGCCATATGCACTTACTTCAAAACAAGAGTTGGTTTCTACACCTTATGTAGGAAAAGTGTTGGAACATCCAGCTGTCTGCCCGACACCTTGTTTGATGGATTCACGTAGTCTCACAGGTACACAGTGGCATATGTTATCTGACTCATGGCAGGTAATTCACAGCCAAATCATTCCAAGTGCACCTGATCTAATTTGGGTTGGCAATAATGGTCCAAAACTAGAGCAAATGCAGGGGGTGAGTCTTAGCCCAAGTCTGAATTCTGAACAAAGATGAGTGTGCCAACTGCAATTGGTCAAACTGCCTATCTGATCTAGCACCAATCCTGTCCAAGAAAATAATTGCTTACACCAATGGACTGCTCACTGTTCAACCAGTCACAGCAGTACGGAAATAAAAACAAACTTACAATCAAACAAAGACAATCTTAGCTTTTAAGAAACCTTTTGACTAGCTAATTGGTGCTTAGCCACACTTGGCTATTTGCCATGAAATCTCTTGACCTAAAGAGTCTGAATCTCAGGATGAAATGCTAAAACTTTAGTGATTCCCACACATTGTATTGCCACTGTCAGATTACATTCTGTCCAGTACTTCTGTTCACCAATATACCTGCAAAAATAACAACATTCCCATCAATTTATGTTTAGTGCTAATTCACAATTGTTTGCACGCAAACACGCTACTGGTAAACATTATAAACAGTACTAGCATTCTTAGCATGCTAGCATGCTGATGTTAGCATTTAGCTAGGTGTTGCTGTGCCTGATACAGCATCACAGAGCCCAAGTGTGGCTGTACACTCTCAAGTCTAATAACTGTAGTTTATCAGTGCGGTGGCATGTCTCAAGAACTGAAGAATTTGACAAATTTTGCTTTCTGTTACTAAAACCAAAACATTTCACAGGCATCACAGTTTGGTTGTCTGCTTCTTGGCACCATGACAGCATCAACACAGGACTATTTTATCAGGAATTAATCTCAGGCTTGTTTTGTCTGAATATACTGCCGGAAGGCAGGGCATTTCCAGACCCAATGAATCACCAAGTACCTCCAGTAAGTAGGTGTGGTTGTGATTCACAGGGCTTTGATCCCAGCTCCAACTATTTGTTGAAATTCATTTAAAATTTTCATTGGTACCCTATATACACACAGGATTTTACTTCCATTTTTTTCTCTGACAAGCACATCACCCTGTTATTATTTAAAGGGTTAGCTTGTGTAGCTGTCAAGGCTAGCTAATACTATGGCTTCTGTATTGTTGTCTTCTCCCATCAATGTTCTGCATGTTCAAACTACAGAATAGATAGGTGTTGTTTTTGCAACCTGATAAAACCTGATAAATCTACTCAAATCTCTACAAATCATACAAAAACTAAAACGGTTGAGTGTGGATGCACCTGCATATCTGTGGCCATAAACACCACGTGGGGAAATATATCAGATCTCTTGACCTAAGAGGCTGAATCTGGATGCTGCAGGTCAACCGCTAACAGTGACAGAGATCCTTTGATGCACCAGGTTTTTTTTTAACAGCCATGTCATGAAGCCTTTGGGCTGTTGGGTCAGCATCCCATTGTGTTATACTGCTGGAATCCAAGCATTCGGTTTCTCACTCACACTTGGTGCTGGTTGTGGATGCACTTTCCCAGATGCTGTTTAATCTACATCAGAGCGTTAGAGTTTCCAGAACAACACTGCTTTTATCTTTGTCCTCTACAAAGCGGGTCAGTGAGCAACAAGTCTTGTCTGTGCATTCCTCCCTAAATGCAATTCGCACCTGTTGTCTCTCAGTGGCACCTTTGTAGACAAGCCCTTGCTTTTGTCCCTAATGTACTGAGTTCATCTTATCACTGTGCTCCCAAAGAGTTAAGCACATTTTAGCCTTCTTCCCTTTCCTCCCTTTAAGGAGTGAAGACAACTTACCTTCTGTCAACCTTTTTGTGTCACGGCTCTTACGCAGCAAACCAAGCCAATTTCTCACAGGCACCAATCCCACTGGATGATGGAGGCTGTGGGAGTGGCATGTAGGACATTTGAGGCACTCTGGGAAGGGCATGATCCTTGCCAACTGAGACCTCATCACATGAAACATGTCGAGGGGAATATCAGTTCGAGATATCTGTGCAGCAGCAAGTTGGGCTTTGCGGCACTCATTTTAATGGTCTGATCATTTTTATGTTTGATCTTCGTGCACTCTTTATGAATATGGGCTCTATGAGTATGTTTGTCTCAGGTGGATTGATCGCATCTAAACTCTGCAGGAGGGATAATACAATCATGTCTGTCAAGGCAGCACAGAGTTCAACTTAAGGTTTTTCAGTCAGGTTCTTCTGACTATTGTTAGGCTACACGTGTCATATCACAATGCTGTAATAATACCCCCCTTCCTTTCCTGTGTGTGCGTGTGGTATTGAGGATAACCGTCTGTCATGCTTTTAAACTGATGCCCACTGGCTGTCTGCATATGATGGGTTGTGTCAGACCACCCAAGAGGACTGCTAGTGGGCCCACAGGGATGAGAGTATACAGTATGGGCGTATTTGTAGTGTGTGTGTGGGTGTGGGGGGATGGAAGATGGATGTTCAGAAAAAAAGGGGGCGAGGGAGGTTATAGTGAGAAAAGCCTTTTTTAAGATGCTCTGACTCCAAACAAACCAAAATTGAGAACATGTTTGCAGGGTGAGATAAAAACAAAAATCTTTCCACTGCTGTGTTGTGTATGGAAAATTCTAAAAACTAATAACTAATAACTAATAACTAGTAACTAATAACTTGAGGGGGAAAATTACTTTTTGGAGGTTTTACACCAGTCATAACTTCACCTTATCATCAATTCATCGTCCCAACACTTACACTATTGATTGTATGTACAGTACCATTAATATGAGTCAATCTGGACATAACTTTAAAATTTAAGAGGGTAACTTTTGAGTTAGCATGTCTGAAATCACGTTTATTATTAAGTTTATTAAGAAATTATTAAGTCGGTCAATGAAAAATGTGCAGAGTTATTTAAAGTGCTCATATTATGCTCATTTTCAGATTCATAATTGTATTTAGAGGTTGTACCAGAATACGTTTATGTGGTTTAATTTTCAGAAAACACCATATATGTGTTGTACTGCACATTGCTGCAGCTCCTCTTTTCACCCTGTGTGTTGAGCTCTCTGTTTTAGCTACAGAGTGAGGCATCTCACTTCTGTACCATCTTTGTTGGGAGTCGTACATGCACAGTAAGTACTGCTAGCTAGTCAATTGCAGAGCATGAGGGAGTGCCATGCTAGCAGCTAGGCGAGCATTATAACGTGTGTTATAAAGTGACGCACGTTCGTCACGGAAGTAAAGGCTGGACTACAATAGAGCTGTTTGGAGCAGTTTGTGAACAGTGTTTTCTCTGGAAGATGGTAAGTCCCTTTGGGGTGGACTTTGGGCTTTTTCACTTTGTAAACCTATAACATGCACAAAAAAGATATATAACACAATAAAGGAAAGGGAAAAAGCCAAAAATCATAATATGAGCACTTTAAAGTATAGATATCTTACGCTGCAGTAATTATACTCCTGGCTACGCTGCAGTAATTATACTCCTGGCAGGAGCTTTGTGTTTTTAAGCATCATTTACTAACATCAAACTATTGCTTATCATGTTATATAACTTATGAATGATGAGGTAAGGGATACAAAGTGGATCTGTGGGCTTTTGGGTTAATGGATGTCTGATGAGAGAGTGTTATGGTAGAACGCACATGAGTTCTCAGTAGAGCTCTCTCTCTCTCTCTCTCTCTCTCTCTCTCTCTCTACACACACACACACACACACACACACACACACACACTTCCCCATTCAAAGAGATGTCCTGTTAGCAGAGATATGATCAGTGTTTTCCCCTCCACCCGGAGCTGCTGAATAAAAGCCCTCTTTATTTAATCGCCTCCTCTCTGTATGAGTATGTGTGTGATGTGATGGTGTCAGTGATCACAGATTTTTTTTTTAATGCCTGTGGAAAGCAGTTCCCACATCACAGATCACAGAGTACATATAGTCCAGACATGTTGCCTTGCTTTGTCTGTCACATGTTCCTGCGTACAGTAGGCATTACCGCAACTTTGTGTTGCTTACTCTCAGTGTCTGTTTCTGTGTGTTTATTGCAGACATAGATGAATGTGCGACAGGTAGACACACTTGTGGCCCTGAACAGACGTGCTACAACACCAGAGGCTCCTATACCTGCCAGTGTCCTCCAGGCTACCAGAAGAACGGAGACCACTGTGTTGGTGAGTCGTTGATGCAAAACACACTCTCTCCTCTCGCTTTATTACATGATTAAAACTGCTGCCAACAGTAATTGGTTGCTGTCATCTTTAATCAGCTGATTTAAAGAATTGCTTTTTGCAATGTATCTTACCGCTCATATCTTCATGATTCTCCTGTAAGTGTGTATATTTCTGTTTTCCTGCAGACAGAGATGAGTGCGCCCTGACCCACTACTGCATGCACAGATGTGTGAACACACAGGGCTCATACTACTGTGAGTGCAACGCAGGTCACAAGTTGGCCAGCAACAACCACAGCTGTGTTGGTAAGTCACTGTAAAGCCATGTGTTAGTGTGTACAACAAACATTTTGCTTCAATGCTTTGTTATTCAGTGGCAGCCCGTCAGACATTTTGTGTTGGTATTGCTGACTTCTAATAGATTTGCATGCTCAATGCAAATGACAAGGGTTTATTATAATAATTATAATTACTGCTTTAGTGTACATGCAAGTAGAACAAAACCCCACACCAGGGTAAAAAAAAATATGCATGATAAAACATTGTAAAGAAAAGAAGTAATGTAATTGATAAAAATGCATTAATAATCAGGTAGGTGTAAAGAGGTGTGGTGTATAAAGCAGAGGATGTTAGCTCCGGTTTAGCTCACCAAAGTCTAGTGTTAACCCACAGTGTTTCTTTTGTTCCTCAGTTTTCTCAGGATGCAGATATTTTAAGGTCAGGAATAGCTTTAACAAAACAAATGGTGCTCGAGCTGTTATTTTTTATGCCTGGAAGCTCAGAGCTATCATGAGATTGACCATGCAACCTGAACCCACACAGCAAACCTCCTGTGGAAGTCAAAGGAAGTTATTGAAAAAAATTGTGTGTTGTGATAGAGCGCTGTTTATCTCTGAAACACATTTAGAAATTCATCCAAAGCCGTGACTGGCTCCCAGCTATCCTGAAACATGTGTGTCGGGTTATTTATTTCTTAAAGTATAATTCCAGGTGTATTACAACTCTTACTTACATAGTGTTGGCCATCATTCCTATTCATTATGATAACATTGTACTCACCATACTAATTGCTGACATCTGAGTTCCCAGACCTAAGTCGGTGAGTACAGGGCCATTAATACCGGATTGATGGCCAAAACTACAGTAATAAGTTCCAAGTTGTAATAAACCAGAATTATCCAATGATATCCATGTATGTAAAACATCTGCTTTTGTTCCAGATGTGAATGAGTGTGATGTGGAGAATCCCTGTCAGCACCACTGCTACAACCTGATTGGCTCCTTCCTCTGCCAGTGTGAGCAGGGCTATGAGCTGGCACAAGACACGGTCTCCTGCCAAGGTGGAAACACACACACACACACACACACACATATATATATATATATATATATATATATATATATATATATATATATATATATATATATATATTCATGTATATACACAGATATTCAACTGCAGATAGATGCATGTTTGTAAACACCCATCACATGCCTAGTTTTCAACATGCCCTGCTTATTACAGTATCTATGTTATTTATGTTTGTGTGTGTGCATATTCTCTGTACAGACATCGATGAATGCAGCTTCTCCAGCTACATGTGTCAGTACCAGTGTATTAACAGCCCAGGAAGTTACGCCTGTGAATGTCCAGAAGGATATCAGCTCCAGGGAAACAGGGTGTGTCAAGGTACCGCAGTCCTCCTTTTTCCTCTCCCTTTTTCTTCCCATCAATCTTTTTTTTTCATCCCCTCTTAGTTTATTTATTTATCTATCTTACCCTCCTCTCTGTTTTCACACAAAACAAAGTTCCTCCTTTCTCCCTCCCGTCCTCCTCTTCCTCAATTCTTTGAAGATTAATGTTAAGAGGTACTTGATCATTCCTGCTATCATCCACTATTCTACATCTCAAGCGAGAATGAAAGCCACTCTCAACCGGTACTGTCATGGAAAGAATGCAGAGGTTAGGCAACACAAACACAGCAACGTTGTGTTGCCCCGCAAAGCCACCTCTGTGAATTTATATGCATGATGTTGGTTTCTTGAAGTGGATTTATTTGAAGCTCCGGCGCTCGCTCAAAGGGAGAGCTGTTATTTTTTCCTCTCCCCCTCAGTCAGGTGCAGGCTTTATAGGGGGAGCCATGAATCCGGCCGGTTGTGTTAGAGGGACCTTAAGGTGATGAATCCAGGCTGCTGTGCCAGAAATAGCCCTGTGGTTTGGGGCATGTTTGATGGGGTTATTTTCATGGTGCTGCAGAAAGAGAGCTGCAGTTAGGCCTGTGTAGGGTTGCTAAGGGGGCTTCCCTCGACTACAGATCTGCAGGCTTTCCTCTTGTGTTTTTTTTCACCTCCACAGCTACTGGAAATGGAGCTACAACCCGGAGATGAAATGAAATAGAGCTACACTGTTCACAAATTGTACACGTCCTGACCTCGACTGTGTTTTCACAGCTCTGTTTCATGAAGCGTGTAGAGTTAGTGTGTGTTTTGGAAGTGGGGGGATACTAGGATTGTCATCCAGCTATTTTTGACTACTCAATACTTTTCTTCTGTCTCTCTGCCAATCACAAGACATAAATGAGTGTGAGACGGGGACCCATAACTGCCAAGATGATGAAATGTGCTGGAACTATTACGGAGGCTTCCGCTGCTATCCCAGAAACCCCTGCGAGGCGCCTTACGCCAAAACCTCTGAAAAGTCAGTAAACATCATCCAGTTTTTTTCCCCTACTATCATCAGTGCGGCCAGTTTCACAAAGATTCTCTTAATTGTTTTGTGTTTGCAGTCGCTGTATCTGCCGGTCTCAGGCCGAGTGCCAGGGTCTCCCGCCGTCAATTGTCTACAAATACATGAGCATCCAGGCCGACCGGACTGTGCCAGCGGACATCTTCCAGATTCAGGCCACCAACATGTACGCCAACACACACAACACTTTCAGGATCAAAGCTGGGAATGAGGCAGGAGAATTCTTCCTGAGGGTAAGTTGATGGGAATTATTATTTTTTTGTGTTGCATTAAACGCTGAGGCAGGGTGTAACAGGTGATAATAGTAAATGCTTAACTGTTACATTGTCATGATGCTGTCAAAATCTTCAGTTTCATGCTAATCCATTAAATTACTCAATAGTATCATCCTCCTTACTCCGCCTGGTACAATTGCCCAACCTTTTATCAACATATGGCGCTTGTAACATAGTAGTTACAGTTATGCTGTATCAAGATATTACTTGGCATTCTAAATAAACAGTACTAAGAATCTACAGCCATCCTAGACTTAGACATAGACTGCTTTGAGCCAAATGCTAATGTCAGCATGCTAACATGCTCGAAATGACAACGCTAACATACTGATGTTAAAAGGTATAATGTTAACAATGTTCACCATCTTAGTTTAGCTTGTTTACATGCTAACATCTGCTAACACAAAGTGCAGTTGAGGCTGGTGGGAATGCCGTTAGTATCCCGCCTATGTTAAACTGTATTATAAAAGATATGTGGTAAATCCTAGTTTTATATACAGTCTATGGATAAATCTGTATTCACATGCGTACATATTGACTGAGGATATTTTTTTGCAGCGTTCCAGCAACGTGAGTGCCATGCTGGTGCTAACCAAGCCTCTGTCAGGCCCCAGGGAATACGTCATAGACCTGGAGATGGTCACTCACCATTTGACCATGAACTACCGCTCCAGCTCACTGCTGCGGCTCACTATAATAGTTGGGCCATACGCCTTCTAAACATCGCAATCCCCAGCAGCCCACATAAGTCTGGTTCAGCACACATAGCAGTGTAACACTTGCCTGTATAAGCATAACATACTGTACATTTTTCATACAATACAACACATAACATAGGCTGTCCCAGACTCATACAGCAGCACAGCAGTTGCAATAGGCTTGCTCATGACAGACCAGCCCATGCTGTAATGTGACCACTGGGCATCTTTTTCTCTCAAGATGCTGGGAAGCATTGTAATGAAGGGATTTAGTGTCCTGAGGAATCAAGCACTGTGTTTCAACAACAGCACTTAACGATAAATAATTTTTCATCTTCAAAGTTGAAACATTTTTGACTTTAGGTGCCTGAAGTGGACATAAGAAAGAAAAGCATGTTAGCATTTTCACTTTCACTGCTTTCATACTAAAAAACAAGTGGGAACAGAGCAGTGGCACTCAGGAAAAGAGGCCTAGTGGACACACATCCTAACTGTGATGGATTTTTTGATGCAGCTGTACCTACATGTATCATTTTGTTTCAGACCAGAACTTACAATAACCTATGTATCAGTGAAGCAATCTGTTGTAAGAAAAAAAGAAAATACATATACATGTGATTTGCCTGTTAGTTAAGAGAGCAAACTTTGCATGACAACAGGCTTGATGCTTGTAGACTTTACTAACAGGAGTTAAGCATGTACATACCAAGTCAACAAATCTGTGTGTATGTGTGTATGTGTGTGTGTGTGTGTGTGTGTGTGTGTGTGTGTGTGTGTGTGTGTGTGTGTGCGCACGCCTCGCATTGTTTATGCATGCAAGCAAGTGAAAGTGTAATACACAGAGGAAGAGAAAGGGAAAGAGTGAGAGAGCTTGTTCTCTGCCCCCAGGTTCGGTGGATGTGGTTGAGCTGTTTATGTGTTTCTGTGATGCCATCCTTGCAGCCCTCGGTCACAGAGGCAATAACAGAGATTTTTTTTTTAAACTAGAGAACACGCACAGGAAATGACGGCTTTCATAACACACCTCGGCCAATCGACCGCTCACTGGTGCCACGGCGATTCTCCAGAGAAACAGCTGAGCTTTCTAATGTCGGTCCCAGTCAAGAAGTCACACTGGCACCAGGCTGGCTTGCGTGATAAACATAATTACAGTGCTTTGCCCCGTTGCTGGTTCATGTGTGACACAGGGGATTATTAAAATGTCAATACATTGTCACCACACTTTTGGCAGAATGAGAAATCTTTCACTACCTTATTTGCCTTTCGTGTCTGCTCTGGCTTATTGCTAAAACACTGTACGCTGTAGACATACACAGCACTGAAAACCACATTGGAAACCAGCATGTTAAAACATTTAGAAAGTTGTCCATCTTTTATGTGGTTTCAGCAGCGATCATAGTGCCTTAGATGTATAAACACAAAAAAACACAACACTAATCTTTCATGCTGTCAAGACTTCCTTCATTGAAATGCCTTAATGTTTTTCTCATCTATTTAAAATATATTTTGTCATATGTATCTTTTATTGATTGTACTCTGAAGAGCAAAAAATATATATTGTTGAATAAAATATGATGGATTAATGGGGCTAGGTTGTTCAGATTTTTTTTAATATCCAACAACTTGTGTAAAAGAGAGAAACAACAAATGTGTGGGAAACAAAACGCTGCTCTGCACTGCCTGCATGCCTGCCACAAGTGGACTTCATATACAGTATAATGGAAAATGCAGCAGTTGTGTGAATTGCTCCACTGCTCTGCCAATGCAGTAGGGAAAGTGTGAGGGTGATTTTATCTGAATATAACAATGATAAATGCAGTGAACATAATGCCCTATAGCCACCATATATATCTTGTTTAAAGAGATCCAGAGGGGTATATAGTAATATAGTTGGCTATGTTGAGTCAATGTGTGCTGAGGGACAAATGTGAAGCATGCACACACATGCACACCCATACAACAACATATTTAGATGTGAAATTGGTTGGGAGGGGTTTTATGGTAAGTTGTTACTCAATCATTCTGCTGTCGAGAGCTTTAGTCAGAGCAGTGTTGGGAGGTGTAAGATGATACACGATGTGTCATTGTTCCCCTAACCCCATCTTCAGCTCGCCGCTCATTGGAGCTCTGTGTTTTTGCTGTCCGTGCATGATTCAACCCCCAGGAGAAAACATTGCTCACCCACTTTTTCTGTGACTCAACTATGTGCTGAACTCCTCAAGAAGAGCAGCATTTTCAGGTTCTCGTTTATGATTAATATTCCACTCAGGGTAACGGTGCAGATAATTAACTTAATCTCCCTGCATGTAGCTAGACATTTCATTAATCACTGTTAGATTTATTAAATATATCAAAGCCAAAGCCATTGGATGGAGATCAAAGAGAGAAAGAAAAAAAGTTATGAAAGTTCAGTAAATTGAATGTTTGTTACCCTCTGTCCTCTCCTCACTACAGTATCCCAGTGATGCAATAGTTGTCCTCTTTTTCTACTGTTTTTATACTCTGAACATGTTTGGGATCAGATCGTAAAGAGCTGTTTATAGTGAGTCATTTATTTACAGAGTCAAATTTTCCAATAAGCAAGTGGACATTTTAAAATCAAGGAATGTAACGTAACAGTGAAGATGATAAGTTGGTGGAGGTTAGCTGATGCTTTAATTCTGTACATCCTCAAGGCATCATGCAGTATACAGATTTTTCAGGTTCTCTATTTCAGTTCAGGGAAGAAATACAGTACACCTGCAGTACAAATACATGCAATATGCAGATACATTATATTACCAACAGGGCCAGGTTAGGAGGCCCTGGTGTAAAAATGAGATGCGGGCCCCAACTGAGCTAGGGGCATTGAAATTAATCATTGCATCAAAGCATCGCGATGCGGATGTGGACGATTCTGCATCGATGCAGTGACAGACCAGAATCGATTATTGCCTAATGGCTTACTTGTTGATTTTCCGCTCGCTGCTTTTTTTGTTTTTGTCTGTTGTCTGCTGTGTTCAGACTCGCTATATTAAGGAAGTGTCTGTTTCAAGAGCAGATACAATGAAAAGGACATTTCATATATGTCTGACTACTTGAATTTGTCAATGAAAACCATAGTAATATATAATAATATTGAGGAGGTGACGCATCGTGATGCATCGTGATATTGAATCGATTCGATTCGTTGAAAGGATAATTGTAATCGATTTGAATCGTGAGACCAGTGAAGATTCAGGCCCCTAAACTGAGCCCCACCTTTCTCATTAATTACTTTAGGGTAACTAGATTGAGTACAATTTAATTTAACACGTTTTTTGTGTGATGCCCACTAAAAAATCTATTCATTATTTTGAAAAGCCAGCAGCTCTGTGAGGTCGTACTAAGGTACAGTGGTGCTTTGAGCTATATGCTAACATCAACGTCAGCATGCTAACATGCAGTGACAGAGTTAACATGTTGATGCTTAGAAGGTACATGTATACGCAAATATTTACCATGTTCGCCACATTAACATGTTAGCATACTAACAATTGGAGACATTTCACTCAAAACCACTCATGGAGGCACTAGAGGAAAATTCATAGGATTAACTAATTCATTAGAATACATTGTCTGGATGAATGAATGTCTGTACCAATCCTTCCAGTAGATGTTAAGATATTAGAGAAAACTCTAACTTCATCCTCTCATCTTAATCCATGCAATATATTGAGATATTTCAATAAGGAATCAACTGGACTGACACATTGTCATCACTAATGCCATGCTAGTGTGTCTAAAAAACACACAACAATAAAAAACACAAATGGGATGGTGAAACATGGTCTTTACGGTGCAGCAGAATATTAATTTAGACATTCACTGGCCTCAGAATCATCCAGGTTTAACTCCAGGGCCGACATCACAAACTTTTTGTTAAAACTCAAGTGATTAATCACTTCTCAATGGGAAATCAATCACAGTCACTTCATAGCGTGCAGTTGCTTTATGTTGTCCTGTCTGGGCTTTTTCAGAGTGGGTGTCAGGGAGAGAGGTAAGAGGTGTTTTAATGGCAGAGAGAGAGTGCATGAAGAGGTGAGAGTAGTTTATTGGATGGCATTTGAGATCGGAAAGATATAATGGGATGAGGTCACTTGTTAACACTGGCAAAAAGTGCCACAGAAGGGTGGCATAACCACACAAGGGCATTCACAGGGAGACACACACATGCATGCACGCCACTCAAGAAATTGCTCTCAAGGTAACAAGAATATACACACGTCAAACAAATTAGCAGAACCAGCCGTCTATGTGTGCATGTTTGTGTAAATTGTTAACTCTGCTGGTATGGTATGCTGCCCGGTGCCACTGCATGTGGCTGTTGAACAGGTGCCAGGTCGTAAACACTCCCTGCCTGGTGCCCAACCACAGATGTCATTTCAATCAGCCTTCAGTCAGGCTGAAAAAATAAATCCTGGAGGTCCATACCTGTGTGATTACATTCTCTAATTATAGTTTGGAGCAGTAACTCTGAGATGACTAAACAAGATGGGCCCTCAGGGTGCTGTGAGTGTAATTATATCTTGACAATTAATAGGCACGTTCCTCAGAGAAAAGTTTGTTACATGATGACGTACCTGACTGTTTTTTGCTCGCCGGGAAGAGTTTGAAATTATGACATAATTACAAGGAAAAACATGATATAAAAGGATGATAATTATCCCCACGTGGCATTGCCTTTTATGATAAAAGTTCATATCAAAGAAAAAGTTTATGTTTCTCCTGTGAGGGCCTGCTACACAGTGTAGTGTTTATCATTAGCTGCTTGGTCAAAAGAGGAAATAATTTGGACCTGGAGTGCATCATGTTAGCCCACAGGTGTTCTATGGAAGTGATGCTTTATTCAGAGGACGCTTGATCTGTTGCTGTAGTACAGAGTACACTAGCAAAGAAACATATCTAAGTTGCTGGGAGAACAAATTAGAAGGTAAAGGCTAACAGGCCATGCATGCAAATAGTGGCAGACTAAGCAACACACATTAAGAGAAGCACATTTGAAAAGAACATACTGCAAGAAAATGATTTATTAACAATCTAGTACTAAATCATAACAAAGGAACATAACTAATGATGTAAAGTAATCATTATTAAAGCCCTTAGTTATGGCTTAAGGTGTGGCTAGAAAGTCTTACTGACTGATTCTTGAGTGAGGGAGGGTGAGTCCGCCAGCTGGGCTCTGATTGGTCCAAAGTCAAGGTGAAGCAGAAAATAGTTCAAGGGAGATCATCGTACAAGGAAGGTCACTGCTACAGGGGGGCTTCCTCACACATGCTACCCTTTCCTTCATACCTAGCTGCATTTTTCAAGTCTTAAAACAATAGTCAGATGCCCATATGGACACTGACATGGTTTTGCTTGCTGTAATCATCCCTCTTTTTCATACCGGCCATTAAGAGATCCATTCCTAATGTGCTTTTAATGTAAGTGAGGGGGGACAAAAGTCACAGTCCTGACTCTGTGTAAAACTGTATTCCAAAGTTTATCGGAAGCTAATATTCAGCAGTCTGAGTTAGACAAATCATGTGGGTATCTTCGTAAATTAAAGTATTTTTAGTTTGAAATCCAATGCCTCACTCCCCAACAGTGGCAGAACACAGAAAGGATAAAAGACACAGTTTTGCAGCTAAATCTTGCGCTTCTCACTTACACCCACTGCTCCCAGTCCACTTCCATCTCTCCCGCCCTGTCAGCTCACTTGTGCCCTGGATTTTTAAGCCTTTTCATAGTTTCCATTTCTCTGCCATCCTCCCAATACAACTTGGGAGAAACCAAGAGAGTGCATGAAGTGTGTGTGTGTGCGTGTGTTTGGTGTGTGTGCTGTATGTAGCTTGTGTGAGCACATGCATGTGTGACAGCGATGAAGACAGACAGGTGAAGGGGAGGCCAAGGGTGGGCGCGGGCTGTTGACGTGCTAGTCAGTAATACTTTTCCTCAGGTTGAGGTGTGCTCACCGGGAGGGTGTGTTACTGCTGGAAAGCTCTGTAATGAACAGGAGGCTGGCTCTCTGCCTGATCAAATTCCACCGCAGCCTCATATCTATCTTGCCTTCCAAAAATGTTCAGCATACCAGTGGGTTTTATTGACTTGTCAGAGCAGACAGCCGAGTGCAAGCTCTACCTTGTAAGGTGTGCAGTTAACAGGTTTCTAAAGCAGGAATGTCTGCTGATGACTTTTTATCTGCAATACATTTTTTTGTGTTTTTAGCTCAAATTGATGAATGGTGATTAGAGCTACAACATGTGATAGGACACTAGTAATTCAGAATACAGACTTTGACTGTATTTATCCAAACTGTACTAAATCATGTTTGCACGTGTTCCTTTAAAATGAACTAGACCATAAATCTAATGGAAGCTAGCCCCAGTTTGTGTATCTCATGTATTACCGTTACATTTCATTCACAGAGATAAGCTAAGCTAGTTTTCAGAAATATAAATACCCAGAATGTCGTTTAACAATACTTATGGCTGTTCTGAAGATATTCCTAGAATCCTCAAAGACTCTTCAAACCATCTGGATGAAAAAAATATTCTGTCTGCTGCACGATAAAACAATAGATTTTTTAAAACTGTTTCCTAAGGTAGAATAAAAAAGATGATAGTTCTGGTCCTGCTGCATCAATTTTCATATTTTGTAGGTCTGACAGTGCTAAAAAAGTGCAATGCTAAAACAACGGTGTACCCTTTTAATGAAACAAAACTCTTATAATATCTTTGTCTATATTCATGTTACTCTCCAATATTTTCATACAAAATAATGCCTTCATATTTTTATTGTGTTGCACAAAAGAGCAAGGATGTATGCCATTTCCACAACCTGGATAGGAAATATTGCCACAAGTTTTTTTTATCGTGCAATGGACAGAATTTTTTTTCCTTCAGGTGGCTTAAAGAGGATTTTGAAAAAAAACTTCAGAACAGCGGTAAGGGTTAAACTATCTTCTCAAACATCATCAACATCACAATTTTTCAGACACTTACGTCTGTACTTGAATGTAATAGTAACACATGAGAGGCACAAACTGGGACTGAATGTGAAAATGCAAAACTCTAGAAAACATCTTCCTTCCTGAAGAGGCTTCTCATGGTATTTCCCACACTTTTGCAGGATGTGTGCAAACATTGTTACTGACTGGAAAGCATGGCTTGACTTTCACTGGTGAAACTGAGTCAGGCAAAAAGAGCTATGGTAAAGTGCCAATGCTGACAGATGCTACTCCACTATCTGTCTCATAATGAGTTTAGCCTCCCACCCCCTCTCTCTCTGTCTATCTACTCTTTCCTCTCACCCCCTGTCCTGCAAATACAGTTAACTGCATGACCATCCGCAATGAATGGCGGTTAACAGCTGCCTCTTTTTTGATGGTTGCCTGTGAGAGCATGTAATTGCATTTGGCCCTGGGTGTACATGCACTCATTAAACCAGTGTCAGTGCCCATTACATTCCACAGCAGTGCAACTCAGGTACAGAATGCAAATACTAGGCACGAACAAATTCTGTGAATGCTTTAGCACTAAGGACGAGAGCACTAAAGGCCTCAGCTCAATACAAGGCCACAAGCAACTCAGTTGCATTGATTGTTTTTACAGTGAATTTTCCTTTCTATCTGAAGTCTGATTAACACAAACAAATTGAATTTATTTCTATCATTGCATAAAAACTTGGTAATTTTAGCAAATCTAAAATAGATATGAGCAAAACAGCCAAATATCTCACTATTAGTAGTAAGAGGATGTGTCTTACTGGAATAATTTAGCTGGTCCCAGTTGTTAGGGCTCAGAGAGGATAAGATCTGCTATGTTGGGACCTGATCCATGCTGGGATCCAATGCAGAATTCCAAAAATTCCCATCTACATGCCAAGATTCAGTGTTGGACCCCTTTTGTTTTGCTGAACCCATTTTTATCTCTTTGCATATTGTTCTGATATCTCTCCTTAAAAACATGATGAAGACAAAACATGTTTTTCAATTAAGTTTATCTGAGCATTCTAACCTGTTGTGAAGGAGGGTGGTGGTTTCTCTGCTGATGTAGTGGAGCTAAGTCTGTAGTTGATGAAAATGAACTACAGATTCCTCAAAACCACAATAACAGACTTAATGTTCTCAGTGGCTTTCAGGTCCTATATCCATCAGTTATTGTGATACGGTATGTCATGCTGTGTCCATTGTTGGTTGTGGCCTCTCTGCTGTGTGAGACAAACCATCAGTCATATAATGCCTAGGAAGGTGCAACTGTCTGCCTGAATTCCACAATAATACTGAAGAGACAAAGAAGACGTGGCACCTCATACAAGAGACTGAGTAATGGACATTAAATCCTGTTGCACTGCGTGTTCTTCATCACAATATGATGTGTCAGTGCATACATGACTTATGAGACAGAGGATAAAGCTTAAGGTAATTTATGCAAAAAAAAGATGAGCTCTGGCATTATTTGTTTGGGCCCCACATGTCAAACACTGCAGATGTGCAACATACTGCAGGTGCAGCCTGGCACCTAGTGGACAAACTGTGCATGCACACCCACATGCACATGCTATATGTCATCACCACACCCAGAAAAACCCAGGCAATGATTTCATGAATGAGAAACACAAAATCTGACTCTTAGTAGCAGACAGGTGCTCATATTATGTTCCCTGCTCACTCAGAAAACAATAACTTTTAAATGATCAAACATAATTAGAGGAACAATGAGAGGTGTAATGATGTAATTGTCCAACAGATGGCAAAGTCTGTCCAGTTTGCAGTGTTACACAGGCCTCACCCTTGAACTAGCCCTCTCTCTGGACAATCTTTACCACATTGTCATATTCAAACACCACATGAGCTGTTAAACCATATTTCCATCCAAAAGGTTAAACTAAGGAGTTCACACATTCATTTTAATATAAGTATTTAAAAAAAATAATATATATATATATATATATATATATATATATATATATATATATATATATATACTACAAAACCACCAAAATATGTCCTTAATATGTTGCATGATAAAATATTTCCTCAGGTCTGGCAGGCTGTGTACGCCCTACAGTTAGATGTGGCCTATATCTGACGGACACTGTTCTAACTGTGCTTAACTGTTATCTGGTGACTTGAATAATGAGCTATAAAGAGGAGACAAAGAGAGAGTGTGTGTATTAGAGAGAGAGAGAGAGAGAGAGAGAGAGAGAGAGAGAGAGAGAGAGATCCCTCCATCCTTCCTGGTGAGAGGTTTGAGATGCGCTGCGCAGACCCGTCCGCTACCGACGCATCTTCCTGCTAGCCTGACCCCCCCCCCCCCCCCCCCCCCCCCTCCTCTCTCCCCTCTCTCAGTCTCTTTTTCCTCCTTTTCTGTCTGCCACTAGCCTACCTGAGGGAAAGTGCACAAAGCCAATAAGACAATCTGGCGTGTCGGCTGGGCCCTGTGCGCGCTATGCTTGGGTAAAAGGCCGCTGTTTGCGGTGTTTACAGGGGATGTAGAGAGGGACAGAGGCACCGCTCTCCCCGACGGACCGCGCCGTGTCTGCTCTGCTCTGCCCAGCCCGCTGCATCGCTGAGCGGCCTGCGAAGCACACAAGATGTCGACCAGAACGCCATTACCCACGGTGAACGAGCGTGACACCGAGAATGTAAGTGCTGTTATCCAGAGACACCGGTGTTTTACCGGACGTAGGAACGGAATAAAAATGACCTGGCTATTTTGCGCACTGGTCGGTGCAGGTTTATGGCAGCGCTTTTTGAGCTAGTGTTGCAGAACGACTCGACCAATAAGCACTCCGGCTTTTTTTCTTCTATTCCCATCTGACGGGAATAAAAGCATGCAACATTAGCCGACAACAACAACCTAGAATAGAGGTGCAGTTTGGTTGTGTCTGCCCCAGTTTCTGTGCATAATACGGCTAGCCTAAACAACGCACTGCGTCAGTATGCTGGCTTTAATGATAGCTTGAATGTTAAATGTTGAGAATGAAAACGTTTATGTGGCATGTGAGAAAATGGTGTTTCTACACTCGTGCAACTGGGGGTGTTTTGTAGTCCACAACGTCAATATTTAGGGAGTGTGGGGGAGGATGTTGCCCTACTTTTCAATGGCAACGCTAGCATCGCAATGTGACATCCATCACCTATTGGGCCCTGTTGTAACTGCACGCTCAGTGTTGAAGAGGAGGGAGCGTGTTATTATTCACTATACTGCTGCCACGACACTGATGCCGTATTATCGGGCTAAAGAAATGGCTTAAACTGCTGGAGATGTCTCATCACTGTGTGAAGGAATGTTTGTGAACGGCCAACCCGCTGCTCGCGCGCGTATACACTCACGTGCTCACAAAGAACAGCATACTAATAGGCTACACATCTTTTGAGATATGTCCAATTAAGGACTGCTGTATCTATGATGACAGGCTCTGACATATCTAGGTTCGTCTGATTTTTTATTTTTTTTTTTCCCTCCTGGAAACAAGACGAGACACAGTCTAAAGCCTCCTTGATTTTAAAGGCCTATATTGTGTTGCAGTGTAAACAGCTGGAAGCAGACTTTTAAAGGTTATTCCCAGGTTTAAAAATAGGGGTTTTAGTTTGTCTTTCCAATTAAGAGTGCATGTATCTTGATTATTCCTCTTCAGGTGATAACATTTAAATTGGAAAATGCATTTCCAAAGTTACTCAAACCCTAAAGTTAATATCAGCTCTCTGGTCATTCTCTGCTGGTATTCAGAAATGCATCAGTGCTAATGCTGCTTTAGGTCTCCTAGACATAGTATAGATATATAGACTGCTAGGCGGCTATTAAAGCACTGCCTTAGCAGCACTGGCAGTAGCCAGCCAGCCTAGCCTGCCTCTATTCGACTCTATCGTGCAGCCCCAGGGCCCACTAGCAGCTGAACTGCATTGCATAACAGCTTATTACTCAGAGAGACGAGTGGCTTTAAGTGCAGCAAAATAGAAGAAGCTCTCTCTTGGTGTGTGTGTGTGTGTGTGTGTGTGTGTGTGTGTGTGTGTGTGTGTGTAGGTTATTTTTTCAATACTTCCCTGAAGACATACTGTCAGTGGTTGGGAGTAAATGGATGGGCAAGTGAAACAAACTTTGTGTATTAATCAAGTGTTCCAAATCACCTGCCTGTCCTAATGCCCCTCAGTTAATTTACAGAATTTGGAGCCAGGCCAAGTGTGTGCTTGTGTGTAGGAAAGGAAGGAAGAACTGGTCATATGACAGATCTGATTTAAAGTTGATGGAAACAAGTATAGTCCCTTTTAATGTGGATATTTACCATTTGCAAATAAAGGCAGTGCAAACTACACAGATTTCTCTGCCATGGAGATGTAAGAGATGATTTTGGTGCATTAGAAACAAGGATGCTGACTTTGACAGGCATCTAATCAAATTTCCTTCCTCCCCCCCACCCCCACCCACACACACACACACACACACACACACTGGGGAGTGTTTGAATCCTGCAGTGTAGTTCTCCCTCTGTCAGGATGTATGCTAGCTGAGGTGATGCGCACCCTGCAGGGTGTAGCATTTCTCCGATGAAACGGGAGCAGGGGAGCCTGGGTAACCAGACCAAGGCTTTATTCTCTGGCTGGGTGTGGCGCTCAGGAGCAGAGGATCATGGGATCTCTGACCTGGACTGACATCAGCAGCTGTCGTGGAGGAGAGGAATCAGACTAGCAGAGACCGTGCATAGCCTGTGCCAGTGCTGTACTTGTAACAAGCTGTTCCTAATTCACCTTCACATGCCATATCACAGAGACACTTGTTGTTATCGGGTTTGGCCATGAAGCCACTAATATTGTTATTACTCTTGACTCTGTACTGCACATATTCTCAAAGGCACGCAGTCAAAGGAGTTTACTTTACTTTATTGAATTTTGTCTTGTGGCTGATAAGGTCTTTTAAGGTTAAGGTGTCAGAGGGAGAGGAGGGAACCTGACTCGTTCCCACACAGTTCGTCTTTGGGCTTGCATGCAGGGTACTATTGTCTGTGTCTGAATGTAAATGTAGTTACAGTATACACATGCACATGTAGAACATACATATGATCAGCTCCTTGAATCTGGATCTAGGTTAATGGGTTCATCTCTGTTTCCACAGCAAATATCCCACCTTCGGCACACACAAACCTCCACTGCAGCACTCTGCTGCATTGTTTGTATGTGTGCAGCCAATGTAGCAAGAGGAAGGGATAAATGTGTGTCAAAAAGCCCGAGAGGTTCAGGGACTTGTAGTAGTGTCTATATAAATCAAAGTTCCAGTCAGGGAATGAGGATATTGCTAATCTCGACATGTGTGGCTTTCCTGCAGCACTCGTCAGTGGACGGCTTCGTTGAACCCCCAGTCCCACCGACAAAGTCTGCGAGTCGCCACAGCCTGCCGCGATGCCGCAATTCTTTCACCTCCACAGAGGAGCACCCCCATATTGGCAATTACCGCCTCCTCAAGACCATTGGGAAGGGGAATTTCGCCAAGGTGAAGCTGGCACGACATGTCCTGACTGGACGAGAGGTAAGACAAGTTTTAAATATTTTATAAATCATTTAGGTATAACTTAATTGTCCATATACAATACATTGGTAACCCCAAAACCTAGTTTTTCAGCCTCAGTCTTTTATTGCTACATGTTAACAGTTAGGGCTGCAGCTTACTATTACTTTCATTATTGGGTAATCTGGTGATTATTTACTTGATTAATCAATATTAATTGTCAGAAAAAAAGTCATACATGTCCATCACAACATCCCAGAGCCCAAGTTGACATATTACTTGTTTAAGCTGACCAACAGTCTTAGACATTGAAATTACCAACAAATACGACTAATAAAACAATCAATCAACATTTGAGAAGCTGGTGATTTTTTTTTTGTGGCACTTTTGCTTAAAGAATGATTAATTAACTAATCTTTTCAACACTGGTAACAATGCAAGCTCACTTAAAAGAAAGTGAGGAGATTCAAAGTGTACCTAAAGTAATCTGTCATCTGCTCATTTCTCATTTGAGTTACAATTTTACACATTCACCAGAGAAACCGAACGAAAAGATGGTGGCATATTTATTTGCTTCATCTACTCTTTCACAGAAAGATTTTGCATAGTACACACACACACACACACACACACACACACACACACACACACACACACACACACACACACACACACACACACACACACTGCTGACCTGTCAGAGTGATAGACATCCTGCTTTGGTGTGTCGGTAATTAAAGCTCCTGTTTCCCCAAGGAGAAAACAATGACCTGTGATCTGTTCACTGTCTTTCACTCAGCAGGACCCACCATGCTCACTGACAGCTCTGATCCACCTCAGATATCCTCTGTCTGTTTATTAGCCACTTGCATCCTTTAATCCTCTGAGTTTATTTGGCCATATCAGAGTATGGAGGGCATGAATATTCTCCCAGGTCAAAGCAGTAACAGTTGAATCCATCCTGCGTCCTTTAATGCTAATGTTAAACAGGCATATTGGGTATGCTGCCCACTGTTTGCGGAGAAGGTCAGGCGCTGCTTCGTGTGCCTGAGTGCCCTTGCTGGCTCATCAGAATGCAAAGACATGGATCAAAGTGAGAGAGAGAACAGGTGGAAAGAACATAACCCACTAAAACCGACGGTATCTGAGCTTGAGCCTAGAAAGCCACCTCTTACCAGCAGCTAACAATATTTCTTTTTAGCTAAAACAAAAGAAAGTTTAAAAACATCAAAAAGAGCAGCAATTACTTCTACATGAAGGTGACAGAGTGTCCTGTCCTCTCTCTGCCGAAGAGGGTGACCATACAGGATGCACACTCACACACACACACACACACACACACACACACACACACACACACACACACACACACACACACACACACACACAACTTGCCTCTACCATATGCCCTGCTCTTCCACTCACTAGGGACGGGCGTTAATACATTATTACGTATTTATCAATTTTCAGTGAAATTGTACTGTAATGATATGACCTCATCATGTATGAATAATGTCTAAATCAATTATTCCCCCAAAAAATGAAGGCTTTTGTTTTAAATGTGAATAGTTTTATCTGATGTAATACATAACAGTGGAACAAAGTTAATTAATTTCATTATTTTATATTTGACTTTGCAGACATTTTCTTATTGTGATGTATACTGTAGCAGTATTAGAAAAAAAGTATGATTAGGTCTGCAACTAACAATTATTTTCATTATCAATCAGTCAGTAGATTGTTGTATCAATTGATCAATTAAACTTTTGGTCTATCTAATTTCAGAAAGAAATTGTGAAAAATTGTCACAATTTTCTTAAACTCAAGGTGATGTCTTTAGGGCCAAAATGGTTTAGGGCCAACATACATGTATGACCTCTCAGGTCTTCTGGGACAGGTCTGCTTTCTGTCCCCAGAGTCAGAACTAAACAGCAGCGTTCAGTTTTTATGCTCCACATATCTGGAACAAACTCCCAGAAAACTGCAGGTCCGCTGCAACTCTCAGTTCTTTTAAATCAAGGCTGAAAACTTTCTTTTTGATGCTGCCTTTCTTTAAATAATTGTTAATTTCTTATACTGCACTGTAACTTTTATTCTCGTATTTTATCTGTTTTTAATTTTTTTATTGTTTTTAACTGCTCTTTAATGTTTATGTAAAGCACTTTGAATTGCCCTGTTGCTGTTACAAATAATGCTGCCTTGCCTTGCCTTTATACACTCAATTATAAGTTACTCTGTATACAGAGAACAAATGTACTGAAAGAACTAAATATAGATATACAGTTAAACAAAGACAACAAAATACTAACCTACAGATGTTATGTGGCAGAGTGGTATGAAAACTAGTAAATATGAAAAAAAGTTCAATCTAGTCAAGTCAATTTTATTTTTAGAGCCCAAAAATCACAAGAGGACTTAAAAATCTGTATGACATCCTCTATTTTTAGACCATCAATCGGAATAAGAAAAAACTAAATATGCAAATTGATTTTGTATCTACAGAGTAGACCCATTCATAAAGTATCTATTGTATATGCAGGTTAAATTGTTAGTGTATACTGTATGTGCAGGGTTCTGTATACACTGTATGGTAATGTAAAGAATGCTGGAATATATTTTGTATGGGTAATTATAAGTTACTCTGAGGTAGTTTATGTGTGTATATTGATGGATAGAGTATGCCAACCCGGTCTCACGGCAGTTCGTGTAAATGTCAACGTTATTCTTAATCTATTGATACGTGTTCACAGAGACGTTTTTCTCGTTTTTTATGAGTAAATGTCACGTTTTATTCTCGGGGAAAGGACGCCGGGAGGCGGCCGAAAAGGAAGCTCCATAAGCCGGGAGGCGCCCGCGAGGCGGCCCGCTGGGGACGCGCCACAATAACGGGATGGCGGAGGTTGGGTTTAGGAAAAACCTTACGGGGAAAGGGCGCCTTAAACGCCGGGAGGTAAAACCACACGCAGGGACGCCATCCCCGGGAAAGAAAGCGCCACACGCGGGACGCCATCCCCGCTCGCCCGGGTGAAAGTCCTGTGTTATTTGACCCATCCACCACCCCGACCAACGTCCCTACGCGGATTTTCGGCTTTTTAGATTACTCCCTACCATTTTCGTGCTGTGACCACAAAATATGCTTCCCATTGAAATACATTACTTTACATTTTTCTGTTGTCCGCCACGTTAAAAACCGACAAAAACGTCTCAGTGAACAGGTATCAATAGATTAAAATAACGTCACATTTACACAAACTGCCATGAGACCGGGCTGAGTATGCACAATACTTGCTCATAAATACATTTTTCAATAAAAGAATATTGTGCACATTCTTATATTCTAGCAACAATAATGCCTTTCTGAGATATAACCTTATACTCCCACGCTACAATAGTTCCCTTTAGCGCTCAGAGATCATGACCCTGTGGTTGTGTAAAAAGAGCTCAGGGGGAAATAAATGTGTAGAGAAACATGTAAAGCTCTTCAGTGCACTCAGATGTTATGACTAAGTTTACCCTCTGTGTCCTCTAGCTGAATATTCACTTGTACGTGTTTGAAATGCGTGCATGATCACAAGACCTGCATACGGTGAAGAGCATATGGGCCGTGTGTTACGCGGTAAATAATTAACAGGGATGCACGTTGCCCTTCTGTCACTGTGGAACTGAATTATTCACCCTCAAATCCATTTGATGGCAAACACACTTGCACACAGACACTGGCATATGATGTGATGCCATCCACTCGTTCATCAAATCTCTCAATCTGAGAAACAAAAAGGGAAATATCGGTACAGTGAAGCGTAGAGGACATGTAATAAATATCTCTTACTAATAGAGAAAAGTGGAAGTTATAACAATAGAGTGACACACGATGACAGCTCCGACACCTGCAGGCATACGTCAACACACACATGCATGCCGCCACCTGAGTTTTGTCCATGACAGGAGGAAGCAGAGAGGAGGGGAGTGAGGTCTGTCTGTGCACCTGCCCACCTAAGACAGGCTGCAAATAGACACCACCTGCGTACTGCGTGTCTACACGCAGCGAGCCTCTCTGCAGTCTTTTACTCCGCTCTCTCTTCTCCTTGCTAGACGGTTTTCCTTTTAGTGCCACCACATTGCTGTCATTGAGTTTAGTTTACAAGTTTGGCTGAAATCAAATGCAACTTGTATTGTCTCAGGGAAACCCTGCTTGGCCTGAATAATCTGCATTTTCTCCCCTGTGACTCAGCATTTGCTTCCTGGTTTTCCCCTTAACAGGCTGCTTGGGATTAGAGTCTGCATCCACTGAAGCATGCTTATTAAGCTCTCATAATGCCGGAGTCACAGTAATGCTGCGATAAAAAATTGTAATTAAGGCTTTCATGGTATGATTAATCTCATAAGGCAATTTCTCCCCTGCCTCCCTTCTACAGAGAGGTCAGAGGTCAGGGTTGCAATCTCTGTGTCAGAATCGTATTGAACAGTTGAACATACAGGAAGACAAAATGAGCTAAGTTTAGTCAAGTCTGGAGTTTCACAATGCAACACATTTTAGAGACAGAGGGCTGGTTAACTATTGAAAAAGAGAGAACATGCAGCAATCAGTGGTACAGTGGCTCCTAGTAGCTCAGAAAAAAATTAATACATCCTTGAAAAAATGTTTGACAATATTTATAGGCCTATGTCAAGTAGAGCTGGGCAATATATCGATATTATATTGATATCGTGATACGAGACTAGTTATCATCTTAAATTTTGGATATCGTAATATGGCATCAGTGGTGTCTTTTCCTGGTTTTAAAGGCTGCATTACAGTAAAGTTATGTAATTTTCCGAACTTACCAGACTGTTGTAACTGTTGTACTGATGATTATTTATCAAAAATCTCATTGTGTAAATATTTTTGTGAAAGCACCATTAGTCAACACTACAATATTGTTGCGGTATCGATATCGAGGTATTTGGTAAAAAATATCGTGATATTTGATTTTCTCCATATCGCCCAGCCCTAATGTCAAGTTTACAGAAGCATGCATAAGCCTGATTTGCTGTTATTATAAAGCTACTGTATATATTTTATGCTAACGGCAACATCTTTGACCACTTGGCTGCTGTGACACCTTATCTAGGTTGTTTAGCTGCAAAATGTCCATTCACAATTTTAGTTATACTGACACTGTGTCCCATCCCGCACATTATACTTTTACTATAAAAAGATGTAATCTGTATTAATGATATAGTATGTTATATAGTACTAATTGGCAATGGGGTTTGGGTAGTTTAAAGGTCCCCTGTGGAGTTTATTTTTACCTCTAGTAGCGCAATGGACGCGTGACGCGATACGCAGTCCTTCCAATGGTTTCACACTATTCACACTGGTCAAAAGTCGGCAGTAGCATGACATGCTGCAATGCGCCAGCAAAGGCAGGGAGAAGAAAACTGATAGCTAGTAAACATGGATGTAAAAAAAATGCTGGATTTAAAATACTTAAAAAATGTACTTTGCAATTGTTTTATAATGGGGGAAATGCATTGAAAACATATGTTAGAGCTTAATATATAAGTATACACACCAGTAAGTAACACTGAATGTAAACATAACAGTTTGTTTACAAGAAAAGTACACTAGCCACACAAGCAGTACTACCATAGCATCATCATTGTCATTGTGATGCATGTTAGCATGCTGATGTTAGCATTTAGCTCAAAGCACTGCTGTGCAAAAAGTACAGAGCTACTAGCATGGCTGTAAAGTCTGTTATTAGCCACGAGTTGCTCCTCCTTTTCAGTTGTGAGTTATATTATTGAACAACCTAATCACATCAACACCACACTCACAAATCAAGAACATTTGTAATTGTAAGCCTGCTGGTGTTTTTGAGTATATAATAATACTAAAAACCTGGGAAAATCATTGATGTTTGTAGACCATTTCATTGTAACTGCTTTACTGTAAAACACTTGCATCTGGGTTTATTTCTACTGACATTAACAAACACTACAACATACCATGTCACAGTGTTCACACGTTTTAAATGTGTTGGTGATCCAAAATCGTGTGGTTGTTCAACCACAAACTAGTGACATTCATATTTATTCAGTCATTCATAAGTCTGTGTAAGAAAACTGTAATTAGTGTTGAATCATTTTTCTGCAAAAACAAAAGACCACATGTATTTTTTCAATGTAACTACATTACATTGTAAAACTGCTCCTTCAATCACTTATCAGCATTATGTATGAGCTTGTGGTGAGTCTGCAGTGTGGCTAAGCTAGTTGCTTTGTGAAAGCTGCTGAGCTCTCAGAAAGTGAGGAAGCAGGTCTGTTTCAGTGTGCACTTTGGGGTGATTATTGAGATGGATGGTTCAGACTGCTGCCTAGCAAGACCTGCCAAGCCAACAGTAGATCACCGACCTGCAGAGTCATACAGTGAAATAATGAGGATAGTTCATTTCAACTCAGGCTTTCACTGTACAACCAGAATACGAAGCTAGAACTAGTTTTGACATCTTGGTTATCTGTTATCTCTATATCCCCCTCTCTCTATCTCTCTCTCTCTCTCTCTTCCTTTCTTTTTCTGTCTTTGTCTTCCTGTCTTTTCTCTCTCTAGGTGGCAGTAAAGATTATAGACAAAACCCAGCTGAATCCCACAAGTCTACAGAAGGTGAGTCTGTGTTTTTATGGCCACATGGTAACATTAATGTCTTGGTTACAGCGCTTTTCCATTAGTCATTCCTGAGTTGTTGGCACTATTGATTCTGTGCTCTTTGAACTCAGGATGTGCTGTTTTACATAATGTAATCAGATGAAGTCAGGAGAGACCACAAGGCTTGTTTAATCCAGCATTCCCCCCACCCCTTGTACTTTGTGTTGGTATGTGGTTAGGAGCAGCTAAAAATACCCCTGCCTGCCTGTTTGTCACTTACCCTTGTCTAGCAGTCATAACCAATTACAACGAAGG
Organism: Perca fluviatilis; assembly: GCF_010015445.1. Taxonomy (NCBI): domain Eukaryota; kingdom Metazoa; phylum Chordata; class Actinopteri; order Perciformes; family Percidae; genus Perca; species Perca fluviatilis. The sequence goes on along the minus strand of NC_053130.1, from coordinate 17,055,102 downwards.
ATTTGGGACCGTTTCCTGATTACTGAATTCAAATCCAGCTCTTTCTGCTGATTAAACACACACACACACACATGCATATAATCCTGTAGATTACACCATGTGGAAAAATAAGCACACTGCTATAGTATGAACATGCATCATTTACTGAGGTGTCCAGCTGACCGACAGGATTTATTTTCGGTGATCATGACATAGCATGGCTCACCATAGCTCCTCTTTTAATTTTAGTGCTTTGTAAAGGATGAACAAACTGCTAAGCAACTGCTGCGGTGGCTATCGGACTGTAATAAAGGACCATTATAACCACCACACCTACATAAACGGTTGATGTGTTGATGGTCCTCTTGGCCTCTATCTCATTGTAAGCTGCCGGGGTGAGAGAATATTGCAGCTGCAAGCAGTCTTAATGGCAAACTAATAACAACAATTAGCTTCCCAAAATGTCTGACATCCCACATTAGTGTGAGTGGAGTGAGCTCAATGAGTGTTACTGGAAGAAATTAATTCTGGGCTAATCAAACAGGGTATAATTGTTAAAGTGAGACAAATGAAAAATTTGGTTCTTACATTTGATATTTCTTATAAATCTGTAAAACAAGACTATTGGGGCATTTCTAGCATGATTCTGCTCCCGACATTGTTCTCAAAGAGCAAATCTGTAATTGTCTTGTATCTTAATGGGATCCGACTGCAATTCTTCAGCCAATCAGTGCAAAGAAGACGCTGTGAGAATTTCAAGCTCCAAAGTTCTGTACTCCTCTAATCTGACTGAGATAAATTTCATTGTGCAAGCTCTTTTGTCAGACAGCCTTTTGTGTGGTTTCTTATCTGCACACGCACAGTGGTGTAATGAACATTTAGAGGCGTATATGTGTGTGGCATTAAGATTCTGAACATAAACTCACTTCACCGATTTGGGTCTTGTCTAGGTCATGAGCGGTTATGCACCCGATGGGTCGGGTTGTCCGCTGCCTGGTGATGAGCAGGGCAGATGTATCATGTGAGACTGCAGACCAATCAGGATCTCTCTGATAAATTATTCAGTGAGCCTTTCAGATGTCAACTGCAGTAGACCTGAGCGGGTCAATATGGAGATATCTTATGGCTTTTCATGGGGGATGAGCTATTATTATGCTATATAATGGCATGTATGAACGTTGATGTAAGTGTCTGCGTGTACATGTGCATTCATGTGTTATATCTGGTTTGTGTATCTGTATCTGAGTGTAGACATGTTATCTCTGTATGGTGCTATGGATTGCTGTAATAGTATACATTAGTGCCATCTGCAATGCAGAAGCTCGTCTTATAATGCAGCAGTCGTCTCCTGGATTGAATCGATTATCTCATTGACTTAGAGTGTCCTATATGCTATCCTTGTGAAAAGCTCTACTATGGATGCATTAAAGGGACCATCCACCTAAATACAGTTTCTGCTTGGTTACTCTTGTGACATTGGATTAGCCAAAAAATATCTAGGAGGAATGAAGTGGTTCTCATTCCTGGTGTTTGGGGTGCGTAGTGCTGCTGGTTGGCCAGATAATTGCAGAACAATCACAATGATTTTCATGTTGGCTGGCGAGAATAAAATAAAAAAGTATTTAAAATCATAAAAAAAAAAACTATGCTGTACAAATGTGGTGTTCAGTGACTTCAACGTCTCTAGCTCAGTGTTTTTGCTTTGGCTGCTTGTTTTGTTCATGTCTAGAAGTCTACATAGACTGAATGTTACTATGTTTCCTCAGGGTGTCATGGGCTGCTTTGCTTATTCCGTTCCAATCGTGACCTTCACCCTGGGAAAGTAGCAAGAAAGTTTAATAATGAATGGATGTAAAACATTCATTCATTCACAGTCCATTAAAAATTCTGTTTTACTAAGGATTTTTACCCCCTTGACAAAGTAGTCATGGTAGTTCTGCAACACAGGTTCTTGGACAATAAAGTGAAAATACCACAGTGTACATTTTCATGGTTAAAAATGCCATTCTGTGTAGCTGAGCAGGCTATTTCTAGAGGCGGATATAAACAACAGACGGCCATAATTATTGATTCAGTGACTCAGGCTTTTTACATGCATGAAGAGGATTCTTTGGTGCATCTGAAAATTGGTTGTCTAAGATGACCTTGTCTCCTCTTGCTCTGCAGTTGATTAAACATTTTGTACTGAAGGTCAGGAAAGGACGCTGTCCCGAAACGTCCGTTGTGTGGCAAAAAAGTATCAAATTGGAGTGCTGTCCTAGTACTAAGGGTAAGACCTAGAGAAGAATTGAACCATGCATGCAATTCACCATACACTGTTATAGTACTGTTTTTTATTTATGACCCTGTTTGTTTGGCAGCGTTGAGCGAGTGAGGTTTCAGGTGTTTGATCTGGCTGCATCACTCTTCCACTTACTGTTAACAGTGACTCTTTCATGTTAGCCCGTCAAAATGCCACTGATCTCTCTCTTTTTATGGTCTCAGATGAGCCACACTGTGGGTGCACCATCTAGCACTGTAGGCACAGCCAGCGCTCTGGCAGATCCTATATAGTATACACAAATACTTTGATGCATTCCTGTACCTGTGCACAGCCATTAATTCAGTCATATACACCTACAAACATCCTCTAACTTATCTCTGAGTAGGATTTAGACTGGGGTTCACCTTGCGGAGACAAAGAGATTAAATCAATCTTAAAATCGCTGTTTTTTTCACTTATTTTCTTGAGTTTATCTTTGTCAGTCTGGTGCTTCCCTCTGATTTTTTTTTTCTTTTTGATTTTACAAAGAGGTTAACAGCCCAGCATGAGTCATGAGGCTAGAACGAAGCTCCGGTCTGTTCCTTTATGGCGCTCTCTGCCCTGGTGTGACTTTGTGGTGGTTTCAGTGTAACAGGAAATGAGGTTAGCTGAGCTTCCAAAGCACCTCCTTAGATCCGCCACAGGAAATTCATCACATGTCATCTGTGGTCAGGGTTGTTGACGTTGTCAGGGTTTTTAGGCATTTTAGCCCTAAAATAGACCTCTCCGTTAATCCCCTCTTTCACTGAGCAAACACTGCTCTCATCCCACCATCCCATCGCTTTCTATCTCTTTTTAATCTGTAAATAAGAGTTTTCATCGCTTCAACAATGACATCAGTGACATATTAAAGGTTATATAATTGACCAGTCAGACATGATAGATGTGCCGCTTCAGACAAAATTAAAGCCTGTGCTGTTAAAACGCAAGACACATTCGTATTTGGAAAAGGTAGAGCTGTTGCGCAAAATAGGCAGCAAAGAGTAAATGAAGCGACAGAAACACTGGCAGCTTCTCCAGAAATTAAAATCTCTTTTCTCCACGTGGCTCAGGTCCACAGTGCTAACCTTCAGTCTTACTATCTTATGTCTGAGTGTTGTGTTTTAAAGGCAATCGGAAAGTGTTTAGGACAACAACACTCTGACTCTGTTTGTGCACTACTGTATTTGTCGGTTGCAAAAAGCCCACCATGGGGTCAAGCTCTTTTAATGGCTATTGTTTATGTCTGTCTTGCGCCTGCCACTCTGCATTAGCCATTGAAATGCTGCTGAGCCCATAGGCTACAGGAGCTTTGGTCTTGTTCAGATGAGTAGAATGTGATTGGACAGACAGCACTGTTGTCCGACATGAATCATGAAATAAATCAAATGTTGAGGCTGCTAAGATATGCATGCGTTCACATGTTCACTTGAATTTACAGTGCTGTCAAGGCTTTGATTAAGAGTTAAAATTGTAAAAGAGAAGTTGTGCCTTGGTGTGGTGGATAATGAATATGAGGTGGCAGAGAGAGAGATAGAGATGGGGGTTATTTTCAGCACCTCAGGAGTCGAGGGCAGGACAGGACAGCTTGTCTGAATGTCAGTGACACTTTCGATCCCTATGTCTTTGTCTTTGTCTCTCACTGTCTTCCTTCGAGAATCCGCAAGCAATGGTTATTTATTGATATGCGGTTTTGAAGTACTATTTTTGCATATGAAAACATGCATGCACACACACACACTCATAAGAGGGATGAGGGCTTCCAGCCTACTCATCCTATCAATAATCTCCATGTTGAATGAGCAGCTGTGCTGCTGTGACTGAAATAGTCCAGCCAGTTCCTGTAAGTGTTCCCAGTCTGATATCTGCTGTTCTGCTCCTTCTGCATGGGGACTCGGCTGTAATTAAGGCTAGTTTGCTAGTTTGGGAGTCTGGGTGCCCCTGGGTGGCTGGAAGTAGGTCACTGGCGCAGACTACTGAGGTTCAGGCACATTGGAAACGTGGGGGGGAGGGGGGGGTTCATGTTTGTGATAGACATTTTGTTTTTTCAGCTATTCATGTAATCAATCAATGTAATCTATTCAATTTCTTCAATCACTCTCTCAATTAATTATCTGAATCAACCATTTTGATTCATTTTAGTTTGAAAGAAGGTAATTTTGCTTGGCCTAAATATTCAGTACTCGCTCACCTTCCCCAGTACTACCATTAAAAACTGCTTTATGCCACGCTGTGACTCCCCAGTGTGACTGTAGATATTATTGATATTAATACCAGACTGAATCAAAAAACTTATTATCTTCTGACAGCCTCCATGGTGGCTACACCCCTATTGAGCTTTTATTGACCGGCTTGTTGCTGTCGTTTTCCACCGCCCTTCTCAGATTTGTTCTAATTTTTGTTTCCAAGTGGCTGCACACGTGCTTCCCATGTGAAGGGCTTTAGGGTAATGACGCAAACGAGAGAGCGGGAGAGGGAAAGAGGCAGAGAGGGGAAGAGATGGAGATAAAACACTGACTCTTTAGTCCATCACTCATTCAGAAGAATATAGAGTACTGTCTTGACAGATGTGTCACATGTTAAACCATGTGAGTGGATGGATGCATATCTCAGGCTGGGACTTATATGTTTATTCTTGTTTACTGCAGGACATCTTCTGGTTATTGTGTCAGTGTGTTTCCACTCTAATTGACTTTGTTACCATGAGGGAACCTCTCTGACCAACATAGCAGCTGATGAATATGGAGCAGGGTTTGCCACACAGGAGAGACTTGCTATTCTGAGCCACTCAGGAATGGAAGATTTCTGTTGTCAACAACATGGTGCCATAACAAATTCAATCTACAAAATCTGCATGCACGCACATTCCTTTTAAAATGTCAGATTTAAAAATAGACAGATTACTTTATTAATCCCAAATGGAAATTGCAGTGTTGCAGCAGACAAATTACATGTAAGCACTTCAAAACAGTCAAATAAAAACATAAAGAACTAACATCTTAACAAAAAACTGAACTTAAATTTTAAAACCATACTGCAAACTATAAATATGCAATGGTAGTGCCTGTTAACGTACTAGGTTAATAGGTTGTACAAGGTTAGTGCAACATATGCAGTTACAAAGTATTAAAATGAACTGCAAGGTCTGATTAAGAGGAATCAGCAGTTGTGCACAACTGCTCTCTGTTTCTTCAAACTATGACTACATTATTTTTAACTATGACATTATTCTGTTTGTAACCCTAACCCAGATTTGACCCTTGAACCGGTTTACACATTTATTTGTATTTATATTACAGTCTTATTTATTCATTTTATATGTTTCTTAATCAAATCCCATGGAAAGACCAAAACTAAAAAATGTGTTAATCCACCTCTATATACTTTTTGACTTACCTACCCTGTATGTCACGCTTTAGTTTCAAATGAAGATTTAACTCTTTAAAACATGTTTAAAAAATAAATAAATAAATAAAAACCAGCTGGGCACTGTAGATGCTACAATCTACAGTGCCCAGCTGGTTTAGTTTTTTTAAAGTAAATTGTGCGATCCTTGTGAATTCTCAGCTGCTGATTAATACACATTTGGTGCTCTAGTGAAACTAACAGCAGTAGGACAGTATATGTGGGATTGATTTAAAATAAACTACAGTGCCCATGTTCATTGGAATGAAGGCAGATTTCACACAGTGCAACAATGTGGCTCACTGATGTGTTATGTCAGACAATACTTAATAGGAAAAATATCATTTTTGGTTTTGTTATTCTTGTCTTTTTCTGGGATATTTTGACGATGGGAAAAATATAGGAACCTTATTCTTTAAGCCCTCTGCAGCAGCTCGCTGTATGCTGTATGTGTGCTGGGTCTAATGAGATAAGAGGTGTCAGAAAGATAGAAAAAGAGAGGCAGGAGAGCAAGTAGAAACCGAGAACAGGGCAAATAATTAAAGTGAGAGAGTACCTGCATGTTGTTGAACCAGACTGTAGCTAGAGGTCCCACAGAGTTGGGCCTGCTAAACTGATATAATGGCTGTGTTTGATGCCCTAGAAACATAGACTATCCCAGCACTTATGTAAGTGCTAAAAGGCCATTAGAAAAGCTGTACACACACACATACACATACATACACACACACACACACACACACACACACACACACACACACACACACACACACACACACACACACACACACACACACACACACACACACACACACACACTCTGGTATACACGCATGCATACACACCAATATAGGGTCCACTCTCCTTTTTAATTTGACATGTTTGATAATGACTTGTAGAATAATCAAGTTTCTCTTTTTAAAAGAGGACAGTAGATGAAAGCAGCATCCCTCAGGGCCTTTTTGCTTTATCAAAGTTGTCAGCAAATGGCAAAATCTGTGTTCGGTCTCAGGTAGCAGTAGATGCTGAATCCCAGTTGAGCGAGTGTTGAAATTTAACACTCAAACAAAGCCTTCGCACGACTGGGAGTCAGCAGAATGTAAATGATTCAACAGCACCTCTAAGTGGCTGCAGGAGCTTGTCTGACATAAACAGCCACGCCAAGAGTGAGGAGACACCGCTTTAAAGGATTGTAACTGCATTCTGTCCTCAACACTCAGCTGTTATACATGGTGCCTGGAGAAAATAGACTGGACAATGGGATTTTCTTTTTAGGGTTTTTTTTCTCATAAAGGCTGGATAGAAACTTTTCCCATCTGCAGTAAAGATAGTCTTATCATAATAAACCTTGTAAAGGAGCTCAAATTCTGCTTTGTTTTCTAGAACTGCAGGACAAAATCATTATTATGACTTTGCTACTTTTTTTTTTTTTTGCATGTTCATACTAAGATGATTACATTAGGCAGCCAATGCCTAACTGTCTGTAAGCCTGTGTACTGCTGCTCTGCAGTGACTGGCTATTGCATGCTGCTGACTGGGTGTTTGGAAGGCCAGCTGGCCTGATGGCTGGACTGCAGCATGTCAGTGGAGTTGTAATTCTGGTCCTTATCTGTGTAGGGCAGGGTTTAGTGCAACGTTGTCACTGCATCAGTCCTATTGCTTTACACAGTACAGTAGTCCCGTGATCCTCAGTACCGGTCATGTTCCTCCAGAGCGTGATCCAGTGTCAGATATACATACTTCAGTGCTCTGAACTTAAATGTGGCTCAGTTCTCTTCGCTCTGCTCCCTAATGAGTGCTTGATAACATCTAATAGTGCTTTCCCAGCAGAGACAGAGCTAACACTCAGGTTCACTGCATGTAATGTCATTCGATATATTTTTAGACAAATATCCCTCTGTGTCTCAACAGCTCTTCAGGGAAGTCCGAATAATGAAGTTACTGAATCATCCAAATATAGGTAAGTTCAAACAGGAGCCTGCAGCAGCTTGATGACATCTTAGCAATAATATTCCCATTTCATTTGGATTAGTTTTAGCAATTAAACTAACACCCAGCACAAAGCTATACCAGTATAACTTTTATCAAAGAAATTATGGTTACACTTTACTTTAACTTTTCTACATAAGACTGACATGCCACTGTCATGAACGTGTCATAAAACATTATAAACAAGTCATAAACGTTTATGACATAACTCTTTTTTAGTAAGTGTCATTCGGTTTTGTCATGACACGTTATGGTTATGGTTATGGTTAGGATTAGGGTCAGGGTTCATGTGTCATGACTGTGTCATGACAGTGTCATGTATTCATGACAGTGTCATGTCACTTTTATGTAGAAAACTAAAGAAAAAAAAGTAAAGTGTTACCGAAATTATTATTATTATTATTTTTAAAAAAGCACAGTTGATGCTATTTGTTTCCTTGCTGCTGCTATTTTTTTGCAGTAAATTAATTTGATTTATATTTATTTTTGAGTGGGAACCTCTGTTTTCCTATTCTCTGATTTTTATTTTCAAAGTAAGAGCATTACCAATCTAAATTCCCTCTTCGACAAAGTAAATACCAAAAACGGAGGTATGACCCAATAGTTTCAAGATCTTAACAGTAGCATCAGCTTCATGAAAATGCATGACTTCACTTCATATTTTTAGAACATATTGGCTTCCTAAAGTACTAAAGATTTTATTCAGACTCAGATATCCATTTTAATGCAACGAGGAAATTCTAAACAGACCGGTAAACTCGGCTAGAACCAATGTTGAACTTTAATTGGTAAAAACTATGTTTTATAAATATCAAAATTTTTTTATCTCCGCCTCCTTCTCTTTCCTTTTTCCCAATTTCTCCTGCAGTGAAATTGTTTGAGGTGATCGAGACGGAGAAGACACTTTATTTGGTGATGGAGTACGCCAGTGGGGGTGAGTGAAGCGTTAATGTCTACCACTAAATGTGTGACATCTGGTTGATTTTGTGAGTGTATTCCTGCTTGTTATTTCCACAATATCAGTTGTAGAGCAATTTAATAAGCTCACATACAGACAATAACACTACTGTATATCATGAGGCAATGTAATTTGAAGCTGCCTCTAATGTAATATTCATATACAAATCTGTAAACTATTTAAGTGCAAACCATGCCATTTGAATGCTTTTATCTAGCAAACTTTACAACCAGAGTGGCTACATGATTGTGGTCACCCTAGTTGTGATAATGGTAATATAAAATGAGAATATACTGATTGATAATTGTATATTTCCTTTCTCTACTCCAGGAGAAGTATTTGACTATCTAGTGGCTCACGGCAGAATGAAGGAGAAGGAGGCCAGGGCCAAGTTCAGACAAGTGAGTCATCAGTATTGCAGTGCTCGCACTTCTGTCGTCATTCCATTTACTGTTTTCAGATGGAAGACTGCATGCACCAAGATCAAGCATCGTCACCGACTGCAGAGGAAAGATGGAGTGTAGATAGCTTGGCCTGAGAGAAGAGGGGGGTTGAGAACAACTTCCTTATACAGTACATGCTGCTCTGACACCTAGTGGTGCTACAAGAGCAAAAAGTAATCTACAGCAGTTTATGTAGCCTATTTCATGCTTACATGTACATATACCATGAAAATTAACAGAATTAGACCAGTTCTTTCACATCCATGGCGTTCATATTTAAAATCCCTCATTGATGGTCAGAGGAACTGTGTGTGACACAGTGTGGGAAGCTTGTATGTCTCTGTGTGTGTCCCAGTACAGATTCAAAAGTGTTTGTGCATGTGGCTGAGAGCAGTACTGTGTGTTTTCTATTTGATTGATGCTTTCCGGGCATATGTTGGTGAAATTATAACTGTCAACTGTCATAGAAACTGCTTCCTGTGTGTCACACAATTACAGTGGCTTTGACATGAGACATTTGGGCCTGAAAAATCACAAACATTTGATTGCATGAGAAATACAGTTCATAGACCTCAGATAAAGATTACAATAGCCTCAAACATTTCCTGTTTTGGAAGCAGAAACATATGTCATTCCCCCCTGTCTTCATGTAAACCAACTTCATTTTTATTAGCCATTAACAATATTGAGGATGCTGGCAGGAGTTTGCTAAATTGAATGGTATTTCCATTAGCATTATGCAAGGTAAACGTTAGCTGCCGGAGCTTTTGGACGTAGAGTGAATCTGAGTAATTAATTGACTTCAGTTTAGACTAAGGTGTTTGCTTGATGAGGATTACCGATTTTGCTTTTCTTACCTGTGAAATAATGCCCATGATTTACTTTTTATTTGGAAACAGTCTTGCTAACATGGAGCCTTGCTAACCTGAAAGCGCTCTTTGTTTGTTTATTGCCCCACAGTTTGAGATAAAACCATACAGGGTTGTAACCTTGCACAACAGTTAATACTTCTATTCATATTTGGGGTTTGTGCTGTAGAGCTGCAATGATTATGCGATGAAAATGAATTAACAATTATTTTGATAATTGATTAATCGTTATTTTTCAAGCAAAATTGCCAAATGTTTTCAACTTCTCAAATGAGAAGGTTTGCTGCTTTTCTTTATTATATATGACAGTAAATTGAGTATATATGGATTTTGGACTGTTGGCCGGACAAAACAAGTAAACTGAAGACATTACGTGAGCTCTGAGAAACTGTTAATGGCTCTTTTTGACCTTTTTATAGACTTAACAATTATTAAATAATCTGCAGATAATGAAAATAATTGTTAGTTGCAGCTCTTTTGTGTCCATGTTTTTATGTCTTTTATATTTTTTTGTACATCTCTGTCACTTTTATGTTCTATCTTTGAGTAAATAACTATGCAACATATGTTTTTTGAAAAGTTTTCTTTTTTAATATTAGATACACCTGTGGTGTCCTATGACTTGTGTGTATGTTTGTATTTCAGATTGTGTCTGCAGTGCAGTATTGTCACCAGAGGAGGATAGTACACAGGGATCTAAAGGTGAGGATCTAAACTCTTATTCTCTCCGATATCTGATTTCTTATTTGAGTAGTATCCATATCTGGAATGTATATCTTGGAAGAAGCCTCTATAATGAACCATGTTCTGTCAGTGCTGATACATTAACAATCCACATTATGATTTGCCTCATCTCTTCCCACCTCAGGCAGAGAACCTGTTGTTAGACGCAGATATGAACATCAAGATAGCCGACTTTGGCTTCAGTAATGAGTTCACTGTGGGCAGCAAGCTGGACACTTTCTGCGGCTCCCCGCCATATGCTGCTCCAGAACTCTTCCAGGGAAAGAAGTACGATGGACCAGAAGTGGATGTCTGGAGCCTGGGGGTCATCCTCTACACACTGGTCAGCGGATCACTGCCCTTCGACGGACAGAATCTAAAGGTGTGCACTTGGTTCTGGGATGTATCACTGGTTACGTTTATGTAGACAGTAGAATGTATTGCTTTACAAAGTTCGTACACAGTTCTTTACATTAAACTTTGATAATGTACCTTCTGATTAGCTATACATAGTCTATATCCTTGACGTTCCACTTCCGGGATTGCTCCGTGGAAATTCAGCCGGATTTCACTCATCTAAGCCGGATATCCGTTGCCTTGGGCTTCCTTTGTGTTGTTATTTAAAACTCCGGTCGATTTATGGGGACTATGGTTAACCTTTTCTCGGATATCCGTTGCCTTGAGCTTCCTTTGTTTTGGCAATTTAAACTCCGGTCGATTTATGGGGACTGTGGTTAACCTTTTCTCAGATCTCTGCAGGGTAAATCCAGACAGCTAGCTAGACTATCTGTCCAATCTGAGTTTTCTATTGCACAACTAAAACAACTTTTGAACTTACACATGGTCCACCAAAACAAGTTCCTTCACGAAGCTATTTTGCCGAGGCGCCGTTGCTCCGTACGATTGTGATTGGTTTAAAGAAATGCCAATAAACAAGAGCATGTTTTTCTCCCATCCTGGAATGCTGTGGGGACTCGCCAGACCCTCATCAGCAGCGCCTCGGTGGATGAAGGTCTGGCAAAGCGAGACTAGCCATACAGTTAACACATCACTGCTTTCCACCTCTGGCAAAAACAAATTGATAAAGGGCTCAGTATGCTTCAAATGAAGTGTTTGTCGAATCGTCCGAAGGTATGGTCACATTACACTTCCAGCTTGCAAATATTCAAGTTTCATCTTTATTCAACTTTGACTATATGGATGTGCTCTGTCTGACCGTAGATACGCTGATGCAACGTGTTTGGAAATTGAAAGTTATTTTTATAGTTTAATCAAAATGTTCAGTACATTACATTACCAGTCAACAAACTGTAGCATTGCTCTTATATTCTTTTTGTGATCACTGTGATATTTATTTATTACCCATATTGGAGACCCTTTTTCTATTTGCAAAACAAAAAACTCATGTAATTGTATCTTAACATTGTCTGAAACCTTTCCAACAGACAATCTGACAATCGTAACCATGTACGCAGCCACTGGCCTGGTGTGACTGTGGGTTTGAATTTCACACAATCATTGCGGGTGTACAATAGGGTGACCAGGTGTCCCGCTTATGTGGAACTGGCCCACATACTGTATTGAAATGATGTCCTGCATTTTGATTGGCTCTAGTTTTCAAAGGTCAAACCTGACAAACATACTCTTTGTCCCACATTTGGGAGTGATGCAAGTGAAACACAACAAATGCCTTTGACAGGAGACTCTAAGTATGCAGCTTTTCCACCCATCTCTGTGATGGCAGTTGTTTTGCCCCACTTTCAAGTGTGGTTGTTCAGAAAAGGTATAAACACTTATCATATTATATTTTATATTCAGATGAAACATTGTACAACCTAGCTCATTTGAAACACACTGACACCTTTTAATATGTCCTCCTAAAAGAGAGTATTAAAGGAGGCAGCTGTCTCTTGGAAAACAATTGAAAGTCCCAATAGTAAAAGTAATAATAAATGCTACTCTGAGACAGTTTTAATAATCAAAATATATGAAGAATTCTGTTTTAGTCTGAATTTGCATTGACAGCAAAAGCCAAAGTAAATGACAAGTGCAAAATGAAGTGCTACGGCCTGTTATCTTCTATGTATCCAAGCTTCTTATAAGTGGGGTATGAGCTATTCTAACTGAGTTAGGATACAAAAACATGCAAAAACCTAGAATTGGGTTACTTCAATAACCAAATTAAGAGTGGAATTTCCTCTCTCTGTCTATCGTTTGGAGTAAGACATTGTAGAGATTCATCCACCCTGCTTTAATAATGCAGCAGTTTTGGAATATTCTTTGACGCTGCAGTAAATCCAGCAGGTCAAGAAAAACTGCACTGGGCTAAGTGATCTGTTGCCTTTTTAAAGCTGCAGTAATAAATATTTTTTATATTAACAATTGATCATATAACTAAGTTTAGTGTGTGCTTGTGATGGTAAATCAACAGAGAGCATTTTAAGTGCCTTTCAGCTCTCGGTTTTAGTTTTCAGCCCCGGCTAGGGTTGGGCATCGTTTGGATTTTAACGATTCTGATTCCAATTCCGATTCTTCCTTTCGATTCCGGTTCTTATCGATTCTTGATTCAGATTCTTTGAGGGGTGGATGGGTCACATGTCTATTTTCACAAATAAGAGGACATTTTGGTGGTTTGCGATTTTACCGGGCTTTTTCAACGTAAAATAAAGCCACACTAGAACGCTGCTTACTGTGCTCCAAGGATGCAACACAAGAAGCGCCTGGCCGCTTCGGAAACCAAAACCTGTGTATATTAAATTGGGAAGCGATGATTGGATTTGAAACCAAATCCTCTTAAACGATTCCAAACGATTCCAATAAAGAAACAATTCTACTGGAATCGTAATTTTTGAAACGATTCCAAGTAGGTATTGGTTCTCGATGCCCAATCCTAGCCCCGGCAGGCAGTTTCTTTTGAGTAAAAAAAGCTCTGATAAACCCATTGTAAGTAAGCAACTAGCTATTGAATATTATGAAGCATTTAGCAGCATATCTGCTGGATGAGTATATACTGTAGGCAACTGTTTGCTAACACTGTAACAACTGTAAACTGTGATAATGTTTTATGGCTTCGTCCACTGTCTGCTGCTCTTTTGTTGCTAGTTGTTGCTAATTTCTTATTTGTTTACATGTCTGTCTGTCTGGGGCTTGGTGTGTAGGAGCTGAGGGAGAGGGTCCTGCGGGGAAAGTACCGTATTCCTTTCTACATGTCCACAGACTGTGAAAACCTGCTGAAGAAACTACTCGTGCTCAACCCTGTTAAACGAGGCAGTTTGGAGGTATTACCGGCATTTGCATTGTTGCATCTTCACAGTTATTTGCTCTTCATTCAGAAATGTTTTGCACAGCAGCCCGAACAGACAGTCCTAATTATTGCTGTGCGTCATCACATAATCGCTGCTGTTGTTAATTATAAACCAGCAGAACACTTCACTTTACAGTCTGTCAGATGGAAATTTGGAAACATTCATCTGAGATCAAAGAGTGGTCTTACATAATTATTTGATGAAAGCAAGCAGAAATAATAAAGCTGGATGGAATTTGTTGAAGCATTGTAAGTAGGGCTGGGTGATATGGAGAAAATCAAATATCACTATCAATAATATAATATTTTTGGCCAAATACCTCGATATCGATACCGCAACGATATTGTAGCGTTGACTATTGGTGCTTTCACAAAATATTTACACAATGAGATTTTTGATAAATAATCATCAGTAATGTGGATATAATGACTAAGTGGGTAAAAGCAAATAATAGAACAGTTACAACAGTCTGGTAAGTTAAGAAAATTACATAACTTTACTGTAATGCAGCCTATAAAACCAGGAAAAGACACCACTTATGCCATATTATGATATCCAAAATCTAAGACGATATCTAGTCTCATATCACAATATCGATATAATATCGATATATTGCCCAGCTTTAATTGTAAGAAATAAAACTTGATTAATAAAAAAACAGAATCCTTATGCTCTGCACTTTCCCTGCATTCGCAATATCAGGAAGGGCTGTAGCTTGTTTCTCCTTCGAAAACAATATATACAGTAGTTGTCAGTTCAGTTCAAACTCAGGCTGTCCAGAGTCAATACCACCCCTGTACTCAAAACCAGACTGAAGTTCAATAGTAAAGATTTCTCCACTAATAATAACAATTGATCACAGTGTTGTTCAGACCCGGCTGATTTCATAAAGAAGTAGTTTCTCGTCTGTTGTGCCATTTAACTTGCACGTAACTGTCATGTTGTTTAATTACTGTAAAAGACATGAGTCAAGATTTATTATCTGAAATTGCAGTTGATCCAATTGTACTGTACATACATAAACTGTAAGTGTCTCTTTATTTGTCAGCAAATCATGAAAGACCACTGGATGAATGTGGGTCATGAGGAGGAGGAGCTAAAACCTTACATCGAGCCGGAGGCAGACTTCAGTGATTCATCCAGAATAGGTGTGTGTGTGTGTGTGTGTGTGTGTGTGTGTGTGTGTGTGTGTGTGTGTGTGTGTGTGTGTGTGTGTGTGTGTGTGTGTGTGTGTGTGTGTGTGGCCAGTATACTGACTTTGATTCACGTTGACTTCTATCCACCATCAGAGCTCATGGTGACGATGGGCTTCCCTAAAGATGAGATCACAGAGTCTCTACAGAGCCATAAGTACGATGATGTCATGGCAACTTACCTGCTGCTCGGCAGAAAAGCTCCGGAGGTCAGTTTGTTTGACGTACATCATGTTGACATAATCACCAGTAGTTATTGCAAGTGGCCATATCCCTCATCCTGTGTTTCTATTTTTCAGTTTGAGGGGAGCGAACCTTTGACCAACAGCATCCTGGGCCAGCGACCGCGACCGACCAGTGACATCAACAACAGCTCCAGCATTTCTCCTGCCCATCCCAAGGTCACACGCAGCATCTCGGCCAATCAGAAGCAGCGCCGCTACAGTGATCATGGTGGGGATGATGATGGTGGTGGTGGTGGTGGTGGTGTCGAGAAGCCAAGTAAAGTAACCTCATCCTTCCCAGCTCTGAGAGTGTGGCTGGCTGCATGCTGTGTAGGGGGAAGTTGCTCTCAGTCACTGAGGATTGGCCACAGATCAGATACCGGTATCCATCCTGGGGAGCTTTACCAGCTTCACTAGTAAATAGCTGAATAAAGCTGATAAAGCTTGAAGGTTTTTCTTGTGGGAATGATAAATAAAGCACATTTCAAGCGTTTTCTTTTTTTTTTTTTGGAAAAGGTGTACATCAAACCTGGACTAATTTGTTTGTTTGCTTAATGTTTGTTTTCATAATCAGTCTATTCAAATGTACAAATCAGTGACTCAACCTCAACACTGCACTGGTTGTGTAGCAGCTTCCTCCTATGTCATGTGGGGCCATTGTGTCTGGCGCCATCTGCTGGCTGGCTGCCTTCCTGCAGCTCCCTGAGGAACATCACCTCAAAGCATGAGGGGCGAACAGCTTTGCTTTGTACCTGCTTACCTTGGCTTCTAAAGCTGTACGGATTCTTAAACAATGTGTTGGTGCAGTGTTATATTTAATAGATGGATTGATGTGAAAATCTTGGCTTTGAGTGGCTTTGCTTGACGCTATTGTAACAAAGACACTGTCCTTGTTTGCTTGTTCTTTATCGTCTGAAGATTCCTGATATTGGAGCTGTAATAGTGATATGTCCGTTGGAAAAGTTATAAGCACGTTCTTATATGCGTTTCTCTCCTAGTTGGTCCGTCTGTGCCCCCCGCGGTATCGTACACAAAGCGTGGCCAGGCCCTGAGTGTGGAAAGCGACCACAGGGAGGAGTGGGACGGAGCGCGCCGGCTGGAGCTCAACACTTCTAAAGGAGACGTTCCTGCTTCACCACTGGGGGTGCAGGAGAGAAAGAAAACTACAAGTGCAGTGGGGGTGAGGAAGTGGAGGACGTGTGTGTGTGTGTGTGTGTGTGTGTGTGTGTGTGTGTGTGTGTGTGTGTGTGTGTGTGTGTGTGTGCCTCATCATTGTTCTATTTTCACTCCTTGAGTGACCAGGTTTTGCTAATACTCAGTCTAACGTGCTTTATCATGTTTTCTCTTTCCACGAACAGACCAATGGATCAATGACTCGCAGGAACACATACGTGTGTGAACGATCCTCTACTGACCGCTATTCAGCTATCCCCAATGGCAAAGACAGCAGGTAAACACATTCGCAGTTTAACTGCAGGGTGAGATCTAGCTCTCCATGTTCTCTGTGTTTTTCATTCCTGTCCAAGTAATTTTTCTGTCACATTTTCCAATTGTACAAATGACTGTTTTGTTTAAATATCTTGGTCCTTGGTCCCCAGTTTAACCGAGGTGTCAGGGAGCACCTCATCGACTGCAATGAGCTCTACACGACCTCGTCACACTAAGTCCATGTCATCGTCAGGGCATCCTTCAAAGAGCACACTGCCCCCCATCGATGACAACACAGAGCTGAAAGCCAGGTGAGCAGCCTGATCATCACCAATAACTGTGGCCATCACAACTGTGTATTTTCGATGTAAAAGTCTTTTTGTGGCAAAGATAGTGATGCTGATAGTATGATTCTAAATTACTTCTAAATCACAGGATATATATAGCGAGCATGCTGATACAGAATATTTTGCCACATGTAGTGATTTCTCCTATAATGTTTATGTTGCAGCTCCTCTCCGCGGGGTCCCTCCACCTCTCCGTCTGCACACAGTATTAGCACCCCAGAAAAGAACCGTTTCCCCCGTGGTACCACCAGTCGCAGCACCTTCCACGGTGCTCAGCTCAGAGACCGGCGCAGTGCCACCTACAACGGCCCCCCAGCTTCGCCTACATTGTCCCATGATACAGGGGCTCTCGCTCAGCAACGCAGGGGCACCTCCACTGGGATTATCAGCAAGATCACCTCCAAGTTTGTCCGCAGGTCAGTGAAGACAAACGGCTGCACACTAGGTTGTACTTACCACTTCTTGTACCTCACAGTTAACGTATCCCTTTGACTACTTTATACTGCCTGTGTGACTAAAGTACTGGCATTTATGAGTGCTTCAGTTTTGAAGGAATTGTTCTTTTGATACTTAGTCAGACAAAGTCATAGATGTTGTTTAATGTATCTTCATGCTGTCTGAAGGTATGACTGATCTTTGCGTAATTACTAATCACACTAAATGTCAGTTGGATCAAGTATTAGCTCTGCTCAGATTAGGGAAATTCCAATTTAGACTGGTCTTAATTGATTGATTGATTGATTGATTTTTTTTTAAACTATAGGTCGTCTGCTTTCATTGTTAAAAGCTTTCTCTTTACATGCACCCACAATATGAATCTTAATATGCTTAATATTTTATTCTTAATATAGTAATTTAAAGACTGAGGGCTAGATTTATCAAGCCGTTTGCGCCTGTTTCCAGGCGCTAATTGGTCGCAAAAGCCGGACGTAACCGATGCGGGCTATTTACAAACAGGGCGCACTTGGGTAAAATCGCAGATTACCTGCCACATGAGCGAGAAGAGACAAGTTGCGCTTTCAATATGCGTTCGTGGGAGGGTCGTGGGGAAAGTGGGAGTTCCACCCAAAAAGGTGGGAGGATAAGCGCAAAGTGCACCTAATTATATATTCCGTGGTATTTACAAAGACTGTCAGTAAGAGCGCGCCTCTATTCTGCGGGGGAAATTCTCCGCCTCTTAAAAGCAGGTCTAAACCAGCCGCAATCGAGTTTCCTCGTAGACCTTTATGCCGCTGGTGAAATGGCAACAGTAATTTGGGCAAGATGAAGACATAGGCGAGGCTGAAAATATTTTTAACACAAGAATCACACTTTGTCAGTGAACACAACATCATTTAGCGTTACAGATCAAGCAGCCATGCAATATTAGAGTTACTGGAAGAAATCAAAGATGAATTTGAATCTCCCACTCAGCGTTCACATCCCATTCCAGCAGTTGTTAAACTCCTCGCTACATTACAAATATTGGCATCAGGATCATTTCAAACAGTCATAGCATCAGCAGTGGGAATATCGCAGTCTGCACTCCATACATAGCACAAGTACCGCTTTGCTACAGCACAATTTACGGTATAGTGGGCGGAGAAAGACGCTGATTGCCTGATGGGTGTCAGGGTTGATAAATACTACGCAAAATGTGGAAGCATAGCGTGCGCTATTACCGAACTCGCATAAACAGACGCAGCGCAAACTGCGCTAGTGTTAGTAAATTAGGCCCTAAGAGTCCACAGCCATGCTAGCAGCTCTGTGAGGCTGCACTTTGGCACTGCAACATTTTGAACAAAATAGTTATATTCCCCAAAACCAAACTAAAGAGATTTAAGAAGTGCTTGTGTTTAGATTACTTTCTGTAAACTTTTTCAGCAGTGAAAACAAAGAAAGCATCACATGCTCTCTCTGCCTCTTTAGTACATATGCACTCTCTGATCTCCTCCCGAGTCCTTAGTGCTTATTATACGTCCACACTGTTACCCTTTGCTGTCAATATGACAAGCAAAGGATAGGACCACATCATGCATACAGCAGTTAGCTCCTTGTGTCACCTTCATGCTGGCCCATCTGGTAGAGGCTCACAGCTTTCTCTCCTTTTCTCCCCGCATAGAGCTATGTCTTTCAGGTCGACCCGGAGGTAGGAGAACACAACGCTTGCTGCACCTGTCCTCCCTGTCCAACAAAAAAAATTAAAACTGTGCCCACTATGACTTTGGCCCGTGTTTCCTTAACCCCTTACATATTTACCCACTACACCACATCCTTGCCTACTGACACCCTTGTTATGCCGTGTATTTCCCTCCCTTGTTACCACTGCTTCAAGAACAAACCTCACGGCTCACCAGCTTTTCCTGTACTAAGCTAAGCCACAGTATCAGCTTCTCAAATCGCTGGCTTTCCTCTCCTTACTCTTCCCCGTCTTCATGCTGAGCTTAATAGAAAAGATAGGCATATTATGGAGGCCAAATCAAAGATTTAGAACCACTTTTCCACTCCTTACAGATCAGTGGGGATTAAGGAAAGGTAGCGTACAGTAGACGGGATGATGCATTTGGTTATTATGAAGGGGCTACAATCGTATGTGCATCAAAAAGTCACAGTCACCTCATTGTGTGCTGAACCCTGATACTCAGGAGTGTGGATTCTTTCCTGGCATGATGCCTGACACCCCTCTCTGTGTCCAGTGATGATGGGGCTGGTGTTGGTAGTGGGTGGGGGAACCCATGTTGACATCAGCGTGTGGGAGTAATACTGTATTCCTGGTTTATTTCAGGGTGCCTAGTGAGGGAGAGGCCAGCGCCAGGACGGAAACACCAAGGTGAGAATTAGATTAAGACATAGATTTCATAGAAAGCCTGTAACCAACCTCTGCCATCCTTTAACGTTTCACTCCATATCTCTTTCTGCTCTTTCTCTCTTCTTTCTGTCTTCTTCTGTTGTCGTAGAAGTGCGTCAGGCGATACTAAGGAGGACTGCGGTCGGGACTCCAAGCCTCGCTCGCTTCGTTTTACCTGGAGCATGAAGACCACCTCCTCCATGGAGCCCGCCGAGATGATGAGGGAGATCCGAAAGGTTTTGGACGCCAACAGCTGCGATTACGAGCAGCGTGAACGCTTCCTGCTTTTCTGTGTCCATGGCGACGCTCGCCAGGACAACCTGGTCCAATGGGAGATGGAGGTGTGCAAGCTGCCCCGCCTTTCACTCAACGGCGTGCGCTTCAAGAGGATATCGGGCACGTCCATCGCCTTTAAGAATATCGCCTGCAAAATTGCCAATGAGCTCAAACTGTGACAGCAGATGGAGTCCCAGTCAGTCTTCGGTGAGCTATGGTTCTCATCTCATCACTGGATTAGTGTTGACTTACAGGACAAAATTCAGCACTGATGGTCCTCACCTTGTAGAATCAGGGTGGACTCGGCTGGTAACGTGCAATACTGGCCACGAATGTACTGTACAGGGTAGTGGATCAGAGAGATAACGCAAGGTTTAACCTCTGTGACGGAGAGATAGCAAAAACAGCTAACCATCCCCTTTTTTTTCTTCCGTCCGGCCCTCTGTCTCTCTCATCAGCCCGCTGCTCCTCGTCATAGCACACATTCATGTAACATATGCAGTATGCAACTGAAGCTGACCATCCTGCAATAATGTTTTCAATCTCTTTTTCTAAACGCCTACTACAAGATCTACTCTCCTCGCTGAATAACCATTAAAATTATTGAAAGCTAAAAAAAGCCGCTTTTCCACCTGTGTTAAGTCAGTATATAGATCAGGCTGGAGCCCATACTAAAACTATGTAAAAAGAGAATTGTACTGTATGCATAACATCTGCAGGTACTGTATTGTATATTGATTTTGTGTTCTGTACAGAATTTTATTGTCAATACTGTCTTTTTTTCATGGGATTTCAGTTCTTTCCTAATATAATTGATGTATCTTAAAGCATTATCCTTTCGGTCTGAGTTTTTTTTTTTTTTTTAAGAGCCACCATATGAAAATAGTGTTTTTACTTTTATTTAAAGAGCACTAAATTATTTTGTGGAGTATTAAGGGATGTGCTCCCTTGCCTTTTACGTTGTATTTTATTTGCCTATGGAAAAAAAACACTAAGTTGCACCACATAGACTTGAGTAGTAACTTCAGTTAAAACTGAAAATGTGTTCACTTTATTTTCTCTCAGCAGTAGGTAGGTGATTTGGAGATCCTGCTGCAATTGCACAAGTTTTCCAGGATGATGTGTATGAACATGAGAGTATGCACCTGTATTTCTTTCATGTTAGTTTGGTAGTCCTCAGTTACAAAAGAAGCAGGGTTTAAATTGGTTTACTTTAGAAAGCGAAGAACAGGATGTCTTTGTCCTAAGGACGGACGATGCATGAAAAGTCAAAAACAATCACTATGAAAGAGGCAGTTTGTCTTGTGGAGCCTTTCTAAAGGGCCTGATTTAGTCCTGCCACCAGTGTGATTGTGCAGGTACTCGTGTATCTCCTTGCTTGTGTATTTTTTTTTTCTCTTTATTTTTTTTTAATTCAGCGGATTTTATTGTATTTATTCCATTACATTGTAATGTGCTGCTTTGTAGAATTGAGGCGTGCACTTTGTTGGAGAAAATAAAAAGGATTTTATTTGTTTGTATTTATTTTATTTTATTTTTCAGATCTGAATCCATAGTTACACAGCTAACTTCAAGACGACAATTTCCCTCAAGCGATGAAGTAGATGTGTTAGTGCGAGTTGTTTTGCTTCGAGGACTGGGTGTTGGTATTCACTCTGAAGCAACATGCTACACAGTGCCAGCAGGGAGCTCAGATGAGATGTAACCGTTAATAATGTAAACCTTTATTGAATCTAAATAGCATATTAGTCAATAACTTAATCATGACACAATTGATGTGTTTTGCATACATGTTAGTCAAAGGTAAAGCATTATGAACAATATCCTCAGTTTTTCATTTCAGGTCCTTTAAGTGTGTGAAAATAGTTCCTGTGTGTGTGTGCCCCAAATGTTTTCCATACTTCTTATGAAAAACGGTAATTCTTAATACTTTAAACATTATACAAACCATTAATGATAAAAATGTAAATTGCAAGGATTCACAGGTAGATTCTCACACATTTCTGTTGATAGTTTCCAAATTATAAACGTATTTTAAATCATTCTCTTTAACAAATATGTATCTAATCAGTGTGATCCTTCTTAAACTTACAAAAGCTTCATTTACAAATCTTTTAGCGTACAAGTGGAAAGACAGAAAAATGTAAACATCTCGTTTTGGCAGATTTGTTCAGTTAAACATGTTAATATGTTAAAAAGTACTATTTCTTTATTACTTTCTGTAGATAAATATATGAGCTTACAAATGTATAAACATTGCTGAGTCACATGAAAAGCTGAACACAAAAAATAACCTACTGGCAAGATTTAATGGATTAATGAGCATGGGTGATGCATTCATCAGGATGGGACGGCCTGTGTAAGGCCCTGGTCATGCATTAATGTCCTGACAACATATTGGGTCTAATCCTAACTTGAGGTGCATGCATTGAACTCAACATGCATCTCAGCCAAGTAGCTTTGGTTGAGATACATGTATTTATCTTTACATGATTCATGCACTGATTTTAATGGAAGATTAAAAAAAAGAAGAGTAATGCCAGCCTTGCTCAAGTTAGGATAAGTGTTGTTGCAGTGTTGTCTGGATCTGCTGCAACAGCCATCCCTAAACACAGAAAGTACTCAAACAACCACCCAACCAGTCAAGAAAACAATCGCTCAGTTGCTCAGATCAATGACCAGGTGCTCGTAAATCTGAGTTTTCCCTTTGAAACTGGAGGCCAGCAGGAACTGCCGGTTGTCTATGGAGACTGGAGAGAAGGCCCTCGGCGCCTGGATGTTCACCTCCTGGAAATGGACAAACTCGCCCTTCTTGGTATCCCAGCGGTACACCTGGGTGAAAGAGTAATCGCTGCCCAGGATGGCGTACTGCCAGCTGGCCACAGAGAAGGGCTGGAACACCATGGAGCCACGAGAGGGCATGGTCTGCAATTCTCTAAAGAGGGCTCCATCCCAGCGCATCACTTTGGAGTCGCCGATGAAGCGCGTCAGACAGATGAAGAGGTCGGATTTGACCTGAAAATGCTTCACGGCGTAGACGTCCTCCATCTCTGGGATGTCGGTGCGTCTGTCAAACAGCTTGGTGCTTTTGTTCCACTGGTAGATGACTGGCCTCTGAGAGCTGCTGGACAGGATCAGGTGAGGTTTGGAGGAGATCTCCATGTACTCCGCATCGGTGTCCCGGTACCACGGGTGGAGCGATTGGTGAGAGTAGAAGCCATTGCCGTTCCACTTGTAGATGGTGGTGGAGCCGGCCTTGGAGCTGTCTGCTATGACGAAGAAGGATTCTCCATCGATGCGGAACGTCTCCACATCGTTTGGTTTGCGGATTTTGAGGATGTCAATGCCTTGGAGCTTAATGAATTTGTTGGCAGAGGTGTCACGCTTATAGATGTGTGAGCCACCAAACAACTGAGCCACAATGACAAAGAGCTGGTTGTCAATGACCAGAGGTTTGCAAATTACTGTGGATGTGCCTGGTGAAGAGAAAGAAAGGAGAAAAACATTACAGTTTCACTTAGTCTTAGATCCATGTCTCCATCTAGTGGCTCCTCCTCCAATCTCACCCCCTCATTGTAGACTCACACAGCTCATTCACAACCACATGACAGCATATTTGAAATTACTTCTACTTACTGTCAATGTCGTCAAAGTTTCTAAAGACCATCTCCACATGATCCCACTCTAGAAAGCTGCATTTCCCAATGAAGGGCTGGGCAAACACCACATACTGGTCATTCCCGAAGGAAAATGCCTCCACAGATATGGATTCAAACTTCAGGGACTGGTAGGAAGCAAACTCTGTGAGAGAAACAAAAACACTATTTAAATAGCATTGAAGAAGTCAGGAAAAATAAAGTGAAACTAAAAGTGCTTCTTGTGCTCCACCTGTAGTGATGCAATCGAAGGACTGCGGCGCCAGATCATTGATCTTCTTGTCCAGTTGTGAGGCCGGGCCTTTACAGTAAATCTGATCTACTGTCGCGTTGGTGCTGTATATCCACTCCACCAACCACTTCAGCTTACAGTCACAGGTGAACTGGTTCCCTCGAAGGTCTCTAAAGGGAGAAAAGCACCAAACTAACTTCCAACAGGAATGCTCTCAGCTTTTTGAATTGATTTTATTTTCAAAAGCTGCAGTAACTTAAGTATGACTGTTGGCCTTGCTCTCTGGCCCTCACAGCTTCACTCTGTGCTCTCATTAATATCAAGAGGGACTATAAAGAAGCACTGAACATCTTCAGCGGGTGATAGATTGCAAACTATATCTCACTTCCTCACTGCGGCATGTAATTTTAATGGCGTTAAAAGCACCACCCACACATTCTTCAAGCCTTGGCTGAAGTGGAATAATGATACATAGTTCTATATATAGAAGAACTCATAGTCCACGATAGCATACATTATAATTTTAGTTATGTAACATTATGTAATTTATCTCTTTGTTTCCAGATGATGCAGGACTGTAATTCATACTTACACTTTCGTCAAGGCCTCAAGACCTTTGAACAAATCTTTGGGCATAGTCTCCAGATTATTGTAGGCCAGACTCCTGGAAAAGAGGAACAATGGATCAGAAATACTGCATATTGTTGTCGTCCCCCCCCCCCACACACACACACACTGGTTACGCAGAGCAATATAAAGATATCTGTTAAAGAGCTTATGCTTGTGAGTTTGAGGAAATATTAAGCTATTTTTAGAGCTGCCTCCTCAGCCCTTTTAAGGCCCTCTCTGTTACAAAAAAGGGACATCTCTCTGTTGAGGAGGTTGTTGTACTTTAGTTTCTTAGTTTTCTCAGAGCTTTGTCTTGAATATCATGACATCATCTTGTGTCCGTGCACAACAGATATCTGAGTTTTAAACTTTTCGATAGGTCATTTTAGTTGCTGACATCAATTAAGAGTGGAGTGGAGCAGTTCTTGCCTCCAACTGCAGACAGATACATGTTTTACTGATACAAACAGAAACAGAAAGCTTCCTTACATTCTTTCTTACAAAGAGACCATTAGTGAGAAGATTTTATATTTAAATCAAACAGAAATTGAATTATCATCCAATTCTAAGTACTATTGTTTTTTAATTCTTTTGCATGAGAAGCAAGAAATACAGTTTATACTTACAGATGCACTAGAGTTTTCAGTCCACGGAAAGCATGTGGTGAAATCAACTTGATTTGGTTGTTTTCGATGAACCTGAAAAAGGCGTTGAATAAATGCATGAGAAGGGAGACAATCTTTTGGAAACCTTTCCACTATAAATTTGAACCTTCTACTCACAGATACTCTAGATGAGGAAGACCAAGGAAAGCATCCTCATTTATAGATTCCAGGTTGTTGGCTGTGAAGAGGCTGTGCAGAAAGATCCATAATATTTCACTATTCCTGCTCACAAATTATGTTAACAACAAGCTGTTGTCCCACATTAGCAGCTGCTCTGAAAAAGATGGACCTGTGATAGAAACCCCCTCCTGTCTCCTTCACAGTAACCCAACTACATCAAAGACAAGGATCAGTGTTCTATTAGGATTCCTGCAGCCTTACATTGCTTTGAAGGACATTGTGACTCAGTCAATACTCCACCCCAGTAGACAGGAATGAAGGGGGATTCCCTCTTCAAAAGAAGGGATTCCCCATCAATACATCTCCTTCTGAAACCGTCTGATGCACTGATACATGTAAAGACAAGACTTGGATGAATGCCCAGCAGAGAGACTATTCTACCCTGATATAAAAAGGCATGTAGGGAAATCATTTAGAAAGGTAATTTTCTCCAAAGTGGTTATTGTTTGAGCCCCCCATTCAGATGGCTACAGCAACACCCATTTCATTAGGCTATAATGTGTAGTAGCATCATCATTGGGGAGATGTCTTTGAACGTTAAACATGGCGTTGATCACCTCACTTGGGACTGACAGCATGCAACAAAGACTGAAGAACAAAAAGCTCCAGAGATTTCTCACAGGAGATGCAGGGCAGGTGTGTGGATGAAGCTCTCTTTCGGGATTTCAGTGAATTCAGACTTGACGAATGATCTGTGGAGAGGGGAGGACATCATCAGACAGACAGACAGACAGACAGACAGACAGACAGACACACTGGTTAGAAATAGACTGTCTCATACGAACTGTTACTCCATTATGTTCCTTGGATTGGGCTAATGTGCAGCAGCAGCAGCAGCACATACATACACGTCTTATTCAGCAGAGACGAACATGTTGTGTAAATCTCTGTAATGGAAAGCACTGGTTGGGAATCCGTTAATTAAATAATAATACATTTGACTTACAGTGATATGACATCGGGTGGAAAGCTGCGAGGGATCAGTCCTGCGCTTTCGCACAACGCGTTATCTTTGGTACATGTACATGATGAGGGACAGCGAGGCGGTCTGGCTCTCTTGCTGTCCACTACGAGTAAAACAGACGCCACTACAAGTACGCAAAGCCAGGGCGATCTTTTGGGAATCTTGCGTGTATTTTCCATCCTTGCGAACCGCTGCGGGCACGACCTGCGAGTCGAACAGCCCTACACATGAACCAGGGTCTCCGCTGTGGTTCCTTTTCCCACTGCTGCGGCTGCCTGGAGGCCAAGCGACGCGCTGTCCGCTCCTGTTCTGCACACTTTGGAGATGATAAACCGTACGTCCACGGCGCTGCTAATTACACTTCACCCCCAGACGAAAAATCAATATCCCCCCCGTGACAAAAATCTGGCTCAAACTCAGAAAAATACCAGCTGGCGCGGTGACAAACGTGGTGTGAGGGCAGGTGGGGATGCCAGCGGGAGCAGACGGAGCATCTTCTCCATCCAAAACCACGCCTATGATTTCAGCAAACGCTCCACTCTCCGTGTCGACCTCCCGGAGCCCAATAGGCTATACGCAACGGAATGGTGTAAATTTTCGTGAATCAGCTGGGGGAAATGATCAAGCTCTGACATGAGCCAGCGGATTGCTGCCTTTGCGCAGACGCACACGGGCTTGCGGAAAGCGGGTGGGAAACCCGATTAAAATAAATTGTCATCATCATGGAAATGGCTAGAGCTGTAGTATTGGCTCGGTATGCTCCACTAGACTTCCAACATGCCATAGCTTGTATTATCATTGTCATTGTAACCTTGTGTTTTGCTCCATGTGTTCTCATATTTTTGTGTGCACATTTTAGGTTTATTTCCTGGTTTGCACGCGGTTTCCATGGCGACTGCTGGATGCAAAATGTGGCTGCCCTGTGATGGAGGGGTGTGGGGAAGCCCTCCTGACACTCGGACATCTGCTCTGCTTCAGTCAAATGAACCCCATCCCCCTCACAAACAAAGGACTTGGTCTTTGCTCACATCCTGCTTTTCTTCACCATTGTGTTTATTTCACTTCACAAAGCCACATAAGAAAGCTCCTTTTTTTTCTTTATTGCTATTATTAATTGCCATCACAGTTTTATTGCACTGTTGTCTGTGCCAGACATGACACGGGAGACCTATAAGGTCTTCTTATTCACCATCTAATATCGCAGATCCCTCCAGAGTAGATTAACTTGTTTATTCACTGTGCCTGGCAGGGCTGCATGCGTCAGACCCTTCTGGGAAGAAACATGTGCAGGGAGTTTGAAAAAGTCTCTGAATAAATACATAGTGCTCTGGACAGTCTCTCTGTACCTGATGGGATTACAACATTTGATATCCAGTGTCTGTTCATGGTGATAATACAATTTCTCCTGTAAAAATGAAAGCTGGACATTTAAAAGGAGCAGGGCCATGCTCTGAGAGTTGTCTCATTGTATTGTTTAAAGGGTAAGGGTGGACGAATAAAGCGATTACAAGTGAGGGAGATAAAGGAGGCTTACTTCTGAGAAATTCAGAGGGGACATGGAAGAGCTGGAGGGCACAGAAAGTAAGAAATGTCTTTTTTTCATAAGCAGCTTTTGAACAAAATGGAGAACAGTGGATATTATTGTTGTGCTGCAAGATGATGGGTAGTCTATGCGCTTCATAAATGCCTCATTCATCGCCAGAATAGAACACACACTGTCCAGAAACTATTTGACCACAGCAATGTCCACAGCTATTGATAAGCCTGAGCCTGGTGTTTCTGACTGGTAATGGACTTTTGATATCTGTGTTATCGGTTTTCTGCAACTAAAAACAAATATATGACCATATGTAAGTGCATGCCTTCACTAACATGTCTCTATAGCTTACTCTTTTTTTTTATAAAAAAAATAAATGTATTTCCAAAGCAAAAATTCTATTTTTTCTTGTTGAAGGTGCAAAATCAGGGTGACTGTCTTCCCTGGTCTGACATCCCCACTAGAGGGAAATGAGGAGCCAGTAGAGCCCTGATTTATGAGCTCTTAGCTCTTTAAAGGTATTTATAAAATTAAAATAAATAAAATTCTATATTGCATCTTTCCGTTCTTATTTTCTCTTTATGATTGTTAATCCTAAATTAGCTATTGTGATCATTATTAATACAGTTCTAAATTGCTGTAAATTAGAATTAACATTCAGTGACAATCATCAGAATATGATCTGACAATCATATTCATATTATGGTTCAAATAGAAGAGGCCACCCTCTTGCTCACCCTCTCCACCAGTGAAAGCAGCACATTATGTGAGCATACTCTTGTTTTGCTTATTGACCTTTGGACCTAGATGCTGTCTTAAGGCGTCATGTCAGTCCACAAAGCTGGCTTACCTCCCATGACATGACTGCAGGCTTTGAAAACTGAGATGCACTCTGGTTTCTGTATGAAATATGAAGCCTGCATGCCACCTGTCAGTCTCATATCAACTTATACTTATGGCAGCGACACAAGAAAACACTGCTTCTTAAATTATATAACAACTATCTGGCACACAATAATTTACCATCACTGCAGAGAAGTATGTAAAAAAATAAATTCTAAGCAGCCTGAGAGCTGAACGTAAGTGACTGTGTAATCTCCATTTAAAACCTTAATAACTAAATAAGTGGATGTCAGGTTACGGTGAAGGTGCTGAAAAATATTCAAACTTATATGAGTTAAAAATGATTGTAATCTTGCACTCATTTTCTTAACATTTTGACTTTGATATTCTGAATAGATTTTTTTTATTTTGTAGTAAGAAGCAGAAATGAGGCAGTGATATCTTTTCCTGCAGGGGATATTCTCACAGGATGAACCACAACATCTGCATCCAGACAAAGGTTAACACGCATGATTATGTTTGCATACTTTAAACAGCCATTAAACCCCATGTAAAGCATTGCAAACTGCACTGTGATATTATATATTTTCTTCTTCATGTATCTTTTTAAACTGTGATAATAAAGTTAGTGTCGGGATTCACAATTTGTCTAGTTACAATACATACATATTCCTCTTGCTCAGAAGGATATACATTGACATTTGATGAATGAATAGCTGAAAACAGAAACCTGTTCCAAATCAGTAACACAGGTCTCTTGTAAGCTCGTTAGCGTTTGATTAAAAGATGATGTTTGTTTAGTCAGTCCTGCTCTCCTAAACCCCCCTTTAGCTTGATCTCAGTAGTAGATGACGTAGTGTACATATAGACATGTTGGAATCAATAAGGTTGTAAGTCACCATCAGGAATTTCTTTCTATTCAATTATCCATGTGCTGCTGCTAATATACCCTGACATTACTCTAGTCAAATAGAACCTTATTTGTCCTGAGAGGGGCAATTGGTTTTACATCCATGATGCAGCTCAAATGAAGCATAACATGACTCTTTTTAAATTTGTCTATTTGGATTGGGCTAAAATGTATTTAAATGCACAAAAGATGCATGATTTACAAATAAACTTTATTGAAATTCATGATGCTATTGCACATATAATTATGTATTTAAACGCTATACATTCATTTTAGTCAATTTTCTTTGCAAAGGTTGCATTCTCTGAGATTCAAAGTTCTTATGTTAAACTTTTGCCTCAGAAAATAGAATCACAAGTTGTGTTTTGAGAAATCTAAACACATTATAATGTATGTGTTGTTCACACTTAAATGCCATTTCTCTTATACATGGTGCAGAGTGTTTTCACATGACACCTTCCTGTCCTGTAAATGCCACATATACTCTAATGAGCAGGACAACAGTATTTTTACTTTATGTAAGCAGGGGGATTAAAAAGAAAAGCCTAGGGACTTGAGGTGGCTTATAACCAAATCCAATTCAGTCAAATCTTCTTACATCTCTCACTAATTTGCCAGGGACATATTCTTGAAATTTTGAAAGCACTACTAGCACTTGCAACTAGTACTTTTGTTTAGTGAGCTCTTTCTCTACAAAATAAAAGCATTTTATTGTAGTATTTATATACCAAAAGTATCCAGATATAACTGCATCATATTTGCAGCCTAATATTTCTAATTATATCATGTCCAAAGCAAAAAAAGTGACCTAAATATCCTTATATTATATTCGGTATAAATAGTTATAATGATGAAGTTCACTTCTTTTAGTACAAGAACGTTTTCATAGTATTACATACAAACTATAAGTGCTCAAGATTGGTGCCAACTTAAACAGATTCCTGTATCAGAGGATATATACAGTATATATAAAAATATTCATTTAGGGATTTTTGCACATTAGAATTCCCTCACCTGTGAACACATGCTTGTGCGCATACACACACTGTACAAATACACATCCAGACAAACATTCATAAAATGGAGGTCTAGAAGATAACGCATGTCTTTGAATTCCCGCCAGCTTGACCTGTAAAAGGAACAAATGAGAAAGACGGTGAGAGGACCGTTGACAATGCAAATGCAGAATGAGCAGGATTGAGGTAACGCCTTGGATTGTAAACATTGGCGTTCACCTTGTTCGCCTCCACCTTCCAGCTTTTTCTTCTCGTCTTCGATAGCCTTCATCTTGGCCTCGTAGACATCTGCGAGAGCTCTCCACTCGCCTCTGTTGATATTCAGCCCATTGAACATGGGGGTAATCTCTGTGTGGAAGCGAGAAAACTCCTGCAAACACACAAATACGTGTGTAAGTGCAGATACAAACAGATTGGAATATATATATATATATATATATATATATATATATATATATATATACTGATCATATTAAGTATTTTAATACGTATCTAGGTACCTTGTACACAAAGGAGCAGACAAAGTCAATGAATCCACACTGCATCTTAGGCAGCTGCTCAGCATGATTTCTGTCCATCATTGGCTAAAGAAGACGAAGCAGGAGAAGATGATTATTGTTATAACTTTATGACAAAATATACAGTGCAGGCAACATACCACAAACCATAGTTTAAAGCTCTTACAATAGGCTGCTGGTCAAGGACTGTCCTTTCGAGGTCTCCCTGCTCCCAAAATTCTGCTGCCACCATTAGAGCGACCTAAGACCACAGAACCAGGAGAACATAAGACCAAATGGGTGAATGATCACCCATAATCACTTGAAATCTGAAGAAGGGGACACACCTTGCTCTGAACCTCCCATGGCTTTGTAATAGCTGACAGGTCACAAGCTGTCATCATCATTGCCCTGCGGAAAACACGACACCGTGGAAGAACATTTTTGAATGACAGCTAGAGCATCAACACAAGACAATCTAGAGAAATGACATGACAGAAATGGCTATTTTCACATGATAAACTCTGCATTTACATGATAATTTCCTTCCTGGTTGCATTGTTGGAGATGTAGTTGATCTTGTCTTTCTCCTCTGGCATGACCTCCACAGCTTCCACAATTTTTTGGAACATTGTTCTCTTCCTGAAAGATGAGAAAGCTGTCAGATCTTTTCAAAAGTCCTTGGAAAATCATGATCACATATTACAAGTGTTACTATATACGTAGATGGAACTACACTCCTGAGATTTCTTACTTGAAGTAAAGGGCGAGATCAGTGGCAATTATGCAAACTTCAAACAGATGCTGCACCGTCTCAAACTGACGCTTCTGAAGGTTTTGGAAGATATTCAGGTTCTGTGAACGATAGCAGAAAAAGAGATTAGACGGCAGCTAAGAGTCCCTAAATCTAAAAGGTACAGGGTGAAAAACATTTGCAAACAAATTTGGGACTATTTCAAACCACAACTACTGTTAAACACATTCATGTAATCACATAAGGACCCACCTCATCCTCCATCAGTGTCTTACTGTACTCAAGATGATGCCGCTCCATAATTGAGGAGCTGTGCAGTTTTGCCAGTGGGGATAAACTCCTGTAAGAGTCCACCAGAACATATGAGTCAAATGTTTGGATTTGATCATGTTTCTCACCAATGAATTTGTCACTGATGTCACCTAAAAAATGACACGCAAAAATCTTACTTTGTCTGGTAGAGATTGTTGGTTCCTCTGTGGTCAATATCGTGGCAGAATCCGGCAGCTACCATGGCAAAGGCCTCGAGATCGGAGTAATACTTCTTCAGTTTGCCTGTCTGATGAGGAACAAAGAGGACAATCCTGTGTTATAACAAACAGTAGAACAAGTATTAGTAATATATTATATATAAATATTAGTATGAGAAATCTGACTTACTAGCAGCAAAGCGAACATGGTTTGTCCAACGTTGAAGCCATGCCTCCAGTTGTGGTAGGTGATGTCACGGTATCCCCTGCGAACGGTGTACATCCAGCGTGTCAGGATCTGCAAAAAAACAAAACAGAGCTGCAATGAATCTTTGTTTCTGCATTGCCGGTTCAAAAAGTAGATCCAGTTAAAATCTTTAACTCAGGTCACATATAAATGTCTTTTAAGGTTATAGAGCAATTGAGATAAGCCAAAGTCAGCCTTGCAAAATATACAATCAAAAATGATTGAGAATAAAATCTCTTTACACTGTGGGGGGTGAAGTGAATACAGGCATGTTTCCTGACTACTGTACACTGTACCTCAGCTGGGACTTTGAACTTCTCTACCACCCCCAGCTCAAAGAAGCAGCGGATGCCACACTTGATGAGTTCCAACTCTGACAAGGGGAAGTCACTAAAGCGGAACTCAAGCAGCTCCACCTTCTTGGCGTCAGGGATGTTGCCTCTCTGCACATTGGAAACAGTGCAAACACAGTCAGTAAGCCATCACAAACAAACTTGAGTTTATTTGGAGTATTGCACTCCACACATCAATGTGCTTACCAACAGTTTGTACATCTCCTTCTGGTCACAGTCCTCTGGTGCAGAGCCCAACTTGTCTTGAGTGTTCTGTGTGGAAAAGGTAGTTTAAAGAGAGCACATTCTATTGATCTTTTTTACAGTCTGGTTGAATAATGTAAGTCGAGTGTGGCAGCAGCCTACCAGAATGGTCTGCACGTCATTTAGTGTGGCTGTTGTCTGGTACATGAGCATTTCCTGTGCAATATCTTTCCTCCACTCTGTCCTGTTCAGTTTGTCGTATGTGTCGCTATTCAGAGTGGACCAGCCAAGGAACTGGGTTAGAGCCTATGGACATGGAGAAATACAAAACTTACCATATATGACAGTAGTAAAAAATTATATTAAGTAAGTCGGAGTGTATTATAACAGCATTAGAAAAATATAATATTGGGAGGCCATAGCAGTAAAACAAGATAAAATAAAGAGCTACTGAAGATCATTTTCCGTACTTCTGTAATTTGTTCATCATTCTCGTCAAATGGTTTGCCATCACTTCTATTGTAAAAAGTAGCAACACCAACAATTTCTTCCTTTTTGTTGACAATGGGGAGGGACAGGACGTTCTTAATCTTCCATCCAGTCTCATCCACCATTTCTTTCTGTCAAATAGAATCAAATAGAATATTCTGATTATTTTAGTGATCAGTTGTGTTGTAAAAAAATAAATAAAAATGAATTTGATTAAATGTCAGTTGTCAGTGAAGAGTGTTTCACCTGAAATGCGAAGTAGTCATCTGCTCCAACATTCATCATGTTGCAGATCTAAGAGAAGTCATCACATGTGTTCATCAATAAAACTGATTGTTTAAATACTGCAGGGTTTGCATAAAAAAAGGGGCAAAAGTGGAACTTACAAATCCATTTTCAGCCACATATGTTGGGAGTCCGCTGACCAGAGCCCAGTGGTCAGCAGGAGGGCCACTGTGAGTTCAGGGAGGATGAGTAACTGCGTGTCTTCTTATTAGACTATTATCAACCTCAAACTATGCAAATAAAGCTGTATAATAATAATAATCAGGATACTTACGGGATAACTTTAATCTCCTCTTTGTCTTCCAGCAAGTAGTCAATAATCTTGTAGAAGTTGATTTCCTGAATGTTTTAAACATAAAAGAGTGTTTTTTTTATTTTTATTTATCAAAATCTTCACCAATTGGTGAATAAGAATAATGTGACAATTACAAACCCAGCGTTGGACTTACTCTCCCATCAGGTGTCTTGGGGCCTTTGTATGGCTCCTGGTCACCTAGTTTGATTGACCACTCATCGAAGAATTCCTTGTGGAGAAAAGACCAAAATCATGTTTCAATATACTGCATTATTAATTCAATGAATTAAAGCTTTTTCAGACTTTCCAATACGCACCTTTTCTTTGGTCATGTCCAGGAGTCCCACGGAGTATCTCTCACACTTGATATATGTCCTCACTGTGTACAAGGCTTTGTGAAACTGCCTCTCAATATCTGTCAGCTCTTCAAAGACTTTGCTGGCTGACCACAGCAACACCTATGGCAAAGAAAAGTATCACTGCTTAGAATTTGCACAGGAACCTTTGATTATCTGTCATTTTATTTATTAAATGTGAAAATATTTTGTATAAGTGGATTTACTACTGTGTATTTTTACCTGGCTTCTCCTGGACTCTATATCCCACATGCATGAAGTGTGGGCTTGGAGAGCGACCACAGCAGCAAAGTTCACATATTTATTAAAGAGCTATAATGAAAGAGCAAAGAATCATATTGGTTTATGAATGACATGTTCCCTTTCAATGTTCCTTAATGAAAACAGATTACAGTCAGTTTCTCCAACAGATTTTCACATGGATGACCTCTAAATTCATAAATAGGTATGGGAACAAGACAAGAAAAAAAATGTCTAAGCTTTGCCTTCCTAAATGGATTATAAGTTGAGCTGTCATAACGGTGACCCAAAGCACAGAGTCAAGCCTTTAACTATCCAGGTCAGAGACAGAAAAGCTGGTGGGCTAAAATTAGAAAAGTGATGAGACCCTTCTACTGGATTTAACTGCCTACTACAGGAGATAAAACCCTACAGCCTTAACATCATACTTTCGTGCAGTCAATATAAATACCCTCTTATATTTATGAACATCCTGTCCACTCACCTCCTGATCACTCTTTGAAAATGCATCAGCACCTTGTTTGTTGAGTGCCATGATGACACCAATGGGTTCCTTCTCACACATAATGGGAGCAGTAATCATGCATTTCGTGGTATATTTTTTCTGTTTATCCACAAAGTCACTGAAATGAGAATCCTTAAAATAACAGGAGAACAGTTAAAAGTTGTGTGCCAACACACTGACAAGATAAATGTAAAAGAACATTACAGATAAACACACATGCATGCTATTACGGTATACTAGTTACAAATCAGCATGAAAATGTGAGACACACTAAAACATAAAATATAAATAAAGCTGACAACAATTAATGGTAATTCTTCTGCCAGGGATCTTCAACAGGGGGTCAGGGACTCCTAGGGGGTCCTCAGAGTCAATGATGGGGGGCTTCAAATTGTCAAGATTATTTTTTGGGCTTTTCTACCTTTAATTTTTGACAGGACAGTTAGGTGAGAAAGAGAGGGGGAAGACATGCAGGAAATTGTCACAGGTCAGATTCAAACCCTCAACCTCTGCATCGAGGCATAAACCTCTCAGTATATGTGCGCCTGCTCTACCACTGACATATTATTAGCAAATATAAATCCCCTTATGATAGACTTACCTATAGGTAAGGTAGTCACTAGCCACCCACATACATATAAAATCATGCCAATTATTACAATTATTAAGCTATTTAAATAGCTTAGTATTCTATGCACACAAACAGTTTATTATGCAACTTCATATTATACAGTATATGTAGTCGGGGGGCCCTGCTCAGTCCCACTTTCAGCTACGGGGTCCTTGGCTTAAAAAACGTTGAAGACCCCTGCTCTATGCAGTTAAGTCATTCTAGTTTATATTGTAGCTACACAGTTTTAGTGCAGCTTGAACTGCACTGTATCTCTCCAGAGATAACATGGAGTCTTTGGAGTTTAATAAAACAGAATTACAAGATGTATCTACTGTATGTTTCCTCAGATGTCTCATCCATAATACAGCCTGGTTTAGTCTGTTTGTTCCACAAAGCCCAATTGTTTTTTTTGTTTTTTTCCCCGCTACCATAGTATCGGTTTGTTTTCATTAGCTCACCTTCTTGACATCAGCAATGTTCTGAGGCTTCTTGGAGTGTGCCGTCCATCCAACAATTCCCATGTCGGTGGGAAAAACAATCTCTGCATTGGGATCCACTAAATTCTTTTCAAATGGAGAATTGTGTGACACGTCGAAGAGGACCGTGGTCAGCTCAGGAATTCCGTTACGTGCCCTGTAGCCAAAGTAGCTGCAGCGATCGGCCTGGACCAGCAGAGCAATCCTCTGGAGAATTGTATGCAGGGCTTTTTCCATCGGGGTGTTGCCTTGCATCCCCCTTATGAGATCGAATATGAACTCAGCCTCCTGGATGGTGGTGACATCATTGTAAGAGGCTGGGTCTTTGACCTGGACCTGGTTGTTGAAGGCAGCAGTGATCACATCTGCCTTGACTTTCTTGTCGTAGTACTCCTTAGCAAACTGTGGGTTGTTGTCAAGGAACTTCTCTACAGTGTCTTTGTCTGCCATGTTGTCCAAATTTGGATGAACGATCCCTTCTGCAGCTGCACAAAGCTGCTCCTCTCAGATGGGTAGGCCTACAGCAGAGCAGTAAAGGTGGCCTTCAGAAGATGTGGTAGCGCAGACCCTACTGAGACATTTCCAAAACTCTTATGTGGACACAGCTCCAAATGTCTCCTCGGTAACAGAAGGTAGTTAGTGGCTTACTGGGTAAGGGGATCCCAGGGGAACTAACGGCCGTCATGCAAGGGTCATAAAGCCCCTGAGCTTTCTTAACTCCTAAATCCAGCCACTGGTCATTTCAGGTTGCCAATCCTATCACAGGTAGGCCTAATGCTAGTGGAGTTATGACACTTGTAGTGTGACCTGCACTGTAGAAGAGGTCAGGAAGCAAGAAGTCAATCTATCTGATAACACATCATCTTTTCTGCAAATGTGTTGTTATAGGGTTAGAGCAAGATGAGCACTTGATAAACTGTTTTCACATCAGTTTGTTTTTACATGATGCTACCACATATGAAAACTAGGAAGCAGCCACAGAGGTAGGCTAATGTAATTATATCACTGCTCTACAGCTGATCAATTCAGAACAAGTACTGACAGCTAATTCTGATATCAGAATTCATACAGGCACTCCTCCAGAAAGAACTGAGTGTTTATTCCATCGGCCTGGCTTTCCTGGGCCAGTTCTACTATTGCAGCTACATTTAACCATTGACAGGATTAAGTGGGATTGTAAACTGCTGGTTTGAGTTTCATTATTCTTCCTGGCAGGCAAACTGCCATTCCTTATTATGATCTGGTTACGAGACACATACTCCCACACCAGATGACAAAAAGGCAATGGCTTGACTAAAAAAATGTTTTTTATATGAGGTGCTCCAAATTTGTTGCACAATAATACTTCAAGAAACAAAACACTAATCAATATTTTTATAGAACAGATTATTATAAAAAAAAAACTAAATATGACTTCATCTAATAATAATCTGTGCTGTATTAGTGCACACCACATTTATTATTTGGGATTACAAAGTAAGATACATTTTTGTAAAATGAAAAGAAATGACAAAAAATCACAAAAAAGCAATGATTTATTATAAAATTACCTATCTTTACAGTGTTTGCTCTTTCACAGGCGTTTCAATCTCATATTAGTATGAAATAATTTCTGTATTTAAATATAATAATTACAAGCGAGCATTGTATATTACACAAGAGGTATATCATGTCACCGGAGGTGTGGACCATGTGCTGAACGCTTTATGTAAGTTTGAATCCTCTATTTGACAAAACAATCATGATAATCATAGATGTATCCCTTGCACTTGACCACTGCTGCGAGGTCCTTTTCTCAGTGGTACTATAACAGAGCCACAGCAGAACCTGCGCCAGCCGTTCTTGAACTGGCAGACTGAGTAAAGGATGGGATTGAGGGCTGAGTTGGCCAGTGTGAACGTTACCACCCAGAAGAACATGGTAGAGGAAACATCTAGGTGATCTAGGAAGTTCCTGGCCAGGATGAGGAAGGTGATGATGAAAATAGGGCTCCACATGATTAAGAAAGAGAGCACAAGGACCAGAAGGGTACGGAAGAGCTTCATATCCTGGCGGGACACATGGTACCCAAGAGAGTCTCTAACTGGCTGGCTGTCTCGGAGCCCTAGCCTACATCTTTTAGCAATCTGTAATACAAATAAAATAATATTACATCAGACTGGCATTCTACACTTTGTGACATTATATAATGTGGACAAAAGAGATGTAACCTGATTGATACTATGGGTTTACACATGATCTCCTTTATGTTTGTCTTCAATGTGCCTCAAACATCATTTTCTATCACTTTAATGGCCACATTGGTAGACTGGTTGCCCAATGTAATATTGACAGTTGATAGTGCAAAGCTCCGAACCCACACACACACACACACACCACACACACACACACACACACACACAAACACACACACACACACACACACACACACACACACACACACACACACACACACACACACACACACACACACACACACACACACACACACACACACACACACACACACACACACACACACACACCATTTTCAGCTTAGTAATTAATAAAGCACACGCTTCTCTGTTCCCACAATAACAGAGAAATGACTGATTTTCACAGATGCCACAGTGTCAATATATCCACAAATTAATTTGCATAAATTGGCATTCATTGTTAAATGAATAATGCAGGTTTCTTCACATCATTTTACAACAAAATGTGTGCAAAAAAAGATTGTCCATAAAGATGAAGGATTACTCCTGCTTGCTATTTCCTAAAAATGTTTTAGAGTGACACAGGCAGAGTGGGATGGTTATTAAATATAGATAGATGGACTAACTCATTGCGGATTTGTTAAAAGTAAGAAAATTACAGAAACATGTCAGCTATCCAAGTGTTCTGGGATCCCCTGAGCCTATGCAACTCAACTGTCTTTTAAACAGTGCCTTTCTTCACTTCCTGACAATTTTGCCAAAGAGCACAAAAAACCCACCTGTAATATTTTGCTGTAACTGACCACAATTATGAATCCTGGAAGAAGGAAGCAGAGGGCAGTGAAGGCCACGTTCCACACAATCTCTGCAGTTGTGTCGGGCCACCTGAGAGTACAAATGTGTACACGTTTCTGTGGAAAAGACATGAAAATAAACAAAAACACATTCATGGCAGGGACACTGAAGTTTCCTTTCATCCATCCATCAAGCCATCCATACCTGCTCAGGGAAATCCACTTCCATCACAGTGAAGAACAGACTGAGAGGTATGGAGGTGAGTGCAGAAAAGGCCCAGATGAAGAAGAGGGTAGCAATCACCACCCTGCGGTTTAAAATGGGTACAGGTTGCAGCCGAAGAATGGCCTGGACCCTTTCCACACTGATGGAGGCCAGGGTGGTGATGGTGGCACAGCCGCTCATACAGATGACATACAGCACAGTGTGACAGGCCGTAAACCCCAGCATCCAGGACTCAGTCCACCGCACGGCCACGATCAGTGGGATCAGGCTGACAAACAGCAGGTCGGCCACAAACAAGTTGAGGGTCAGGATGGTCTTGTTGGCCAGCAGTCTGCGTTCCCAGGTTACCAGGGCTGCAGCTCCCGCATTTGATGTCACGGAGACCAGGAAGACAGCAGTGATAGCCAGGGTCTCGACAATAGTGGTGGCAACATGATCTGAGTGGTGCGCCTCAGAAAAGAAGGAAAAATAAGTGAAGTTTCTTAAATGGAGAAAGTGACTGTGAGGGTTAAAATCCATATAGGCTGAAAAACGTGTGTCT
Organism: Perca fluviatilis; assembly: GCF_010015445.1. Taxonomy (NCBI): domain Eukaryota; kingdom Metazoa; phylum Chordata; class Actinopteri; order Perciformes; family Percidae; genus Perca; species Perca fluviatilis. The sequence goes on along the minus strand of NC_053130.1, from coordinate 17,014,724 downwards.
AGATCCTGGATGCTTAATGCTTTCCCACCTGGAGACTGCCAGAGATGTGAAAGGGGAAAAGCAGCAGATAAGGCATAAAGTGATAAGAGAGGGATGGAGGGTGGTGCCTAGACTCTATGATGCTGTTTGCTCTACCTGCTACATGAAGGGAAGTCAAACATTACAAAATGTTCTTTGTGCTGTGTAGTTAAACATCATTTTATTGTGTGCTACTTCAATGCCACATTTCTTTTGCAAACTTTTCTTCACAGCAAATTCTTTACACTTTTCAAACAATATCAAACACAGCTAGACCTGCAAACCACCTCTTTAGGAATAACTCTACAACACACTACAGTTAGTTGCTGACTGGATATACATTATTACATGACATTTAGCTGACGTTTTTATCCAAAGCAACTTACAATTGCTATATATGTCAGAGGTCGGACGCCTCTGGAGCAACTAGGTGTTAAGAGTCTTGCTCAGAGATACATTGGTTGATGTATCGCAGTGGGAATCGAACCCAGCTCTCCCACGCCAAAGGCATTTGTCATATCCACTGTGCCATCACCAACCCTGTGATTGCCACGATTTATCTGAGGAGAGTTAATCCAATCTTCAATCAGTTAAGTTGTTATACAGTAATACCAAAGAGTGTAAATGGCAAATTAGCTGTTGAGATCTAATTAGATAGACACCACTTTTATTTACGTTGTGAATTAGATTACCAGGTTTACTTCGTAAGTAGAGATATACTGTATTAACTGATCAGTGGCTCTCCTGAAAATAGGCTTTTCATCTTGGGCAACCCCAACAGGGATAGGTTTAAAAATGTTTAGGAAGAGGAGAGATTTACCTAACCAATATTTGTTTTACAAACTAGTCCGCAAGAGAAACATTCACTTGGCTTTATGTCTGACAGGCTAAGCTCACATTTCCATAAAGACGTATGTATGAAGTTTCTAAAAGGCACAGCAAGTATGGAGATGTCTAAACCATATTAGTTTCTTTTTTTAAAGCAGTTAGCTTACAGTAGGTTAACTCTTGGTGGAACGCTCCCTTTCAAAGCCCACTGCCACTGCACAGGCCTGTCTCCCCATATTGTGGGCTAGAAATACTAATCCACGTCCTGAAATAGCACAGGAAAAGGATTAACTGACACAAGCGGTTTTGAGCTATTCATCTGGTTTGAACATACATGTTTGAACAGTGTGGGAGGGGTCAAAGACCTACAGTCGCATCATTTCACAAAGTATCACACATAACTATTCTTTTTTATTTTATTTTTTAAATACTGTACTTACAAACAAGACTAGGAGTCTACAGTCATGCTGATGTTTAGCAGGACACATTTACCAGGTTCACCATTGCAGATTAGCCTGGACCACCAAAGTCACTAGAATCTATCCTCAAGGGACCCTGAATATTTGCAGAGCCACTAACTAACCAAAGATACTAAGAAAATACAAAAAATACTAAGAAGCACAACATCAGCAACTCAACACGTAGTTTATTAAGATAATTTATACCTCTGGTTACACAGTATAGGGTAAAAACCAATCCATATGACAGAAGGTGCAGAATTGAAGAAGTTCTTAGCTCAGCTCAGTCCATACAGACATCTAGGTGGATCAACAGTTCTCTGTATTGAGAGGAAGGAAACTCGGTCCGGCAGCTGGGACACTCCAGGAAGCTTTCATTCAGCAAGCTGCTGGGAGGGGAGCATGAAAGGCTGTCTCTGGAGCACAGGGAGGGTGTGTGTGCTGCTTCACATGAGTTGCCATCCTGCTGATCTCTCTAATATTAATGGAGTCATCGATCAGTTATGACAGATAAGACTCTGGATTAAATAGTTCTCTTATTTTTGACCAACAAAACTTAAAGCTGCACTAATCTTATTTTTAAACTTATTTTTATATTAAATATGGATCAAATGACTACAGTATGTGTAATGTCAAAAACGTCAATTATGCCATAGAAATTTATCAGCCAACTTTGCAAGTTCTCTGAGCATTATGGGGCCTTTTGTTTTGGTTTTCCGGCCCGTAACTTACTCTTATCGATCTTTTTTAGGTTATTAACCTGACACCCCCCCCACAAAAAAAAAATGCAGCTTTAAGGTACAGCACTGAATTTTACACTATTCATGCCAACCTTTGACAGTTTTGTCACTTGGTCTTTGGATTTCTGCAGTTTCTTCAGGACTCTGACCATTTGCTTCTTTAAATACGAACAATCCTGCTTCTCATCCTCAAGGTCTTGTGAATAAATGTTGATCTAAAATTTTTAAAGTTTGCATTAAAATTGAGAATATAATATAGTATATAGATAACTGTGGGAATATATTCAAATACAAAGCATTACAGTATGTCCTTTGCTTATGTAAGGACAGATATGTTCCCTTTAGAAGGAAAGCAAAGAGGTTACTCCTGTGTATGAGTGAGGCTTAGAATCTCAAAGGACAGACTGACTGACCCGAGCCGATGATTCCTTCTTAAAGTGTAATTAATCTGTGTTATTCAGAGTGAATGTATTAACAAAATCCTTTAATTTTTTTTTGTTAAAGGTGCCCTGCCATATAAAACCGTTTTTACTTGCATGTTTTGAAATATGTTAGGTCCATATGTGTTTGTGTTATGTTGTGAATGTGAAAATGAACTGCTAGCTCCTTTGTCAGCTCTAGCCACTGAAAAGAAATAAGCAGAGAAATCAGGCCAATTACAAAAGCTGGTCAGTCTGACATCATATTGCCTGAGCTCATTACTATTCATTAGCTCACCCAGTTGGGTTGGGTAAAGGATTCTGACAGCCAGGCTCTCATTGGCTAGCTGTTAGCCAATCAGATTCAAACAGCGTAGCTTGTTGAATATTAATGAGAACTGGCAGAAATAGAGCTGAGTCTTATTGTAGGCTTTCTATACCACACTAGAATGGCTTGAAACAAGGTAACCAAGGCATTTTTTCCACAAAAAAATGTTACAGAGTCCATGGTAGAACTTCAGACATTACCACAAAGTAATGAAATACGTGTGGCAGGGCACCTTCAATACTAAGGATTTATTCATGGATAGGGGACCAAAACTGAGATGACTAATACTTTCATACCTGTCGCTCCAGATCTACAATCTTTTCTTGGTCTTCATTGTGACAATTTCCCAAACACTTCTGAAAGAAAGTCAACTGAGAACAGTTTTTTTTATTTATTTGGTGTCTTTTTTCCACTTGTAATATAATTAAATTTTTCTTACTTACTGAATTAATAGTTCAATGAAGACGTACCTGCTGCTTAAAGTTAGCTGACCTGCGCTTCTCCTCATCCAGTCTGCACTGGAGGTCTTCGGTCTCAGCAGTCAGCCATTGCTCTTCATCCTCAGAGCGATGATGATCTTCCGGCGCACTTTTTCCGCTCATATTTTCAGTCTGCAGTTGCTGCTTGAGCTCTTCCACCTCGCTCTCCCTTTCCTTGCAACTACACATCAAACGGTCTGTCATGTAGCTGACTACCAACTTTAAACAGCACCATATTCTTTTCATTCTATTCATTTTCTTTTACCAGAAGACATACCAGTTTTGGGTGATTTTCAGGTTCTGGTGGGCCATGTTGAGCTGCTCCCTGAGCACCTCCAGCTCGTCTTTGGCTTTCTGTAAGAGTATTTCATAGTGCTCCTGCATCTGGCTTATTTGCTCCCTCACTGTAATGTAGATACACAGACCATGAAAATTAAAAGTTACTAAAGAGGAAATTACACAAATGCACAATTAAAATGTCAGATACAGCCCTACACATGCATCATGTAGTAATACATGTTATTGCCAATATATTGCAAGCCACATATTCTGTAATAGTGAGCCAACCAAGGGCAATCTTGACATCTTAAAAACCTTGTTGTGACAGTCTGTTGCCCCTTGTTGCCCCAGTGGTGAGTGCCCACTGCCCACTGTCCCACTGGCTCACCATCTGAATGGTCCTCATTGTGCTGCTGTGAGCGGGCTTGATTGGCTTCGTTCAGCTCCTTCTCCAGCCATAACATTCTGGCCAGAGTTGCCCTCACATAGGCCTCTCTCTGCTGGTCATATTCCAGCCACTGCTTGTTCTTCTCCAAGGCCTCGGGGGAATTGAAATAAAAGAATGAGAAGCACAAAACAGAGAAAGACAGAAAGAGAGTTGAGCCATGGGGATGGCTCCAAAGCAAAAACACTTGGCAAGAAATTTATACTGTACACAGGCACACATCCTCACTGAGAAAAAATGCACACATAGAGTATAAAAAGTTAATAGTAACCAGAAACACAGAAAGGTGAATCAGGCGTAACTGAAACAGCGAACAGAAGAGACTTTCCACAAATATGTGGCCACCACACAGCACTTACATAACTGAGGTGATTTTGGAGCTCTATTGTGGTGTTGGTTGAGGCCCATTCATCTGAATTGGAGTCCTATTTGAAAAGGAAAATATGGTACAGCGTGACACATATGTGAATGAACAACTGATTTTACCCAACTCTCCCCAATGCTTTAATAAAAGACACTGCAGTAACATGTCATAATAAGGTTTAAAACACAGGCACAGTGGGATTAAGAGCATCACATTCTTAAGTGTTATGACCCCTACAATATCCAGAAAGTCACTGTGATGGTATGTTCTGTATGAGGAAGTGTGTTTTTATGGAGAACAGAACGCCTCCTCTAAATGTGAGACCTATAAACAACTGCTGCCATCTAGTGGTAAGAGGCAAGAGGGGCTTTCCTTAGTGGCAACCATAGACTGTTAATATACAGTCTATGGTGGCAACACCATTTCCCTCAGCCCTACACTACACTCACTTATATTAAAATCGAGCCATGCTATACCTTCTTCTGTGCAACTTTGTTCTCGAGATATTGACACCTAGTTGAGACGCTCACAAGCTTGTTCTTGATTTCTTCAATCTCTGTGGAGTAACTGGATATGCTTCTCTTTCTCCTCATACTCACTACGTCCATCATCTTCCCTTCTTTCTTACTCAGTTGCTCTGACAGCAATGCAACCTTCTCATCTTTAGCTGTTAGCTGCTGACAACTCTCCAGCCTAACAGTTTCAAGAGAGAGGAATCTCTGCAAAAAGACATTGAAAAATTAGCTGTTTTACTAATGCTCAGCTACTGCAAATCAATACCCTGCATTAAAAAAAAAAGCTCTCACTGGCAACATTATTTACGGTACAGTGTGAGTAATCTTTGCTAGTTGACCAATGTTGGGTAAATACCATAGAAACAGGGCTGATTGTTTGGCTGAGTAGTTTGACTAAGTTTACCTCTACGAGCTTATTATGTTCTGAATGTTGACGAGACAACTCAACCAGGGTTTTCTTCAGATAGGCATTCTCCTTCCTTAGACTGCTGACAATCACATCAAGCTCTGAGTTGGGCTTTTTCCTGGGGGAACCCTTATATTTCAAAGACGCCATCTCAATAACCTGTTAACAAATATTAAAAGGGACTGACACAAAAAATATAATTAAAAAAATTGTCAGAATATAGCCTACATTAATATAGAATTTTCAAAACTAAACATTCTGAATGGGTCCAATTTTGTTTTCTTTTAGCTAGCTAGATGTTGACATTAGCAAATGCAGCAACAGGAAAAAAAAGGTGAGAACCCAAGATCGTTTTTAAGAGAAAAAAGCACACAATTAGATAAACAATCTAGCTGCCGTCCATCAATAACTGCAATACATCTTATCTTTATAAAGTCAACAGGAAGTTGACGTTGAATGTGTTAGATAGGCTGATTCAAAACTTTAGTATGATAACACATTTCTTTTAAGTTATGGGTGTTGGTGGTTGCATATGACTGCATTTTAGAAAACAACACCACTAGCTGACCGCCTCTGAGTTTAATTACAATTTCAAGAGAAACTGTTGAAAACTGTACCTCAACTTTTAAGCTTAACGTTACATGGCCCAGTGCTAAAAAACAGAAAGAGAAAAGGCCTATCTCAAGATCAAGATCGTGTGATTTTCTGAATCTGACTGAAAGCTCCAGAACAGCCCACTAATGTTGGCTAGCTAGCTAGGTTAGCCAACTTAAAGTTATCCAACAGATAACGTTAACGTTATTTCCACACTTGGAAGCGTTTTTTTGTTAGCTAGCTAGCTAGCTAGTAACATTAACATAAAATTCACAAGATAAAATTACACCACATAACCCAACGTTATCCTACGTTAACGTGTTAGCTGAAATAAAAACAATTAAGATAGCATAACATGCTGATAAAGTAACGTTACTAACGTTAGCGGTAAGTTATTAAGTAATGTTAGCTAATGCCAATGTGAATAATGATTTTCCACGTCAGAATAAACGTTTAAATGAATGAACCCTTTTTTTTAAGTCCACTGTAGTAACCATAGACTGTAACAGTCTATGGTAGTAACGTTAAATTAGCATTACCTTGGGAGGGAACAGGGAAGGTAGCAAGCTAAACTGTCATTGGACCATTATAGCCTGGAAATCCCATTGACATATAAAAGGGAAATCCCGGGAAAATCCAGACCAAAGTCCGAAAGATGAGCAAATTCAAATTGTGCTCTCGCGAGAACTCGGATCGTGTACCGACAACATCCGTGATAGTTGTGCTGCCGGCTGCCGCCCATATATATGTCAATGCTGCCGCCTTATGTCTATGGTTGCCGCCTTATATATATGTCAATGGTTGCCGCCTGCCGCCGCCACCGTCCAACACATAACGCTAGCAACCCGAACAGTACCGTGCTTAAATTTGGTAATAGCAACACTATTATTTCTGGAGCATCGTTTGTGACTTAATTATACATTTGTTTTAGTTGTGATTATATCTTATCAAAGAATAGAACGGCTAAATAAAAATATTCGTCATTATAGCTTAATTTGGAAACAGTACTTAAAGCTAGCACGTTAGTTTAAAATATATCCGATAGGAACTTATATACTGTCTATGGATAGGAAGGATGCATTACTTACAACACCACTGGGGGGCGCTGCAGTACAAGAGAAGAGCAGAAGAGTGGAAAAACTCTGGTTTGTCTGAAAGGTGCATGATTTAACCTATGGATTTAACTCAGTTCGTGATGCCAAACAATAAGTGATTAGTTATAAGAAGCCTTTAAAAAAAAAGGTAATGACAAAGCTAGGATGTCCTTTCCAGGTCATTTTTGCGTGTCTTTCTCGCCTACTTACCCTCCTCACCCAGGCTGGCTGGTGTGTTTCTTTCATGCCTCTGACTCACGAGTGAGGCTGCCCTCCGGTATCCACTCTCCCTTCTGCACATCTGTGCGTTTCACTTCCCTCTGTGAGGGTGCCCTTCTCTCGTTCTCTCTCTCTCTCAACGGAATATGATTCGTTTTCCTGGATACATTTGTCAAAATGCTGCGGATCATTGTTGAGTCCGCTAGTGGGATCCCCAAAAAGAAAATTGGAATCCCAGATCCAATAGCTGCAGTTGTCTTTAGAGGTGAGACTGTTGCTTGATTTTTTTTTTTCTCTGGGGGTAACTATTGTATGCTCTGTTAACTCCTTTCTCGGCCTGCATGATCATGCACACAGTGTTTCACTTTCTATCAAGATATCATCTTTTCTGTCATACTTAAGGTTTTGAGCATCACTTTTGCAGTTAATTGTAGTTGTTTACAGTATGCATTTAGTCTTAGAGCTTAATTTGAATATTTAGGCATACATCCTCATAAGGTCATAATACAATACAATGGCTACAAGACTCGGTCTTTATATTTACAAAAATGATATGCCTTGTAGTGCATTAGGTGTTACGCTGTTACAAGCAGATTGTAAAATGTTGTTTATTTTTTTAAAGAATTGTTTGTGTCCACTGTTTTATCTAGGACATAATATTGTAACAGCAGATTATGATTTTTATTTAACACAATAATACTGTTAATTGTGTTTACAGGTGAAAAGAAGAAAACCAAAGCAATTGACAATGAACTGAATCCTGTATGGGATGAAGTAAGTCAAGTAGAGTTAACTTAATGTGTGAGTGTTACAGTTTGATGACTGGGAAATATGACTCACATGAGAGCTGCTATTGCCTCAGTTAAAACTACTGTATGTTTTTTTAATTGATTGTAAATGTATCTTCTGTGTTATTACAGGTGCTTGAATTTGATCTGAAAGGCTCTTCTTTGGATGCATCTTCATTCATCAGTGTTGTTGTCAAAGACTATGAAACAATCGGCAAAGACAAGTATGTGTATGACAACCATTAGATATTGAAATTTTGACATTTTGATATAATATTTCCTATTGTGTGCTTAAATTGCGCTATAGGCATTGTTTTTTTTTTGAGCGAATGAATACAGGACCCTCAGCCTACCTCCCAGTATGATTCAATACTGATCTGACACACTCTTGCCTTTTGGGAGAAGAGCCTGTGAATGTAAACAACTTCTCCAAGACTGAGTATAGGCAGTCATGTTTTTTTTCTGAGCTATCTAACCAAAGGACTCACTGTGACCATGTTAAGACTTGCAGTGTTAGTAAAGAATTTTGTCTACCTAACATTAGCACTCCATTTCTTCTAAGGAAAAAAACTCACTTTTTAACCTTTCCTTACGATAGACTCAAACTGCTATATATGTTATTTATGACTTGTTCTAATGTGTATCTGTTTGTTAGGCACATATATGCATTTTGAAACATTGTAAGTCTGACTCCTTTTGTCTTTCTGAAGAAGGTAGACCAAGTATTAACATTTCCACTGAGTCACTCTAGTCTCTAGTGACTGATAGTGTATAATATAAATTATTCTGGGGCAGGCACAGGGGGTGGGTGGAGGGGTGTCTGCGTCAGCCACACACGCACTTGGATATTATCCCATGATCACTGGCTGCTATGCATGCGGTGGGTGAATAAGAGAGCTTGTGCTGGCTTGTCATTGGCACATCTGGGATGACTAGTTGTAACTCAGCCTGTATTTCTATGCAAAAAAACTAACTAGACATAGGGTAAAGCTTCTGGAGGGACATATGTTTGATTGAACATGTAGGCAATACTTTGTGACCAACTGGGAATCAAAGAGCCTATCAGGGGTATCTAATCTGCGGTATTATCAAGTTAAGCCATCTTGAAAACTGCTCAATTTGTTTGGCAAAGATTGTTTTTCGCCAAAATTAGCTTTGTTTAAAAGTGATATGGAAGTAGTGGAAAATATATCGGTATGCCAGACAAATTGTTTTCTGCACTTTCACTGTGATTTTTTCAATGAAGCAGTTGTAAATACTAAAGACTAGAGTTCAAACGTTTGTTTTCTAGTTCATTAGGTGAGTTATGTATACAAACATCAATTTTTATAAACTAGATGTTTACATGTTGGCCTCTGCAGTGGTAGAGACAGTCAATTGCCATACCAGATTTCCTCTGTTTTATAGTTGATCGTGATTTCCTAGAACAATTCATTTTTCCAACCACAACTGTTGAGAACAAGAGAGAAGAAAAACAGAGTCTGAGCATAATCATGAATATGCGGCTTACTTCACCCGTCTCCTTTGCTCTATATTTGTCCACCCTTACACTAGGCACAGAGCGCCCAGTACATGCCTGTGGTTGCCTTTTCTTGTGCACATTTTCATCATCTTGGGGTTTGCCTATGTGTAACCAGCTGGTCCTTGTCACACGGCAAAGCAGCCTAAATTAAGTTACTGCTGCTGCTTCCAAATGTCTCTTTTGCCAAAATTAGCCAGTCAAATTGAATGTTTTTTCTTATTGTTATTTGGTTTAGGGATATTAAAAAAACAAAAAAAACAATGTGTTGCAATACATTGTGGTTATGAATTACTGTTCCTACATTAATTCTGTTTGGTAGAAAAAGTAGGTGCTGTTGCTGGGTTTGTCATTATATGTGAAGAAGTGAAATTGGGAAGTAGAAACCACCAATATCCAGAGCAACGAACAATTACCGTTACAAACACTGCTTCCTATTTCCTAATGTGGTAATTGCATAAATTTGTCACAGATTATGGAACCAAAGCATTCTCCCTATTGTTTAGCTATTAATCCTTGCTGTCTTTTCAAACAAAGACAGTTGTTTCCCTCCAGCTGCAATGATTCATTTGCAGATGTATGTATGATTGTGAGACCAAAGGGAAATATATGTGATTGCTTTGCAGGTTCATTGGCTCGGCAAAAATTCCTCTGAGAGACTTGGCCAGTGGTCAACTGAGGTCCTTCCCATTCAAGAATGTGCCTTTAATCAATGAGAAACAACAAGCTATTGGGGTGAATACATTTATCACTTACTGTACATGTGACACTTGCACTGCAATGTTATGACACAGACTATCAGCTTAAGCAGCTTCAGCTCTGGCAGTATATGGTGCCTGCTGTCTGTATAGGTCTGCCAAAGTAGTTGCATTTGCTGAATCCTATGACATTTATTTTGGTGTTACATATACAGTAGAACTGATGTTTATTGAGAAAGCATTTTCTTTTTTTAGGCAACCATTAATTTAGTGATTGGGTATGAGCCACCTGCCAACACTTCCTCAAACCTTAATGATCAACCTGACGGAGACACTAATGTGGATGCAGGTAAGTAGACAGTTAATCTAAGAAATGAAAAGAGATAGTAAATCGTCTGCATTTATGTGTCTGACTTTTTACTTCCCTCCCAAAATAATAATAATAAAATTTCCTTTACAATAATTCACATTGAAAATGTCCATAGGGTATCCTTGCTGAGTCACAATAATAAGCAAACAAAAACACAAAGACATGCAATGCCATGTAACCCTCTCAGCAACTGGATTATGTTTTTTTCTATAATCTAAAAAGGGGGCCCAAACTTCATAAAATAAATTTTGGGTTTTCCTTAAATTATGTTTTTTTCATATTTAATACTTTTTTTACTGTCTTCCAATTAAGTGCAAGGTGCTTATTAGCTGCTGTTATCGCTATTCTTAGAACTGTTTTGATATTACTGGTAAGGCTTGTAAGTTTTCAAGGTATCCCCATTTTTTACAGTCACTGGGTATCCCCTAACAGAAAGAAACTCTGATTATTGTCGTCTAGATTTAAACCACATTTAATAAAATAAAGGTGTCTTCCATGTTGTTAGGAGGTTAGCAGATACATCACACAGTAACAGGGTGTCAGTTTTTCTCCAATTAGAGTGTTTTTGGAATATTGATTCAAAGAATGTTGTGATTATTGTGGTTTTGCTCCACAGGAGAAAGTGATGAGGGTGATGAGGGGGAGGCAGACGTGGAGGGAGAAGGTCAGAGTGGAACACCAGGAGCTCCCACTTCACCCAACCAGCCAGGGAAACCCAGCCACAAACCATTACGTCTCAGCCGTAAGAGGCATAGAGCCTTGGCCAATAAGCCTCAAGACTTCCAGGTATTGTCCAGTTTAGGGTGGAATTATTATAATTAATCATATGAGTGACAGCAGGTTGCACGAGTGCAAATGTACATTGATGGGGGGCAGCCAATAGATAGTGAATTACAACATTTATCATTCATGTTAGAACATTTGCAAACATGTAAACCTTTTAGTTCTGCTGCATCAGAGCAAGCAATTTCACACATGGCTTTTCTTTGGAAAAATTATGATACATACTTTTTCTCTGATTAGTATTAAAACTGCATTATAACAAAACAAAACACTGTTGCTGCTGTCGCCATCTGGTATCTCGGAGCCACTGTCTTGTCCTTGTCTGGAGCACGGTGTGTGGTGAGGAAAGAACAGGTGCTCCTTGACTGAGATAACTGACGACATCGACTCTTTATTATGACTATAGAGTTTTATCACATTCTACGTTGTATTACAAAAGCTGTTGTAGAAAACTTATTCGTCAGTCACTTTCTGTACTTGTGCTTTGAGTAATGTAAACTGATTCTACTTGCAAGTAAACAAACTTTATTGTAACTTCAGTGGTCCTGTCTATTCTTGATAATATAATTATTCTAACACATATTTTTGTTCCTGTCACAGGTCATATGTAATGTATTTGAGCAGGCTTGTGTCTGTACTGATTAAGTTGGTATTTGTCAACCCGAATGAATCAATGGTACCTTTTCAAAAAGGACCCAGATAAATCGTCTCACTGTTGCTTGCAATCTTCAGATTCGTATTCGGGTTATCGAGGGTCGACAGCTGCCTGGCAACAACATCAAGCCAGTGGTTAAGGTGAATGTATGCGGACAGACCCACAGGACCAGAATTAGAAGAGGAAATAACCCATTTTTCGACGAGGTAAAAAATACCACATTCTGTTGAAAAGAATTAGTTAGCACTTACTTTCCCCTTTTTCTTGCTTGTCAACATCTACTTATCTTTTCTCTTTGCGAATTAATCCCCACCAGCTTTAATAATCCTCTATTTATTTATTTCTCTCTATATCGGCAGTGGTGATATGACAGTGGACCTGAAAGGCAGTGCCTTTGGCTTTCTCTCTTATCTAACTCCTCTCATATGCATTTTCCTTTGTCTTAGTTTTTGCCAACGCATAAGAATCTCAGCTCAATAAATTCTAAGTCATATAATGTTTGTCACAATCACTGATAAAAAAGTGTGTCTGTGTTACTGATTGTAAATAATAATACCCATTCACTTATGAGTTGTTTCTGTCGCTCAGATGTTCTTCTACAACGTTAACATGCTCCCCTCAGAACTGTTTGACGAGAGCATTAGTCTTCGGGTGCGTAGATAACTCCTTTCAATGCAATTTTCTTTTTCAAACATAAAAAAAACTGTCCATTATGTGGTTTTAAAATCAGGAAAAGTCTTTCTGAAGCTGTAATTGCTGTTTTTTTGCCAGGTTTTTGACTCCTTCTCGCTCAGATCTGACAGTCTAATGGGAGAGTTCAAGGTATGACAATTGAAGTGCTATTACGTCCTTATCTCTGCTTGTTTCAAGTTTGACCTGTAGTGATTTATCACTCACTAGCAGGGACTCAAATTTTACGATAAGTAAAATGTTTTTTTTTTTCTTTCTTGCTTACCCAGCTGGATGTTGGCTACATCTATGATGAATCAGGTCAGTATTTCCATGTAAAATGCATACTCAGAAAAATTAAGATTAGTTTGTATATATTATATTGTAGGTGTTTGAACGTGTTGGATATTGTCCAGGTCATGCCATAATGAGGAAGTGGCTCCTCCTGAGTGATCCTGATGACTCTAGCTCGGGGGCCAGAGGTTACCTGAAAGTCAGCATAGCTGTGCTGGGCACTGGAGAGGAGCCGCCTGTGCGTGTACCTTTTTTTTTTTTTTACCATCAAGTTTCTTCCTACTAGACATAGAGTACAGATCAGAGTACAGAGTACGGATCATCAAAGACCATGACAAAGTTTCCTCTCCTCTCCTCTCCTCTCCTCTCCTCTCCTCTCCTCTCCTCTCCTCTCCTCTCCTCTCCTCTCCTTGCCTCTGTCCAGACTGAGAGGAGAGATATAAGTGAGGAGCAGGATGACATAGAGAGCAATCTTTTGGTGCCAGCGGGTGTCACAATGCGATGGGCCACACTCAGCCTCAAAGTCTACCGTGCTGAGGATATGCCACAGAGTAAGTGACCCATAAATCCCTGCCACAATTGTAGTTTAATTCCATCAAATCACCTTGAAAATCTTCTATTTAGAACATACTTTACATTGCAGTGGATGATGCCTTTATTCAGACGGTAAAACAGGTCTTTGGAGGGGAGGGAGACAGGAAAAACTTGGTGGATCCATATGTGGAAGTCAACTTTGCTGGCAAGAAGGTATTTCATGTTAACGTAAAAAGAAAAAATTATGTTTTATTTTTTCTTACTGTGTGAATATTATTTATATCCAATGGAATTTTCTTTTAGCTGCGCACCAAAACCATTGAAAAAAATGCAAACCCAGAGTGGAATCAACTCATCAATCTCCAAGTCAAGGTAAGAAGTCGGGCTTGATTCAAATTTCTGAAACACTTTAACCTTCAGCACTAATAAACACATGCCTCTGTTGCCTCTGTAGTTCCCATCCATGTGTGAACGCGTCAAGTTGACTATGTATGACTGGTAAGAGCTAAAGTTCATTTATACACAGCTGCATAAGTGACAATAATATCACAACCCATATTTGACGTGCCAGTTTACTTTTGGCAGGGATCGTCTATCCAAGGATGATGCCATAGGAACATTTTTTTTTAATCTCAGCAAAATGTCTTCCTCAGGTGGAGAGATTGAAGGTAATCATGTAATCTGTATTTTTGTAATATTTGTTGTCAGTGTTTTATAATTTGATATGGCAATGTGACATTTAATATGTATGTTTTTTCCCCCACTGGAAACAGACTCAAGGGCTATACGTATGAAATGGTCATCTGCATGTTTTAACATGTTGCTTTGTCGCTGATTGTTTAACCCTCAGCATCTGTTTGTGTATCTATTGTCATACACCATATTGCTTTATAAGCCTTGAAACTGTCCAGGTGGGGTTTTTATAGTGTCTGTCTGTTACAGTGAGCACAGCAGCATCAGAGCTTGGTTTTCTCCCAGCTTTTGGGCCTTGCTATGTCAACCTGTATGGTAGCCCAAGAGAATTTACTGGCCTTCCCGACCCATACGAGGAACTCAACTTTGGAAAGGTAGGACTACCCAATCAGCACAGTACAAAGGGTTCAGTACTGTAGTATTGACACACAATATTTCACCTGCATGACAATGCCTACATGAGGTTTTTGCATTTTGATTTGTCGCAGGGTGAAGGGGTCGCCTACAGGGGGAGGGTCCTTGTTGAGCTGTCCACTCAGTTGGATGGAAAGGTTGACAAAAATGTGGATGACATCTCCAGTGATGACATACTGGTGGCACAGGTATACACTGTGTGCTGTAACTCTGTCATACTGTTATTACTGCTGTCTACTTATATTTGGCCCAAGGTTTTGAATCTGCAAGGTTTCATTATTGCTTAATTGCTTTTTTCCAATGTCATTGCAATGTAGAAAATATCAGTAGCTCACACACAGTGTTGAGCAAGTTTCTGATTGGGAAAAAATAAACCCGCCCTAAAGTCTAACACTGCCACATCCTTTTTAATTGATTGCAGAAATACCAACGGAGGAGGAAGTACTCTCTGTGCGCTGTGTTCCACAGTGCATGCATGCTCCAAGAGCCGGGCGAGCCAATCCAGTTTGAGGTCAGCATTGGTAACTACGGTAACAAGCTGGACTCCACCTGCAAGCCCCTGTCGTCCACCACCCAGTACAGCTTTGCTGTGTTTGATGGTATGCAAAGAAGAAGTCTGCAAGAATTAAAAAAATGACTCTAAAATGTATTCCATTTTATATTCTAGGGTGTTTTTGTTCAGGATCATGAAGGAGCGCCACATGCGTTACATAGTATTCCAACCTTGTTGAATATATTCTTTATTTAAAAAACAAAAATCAAATAAATAACAATTATCAATGGAGTATATATATCATTAGAACTTTGCTTTAACAGTGGACATTTGACAGTTTTTTATTTAAACTTTTAACCATGCTGTAAGTCTGTGTTTAAGGGCTTGTGAAACCAAAGAGTTAAAGAACATCAATAACATGGACCCAATGTTAGTGAGCGGTCAACTCCACAACTTGTGTTTAAAATGACTGGGTGTATTTATTTTGTATCCCACAGGTAATCACTACTATTACCTGCCCTGGGGTGACACCAAGCCTGTAGTGATTCTCACATCATACTGGGAAGACATCAGCCACCGTCTGGACTCTGTCAACATTCTCCTCTTCATCGCTGAGAGACTGGTGAGAATAAGTCACAGTGGCACATATTGTGCATGACTACACAGGTTTTTACTGCTGAGTAATATACTTTAATCTCTCTTTATTATTATTTATTTTAGGAGTCCCATCTCACCTCTTTAAAAACAGCCATGTTAGCCAAGGAGTCTGAGGAACGTCTGAAAGAGATTTGGATCCAACTCATCAACCACGTGCTTGAGGACCTGAACAGGTAAGACAGGACCAGACAAATCCTACACTGGATCTGTGGGTTTTATAAAGTAATGCAATAAGCAACATATCATTAGGAAATCTGTAGTGTGGTTATTGCTTTTAGGTCAAATACATTTGCAGGTGGTTGTTTGGGTTGAGTCATGTTCTTGTTTTACCTTGTTTTGTTCCCATCCCACATTATTCTCAATAACAAGGTTTTGACAGTTTCCAGCTTCCAGTGCTGGAGGGTCAGCCCAATGTGACTGAACTGGATCTCCAGTTGAAAAAGCTGCGTGATGCTGCTGTGGTCAGTATCAGAGAGATGGCCAATCGCGTGAGAGAGGAGGCCACAGATGTCAAGGCTACTGTTGGTGACATTGAGGACTGGTTGGACAGAATCCAGCAGCTGGCAGAGGAGGTCAGGGAAAATATGATGTTATGTAGCTCATACAGATGTCAATGGGAATGTATCATGTAACTGAAATGTTACGTTATGTTGTGTCTTCATCAGCCTCAGAACAGCATGCCAGATGTGATCATCTGGATGTTAAGAGGAGAGAAGCGGGTGGCTTATGCTCGAGTCCCAGCAAACGAGATTCTGTACTCCATCTTCAGCGAAGAGGCACATGGCAAACACTGTGGACGGACCCAGACCATTTTCATGCAGGTACAAAACTAGTCAACATACAGCAACACCTTTATATATTTGTAATTATATATTTCACTGTCAACTGTAGAAAGAGTTCCTACTTTCATAATTTTTGTTTGTCAGTATCCCATGGACAAAAACAAAGGTTTGAAGGTTCCTGTTCAGCTGCGTCTCAACATGTGGCTCGGTCTCTCTGCCAATGAGAAGAAGTTCAACAGCTTCTCAGAGGGAAACTTCAGCGTGTATGCTGAAATGGTACAGTAGCTACACAAAAAATTCCCTTTTTTAACTACATATATATTTAATTTGATGCACGTTTTGTTATCTCTCACTTTCATTTCGCAGTATGAGAACCAGGCCCATGTTTTAGGAAAGTGGGGAACTACCGGTCTGGTTGGTCGCCATAAATTCTCAGATGTGACTGGAAAGGTGAAACTGAAACGAGAACGCTTTCTGCCACCACGGGGATGGGACTGGGAGCAAGACTGGTTTGTTGACCCTGAGCGATGGTAAGTTTAAGAAACTCACTTTATCATGCAGAAGCACGCACACTCACACAGTCCTTTGTGTTTCATTGCTTGTACAGTCTCAAGTACAAACATCCTGTTATCAATGTGCAGTTTATGTAACACGCTCAATAATCCTGTTCATATTTCAGCTCTATGCTCTATTAATTGGCAGTAGTCATAAATCAATGTTTGTACCAGCAACAATGTGAACACAATCACAGGAAATGAAAAGGAATTTCGGCATAGCCAGTTTTTTGGGTTTAAGGAGGTCTCCCTCCCTCCTTTAGTGCCTCCTACTTCTTTGCTTACATTCTCCCATCAAGGCTCATGTAAACAATTTTAGCTCTCTGAAGCCCGTCTTCCTGAGCTGTTCCGCTCAGTTTATCATGGTCCTACATAGCTAATGTCTGAGTCACAAAGCGTCTCATCAACCTCTGTGCTGTGGTGGTGTTTTCTACAGCCTATTGACAGAAGCAGATGCGGGCCACACAGAGTTCACAGATGAAGTTTTTCAGAATGAAACACGTTTCCCTGGTGGGGAGTGGAAGCCCGCTGCAGAACCCTACACAGACGTGGTACAACCTACTGCTCTCATACACACACATACACACATTTAAGTTTTGTGAAAAAGGTAGATGAATAAAACAGGACAAAAGCCTGTCTATTCATGTTCATTTCCAGCTTGTTTGTTTTGGCTTCATGGCCATGGACTTTCATTCTAGACATTCCAGCAACAAAAGTCAAACAAATACATTTAGCAACTAGCTGGTGAACATAGAGAAGCATTTAGCATCTTAAGAACCAGATATTTCCCTCAGGAGTTAGTATCAGAATATCAATCATTTTGTGTTTATTAATACCTATTCATCACATAAATGAATGAAAGAGGGTCTGTGTTGTCTAGAATGGAGAAAAGGTTCAAAGCCCAGGAGAGTTTGAGTGTCCACCTGGATGGAGCTGGGAGGATGACTGGAGCTTTGACAGCAACAAGGCTGTAGATGAAAAAGGTAACCATGAATTCTAAGATTAAAATATGTGATCAAAATATTTCATTTTCATATTTGAAAAAACTGCAAGACTAACTTGGTCTATGTGTATGCCTGTGTGTTTCCTTTGGCACTAGGTTGGGAATACGGAGTTACCATTCCTCCCGATGATAAGCCCAAATCCTGGGTTGCAACAGAGAAAATGTATCATGTCCATCGCAGGAAGAGACTCATAAGACCACGGAGGAAGATATCTGATAAAATGGCTGTTACTGAAGTGAGGAAGAGTAGAGGTAGATAAAAAAAAAAGTAGATTTGAGAGATGTTATGCATTTTCTCATTCTTCTGCTACCCTTGTCTCTTCCACAGAGGCGAGAATCAGGGGAAGGCTGGGAATACTCTTCCCTGATTGGCTGGAAATTCCACAGGAAGGAGCGCTCCTCTGACACCTTCCGCCGCCGCCGCTGGAGAAGAAAGATGGTCCCATCCGACTGCATTGGGTCCTCTGCCATCTTCAGACTGGAAGGGGCATTAGTGAGTCTTACAGAAGTCCCCTGAGAAACATTACTAAAAATGTGTTGTATTCTTACATTTCCCCTAACGTGGCAGTTGTCATGGCAACTACAGTTACTTTATACCATCTGAGTCATATCCCCTCATTATTCTCCTGCATGTGCCTGTTCCTGTCAGATGTTGGCAAATCACTCAGGAAGTTTATTTTAGTTCTGCATTCTTTTCTTCAATGTTTCTAATATCTTCTTAAATGTTTGCTGTTAAGTGTTCTTTTCAGCACCTCATCCTGGGTTTTGTTAACAGGGGGTTGATGTTGACGAGAAGGCCAGTAAAACGGATGCAGCCAAACTATTTGGTGCCAACACACCCACTGTTTCCTGCCACTTTAGCCGTAAGTAGTTGGGTCAGATAAAGTTAATTCCTGGTCAATCATGCTGAGTGTTTCTTCAAACTTCCTGATGCAAGATAACATTGAATCAAGAACTCTGTAAAATACAATTAAACATGCTGATGCTATCTCTCTTCAGGGTCTTACTTTTACCATCTTAGAGTGTACGTGTATCAGGCGAGGAATCTCTGTGCCATGGACAAAGACAGCTTCTCAGGTAAAAATAAAGCAAACAACTTGTGGCTCAGAATAACCAGACAAAGTACAAGCCTGAGCAAGAGGAATAAATGAAATCTACTCAGGATGTACAATTTGGCAAAAGTAACATTTCACATTTCCATCAAAATAAAACTCCTGGTCCTCGTCAGATCCCTACGCCCATGTGTCATTCCTACATGTGAGTAAGACCACAGAAGTCATATGGTCCACCCTGAACCCCACATGGGATCAGACTCTCATCTTTGAAGACATTGAAATCTACGGAGACCCACAAACTATTGCCCGCAACCCTCCTGATGTGGTGTTGGAGCTGTGTGACAGTGATAAAGTAGTATGTTGAATATTTAATCTGCCAAATCAAATCACATAGGCACACAGACTTTTAAAAAATGCAAACGGGGTTCACGGCGGTGGATCAGGCGTTGATAACTGTTTGTGTGCTGCTGTGTTTTATTTACAAGGGTAAAGATGAACCCATGGGTCGCTGTACATGCCCTCCAGTAGTGAAACTTAACCCCAGTGTGGCTGGCAGCCCGAAGCTGCTGTGGGTCCCGGTCACCAAAAAAGGTAGCAGTGCTGGGGAGATACTGCTGGCTGCCGAGCTCCTACTGAAGAACAAGGTAAAGAATACACAGATGAGAGGAAACATACTGTAACTTTAACTTTATTAAACTGTACTCAGGAGGCGATGCTGTACTTTGCCCTCTAGGTGAATGACGGAGATCTGCCCCTGTTGCCTCCTCGCCGGGGGGAGAAGCTCTACATGGTTCCCCAGGGAATCAGGCCTGTAGTGCAGCTCACTGCAATTGAGGTAAAAAATCATGGCATCCTGCTCCAGCCCAGCCAGCCCCTATAAATTAACTTCACACACATTACATGCTCAGACAAGATCAGCCCAACTCTAAGACTTCTGTTGTGGTTTTATCTAATTCCCTTTCTCCCTTTCATCTCCTGTTATCATGCTAGACCCTTAATCTGTCCAGACTAGTTTTATAAATGTCTTAATGTGTTTATTTGATCCCAGGTCTTGACTTGGGGCTTAAGGAACATGAAGACCTACCAGTTGGCCACAGTTTCTTCCCCCAGTTTGATAGTGGAGTGTGGTGGTGTGATTGCTCAAACTGCTGTAGTCAAGAACTTCAAAAAGAACCCCAACTTCCCTGGATCTGTGATGCTTCTCAAAGTGGTACAACCCCTCAAACTTTCTATAAATATTGTTTTGTGTGTAGACTTTCCATATTTTCTGACAGGGCCGGTTCTATTATTTTCTCACCTTAGCTTCTTCCCAAAGAGGAGATGTACACCCCTCCAATTGTACTTAAGGTAATCGATCACCGGCCATTCGGTAGGAAACCTGTGGTGGGTCAGTGCACCATTGACTGCCTGGAGAAGTTCCGCTGTGATCCGTATAACATTAACAGAGAAGCCTGCATGTCTGCTAGAGGTATATACGCACATGCATGGACTTAGGCAGATACATACACAGTCAGCTACATACAGTAAAGGCTTATTGTATCCTGTTCCCATTGACTTTGCAGTGGCAATGATGTCAGCTGCCCAGGG
Source organism: Perca fluviatilis (assembly GCF_010015445.1). Lineage (NCBI taxonomy): Eukaryota > Metazoa > Chordata > Actinopteri > Perciformes > Percidae > Perca > Perca fluviatilis. Next base: position 16,993,990 of record NC_053130.1, on the reverse strand, counting down.
AGATGTTGTCATAGACATTGAGGAGAGACCCATCGTGAAAGCTAAGGTACAGTATATAATAATGCACTCACAAAAGGTGGAGACAATATTTTCTATCTACTTCCATTTATTGATTCTTTGTTTGCTTCTCACTTTGCAGCTCCAACCAGAAACTGTAAGATTTTTCTCTTTTCACAGATACTGATAGATAGCATATCTAAAAATACTAAGTTCATCATTATTTTCTATCTTGTAGGAGGAGGAAGCAGTAGACTGGTGGAGTAAGTTCTATGCCTCTGTTGGAGAGCAGGAGAAGTGTGGACCTTACCTGAAAAAGGGATACGACACATTACAGGTAAGAACATGTCGTCGCACCTTGGGAAAAACACAATCATTGATTTAATCTTTCTTTGATTTGTTTGTGTTGGTGCAGCAAGCTAGATGTGACAGACAGGGTTGTGACCAGAAAGTCCTTGTCAGATGGTAAATGCTATAAACATATTCTTTGTAAATCTTTACAATCATTCCCCGAAAGAACCAAGTAGGCCTGCCTTGTTGCACGATCCAAATTGTATTACAAACTTGCCATTTTCAGCATGTAGCTTGCAAGCTCTAAGTTTGTTGTTGTTTCCCGTATCGAAGGGATTTTGAGAACGGCAACACACAGAGAACGGAAAGCAATTATCCTGGAAATGTACTTCTGTTGATTCACACTACAATAGATGTCATTTGTGTTCTTCTTTCTGTGTTGTGTCGTTGCGTGGTTTTCAGGTGTTTAACAGGGAGCTAGAAGAGGTTGCGGAGTTCCAGGGACTCACTGATTTCTGCTGCACTTTCAAACTTCAGCGAGGGAAGACCGAAGATGAGGAAGATGATCCCACTGTGGTGGGAGAGTTCAAGGTAACAAAGCCAAATTTTGAAGAAGTATCCCTGTGACTCAGCATCCCATTATACCTGAACTATTGTAACATGAGAAAGCTGCTTTCGCTGTTGCACAGCCACTTTTTCTAGCCTTTGTCTGCCCTCTGGTGGTTAATTTATGAATTTCATAAACACAGTAGAGGGACAGTTTAGCCTGCAGATTGGTATGTCTGTGAAGGGATAGTTTGCTACAGTGTATACTACTTCTGGAGTTGAAAACCACAACTTTCATCCTGTCCTGAATATATGGATTATATGGATCATTCTTTTGCATTGTATGCATATTTGATAATTAAAGGCAGTAAAATATATTTGAAAAGATTGACCAAGTTTAGTGACCTACAAATATTAAGGAATAGGAATAAATTAATGATAAACTCTTTAATCGATTTAGTTTTTAGTTTTTACTATTTACAAATATATGCTTTATGTTTAAAGTTTTGAATTGTGTAATGGTAAGTAAAAGACACTTTCCCACTTTGAGTGGATAATAAAGTTGCATTTTATTATAGATATGTAGGAAATCAGTTATTTTATATTAAGACCCATGTACTTTCATTTGTTGACAGTTTATGAGTTTTTATTTTAGCAGCTTATTTTTCAGGAAGAATGACAAACCACTGAGAATTAATTTATCATCTGCGATTCTACAATCTGTTGTTACCTTTATATGGAACATAGTTCCTCTTTGGATTTTATTATATTGTAGAAGAGATGTTATGTGACTAATGGTGCTGTCCTATTTGGTGATATTCAGGGCTCATTCAAGATTTACCCACTGCCCGATGATCCAGGGGTGCCAGCTCCACCCCGCCAGTTCAAAGAGCTTCCTGAGAGTGGACCTCAGGAGTGCCTGGTCAGAATTTATGTGGTTCGCTGTCTTGACCTTCAGCCTAAGGATACAAATGGCCTGGTGAGTATTAAATGAAGCTGCAACTGAACAACCACCCTGGTTTGGTAATAACGAATTGAATGACAACCACTCTCTAAATTTTATTTGGTGAAAAAGATGATTGAAGCTACTGAAGCTAAGATCTTTTTTTATGCATTTTCATTTTAGTGTGACCCATACATTAAGATTGCACTGGGAAGAAAAACACTAGATGACAGAGATAACTACAAACCAAAAACCCTTAATCCAGAGTTTGGGAGGTGAGACAGTAATGTGTTTATCTTAGTAGAATTTGTTTGTTTTCTATTTCTTCAAAGATTATGGCCAATTTTAAGTGTGTTCACAGTAAGAATGTAAAGGAGCAACACATACATTACATTCATTTTTGTCCAGGATGTTTGAGATGTCCTGCTTCCTGCCTCAAGACAAGGACCTGAAGATTGCTGTGTATGACTATGACTTACTGAGCAGAGATGAAAAAGTGGGTGAGACAGTGATCGATTTGGAGAACAGACTCCTGTCTCGTTTCAGGTCCTGCTGTGGCCTTCCACAGACTTACTGTGTGTAAGTATGTACTCTTAACAGTACAATATCTACAGTTCAGTTGAGACGTCCTACAAAGTAGCCCAGGGACTTCTTTGATGTGTTTTAGTTTCTCAAAGCCAAACCTACAAAGCTACAACTTTCTTGCAGCTCAGGGATCAATCAGTGGAGAGACCAGCTGAAGCCTTCTCAGATCCTCCAGAACGAGGCCAGAGTGAGAGGCGTCTCTCCTCCACGCATAGAGGGAGATGGCAGCTCACTGTCTTTCACAGGAAAACAATACAACCTGCAAGATTTTGGTACTGCCATTCTCAAATGCCTTATTATCATATTTCTGGTAGTGATATAACTTATATCTACTATATCGATGCCCATGTCTTGATTTCTTAAATGTTCTTAATAGAATATTTAACAATTATTAATTAGTATGCTGCAGTTGTATCTTGTTCTCATTTTGGCTCTTTGATATTAACATAATCCTTTCATCCTTAAACTTTGTGATCTATCATGCCCTTACAGAGGCAAACACTGTGATCCACCCGCACTTGGGCCCAGCCAGAGAGAGGCTGGCCCTGCATGTCCTCAGAACCCAGGGCTTGGTACCAGAGCATGTGGAGACCAGAACCCTGTCCAGCTCCCACCAACCCAACCTGTCTCAGGTTAAAGCAACAGCAGTAACACCACATTATTTTTGTTTTAGTAGAGTTACAGGTAGTAGAGATAAAGTATGAACATGGTGCTCTGCGAAATTAACATTTTAATGTCGTTGATAGCTTTTTTTTTTTTAAAGAGTCATCCTTTTCTACAAATACAGGGGCACATTCAAATGTGGGTAGACATTTTCCCCAAGAGCCTTGGTTTGCCAGGGCCCCCATGTGATATCACTCCACGCAAAGCCAAGAAGTAAGAGACACTTGAGAAAATATTGTTTTATCATTGTGCATTTAAGGGTCAAATATAACGCTATATTTAAAACAGGTACGTCTTACGGGCCATCATTTGGAACACAACTGATGTCACTCTGGACGAAACAAGCATCACTGGAGAAAACATGAGTGACATCTACGTTAAAGGGTACATTACTTGTCCTGTCTCTTACCTTAACCCTGTAGTGATACTTACATATAGCAAGGTACTTAGCATAGGTACTTATATTACACATAGCTAATCTGAATTTAACATTCTAGATGGATGCCAGGTATGGAGGACAACAAGCAGAAGACAGATGTCCATTACAGATCCCTGGATGGTGATGGAAATTTCAACTGGAGGTTCATCTTTGGGTTTGACTACCTGCCTGCAGAACAGCTGTGTGTTGTCTCGAGGAAAGTGAGTGAGATCATGGAGCAGGAACACAGCATCAGCAGCAGTGATTTTTGTTCATAACCATATCCTTTTTTGTTGTTGTGCTGGTATGATGACAGGTAATGATCTAAAGTGTGTGTCTTTCTACAGGAACACTTTTGGAATCTGGACAAAACGGAATTTAGGATTCCTCCTAAATTGATCATCCAGATTTGGGACAATGACAAATTCTCCATGGATGACTACTTAGGTGAAACAGCAGTGATATTAACCCCATTTTATGCAATGGCCACACAAAGGGAAGGTTTTGAAAGATAGATATCTGCTAGAGAGGAGTGCTGCAATAAAAGACAAATGCTTATTTTCTATCTATATCTCTGTTACAGGTTCAATTGAGCTGGACTTACTCAATCTGATCTCTCCTGCTAAGAGCCCAGAAAAGTGCAGCCTGAAGATGTTGCCCGGGATGGCGGGCTCAGTCTCCTCCAAAAGACCACCGCCTAACTCACTATTCTCCCAGAAGTCTGTAAGAGGCTGGTGGCCATGCGCGATCGAGCAGGATGGGAAACATGTGCTTGGTGTATGTTTATGTCCACAGCACAGTCCTGAGTTATGTTTTTTTTTTATTTCTGGTTACTGTTTAATACTGTGTTTCAAACTCCACAGGGGAAAGTAGAGATGACACTGGAAATAGTGGAGGAGAAGGAGTTGGAGGAGAGACCTGCTGGGAAAGGCAGAGACGAGCCAAACATGAATCCCAAACTGGACCCACCAAAGTAATAAATCGGAGTACTTAAAACAATAACAATGTATCAAAAATATGATTTTGTATCTCTATGAATTGCTTCACGTGAATTATGTGAATGTTGCTGTCTTTCTCTATTCCACAGCCGCCCTGACACTTCATTCTTCTGGTTTATAAACCCTTGCAAGACCATGAAGTTCATTGTTTGGCGCAGATTCAAATGGATTTTCATTGCAGCGATTTTTCTTCTGCTGGTTATCTTGTTCCTCGGGATCATGTTCTACTCCTTACCGGTAAGAATACTTAGTTTACTAATAATTTATTGATTTTATTATTTCTGAAGCTGCCATTTATGTTTTGTATTCATCCCACATTGTTTTTCCACAGTATTTTGTAATCTGTGTGAATTTTAATCTTGTCTATTCTATATCCACAGAACTACATCTCAATGAAGATTGTGAAGCCTTTTTCCTAAAGAGCATTGCAGAGAAGCTGTCTGCGTTCCTGCTGTCAAATCTACAGTCCCCTTCACTGTTACCATCCCTCAGAAATATGCAATAACATCCTCTGCTGATGTCATAGCAGACTGTTATTCAGCATTCTCCTCTCACATAATCACACCAGTCTGCTTTTATTTTTTGCACTCCCAGTATTGCGTACAGTATATTTCCTGTATTGCAAATAATCACTCTTTAAATTTAGACAATGAAATCAAGAATGTCAAGAATTATATATTTTAATAAACTTTGTTTTAAACAAATTTGTCATTTTTGTTACATTTTGCACACATTTGAAATCAGAAACTATCTACCTGTATTACCAATATAAAAACTAAGTACATCTTCTGTCCATTTTATGTTAACATGTCTAGTTAGACTTATACTATTTTGAAAAAAATCACTTAATAAAAAAAAAACTTATGTCAGTAACATGACGGCAATAAAGAGAAAACCGAATGTTAATTTAAGCTATTAAAAAATAAATAAACTAAGGCTAAAACCTAGTATAACATAAAATAAAGTGTCTTGTTAAATTGTGGGAAATATTACATACGCTTGTAAGGATTTTTTTTACTACTGATATATGAATTAAATTACTTTACTTGCATTGTTTGCACGACAGTAAACTCCTTTTAGACCAAGTTGCTAGGATACCGACTCATGATCACGCCTCCTTTCCCAAGAAACATGTCTGGATTGGTCCCGATTTTCCTGCCGTCACGGTGCAGCAGCTGCCTGCAACAACGAAGTGACAGTAAACCGGACGATATCATGAGTGATAATGGTGATATGTTCAGGGGAGAAATAGTTGTATATGAAAATAAATAAATAATTATGTAATGCATCTAACTCAGAATTCTTACACAAAGAAGGGCATGCTTGTAAGTTGTATCTCTTCGTTGTAATGGACACAGCACTGCTAACGTTAGCTTGATCATGTTACGTTAGCTAGCGCTATCTACAAAACGTTAGATCTTTAGCCAATCAAAGCTAGTTAGCTCAAGATGACTTGTTTTTTTTGTCTTGCAAGATGTGTTCGCATCAAGGTAGTAAGCTACTAGCTAACCATATTCTTTTGGAAAGAAACATTGTACTACTAATGTTTTTTTTTTACGGTGAAGGTAACGTTAATGTTAGAAGTGGTTAGTTGGGGTTAGTTAGCTAGCTAGCTAATTGTAGCTGTGTGGAACCTGCCAGCAGCAGCTTTTCTTGCTTGTTTTTACAAATAACTGTCAGAAACTGAAACTGATGCCTTATAGGCAGGAGGCTGAATCTAAAGTCTCTGCCCAGCCTCTTGACTTGAGTGAAATGGACCAAAGGTCTGAGTGTAATTTTCGTCTAAGACCAGACATAAACACCGCTCTGTATTTTGCTCTATGTGAAGTCCAGTATCATTTGAAAACGGGCAGTATATAGATATGTCATTACTTTGTAGGCATGTATAAAATTATCTAGTGTCGCAGCTTCTCAACATGTGAATGATTTCTTTGTCAAGCAGCTGTTGTTGATTCATCTTGTCTGACCAGTCGAAGATGGATGAAGGGGTGGATACTCAAAGAAGGTAAATCAGTCAAGTTAGCATTAGGATTTTGGGTGATGAAGCTTTTTGTTTAAGGCTGGCCACATGCTTTGACCTTTTTACGTTTCTAATTAAGGATTAAGCACATCTAATATACTACTAACAAAGTGCACTCTGGGAAAAGGGAAGCTGCATCATTATGATCATAAGTGTACACTTTGTAGATTCAGCCTACTAACAAGGCCTTCTCTCACTTTGTTCTCCTTCTGTCCTGCTGCAGTATGGCTGCTGAAATCAAGCCAGAGGATGTAAAGAATGATGTTCCAACAACAAACTTAACAGATGGAACTCTTTGTGTACCACAAAAGAGTGACACTTTTAAAGACTGTGCAATAACGGAGAACATGCAAGATGACGTAGCATCTCAGACTTCGATGGACTGTGGTTCTGCAGGTGGGCTGGATGAATCTGTTCTTACAGGCAGCAGAAATAACACAGCCCCTACATCCTGTTCTAATGGACAGAAATCTAAGAGGTCCACTTCACCTGGTCCTCACCCTGTTAAAACAACTGGTGTTGCCGCACACGCTCCAAATCCAAAACTCACTCTCTGTCTTAGTAATAGTCCTAAGAAGGGTGTCAGTACACCCAGTGATGTGGAGATGCTGAGTCCGGACAGCCCCATCTGTAAAACCCTGTTCGTGACAAGCTCAGACAAGGATTTAGATGGCAGTGCTTGTGCAGAGGACTCTGGCTTTGCAAAGGAATCACAGCAGTTTGTCAAAGACTCTGATTCTGGATGTTTGGTCAAAGAAAAAGTCAATCTGGTTGCCATGGGAACAGAGGATGCTGAGGTAGCTCAGTACAGTCACTGTGGTTCATCTGATATGAGCCAGGACTTAATTGGAAGCCAGTCAGGTGCTCTTTTCGAAAGGTACTTGTGAACATTTTCTGTGTTCCACTTTTTGTCTTTGCTGATTAATGAAATTCCTGTAGTGTCCTAGCTCCACTATGCTCACAATGTCCTTCAGTAATTGTGTAGCATACTGCCCTGTTCTGTTTTTGTTGCGTTACAGAGTTTCATTCGCATTTCATAACATGGACAGAGGATGGCTGGGGACACCCATAGATGAGCTGAACAGAATGCCCCAGTGTGCTCCCCCTCTGTCTCACCTGAAAGCAGCGCCTCACCACACTGTCACAGTCCGAGTGAGTAAACAGCCACTTGTACTATATGTGATCTTTGTATGTTGTAAGAATGCTACAGTCATAAAAATGCACATGCAGATGTGAATGGGCATTGTGTGGTGGATCTGTACTGTGTTTTAATAAGGGAGAACAAGACAGGGAAACATGGGAAACCATCCTCCATGTTCCCCTCAGGGCCTCTTGTCAGTAAAGCTCCTATCATACTGTGTCCTCCACTACAAGTCCCACAGGAACACTGTGGGTGCTGCTGTATAGCTACTACTTGCTCTGAACATCAACTAACTACTGCCATCCAAGCTAGATTCTCCCCATCACCCCCTCAATCACAAGAATGCTGGACTTTTAATTACTGTTTGAGAAAAAGCACATCTCATTTAAATCAGGGCAGCTGATTTTCAGCTGTTCAGTCAGCCAGTAAAGGAACGTATGACTTTTGGTAATGGCAAGACCAGGCTTAAATGAACTGACAACATAAGTTATACGACTTATACGAGTTCTCAAGGACGTACACACATGATCTCAACTGGCTAGTTATCCTCGTGTGTCCGCGTTATTCTCCGACATGCACTGTAACATTGCAGCCCTATTTCTGATACCGTGGGGGGCAGAAATGTTGCCGTGGGGGGCCGCCACGGTCAAATCAACATAGAGGAAACGCTGCTCTTAATACATTTTGTTTAGAAGTAATGAACAGAGTTAAAGTGACTGACTTCTTAATTTCATAACATCTACCATGCCATGTTCTTTGTCTCAGAAGTTTTTAAAAACCAACTATTGCATCTTTTTGATCAGCCAAGATAGAAAGCAGGTGTCTCAATCATCGCTTCTCTACACACAACTGTTACCTGTAAAGTCATTTTGTTTTCCCTGTCGTTTTGTTTCTGTTACAGACAGATCTCCTCAGAGAGGGAGAGGTCCCTGTTCCATACCCCGGCAAGTTCAAAGATGCGTGGGATGATGTGTTTGTGAAGATGCCCTGCTCTGAGAAGAATCTGTTTCCTATGGAGACTGAGGTATAGTATATTAGCGCATCACAGCTTTGCATGCTTTTCAAAACAAACCATGTACCACAACAAGGTTCATTACTGTAGGAACGTTTTCATAAAAGCAATTTGTCATGATTTGTTGTGTCATGTAGGATGGAGGTGGTGTCCAAAGTCGGTGGGAGCTGATCCGCACTGCCTTGCAGGGAGGGTTCAAAAGTTCTCTGGATGTGAGGGTAAGACAACAGTGCTGGGCTGGACTCTGTTGAACATAATATGTGTCATCACTAAGACAGGATAAACACCTTTTAAATGTGAAGTGACTTCCACAAGTCTGTACTGAAACACCAAAAGTTAGGAAAAGTGCTAATTGTCTTTTTCTCTATCGTCTTTATGTTAGCAAACAACAACATTATGCATTATAACCCGTTAAGGAGTGGGAGGGGACCCAGTTTACTCTGCTTGGTCTCAGCAGTTCAAATCTCTGTTTTGGCACCTCCTAGTCTTGACGTTGTGTTTCAGTAGAGCTGAACACACAGTTAAGTTTGTAATAAGTGACTGCAGACATAAAGTTGGCTTCTTAACGTTACTCCAACACAGTATTGAACATGTCTGAGCAGTCATCATTTTGGCCAAAAGTTTAGTTTTTCCCATCCACACCAAAATGTGACTCTTGTTTTCAGAGTTCTCCACCCTGCAAGCATTTTTGAAAACCTTGTTTTTGGTTGTTCAAAAATGGACAGCTGAGGTTGGTGTGGAAGGAAAGTAAAAAAAGGTAAGGACAAGGTGCTATTTAAAAATAAAACGTTGGCTTATTTGGACAGAATGCCTTTCATACTGGAGAATTTCTAAGGTATTATTCCAATTAAACTGTCACAGGAGTTACAAATATACAAAACCTATTCCATAAACAACCACAGGGTGGCAGAGTTTGCAACAAACATAACATGTTGTAAAAGAAGCTTTGTAATTTAAGATCCTGATTCTTTTTGTGCATTAAACCTGCTGTTAATCTGCTGCCATACAGTTTACATATTCAAAAATGGTCTTCTCTGAATAAATAACTCTGTATTCTCTTCTACAGGATGCTATATTGAGATACAACATAGCCCATGCAAAGAAATGGGACTTCACTGCCCTAAACCTTCTTTGCACAGAGGTAAGCTGTCTGCATTTTATATGCTGGTCTTGTACCAAAGATAAAGCAGAATGATTAAAACAGCTTCACTCAAGCCTGCTACTCATATTGTAACTGTCAAAATATGTCTTAGGTATGCATCTTTGCTGTATACTTTGGGTGGGAAACCTAATTTAAAGAAACACTACTTTATTTTGTATTCTAATTTCTTAATTTGCTATATAACAGGCTTTCATATTTGTAATTGTTGTAATAGAATTGACATATAAATACACACCTTATCAGTGAAATGCAACCCGTTGTGCATATCACAGTTCTGACAGTCACCCTGTGAACTTTGCTGGCATTGTTTGTTTAACTCACCATGATTTAAAATTACCTTAATGAAGAATTAAGCTAAAGCTGATACTAAACTAGAGTTGTTATCGCAAAGGGAGCCTGCTCTCCTCTGTTTGGCTGCAAGCCCATCAGTGTGCGTTGTCCCCTGCCAGTACCTGGGAGTCTCAGAGGAGCTAATATGCTTCATACATTTAGGACAGATGAGCACAGAGCATGGCGGCGGCAGCTGTTGCGGGTGAACCATGGGGATGTCTTTCTTTTTTTCTGTCTTTCTCCTTTCTTTAAACACTTATTTTCCTCTGCTTAGACAGTTAGGGACTGTAATTACATACCTGTTGTCAAAGAAACTTCTTCCCATGTGGGATGATTATTTACCTGTCTTTCATTGTTATGAAATGACTTTTTCAAACTGTTTTAGAAATCACCATTTTCAAGTAAAGCATCAGTCCTTTTGCAGAAATTCCTTCCCAGAATCCTGTAGACACAGTAGTACTGCCTGTCTACTGGCAGTGTATTTACTTCGATGTGAGTATATGGCATATTACCACCCAAAGTGGCCAAAAAGAAGACTGATAGCAAACCAATTTCAGCTAGAAGCCTAATTTGGTTACCTACATTTAGTAAAGCATGTAGTTTATTGTCAAACTCAATATCTTTGTTAGAGCCATTAGGAACAAGGTCATTATTTCAATGGAGCTCTTACAACTAAGCGGGAACATTTCATGCTTGCTACGGTCCAGTCAGATTGATATCTGAACTTGATGTCCGTCCCTTCTCATCACTGATTACTCAGCTAAATTCAGACCATTCCAAAATGGTCTCTTTTTTTTTTCTCCTCCCTGAAATAATTTCTCAATGTAAAGCAGATAGCTTGGTAGATCAATAGCCACCAGAGCCTTTTTATAGCTTAATCCAATTTAATTAAAAGGTTCCATTAAATCTGCAAGGATGCTCAGTAATGCCAGCAAGAAACTCACCCTTCCAGGACTCTGTTGTGTCAGCAGCTCCATCCAGCTGCCCTACGCGTGGTATTTCCCAGTATTTTTTTCATGCTGAGGCATGAAGTCGAGGTTTGATTATTTAAAGTTAATAGAACTCCAAATTAAGTGATGTGCATTAATTGGAAAAACAGGAATGTGCATAGATGCACATGTACATATACAAAATAGATACTGGTTGTGACTGCTTTCTGTCAGTTACATTTCTTTCAGTTAGTGGATGCAGGATGAGGGATCATTCAAAGCATCCTGCCAACAAATTGAGCAGCAATGATTAACAGCTGATATTCTACAGCAGACATGCATACGTGATTACTCTTCACACACAGAAGAATCACAGACTGAATTGTTTTGCTGGTTGGGCAACCAAATTGATGAGTAATTGACAGAATTATTTTAACTGCTTCTCTGCGTATGCCTTTTTTCAGTGTTACTCCTCTTTCGCTCCAGTTTGTGTGTGTGTGTTTGAATCCTAACGGTTGCACTCCTCAGCCAGGACCACCTAATTAAATCTGGAGGAACATTTGTGCAGCACTGGGGTAATTGTCACAAGGTACATTGCCCCTGGGCCAGTGATTGACACTCCGCTCAATGTGTAATAGCAATAGGAAAAAAAAAAAAAAAAAAGAGTTATCCAAATTAGGGCTTGTCTGTAAGTTGTCTTAGTGTTTTTCCCCTGCCAAATGAAACTGTCACTGTGTCACTTTCTGATGAATGTCTGAGGGCTGAGCAGGAAAGCACTCCACGAGTAAGTACAGCTGATGTCCCAATAGTGCATGCACATTTAGCAGCAAGACAACAGCACACTCATCCCTCTCACTTTTGTGCTTGGTCACTTTTTTTTTTTTTCTATCTCTGTTTCTATAAAACATTCTTAGACCTCTAAATAAATATGTGAAATTGAGACTTGGGTGCCAGGAAATGAAAAAACTTTTAAAGACCAGAATGGGTGGAAGATCAGAGTGTAATCGATCATTAGCCTATGCAGCAGTAAATCTGGACTGTCCGCAGTCTATCATATGTATTGATGTGAAAGGTATAGTTTGTGTGTGCAGCCTAACCTGTGTGTTACCGTGGTGGCCAGCGGCTGTAGCTGCGGAAAGGCTCGGGGATCATATTTCTACCCTCCTCCTGCCGCATAACCAACTACCATCTATTAGTCCCACAGGAGCGCTTTATGATGTCTGCCAGCTCATTACTTCTGACAGCATTTAGTCAGACCTGCTCTGCAGCCATATAAATGCCCCCGGCCAAATCACCCACCAAAGACTTCCTTTTGAAAATCAAGCCACCCTGCCATTCTCTCCACAATTGGTCATTTGCATTTCCTCCAGAAGGTCCATTTAATCAGCGCAAGCTCCCCTGCTTACCTTGATAGAGTAAGTCAAGTGATTGATGACAGTGACATTCGAAGCCAATACACTCATAAGTGATTGCGTTGTAAATCTGAGTCTGTGATGGAATAACTGGGTGTTTATTTTAGAGGGAATTGCAGATGGATGCTGAGGTAAGCTATAGGCTGAAGTATGGATGCCTCGGCCGTGGCAGGCTCGCTCCCAGATTGATGCTGGTTTATTCTGAAAATGGTTCTGTGTAGCGAGCAGCTCTGCAGCATTTATATTTCTTCTTTCACCGCTGAAGTGTTGGGATTATTGATATCTGAAGAGTGGGAGTTCACCCTGAAACAACAATAAACCTCTATTTCATTTAACTGACATTGAGCTTTCTTGTTGGATGTGAGAAAATTGAGCATCCTTCCTTAGATATTGGTTACTGGTATTGGGTTATGACCTCAGACTCACTGTCAAACCGTTATTAGACCATTTACACTTTTCACCAAGTAGCTGGTAGGGCCATACTGTATCTCTGTCCTAACAAAACAACACTAAACTCTAAAATAAATTATTGATTGGAAATTGCATGTTGGTCATTGTATTTTCAGTTGAAATCGAAATTGAGGTAAAGTGGGGATGAACTGTTCAAAAACTGATAGTGATAGTATCATTGTACGAAATAAGTTATCACTGAACCAAACTGTTTTCTAGAAAATAAGGGTAACAGAATTTTAATGTGTCAGAAACTAACAGAAAAAGAAAGAAATGTATTAGTAGTTTTTCTTAAATCTTGCTGACAGACAAACCGAGCCGAAAACATAACCTACTTGGCGGAGGTAAAAATGATTTGGTTGCGACTTAACTTTTCGGTTGGAAAAATCAGTGGTGTTACAGACCAATATGCCACTTCAGATATAATCCGTCACTCTGACTGCTGGCTCTGAGTAACTGCCTGCCTAACTAGGCAGTGAGCTCCACAGAGATATACCCTTTAACAGTACTTCTGCATGTATGTTGCTTTTTTTCTCCTCTCTCCAGTATCTTGAGCATTCTGAACTACAACACCTGTTTGAGATCGTACTGCCAGCTATGGTTGACCTTGCACTCCGTGCTCCTGTCCTCTGCACAATGGTAAGTGCAGTTTACTATTTTTTGAATATGTGCACAGTTTATGTTTAGGGGGCTTGCAGGAGTTGTGTGAATTGAAAGGTGAGCTTTTGTGATACAGTGGGTTTAAAAAGAGCTCTGCAGTGTTAAGTGATATTGGAGGAAGGATGTAATTGTGTGCAGAGAGGAGAGGCAAAGGGTTAGATGGTGGATGTTATACAAGATCAGCTCATGAGTTAGAACTGCTATATAATGAATGCCCCTTTTGGTCCATATCAAGAACTGCTTCATTAGAAAAAAAGGGCTGCGAGAGGAGAGGCCCGTCTCATTTCCAGTCATCCATCTGATGTGTCATGCTTGTGCACTTGAGGAAATGACTCTTCTAAAATTCAAAATTCAGTCAATTCCTTTGGACTTCCACACTAGCCCTTCCTCCTCTGAGCAATATATTTTGAGAAACAGGGCCCTCTCTTTTATTCGCATTAAATGGAGCTGATCCATGTCACAGAGCTTTTAAATGTCATCCCCATTTGTCTTTATTTTTTCGTTGTCCGTCATCAGTCATAGCAATGCAAAAATCCCAACATTGGTACTTCTGTAATTCAGTTATCTATTCCATAGTCCGTAGCTTAATTTAATAAACTTAATTCAGCTCCCACTGTGGGCAGGATAGGAAAATCTCTTTGGATGCTACCTGAGACATAAACAGGGGCAGGACATTGAAGATGCTCAGGTTTAACTAAGGAAGGGAATTTCTGGTACAGATTTCACCTCAGAATCATTTGTAGCGGTTGGATAATAAAGCTTTCTGACTCTCCGCTTTATTTTGCAGTATTAAGCGTCAAGGCTAATGTTTATGTGTGTGTTATTAGAGCTGGTATTGATTTGCTAACTGGGCAGCCTTGGGAGGCTCTTTAGCCCTAATCAGTGAAGATAGATGGGGCCCCATGTGTCTGACTGAACCAACCGGGGGGAGAGCAAGAAAACCAGGACCTTAATTACTACCACCCATTTACCTAATGGAACTCTCCTTGTCTCCTCTGCTTGCTAGATTGCTAAACTAATTATCTATCCCCATGAGCCATCAGACCCACAGTACTACACCCACGCAACCTTGTGTGTTTCTTGCGCATCTCTTTTTGTCCCTACGTTTCCCATTCTGATCTCCAGTCCCTCAGGTTTGGTCTCTTTGTTACTTTTTTCCTCTCTCTTTTTAGCCAATTCCCCTACTGAAGTCAAGGATGAACCACTCCCTGACTCTGTCTCAGGAGCAAATAGCATGTCTTCTGGCCAACGCCTTCTTCTGCACTTTCCCTCGACGCAACTCCCGCAAGTCGGAGTACTGCAATTATCCTGAGATCAACTTCTACAGGTAAAGGCACATCATCCCTTGCAAAAAACTGGAGACACACAAAAAAATTATCAGTTAGCTCTCTAGAGTAATTGAGTGAGCTGCAGGTCATTAGTATTTTATTCACAAAATGAGGTTTGCCCCTTGAGATTTTTGCGGAGTCCCTTTGTAAGCCATTACTTTAATCAGGAGAAAGAGTAAATCTCAGACTCCGATATTGATCCTGCATTGGTCTGTATGCTTCAAGAAGAAGCTTACGATGCTGTCTGACAGGAGCATGATTGGACTCATTGGCATCATTATACTATTTTCTGGTCCTCAATGATTACGGAACATTCCGTGTTGCCCAGTTTTTATTGGCTTAATTACAGTCTCACAATGTTCTCAGTAGTGTTCTGTCCAGTAATTGTGCATCGAATATATTCAAAGATTAGTAATATTTTCATGATTAAGTACAACCATCTACTACAAATGGGTAGAATTTTCCATATGGGGGCACTACTGCCTTGAAAACCCTCAATAACTGAATTCTATTACTCAGCTTCAACTTATTTAGTGTCCATTAAGTTTTCATACAGTAACATTGGAGTTTATTTTTAAAGCTTGCATGCATAATGTCACAACGAGGTGAACTGGATCTGGCTGGTAACAGAGTTACAGCTTGTGGTATCTCGTTTGTTATTTTGTCAAAAAGCATATTTACTTTTTTTTTAATAGTTGTAAGATTACATTGTGCGCTTTAACTGCCCCTGTCACCTTATAGCCTTGAGGATGGGACTGTGGGCCGGGTACCTTATTGAGCTCCATGTCTCTGTTATGTCTTCTTATGTGGGAAGGAGATTCAGAGTAGGAGTGTAAAATTGGTGTTCTCTGTTTCTACCTACTCAGAACCAGTGGTCTGTAAGAAAGCCTGGGATGGCTAATTGAAACAAATTGTTTTGATAGACTTTTAAAGGGCACACCTGTCTATCTGTCTCTGGCTTCTCATGATCTTGAGGAGTCAACCGTTATATGCAACGGATGGAGGGGATGCAGTGTGGAATCAGGCCTATATTATTGCATCTGTACACAATCTCTGCTCTGCTGCTGTAATGTGTGAAGACAGCAGCAGAAGATGTGGCTGTGTTACACTCAGGTTGTCTGTTATCACAGTTTTCAACGCTACCAAGCCACGCCCACGGCAGTCGCTATGACGACCAGCCACGCTGAGGCGGTACTAAAATCTGCAATGGAAAAGGGACGCACAGTGCGCCGAGTCGAGGCGAGTCGAGCAGGTACCATGTAATGGAAAAACGCCTATAGTGTTGCTTTAAAGGGGATCTACGACATGGTGCATTGCATTTCTGGCACGCCGCTCTCTGTTTACATTATTTTCCACCACGCAAACAGCAACAAACACAAATCAACAGAGAACTCTGTAAGCAGCTTTGTTGTAAAAACTAACGGTGCTCGGTTAGCACAATGACATGATGTTAGAAAGCACAGCCGAAACGATTTGTCATAAACTAAGTAACAATAGTGTTAGCCACGATGCTAACGGCATTGATAAATAAGCCAAACGGTGCTGCCACTACTGTTTTAGTGATTTATAAGAAACCTGTTTCTTGCAGATTGTCACGTTACTGAGAGTACAGCTGTTAGAAGGTAAAATATGAAGTTGAAGCTAACTCTGACAACTGTAGGGCAGCTAACATTAACTTTAGCTGTCTCCATGAAGCTCCCAGCTAAGCTCCTATAACGCAGTTAGGAAACCAGAATGAGCCAACTATTGATAATATACACATTTTGGCTCGGTGGATGTCGATTTTAAAGTCATGTTATAGCTATTTCCCATCCTCCTTCCGATTTCCAGACACAGCATGTCACTCCCCCCTGTAGTAACGTTACTCTGTACATTACGTTAGCTCACAATGCCTTGCATTTCTCACTCCCGTAATTTATTGTTCATCAGACATGAGAAGAGGGAGATTAGCTAACATTAGCCAACCTATTTATATAAAAAAAAAAAAAAATCAAAAAAAAACTAGAGTATTGATTATTATATTCGACTTTCGTTCCAACAGCCCTACTTCATAGCAGCTGATAATGGTCACAATTTTGAGATGTTGTGTATGGGTGTAGTGGGGTTGGTAGCAGAGTTATAATGAGATTTTGTTACCAGCTCTATTACAGTGTTATGGACTGTATGCACCGCTGTACACACTGGGCATTGTCCAGATATCACAACTCAATTTCCCTGTATTTCTGTGAGGCACCGTCTCCTTATTAGTGATTTCGGTGATGTTGCCTCGGTTTAACAATACATTATTATGATTAGTGCTGACACTCTTTGCAGAACATGGTATCAAGGGTCACAAAATTCACAGTTCGGTTCATATCACGGTTTTGGAGTCACAGTTTACGGTTCAGTTTGGTACGTTTTTTGGTACACATTGCCAATTTCAACTTGCTTTTCATTTTTTTATTTGGCAGAAAAAGTTAACTGTTTTAAGAACATAAGGAACATAAACTATTTTTTTATTGTCAAATCTTTTTTAAAAGAATATGCTTTCTAATTAGTGCAAACAAAAAATGCAGCTTTGTTATTTTCATAGGAATATGGACACAATTTAGACTAAGGCCATCAACATAAAGTGAAGCATAATCTCTACCCAGCACTAGACTTTAAAACAAAAAAACATTAGCCTATAACATGTCAGTTTTTAATGGAAATATTAGTTTTAAGTGCAACATTTTCAATACAATAAAAGGAATATGGCTGGATTTTGGCTGGAAAAGTGTCACTGTGTTATTAGACATTAATGTTACTTTAATCATATGCTGAAATCCCGCATCCACCACTTCTGCACTACTGCGCTATAAAGCGGCCAGTGCTTAGTCATGGATTGGATTGCCATGTCTGAATCTGCATAGGGAGGCTGTGTAAACGCTGCGGGGAAAATGAGTTGCTCTGTTCTACCCGACTCTCTTGCTTGGCCGGTCAACAGACACACTGGTTTCAAAGATTCTTTTGGGGGGCTTTTTTCCCTTTATTTCAGAGTGAGAGACAGTGGATAGACAGGAAAGGTGGGAGAGAGATGGGGGATGACGCGCAGCAAAGTTCTACAGGTCTGATTTGAACCTGGGCCCCGCTGCAAAGGCCTCAGTCTATATGGGGCGCATGCTCTTACTGGGTGAGCTAGAGGTCGCTCCAACGGACACACTGGTTTGATGTCTTTATAAATGCACCATCATATTTGGAAGTATTGTTGCTAGCATAAGCTACATGTCTTGCGCAGTGCTTGCACACAGTCACTCCTCTATCCACCACTTTTTTCAGTCGCTGTCAGGTAACCCCAAATCCGTAATGTTCCGATACAGAAGACTGACTGACTGAAGCTGCATGTGTGATTTGGTCCATATTCCCCCCTTCAACTCCCTCATTTTTATCTGAACCTTATTCGTGCTCTCATAATCAGTCATCTGTATGGATGCATGATATCTGCCTCCATATCAAAACATTAGTGGCCGACTAAGTGAAGAGGCTTCTGTAATAATGTAAGCATTGATTCCAGTTGGAGGGCTGGCTGTTTCAGATCCATGCCAGCACTTGGTTGCAGGCCTGCCTTTACTATCAGCATTTCTGCCGGCAGTGAAATACAAAAAAGAGCGAGAGGGAAAAAAGTCTTGGTGTTTCTGAAAAGATGAGACAAGACAACCAGTGCAGTCTAAAATGGGCCCCGGATCGTTACTGGCCCTCCCTTTCCCCCTGTAATTGAGGGAGTGTCCATCACTTTACTTATCAGCTACAGTAGCACTCTGTCTTGGACAAGGAGAGCAGCAAGCAATCTGCTGATTGCTGTTTTGGCAGAACTGTCAAGGTTTGTCCTCCGTTAAGTGACGGATAGATTCGAAGGAGAGGAAAGAAGGCAGACTTGTCTCTTTAGCTCGTGTTTTCCTCTGTATGAGAAGAAAATGACATAGGAAGCCAGTTTAGTCAAGAATGCAAGCTCATTATTAAGAAATAAATCTTTTGTTTTTGTTTCTGAGCTTAGTGACCATGAAATGGCCTACCTCATTTGCAAGAAAATAACCTTATTGGAAAAGGCAAAACTGTGAGTAATCTTGTCTCCTGGTGCACTTTATGTAGTAGGTAAGGTTACAGTACATAAGAACCAAATAATTAATGTGACTATCCTTGAAAATAAAAAATTGCTGCAATATATTTTGTGACTAAATCCTTCATAATTAGTTGCCCCTCTGTCTTCAGCAAGGTATGATTTGCGGCTATACTGGAAATCTCCCCGTCATCCCACCTATGTTTCACTTACACTGTCTCATAGGCAGGTTGTCCTCCAAGGTACTTTATGCTAAATTGACACTTACTAAGGGAAATGGGGTGGGAAAGCCTTGTAGTAAATTACCTTTTTCATGTAATTTACCCCCTCTGTTTTTATTTCTTTACTGGTCTGGGCAGAAAGCAGAACTGGGATTACTCATCAGCTTAGGTTGCTTTTAATGGAGGGGGAGCACCAGTATGGGGTGATTTTAAGCCGTCCACCCGATTCTCTCTCTCTCTCTCTCTCTCTCTCTCTCTCTCTCTCTCTCCCCCCCTCCCTCCTCCCTCCATCCACCCTAGTTTTTATGGAAACTGAAGAACAGAAACATGGCCTCAGGCAGTTCCATTGTGTGAAGAATAGAGGTAGATGGGAGAGACATCATGCCAGTTTAAAAGCTTGACCTCACTCAAGTCATGCTGTGGCATGGTTGTGCAGTGAGCTTTAGATAATCACTCTGAGTGAAACATCCATCTCTCTGAGCTGCTAAAACACAACATATTTTATTTCATATAAAAAAAAAATATATATATATATATATTTGAGTAAAACTAGTTTATTTCCTTTTTTTTAGAGACTCTAAAGTCTCACATGCACTATTTGACAAAGTCAGTACCCTACAAAAACCTCTTGTGATCTCAAATTCCCATTTGCTTTCTTTTTCAGGTTATTTGATGGTTCTTCACCAAGAAAAATTGAGAAATTGAGAACTCTGCTGTGTTACTTCAGGAGAGTTACACAGACGAGTAAGCATTAATAACATCCAACATGATGTTGCAGCCGTTGTTTCTCTGTAATGCTCTCTGTTTTTCAGTTGATGAACTTTTTTTTTCTTCTTTTTTTCCAAGAGCCCAAGGGTCTTGTTACATTCACAAGACAAATGCTGAACAATCCTCCAAACTGGGAAAGGTATTACTGTATTCTCTTCTACTACATTATTAATTTAATGAGCTGAATTTTTGTTATAATCTACCCACAAAAAGCCATAATAAAGGAGATAGAATATACATTTGTGCTATGTTTTGGGTCAGTAAGTAAATATTATTTTCATGCACAGTGATACTTCAAATGTGGTTAAATTGTGTAAAAAATAATTTAGATGTTCCCGCAACTTGATTGACCAAATCTGAATTGGGTTGATGTTATCTGAGTAGAGTAAGGAGGCCCACTCAAACAACATCAACACATCAGAGTTCCTCTGCTGCTAGTGTGCACAGCTCAGTCAGTCCTACCACGAAACATAATGATGGCAGCACTGTGCTGCTTGGTGGTTTTTTTAGCAGGTCGGATTGTGAGACTGAATTGTGCGAAATACAGATTAAATTTGTGGAAAGACCTGAGGTTGAGATGGCAGTTAAAATGCCATCAGAATCGTGACCAAAAGCTTAGGCTTGATTCACAAATGCTTCCCATCCAACCTAACAAAGCCTAAGTAAGCCTGCCAAAAAGAATGCCAGTGAATTCCTAAATTTAGATGTGCAGAATTTATCCGAGGAGATTAAAGAAGTTGACACTGTTGCTCCAAAGAATGTAATGACTTGAAATGTTTCTTTCAAACGTCCAGAAATTGTTTGGGGCATTCACACTTTGCTGAAGTGTGTTGTGGCTTCACCACTTCAACAATGGAATTATTAAATTGTATTAATACAATTAATTACTCTTTTTAAAAGAAGAACTTAAAGTTTTGCTATCTTTTTTGTCAAGTTCCCAGACTCCGCTGAAGCGCCTACACATCACTTGTGAGGGGACGATTGAGGATGATGGATATGGGATGCTGCAGGTAGGAATTTGTTTACTATGTTGCATCTAACACTGTTTTGCATCTAATGCCAAGTAGAACAAGTTATATAGCCTGGAGTAATAAAGGTATTTTTCCTGCCAGTGCCCCCCAATCATTGTAAAAGGATTTCTTTTTGTAACCACAAACTCAGACAAAATTATTGGAGTGTCAGATTTGATGCACTGTAGCATGCCTGTTTTGCACTTGTTATTGTGTGTCAAACCTACAAACATGACTCTGACCATCACCATGCCTTCTGTTTAGCTTTTGAACTGCTTGTCTGAATGGTCGTCCACCACCTGCAGAAAGTCAAAATCGGGTGAATCATTTTTGTGCATATCTGGGAAGGTTATTGGCTCTATTTCTGCATTGATTCACACCATCTCCCCACTCCCCCTCAGTGTTTCAGGATAGCTGGTGCATTTTTTACTCAAGCTGACATCTGATGTATGTACACTTGAGTAACTCAGAGTAGCAAGGGTGAAGGAGAAGACCCTGGGGTGGGGGATGAGGGAGGAGGAGGCGCATGGAGGAAAAGATGACGAGGGTGAGCCATCTCACTGGGACGACCCACTGGGCCAGGAGTCCTGCAGGCGGATTGATGGCTACCTCAGCAGGCTGGGCTCTGGCTGTGTGTTGACTTTTGATAGGGCAGAGTGGGCTGTCATTCTGTCAGGAGCTGAGATTGAAGGGTGAGGGGGGTGAGGTGAGGGGTGAACCAGTGAAGGAGGTGAGTTGAGTGACTGGTTAGACAACATACACACATGCACATACAAACACACACACTGTCACACAGATTGACGTAGCTGTGGGCCAGTGAGCAGAACCCTCACCCCTGACAGGCTGTTTGAATAGCAGCATTGCGATCTAATGGACTGTCCTCTTATTCATGCCACAAAAACAAGGAGTGGGCTTACATGGCAGGAAGCTCCAGGATCACATCAAAAGATTTGGCTAAAATTCCATTTGGGAGAACTTCGTTTAGCATGTGCACTTTTGTAGCATCATTTCATTCATTTTTAACAGTTTCAGCACTCTAAAAATCAGATAATGATACTTAACACAAGCAACTTTTTATTTGGAACGATGTTTATAAGTTACCTCAGATATATTTCAGCATTTTGGTTCTGCAAATTATTTAACTATTGACTATTGTTTACACCGATAAACTGTATCTGCGATGAGTTTGTATTGGTCAATACATTATCCCAGCTGATTTATTGTTCTAGCTCTATTGAGAACAACGTAATTGTAAAATATTTGGTCTTCATCAGGGTCAGTTCCCACCTATCTATAGAGTAAAGAGACTTCTAGACTTAAAGTGATGGTTCGGAGTAATTTCACCCTAGGGTCCTTTGCACCATGACCTCGAGCCAAACACCCCCCCTGGGTCTAACATTGGGAGAGTTAGCGTAGAGTAGCGTTAGCCGCTGAATAGCTTAGCGCAGAGGCTAATGGATCCGAGGGTCTCTTAACATTACCCCACTAATAATGCCCGAAATGATACCAAAGGTCTACACTAGTATATATAGGTTATGCACTCATAAAACGATGGATTGTAAAGTTTGTAAGTACACCAGAAGTTTATGTAAATAACACTTGCCTGCTGGCTTCTGCTCTCTGCTGCTGCTGCTGTTACTACCGGGCAGTAAGAGTGCTTAGGGACATCTACAAATTACAACACCGAAAAGAGATGCAACAAAAATATTTATTAATTTAATGATTAAATAAGGTAATGTCTCCAAACTTACCTCAATTATTACTTGTCTCCTGCTAGTTATACTACAGCACTTACTTTAAAAAATAAGTTAAATTAAAAAATATTTTTGTTGCATCTCTTTTCGGTGTTGTAATTTGTAGATGTCCCTAAGCACTCGTCTTAACAGCAACAACAGCAACGAAGGAGCAGAAGCCGCCGCGCAAGTGTTATTTACATAAACTTCTGGTGTACCTTTACAACCAATCCATCGTTGCATAACCTATATATACTAGTGTAGACCTGTATATTCGGCATTATTGGTGGGGTAATGTTAAAAGACACTCGAATCCATTAGCCTCTGCTAAACTGCTGCATGTTAGACCGAATTAAGCTTCTGGGGGTGTTTGGCTCAAGGTCATGGTGCAAAGGACCCTAGGGTGAAATTACTCCGAACCATCACTTTAAGAATTACAAATATTAAGGGTGAGTGTGAAGTACCCACTTGTTTTTAAAAAGGACAGTCGGAGTGTTTCCTCTCTCCCTAAGTAATGCCAATAAACTTATCCCATTTTATTTCTCTGGGATAAACCTATTCTTGGTCTTTGGTCTAACGATATATGCAAATTGTTTTGTAATTATGGTTTTGGGGAGTTGTTTCTTAATAATGAAAAGCTGAATATTGGCTTGTTTAAGAATCAGTGTTTTCAAAAGACAAAAAGCAGTGGGCCGACGACATATGGGCTAAGCCAAAATTGCGTATTTTTGTAATGATAAAACCAGAATATGGCACTGAGAATTATGTTGAATATAATTTGTCAAAAAGGCAAAGATCTTTATGTGCTCAAGTGAGATCTGGTGTTTTGCCTTTGACTATTGAAACAGGACGATATGTTAATGTAGAAGAGGAAAAACGGATTTGTCCTATGTGTTGTTTGAATGATATAGAAAATGAGTTCCATTTTGTTTTCTATTGTCCTTTTTATTGTGAACAGCGTGATTTTTTGTTTTTGTTTTGTAGTATAAAGGCAGAGATTGATTTGGTAAATATGGATGATGCTCCAAGACTGAAATGGCTGTTCACATATGAAACATATAAATTAGCCAATTATCTAGATAAAGCTTGGGAGAAGAGGAAAAAAGCGCATTATCGAGATGAATTATAGATGAGAATTTGTTGTTTGTGTGTGGTATGTGTGTACGTGTATATACATGTGTATATGTCTGTATATGTATATGTTTGTATTTGTATTCATGTATTTCTCCGAATGATTTGTATATGCGACAGGAAGATGTTTGTTAAATACATAAATTTGTGGTGTTTTGTAATCCCATGTGGGATGGGCCAAAATGTTTGGCATGACACAGAAATAAAACATAACTAACTAACTAACTAACTAACTTAAAAAATAGAGGCAGTATGCACACATTCATGCAGATGTTGCATTACTTCTCTGCTCACCATTAATTGTATTTTATCGATATCTGAACTATCTCTGTAAAGTGTATGTTGTTTTGCTACGATTTCTTAATTTGATTATTTACAAGCTTCCAGCAGTGAAGTGATCCTTAGACATCTATCTGTGTTAAATGACCACAGTGGGTGACAGTTAATAAGGAGACACTAATAGAGTCATTTGTTCAAATAATGGGAGTGACAGTAGCTAAACCTCACAGTTCTTCTCAACTGCATTGAATGGGCAGGACAATATGTTAACAATTTGTTTTGTTGTGAATTTAACTATGGGATTGACTGTGCCATTTTGGTTAACTCTTCTTTTTATTTTCCCATTATATTCCTTTAATTAGGTGGACTTTGCAAACAGGCTTGTAGGTGGTGGAGTAACAGGACATGGACTGGTCCAGGAAGAGATTAGGTTCCTCATCAACACTGAACTCATTGTCTCTCGCCTCTTTACTGAAGCTTTGGAACACAATGAATGCCTCATCGTCACAGGTACGTAGTCACACAAATGCGTTATCAGCCTTCAGGTTGTCCTTTGTATGGCACTAATGACTACGCCTGTTAAACACTTGTTTCATGTATGCTTCTTTCAATTGACTCAGTCTGTTCCTTCCTCCCTTGTGGTTCATTGTGTCCACTTCATCTGTTGGTGGAAAATGTGATTAAACAGAAATGTATTGTCAACAAATGTAGAGTTGTTGCTTCAGATTTACAGAATAGTCAAATGTTAGCATAAAAAATGTAGTAGTCGGCAGTGTTTCAGGCGCTGTACCAGACTGTTGCGGTGAAAAGGGAGCTGAGCCTGAAGGCCGGTTAATCTATGTTCCAACAATGGCCTTATGTTAATACGTTCAGACCAATGAATGAGCAAAAGGATGTTATTGCATGTACCAGTGGCTGAAATGTTTTGTTTTTTTAACGCATGCAGTAATGTCCTCATACAGAGACTAGATATTAGGTCAGGTTATTTATAGGTTTCCACCCAGTTAAGACTTTCTGTGACATGGTGCTTATTAGCCCACATTTTGCAGGGAATGGAACCATTGTAGAGCAGACAGACTGTGTGCCATTGCTGCCATTGTATATTTCTTTGCTGCTTTTATCCGCCAATTAGCATCTTGTGAATCACTAGTTACAGAAAAACAATGTATTTTGTGGCTAAGACCAGAGAGGTGGTATCTAGCTCCCGTCGTGCTATATGGGGATAAGGTTAGTCCCCTTACGCATTGTGCATAGGGTGCTTTCACATCTGTAGTTCTGTTCATTTGGTCTGGACCAATGGTAAAAATATTATACTTTGTAGCATTTTTCATCCGTTTCGGTTTCTTTTCACACCATGCCGTTTGCTTTGGTCCGAATCAGTTGATGAGTTGGTGAAACAAACCAAAATGCAGCAACACAAGTTACGTGACAACATTCACATCATTGGCCAGATGTGTCTTAGTAAACTTCGTTGTCTTCGTATTACTGCTCTTCGATCAGTCAGAATTACCATGCGGGGAAATTCCAACGGAACTCCCGGAAGTAAACAAAGAGAGGAGGAAAAGCCAGCAGACAACATGCTGCTGTCCTACTATGAAGAGACAACTGCGTGGGTTGATTGTAGCCCTGGTCATCCTAGCACAGCACAGCTGACTATAGCAGCTGGTTTAGTCCAAAAATGTGCAGTTGGGTCTGTTCGAGGTCCGATCACGTTCTCACCACAAACAAACTGCTCCGCATTCGTTTGAAAGCATACCAAGACCACCTCTTCAAGGAGGTCTCGGTACGCTTGTTTGGTCCGCTTTGGGTGTGCATCCGAGTGCGTTTGCTGCATTCGCACCTGCCCAGACGAACCGTGGGGGGAAAACGAACTCTAGTGCGATTCAACCAAAATAAATGAGGCAGGTGTGGAAACCCCATTACAAGCAGGAATTAAATACTTGTGCAATCTATACAGAACAAATATGATGCTACCACACGGGGAATATTCTTTATATACAGTATTGCTCCTTCATGCCATGTGGTGTGTTTGGTGTATTTTTATTTGGCTTTCCTCTTTCTCTTATAGAAACCACACACATATCATGTCTTTCTACTTACACATACCATTGGCTAAACTGGTGTTGTTTTTCGCCTCAGAGTTATTTTCTCTAGTTCATTGAGCCCTGTGTGTTTATTGGGCTCCATTCTTTTTTACCGCTGTCCTTCCATCCAGTCAGAGGGTAAATCCATTGCATCGATTCACTTGGGACTGCCCAGCTATTCTTCATTTCTCTCCAGCAGAATTGCTCTATTTTTTAACCTCCAACTCACTCTGCTTGGGTCAACCTCTCTAAGTGTTGTGCCCTGTCACCCGCCCCCCTCCGCCTACCTTTTTCCCTGCCTCACAGCTGTACCTCGCCCACCACTGGTCAAAGTAACGGCAAGCCCAGATTAAGATCACGGCTGTGCAATTACTGCCAGAAAATTTAAATATATAAATATATGGGTGGACATAATATGAAGGCTTGTGCTTAATTCAATCAAAAACATGCATGTTTTAAATTTAACCTCATTATTTTAGTTTGTAGTGTTATTGTAAGCGTTTCGAAATGGCCTCAGTTGAGTCAATTGATTTATGCCCACATCGTATGTATTTTATTGCCACTTTATCTAGCTTGACAAAACAGATATTTAACATCCACTTGTCCTGCTTTGGTGCCTGTATTTCACTGGGGCATTAAAATCAGATGTTTACTTTAGATTTGCCTTTGATGACACAAGAGGCATCATTATCCTCTTTGATAAATCCATCTGTTTGACACAAGGGCATGTAAAATAACTTGGCTGCGCCTGCAGAAACTCAAATATAAATGGTGCTTCCAAATGTCTGCACTTGATTGATTCTGTTGGTTCTTTGAACTTGTGCCTAGCAAGAGAGACACATGGACAAACAACATATGAAGAGACTAGGAGTGTGCATGGTCTGCATGGTCTGATGGGCACCCTTAGCACCCACTACTAACTCTACATTGCTTGTTGCACATCGGCTGGTCAGAACAGCAGAGTAGAGAAAAGGAAGAGCCACCGAGGTGTTATTACAACACACACACACACACACACTCACACTCACACACTCACTCAGTTCTATTTAGCCACCGTTAAAATCGACTTGTGTCTCATTCAGTACCCTCCTGTCAGCAAGCCAAGCATCGTCTCTTTCATATGGCGCCATGTTGTCTTCATTGTAACTCCCATCCCTTCCAAGTCACCTTCACTGCCGTGCCCCTCCCTGCCTCCCGTCCTCTTTCCCTCCTCCTCCTCTCCACTTAACGTTATTACATTTGGACAGAAAGGAATTTATTGCCCAACTAAGGTCATTGCTCCACTAATGGAATGGGCCAATTACGCCATAGATTCATTTAAACCTTGCAGATTATTCCTTGCACGCATTCAGTGTTTCCTCTTAAAGTCTTGTCTCTGTTTCTAGACTCTTTATATCTGTTTCTCTTCTTCTGCCTTAGTTTTTCTCTTCTGTCGAGTTAATCATATTTCTTAGGTGTCTAAACATGGGGCATCCAGTGCATTTGGAACTTATGCGTCACATCAGTTTTTGTCCATAGGCGTTTTCAGATTGGAAGGTAGATGGTCATGATGTAATCTAGTGATGGAAGCCTGTATTCCAGGAGGCTCTCATTGACAGTTGCCATGGTAAATATTATCAAGGTGAAGGATGAGAAGGGCAGCTCTGTTGATGGAGAAAGTGATATGGGTTTTCAATGGTGCAAGATGTTTAAAATAAATGTTTTTGTTCACTCATCCAAAACTTTACATAGAAACGCAACTCTATTTTGCCCGGTTGTACTGTCATTTCTGTGTTGTGATGTTTTGGCTCCAGTACAGGCCATTAGCTTGAGTCATACTTTGTCATAGAAAGGCACAAAAAAATCATCATTCCTGCTTAGACTTCAAGTATTGGCAGATGGTACATGCTTGAAATTAAATGAAGCCAATTATGAGAAAGTAAAAGCAGCGTTTAATTACTGCTCTTCAAAGAGATACTTTTAGAGAATGACAGCATTGCTTTTAAAATACTTTCGATATTTTCTTCTAGTAGCATACGTAACTCTGCCAGTACATACAGTAGAACCTAAAAGGCTATGCTAATCACCTGCTCTTCATTGAAGTGCAGTGAAACTTCCTCATACCTAATGCATAATGTATGGAGCCTTTAGTAGGCATCACTTTCAGAATTGTGTGCAGCTGTATTTGTAATGACGAATGATGAAATCTTTCGAGTGCTAACCCCCGAGCACATACCAGTACACACACAAAAAGGCTAACTTCCATCAGCGGTGTGTTACCCTGTCTGTTAATGAATGATTCAATGATGTTTCATGTTTTGCAAGCATTTTGCGAATGTGGCCAAGGTTAGCTTCTTCTGTTCTAACCAGTTCTTCCTATTATGACTGAAAGCTTTTCATTTCAAAGCCCAAAGTGGATTACTTATTAAGTCACTGGCCTTTATTTATGACAATCCAATAAAAGCTGATACGGTGTACTCACATGGGGAGCATAAAACGCACTAAATGTGATTTAAGAAATAAGGCGCAGAAACCGATTTAGGCCAACTGTGTGTTCTGGCTGCTGAATACTGAGTAATGTCTTTTTTTCTTGACTTTATTTCTTGTTTTGCAGGCACTGAACAGTACAGTAAATACACTGGCTATGCTGAGAGTTACAAATGGAAGACCAGCCACAAGGACGAGACTGCCAGGTATATTTTACTCACATAGTACTATTTCATATTTTGGAATTGCTTTGTTTTGATATTTTAATTCAGAACGTTTGCATAATGATAGGAAAATGTTTCTAAGTCATTGTCAATCCCATCTCTCATTGCTTTTCTTTCATTTCCAGGGACGACTGGCAGCGACGCTGTACGGAGATTGTGGCCATTGATGCTCTCAAATTCAGGCACTTCCTAGAGCAGTTTCTCCCTGAAAAGATAACCAGAGAACTAAACAAGGTGAGAGAGAGATGTCCTTGTCTGTGTTTGCACAGAACTATATAAAAAATATGCTTGGCTTACATAAAATATTACACATTCCTCAAACAAATGTGTCTTTGTGAAAGGACACAAGAAAGCTATAAAATATAGTGTCAACTCTCGGTACCTTAAGTGACAAATAGGATGAAGCTGGACATTATGATGTTTTTGACTAAAAGCTCATGGTGGTAAACTTTGACATATTGTCAGGTATCACCTGCAAAGATGTTAATTAAAGGCTTAGTGAACTGTAACACCACTGAATTTAGCTCAGAGCTACCGAGCTTATCTGACCGATACTAATGGTACACAACTCCTATCTGTAGTAGTGGTACGGTCATTTACTACAGCTTTTTCTGTTGAGGAGTTAGACAAAAAATGATGCACCTGTGTGCACTTTTTAAAGCCGTTACTGCATTTCTTAAAATATGCTTATGGTTTAAGCTGAGGCTTACTCTTAAACATTTTTGCTTTTTGATGTTTAGCTTGCATGAAACCCACAAAAATGTCATACGTAATATATTTTCTGTATATTCTAAATCTCTATTGTGCGAAGAGATAAAAAATATTGAAAAGGTTTCTCTTGTGTCTCCTTGTTTTCTTCCTCACTTTCCCTTCCTCTTGTGCATTTATCCTAGGCATATTGTGGATTCTTCCGAAATAAAGCCAACAGCAAGCACCTCTCTGCAGTAGCCACAGGCAACTGGGGTTGTGGAGCTTTTGGTGGAGACACACGGCTTAAAGGTATCATTGGCTGAATTACAAACATGCATTCGGATAGATAGGAAAAGACTGTATAGTGACACGTGTGAAGGAATCAACGTTTTTTTTTTTTTCATACATGAGAGCTGAAATGGTACTACTGATATACAGTAGATTAGCAGATACGTAATATTGCTTACATAAAAATATAAACTCTTGATTCTCAAGCATGAGGTAAATATTAGTTGCTCAGACAGGATCAGCCATTCATCTGCACTGCTTGTCCCAGCCATTAAAGGACTGGATGGCACAGTCACAGATGCCGGTCTGTCTCTAGCACTTCTGGTCAATTAGTAGCTCTCCCAGGGTGTCACTCATCCATTCCTTCCCTCCCTTTATTGATCAGCTGACACACATTTATTATTTTCCATTAAAAGGGCAATTGATTACAGGGAAGGGACACCATAAATCCAGGCTGATTCAGGTCTCTGTGGGCTTACACAACATCACTCTTCACAAGCAGGGGGCCCCTTACTGTCCCCTTCAGTACACTACACTGCACATTTTGGGGTTTCTGGTCAATTGTCTCTAACATTTTAATTATCTGTATATTCGTTCATACTTATCATCCATGGAGGCTGTGCTGGACTAAAACCCATATTTCCACATAAATGTCCTGCAATATGAATGCAAATGCGATTGGAGTAACATGGGTGTGTTTGTGTACAGTTTCATTTAGAACTGAAGCTGTTAATTTTCTCTGCAGCACGCTATGAATAGATCCACTGGACTAGTCCCTGAGGATGATATTAGCTTGCCAGGGACCCCTCTTATTAGCCCTGGAATTAGCATAGCTGGTATTTTTAGAAGGCAACTGTATTTTATTTTACATTATAGTCCCGGAGCTGACTTGAGATGTGGTAGTTACATAAGACCGAGCTGTTATGTTGTAAAGATTACAGACCTTTTGCAAATTATGTTTGTTTTGTGCGTTTTAATCTGGAATCATTATCCATTCTGTTAAATATTTAAAGGTCGTAAGACCTAATTTGCAAGGCTGAAAGAGTGAGTGCTGTTGATGAGGCTATGCTACCAATGGTGGATTATTTACTCTTCTGATATAAATTGCCCCTGTCACTCGTGTTCTTTTCTGCCTGAAGCCGTACCTTATCCAGCTTATTGACCAATTACTTCGTTTCCTCAGCTTATTTTCAGCGACCAATTACACATTTATGATTTCGTTCCGAAACTGAAGGATACTAATGATGCTAATACGGTATATTATAGCCTGGATTTCCCTTTAGCGTTCTCCTTCTCACTTTTTCAGCACTGATTCAGTTGATGGCTGCAGCAGAGGCCGGGAGAGACTTGGCGTACTTCACATTTGGAGATGCTCAGCTTATGAGAGATGTTCATGAAATACACACTTTCCTCACCGAGAGACAAGTCACCGTCGGTAAGACTCGCACACAAAACCAAATGTTTTAATATTTTTTGTTGCAGGAGTTAGACGCTCTGCCCTGCCCTGCCACTGTTGAGCTCTTAACACTAAATTGCATAATGAACCGGAATGGTGATGTTACCAACCACTGGAGGATTGTGGGGCTCTTGAGGCTCATACAGCACATGGAGGTTGTCCTTGCTGGTGTCATTACAGGGACAGTATGCATAAATAACAGAATACAGTCCATCTCAATGTTAAGTTATTCCACTTTATGGGCCCTCTCCATTCCTCAGCCTATCCATTCAGCCTCTGCTGCAGAGTGGATTACTGCCTGAAGTGACCCCAGCCTCTCCCCTCCCCCTCTTTTCATTTTTCTTCCGTTGACATTTATTGAAGCCTTTCAGAGAAATTCCCCTCTAGCCATCCATTTCCTAAAGTGGAGCTACAGAGAAAAAGCTCACGGCTACGTGCACTTGATTTATAAATGAACCCGAACACGCTTTCATTTTTCTTCGTTTTTTTTCTTGTTACAGTTTCTGTCTCTCTTGCTCATTATTTGACTCCGTTTGTCCTTTTTGTCTATTTCTCTCAAATTTCCCTCCATTTTTCTTCCTTCTCTTGACCCCTGCACCATCCCCTCCCTCTGTCTCTCTTCCTCTCTCTATCTTCACCTCCCTCCTTTTCCCTCCCAGGGAGGCTGTACAACCTTTTGAACCAGTACTCCAGTTCGGTGTGCAAGAATTGCCGCACGACTCGACCTGACATCAGTCTCTACAGTTTCATCCATGAGAGAGTCTCTTCCCCCACGCCCGCTGACGCCCCGGACTGTGCTAAGGATTCTGGGATGTCCCCTGTAACATCGGACTCTCATTAACACGGCTAGAGCTGCAACTTAACCTCCCTCCGCTGTCTCTCCGTGTAAAAGAGACTGCAGGTTCACAAACTTCAATGTGCTGTCAGCCTTGTGCTTACAATCACTTTTTGTCTCACACACACTCCCTTTAAGTTTGTGATCCCAAAACACAAACTACCAAAACACAGTTTTGCCTTTCTCGTTGGTGGTATTATAGGAGCCTCGTAGTATGTCACCAAATGTGGTGAAATGTTTCAGAGACTTATAGCAATAGTAAATCCTGGTTGCTGTCAAGCCTTTCTTTAGTTTAAGTGCGATGTGGAATTCTTTTGTTTTTACATTAATTACACACATGGCCAAATATTCATCATATGCATGTTTGTGGACACTTTTCATTATTAATAATCCAGGACATGATAAGACATCCCTAGTTATCTTGTCCTTTATTGTGTTTGCTACTTTTTGGATGAGTTGTCCTCTCTGTTTACCGAACCCAGGCTGTGGTGAGGTTCCTGAAAGCAGAGAGATAAGATGTCATACTGTAGTCTATGCATGGGTAACATTTATTTATCAAATATTCTACACATATATGCTGCTCTTTTATATTCCCTAGGATGTCAATGTTTAACACACATATAGTCCTTATTTTCATATCAATAAATGTTATCGGTATAAAGGTGTAGACACATATAGCCGACGGGCGACCTTTGACAGAAAACCCCTCGATATGATCAGTCGCGTCCCCGAGGTCCAAAAAACTGCCACAGAACAGACCAAAAAGACGAGAGGAGACGAGACGTAATACATCTCTATAACAGCAGGCGGCGCTAATCAGTAATGTTGCCCAATAAATGAAAACCGGCAGCTGATTGGACGAACGTGTCACATGGGTTTGTTTTCTCCGGAAATTCAGAGCCAGACTGTCATGGCGGCCGTTCAGAATACGATCTCATATTGTACTAAAATAGTTCACTGAAACGTGTTTCTGAAAACATTTTAAGCGAGAAATAGGCCATGCAGTTGCTGAATCTGTCTTCATTTCAGATCAACAAAGGTCAGTTTAAAAGATTTTCATCAGATTTTGAGAGACTCTAGTCACCTCATTCCGCTCGTCATTTCCGGGTGAGTCCCGACTGCCCTGGCGCCGACCGAACATGTCAAGTCGGCCAAAATGAACGCCGACAGCCCCTCAGACGGACGACGGCACGGGACACACCGAACAGATTTGAGTCACTGACCTCGCCAGACTGTCCCACGGCCGATAATCGGCCTGATGTGTCCCGGCCTTTAGAATCATCTCCGATGAAAACATTTAATGTATGGTCATTTTCATCTTTAGACCTTTGATTCTATTCCGTGTAACCTAATCATTTTCAAAAATATTCAGTGTTAAGCACAGCAGTGCTACTGTATATAAAAATATAGGAGGGAGCAGATAAAGAATTGCACGTAAAGTATTATTTTTGTTAATGTTTTTACTCAACCTTTATTTTGGGGATACGGTTGGGTTTTTATTATTTACTGTATTTTCTGATTGACCGTGTGGGTTCTATTTAATAATGGGTTCATGAATATAATTAAAGACTGTAAATGTATTTCATAGTACTGTACTTTAGGTTTTTAGGTTGTACTCTTAATTATGATTTCTTAATTAAAGTATATCCTTTTAAAATGGTATTTCTTTGCTCAGATCAATGTGATTTATTGCCTAATGACCAAAGGATCAGCACAATACAAGCAAAACCATAGCAAAATCATTCCGAGACATGCAGTTTATTAGTTGCATAGTCTCACTCCACATTTGAATGTTTAACACAAAATTATGTCAAGAAGCATTTTTGCTGTATTTTCAGTATGTAGTTTTGTTACACCAAGATGATGTAATTATTCATAGATCGTCTAGAAATAATTATTCCAGACTCATCCAAGATAATTAATTTATTTCTTTTGTAACCGTGCCTCGGCACCACAGATTTGTCACGTTATTTCATGAAATCATACATTATTTAATCATTTGAAATGTGATTGATTTTTGTGATAGCACGTGTACCAAGGGCTTTCAGACAAATTTAATTCTGCCGCCAAACATGCCTTATTAGATGAATTAGGGTTCCTAAATAACCTCATGACGTGGGCTTCCATAACTGGTGTGTAGGCTTGGCTCGGATAAGTGGATTACACATTATCTGCTTCTCTCGCTCTTTGTACTGAAGCCGGCATTGCCCAAATGAGCTGTGGACTCAAAACAAAGTCACTTTGGTTTGGCAGACCTGACAGTTGATGGCTGCCATGAGCCTGGGTCACCTAGACGTGAACTTTATTTAGGTTACTGGTTCATCCTGGATTAAATCAGATTCATTGACTGAATGTTACTGGCAAATCCAACAAATGAATAACCATAGTCAACAACAATGACGTATTTCGACTGTTATTCACATTTCGACAACAATTGATGTCACTAGAAATAGGAGGTTAGAGATAGTGTCCCTTGTTTGATTTCCCCATTAACAAGAAATATTTCAAACGATGAACAGCTGGTCCAGTTCGTCCTGTCTAGTGATGTAATTATTCTAAAACGGGATGTAATTTAACACAGAGCCTGTAATGTTACCCAGCGGCACAGGTCTTTTCATCGATGAACGCTATTAATAAAATGCCAGAAAGCAACTGGTCTTCACTCCATCTTTGTCAGGTGGTGAAGTCACTACAACAAAATGGCATTTCAGTTCATAATTGCCTGAGCCCTGCGTTCTCCAGGTCAGCCGAAGACCAGCAGCAACAACAAATGCAAATAATGAAAAAGGAGGAACTCTCCGTCAGGGAACACCGAGCATTATTGTGTGCTGTTTTAGAGCATATGTTAATGTTAAAGCATATGTGAATATATTCTTCCCGTGGGTGAAAACATTTGCTTGTAATTGTTTGGTTATATACAGCATGCTGCAGATCATGTGAATAAATATGTTAATGGTACATTAGACATTTTGGAGTTGAGACTGACAAAAAAAATGTAACAGTTTAAAAACCTCATAATGATGCTGTGGTTTATGTGATGCTCTTTAGACCTACACTGTTTTGTCTGGTAGATCCTCTTGCAACTTGTGCCCACTCCATGTTCTGTTTTTCAGTGGCGTGTTTGTCATGATTGATAATACCGTTTCTTCTGTGCCAGCAAGTATGACTGATGAACATCTAGATGAGGAGGAGAGAGAGGTTGGGGAGGAAGGAAGGAAAGAGGCTGGAGTGAGTGAGGGAGGGCCAATTATCTTATTGTTTAACCCACTCAAGGTAGAAGCCCATCAATCTGAAGCCACTTGCTCAAATGACTCATGTTCAGCCTTTATAAAAGTTGAATTTGCTTAATTAACACTGAGGGGAAAGACATATGTTTGATGCAACTTAGAGGGGAAACAATGACCTGTCTGGATGAGAAGTGTTTGCAGGGACTCGTGGATTAAAGTAAGTATTCTGATTATAAAATCGATTGCTGTTATAAACAAAACACCACAAACACAATAAATAATTGATTTCAGATATATATATTTTTGTATTTGTGTCACTTAAGACTGTTTTTTTTTCTCGGTGAAAATAAAATTTAGTTTGATGTTTGTTTTCCTTTCTCTGTCTCTCTGAGATGGTGTGTCTGGTCGTTACCTAGGCACCACCGGCACCTTTGGGTGCAGAATGCTGCTCGCTGTGCACAGGAAGCGCCACTACCAGCTGACACGCTGGGGGCGTGTCAAAACGTGCATGCAGTGCACTCGGATCTCTCACTTCACTGATACCTGTCCTACTTACATCCTCCGGCGGTGACAATAACAGTCAGTCTAAGGTAAATGTAATTCATAGAAATAAAAACGTAGGTGATAAAACCACTGTCCTATATGCTGTGACACCGCGCGTTGCCAACGGCAGAGACGACGGGAGATTATGAGGGTTTATGTTGACGTTGGGGGATTAGTGGTCCAGAGGAAACAGTAACTGACCCGGAATGAAATAGACAATGTATTGGCATTGAAATGGGCGCTGTATCCTGAAGTAGCCTGTAAAGCATCCTGCAGGTATTTAGCTTCCAATAGTTGGAATCCATTCAAAAATGTCACTTGTAAAGGTCATTTTATCCTTAAGGAGTCTGCAATTACGGTCCCTGTTAAATGCGATATAGGCCTACGCTCAGGTAGCCTGGCTCCGCCCTCCTATACGTACTTCTGTTACACTCTTACTGAAATATTGTTTGATGTGACATTCAGACATTTCTCATTCAGAGATGGTTTGTAATAAATCATCAAACCAGGCCATGCAAACTATTTCTGCGCTTACATATATTTTATTTATTTGTAGTTTATTTAAATAGGGACAGATACAACAAACGTAGATTATTACAGAAATAACAATCCGATGCCTGTATTACAGTGTTTTTAACCATGGCTAATTCGCAACACCTGTCCCTAGGAGGGCTTTTAACAGTTCAAATAATAGAAGAAGTCAATATTTTTACAGTGAATACAATAAAATGTCCAAAAAAAACAGTTAACAGCAATAAAAATAAGTGTAGTAAATAAACACATTAACTCGGACTCACACATATGATTGTAATCAAAACACCGAGATGTCTGTCTTTGAAAAGTTAATTGTTAACTCTCTCTGAACCCCAACTTTTTTTTTTCACTTTGTCTGTCTCTAGCATGAGTCAGTTTCGGGCGTTAGCAGCTGTGCTGAGGGGTGGGTGTGTTGGAGGCAGTCAGTGGCTGCGAGTATGCGGAGGGGTCCCGGCAAGGCGCTGGGTTGATCCCAGGAGAAGCTGCTCATCCGGGGCTGCGCCTGGTCACTCAGCGGTGGCCGGTAGCTCCAGCTATGTGGAGGAGATGTACTTTGCCTGGCTGGAGGATCATAAAAACGTCCACGAGGTAACAGTGTGCAACATACAGTGCCTTGCGAAAGTATTCGGCCCCCTTGAACGTTTCGACCTTTTGCCACATTTCAGGCCTCAAACATAAAGATATAAAACTGTAATTTTTTGTGAAGAATCAACAACAAGTGGGTCCCAATTATGAAGTGGAACGAAATTCATTGGCTATTTCAAACTTTTTTAACAAATAAAAAACTGAAAAAGCGGGGTGCAAAATTATTCAGCCCCTTTACTTTCAGTGCAGCAAACTCTCTCCAGAAGTTCAGTGAGGATCTCTGAATGATCCAATGTTGACCTAAATGACTAATGATGATAAATAGAATCCAGCTGTGTGTAATCAAGTCTCCGTATAAATGCACCTGCTCTGTGATAGTCTCAGAGGTCCGTGTAAAGCGCAGAGAGCATCATGAAGAACAAGGAACACACCAGGCAGGTCCGAGATACTGTTGTGGAGAAGTTTAAAGCCGGATTTGGATACAAAAAGATTTCCCAAGCTTTAAACATCCCAAGGAGCACTGTGCAAGCGATAATATTGAAATGGAAGGAGTATCAGACCACTACAAATTCACGAAGACCCGGCCGCCCCTCTAAACTTTCAGCTCATACAAGGAGAAGACTGATCAGAGATGCAGCCAAGAGGCCCATGATCACTCTGGATGAACTGCAGAGATCTACAGCTGAGGTGGGAGACTCTGTCCATAGGACAACAATCAGTCGTATACTGCACAAATCTGGCCTTTATGGAAGAGTGGCAAGAAGAAAGCCATTTCTTAAAGATATCCATAAAAAGTGTCGTTTAAAGTTTGCCAAAAGCCACCTGGGAGACACACCAAACATGTGGAAGAAGGTGCTGTGGTCAGATGAAACCAAAATCGAACTTTTTGGCAACAATGCAAAACGCGATATGTTTGGCGTAAAAGCAACACAGCTCATCACCCTGAACACACCATCCCCACTGTCAAACATGGTGGTGGCAGCATCATGGTTTGGGCCTGCTTTTCTTCAGCAGGGACAGGGAAGATGGTTAAAATTGATGGGAAGATGGATGGAGCCAAATACAGGACCATTCTGGAAGAAAACCTGATGGAGTCTGCAAAAGACCTGAGACTGGGACGGAGATTTGTCTTCCAACAAGACAATGATCCAAAACACAGAGCAAAATTTACAATGGAATGGTTCACAAATAAACATATCCAGGTGTTAGAATGGCCAAGTCAAAGTCCAGACCTGAATCCAATCGAGAATCTGTGGAAAGAACTGAAAACTGCTGTTCACAAACGCTCTCCATCCAACCTCACTGAGCTCGAGCTGTTTTGCAAGGAGGAATGGGCAAAAATGTCAGTCCCTCGATGTGCAAAACTGATAGAGACATACCCCAAGCGACTTACAGCTGTAATCGCAGCAAAAGGTGGCGCTACAAAGTATTCACTTAAGGGGGCTGAATAATTTTGCACGCCCAATATTTCAGTTTTTTATTTGTTTAAAAGGTTTGAAATATCCAATAAATTTCGTTCCACTTCATGATTGTGTCCCATTTGTTGTTGATTCTTCACAAAAAATTACAGTTTTATATCTTTATGTTTGAGGCCTGAAATGTGGCAAAAGGTCAAAAAGTTAAAGGGGGCCGAATACTTTCGCAAGGCACTGTATGTCATTTCTTCCCACATGAGTGAATAAGAGAGGAACATTTAATATTAGTGTAACGTGGTTTTGCCATGAATAGAAATTTGCAGAGGGAACAATGTCCAGCACACAGTGAGTGGGGTGGGAGTGGGTTAATAGCTAAATAACGAAGAACTGCCGTTGAAAGAGGGCACTTAATAAATGTGCCCACTGCCCTACGTTGCGCTGGTAGCTCAATTGCCTGGGCATGTATATAATCAAAGTCAACGTCAAGTTTATTTCGTCCATAAAAATGGAAATTACAGTGCTCACACCCGCCTAATACAATATATAATATATAATGTAGCTGCATTCCATCCTTTCACTGTCCTGTCATCCCCCAATCTAGCAGTCAGTAGCAGCAAGGTTACTTTTGGTCCATGTTTGCGATGGACCCGCTTGCTTTTGCTGTGATCTGTCTTTCTCTGTGTTCTAGTCTTGGGACGCATTCTTCCGTAACATCCAGGACTCCAGTCCGTCTGGCGAGGTGGGTGAAAGACGCCCCTCCACTCTGCTCCAGGGCCGAGTGCAGTCCCACTCACCAGACATGGCACAGAAAGTGGTGGAGGACCACCTGGCTGTGCACACTCTCATTAGAGCCTACCAGGTACTCCACACTCACACCCAGCTCTGTCACACACACACACACACACACACACACACACACACACACACACACACACACACACACACACACAAGCTATCAGGTTGTATAATGTGGATTTATGTTATTTACAAATTAAAAGATTGATCACATATCTAATAGGCATCCGTTTAAATCTTAACCAGTGTGTGTGTGTGTACAGAATTAAGATGATGAAGTCATATACCTCGAGCCACAACTGGCTGAATATTTGTAGTTCCAATGTGTGTGTGAAAAATGCATCAAACTAAATCCTCTTGACTTGCCTAAACAGATGCAACTGGCAATGAAAGCTGTTTATACTGTGTGTCCTTTTATTAAAAGGAATATACAATTTGTTTGTCACTGCACGAGGTTATGCACTTTGCAAGATTAACTCTAACCTACTTACCCTTGTTGCTTTTTGAAAACTGGAAATATCAAAGAGACTACTTAAACAAAACAGGTTGCAACATTTCCCCTCACCCTCAAATTAATTCGAGGAACTATCTGAGGGATTTATTAAATTCTGGCTTTTGGCAAAGGCGTCAATTTTATTCCCAGCTTGTTACAATCCTGGTGGGAATGTGTGTGTGTGTGTGTGTCTGTGTGTCTGTGTGTGTGTGTGTGTGTGTGTGTGTGTGTGTGTGTGTGTGTGTGTAGCCATAAAAGCACTCCCATGGGGCTCTTTTCTCAGAAAGGTTGACCTATAACTGAGTGTCAGCTTATTCTCCAGCTGTTCACACTCAGTATCATGAGCACATGGGAGAAGTTGGCCATCAGGGCTTTCTTCCAGAATTCTTCTTAGGTTTAGGCAATAAAACTGCTTGGTTAAGTTTAGGAAAATTAGTGGTTGTGGTTAAAATAAACCATATCTGGTAGAAAGCCCTGAAAGCTAACTCCATCTGTTTGCGCATCATGATGGCAGCTCCTTGCTGAATCTTATTCTCTCCTACCTGTCACTTTCTCTTTTTTACCTGATTCTCCTCACCTCTTCTTTTCTCCCTCCTTCTTCACATTTCTGTCTGTCTCTCTGTGTAGATTCGTGGTCACCATGTTGCGCAGTTAGACCCTCTGGGAATCCTGGAGGCTGACCTGGACTCCTTTGTTCCCTCCGACCTAATCACCACCATTGATAAATTAGGTAAGCCTCACAACCCCTGCAATCATCTTACACACATCACACATACCACAAATTTATAATTGTGAAGGAAGATTTCTGTCATGTCTTGAGCCGATTGTCTTTATAGTTTTTCATTTACTGAGGTAGTTTCACAACCATAGGTGTCATGAAAACCATGTAAAACAGACAAGAAAAGTAGACTTTTTACACAAGAGGTATAGAACTCCTTATTTTATCCCCCTTTCCTAACTAAAGGCATATGTAGTTAACCCACAGGCAGTATATATGCTGATTAGATTCCTACTATAGAAGTCTTTCCTTCTAATTATCTCAGGGTACTTGTCCTGCTTAAGGATTTCAATCATAAGCATATTATTCTCATTGGTGGGTTTACTTCAAAAGCTTAATTTGCCTTATAATGAAAAT
Source organism: Perca fluviatilis (assembly GCF_010015445.1). NCBI lineage: Eukaryota > Metazoa > Chordata > Actinopteri > Perciformes > Percidae > Perca > Perca fluviatilis. The sequence continues at coordinate 16,953,118 of NC_053130.1, read as the reverse complement.
ATCTTATTTGTTTTTTTCCTGCGCTTTATTTCAATAACATTTATGTATCTCTTTGAGGGTTTGCACAGTACATACATGTGCATCTACGTATGCACATTATACACACCCAGGGTTGCATACATCATCAGAGCAGAGTATAAGGGGTATTGCAGTATAAAAGGCACCATCACGCTCTCCGCCAAGTCTGTATATGGGTTGGTCAGCCTAATGCTGTCATTAATCTGAGGCCAAGCTCTTGTCATTCTCCATTTCATTTAGCGGACTGAGGATCGGTGGATGCGGGGCGGCCACAGAAAGCGATCAAAGTATACAGTAATAGCTGAGAGAGAGAGAGAGAGAGAGAGAGAGAGAGAGAGAGAGAGAGAGAGAGAGAGAGAGAGAGAGAGAGAGAGAGAGAGAGAGAGAGAGAGAGAGAGAGAGAGAGGTTCTGTTGGCTGCTGTTATCAGTGATCAGAGTGTGTTATGACATTGCATTGCATTATGTATTGTCACCAGGGCTATAGCTCCCTAATCAAAGCTAATGACAGCCTCCATGGCCCCTTATTTGGTCAGCTGATAGTACAAGAGTCTATTCTTGGCCCCTTTGGCGGTGTTTTTTTTTCGTTTTTTTTTTTTTTGTTGGGGGGCGTGCGGGGGGGGCGCCCCCCGGGGGGGGTGTGGGGGGGGGGGGGTTTTTTTTGGGGGGGGGCCTTCCTGTCCCTCCTCCACTATCCCTCCTCACGGTCCTGCTATTATACTGTCAACAAATGCATCCTGGAGATTGTTTTTATTTCATAACCAAGCTTTAGTTTTCACTGTTTTTGCCTTCAAAAACAAATTGACTTGGATCAAGATTTAAGTTGATTCACTGCAGTGTTATGCACTACATTTGCAAGAAGCACTACTGTCCTATTCATTAAAAAGTCCAGCCCAATAAGTGCACCCTTTCAATTAGATAGGTGAGTTAGAGCTGCAAGTAACAATTATTTTCATGATCAATTCATCTGTCGGTTAATGATTTAAACAAAAAAAATCAATGCATCAATTAGTCTATAAAATCTCACAAAATTGTAAAAAAAAAATAGCCACTTTCCCAGAGCCCAAGGTGACATCTTCCACTTGTTTTTCCCGACCAACAGTCCAAAACCTCAAAAACTATTCAATTTACAATGCTGTAAAACCGATCAAATCAGCAAATCCTCAATCTGGAGAAGCTGGAACCAATGATGGCATATATTTTTATACTTTTTAGTATTGATCATACTCTTAGCTATGATTTCTGTTGCCTTCACGTGATTTCAGAAGAAATGGAAGAACTTAAGTATATTGACATTTGAGATCATGAATTAAACTGTTATGGTCTTTGTGTTGAATGTTATTGTGCTGTTATTGTTCTGGTGATAGTCTTAAACAAACCTGTGTTTCACATGGTGTTATTGTAGGTTTCTACAATCTTGATGAGTCTGACTTGGATATGAGCTTTCAACTGCCCCCCACCACCTTTATCGGAGGAGCAGACAACACACTTCCTCTTAAAGAAATCATACGCAGACTAGAGGTATTTTGTTGTATTGTGTCCATACATGTGTCTAATGATGGGGGGAAAGCCAAATATCACTGTATCATGCTATTTTCTTCTTTTCAGACATCCTACTGTGGTCACATAGGGGTCGAATATATGTTCATTAACAATGTGGACCAGTGTCAGTGGATTCGTCAGAAATTTGAGACTCCGGGAATCATGCAGTTCACTGATGCTGAGAAGAGGACTTTGCTAGCCCGCCTGATCAGATCCACACGGTCAGCGGTCTTCAGCACACTTTGATGACAGCACAATACTTCAGTTTTAGTTATAGCTCACATCAGAGCCTCACATAGCATAAACAAAACTCTTGCCCAGGCATATATTTGAAAAGATAAACACCCTATTCTTCATGTGAGCTCATTTTCATCTCTGATAAATTATCTCAGAAGTCACTGGAGGTTCCTAGAAGTGATCTTCTTATTTTATTCTGGCTTGTCCTATGCTGTTGCAGTGTTATCATTCCTACCGTAATTAACACACGCACATTGGTACTGAAATACAATACATTTGCGAGTACAAGTTCTCTGAACTATCATAGTGTTTTTCCAAAACTTATTTTCTGTAATGGAGCTTTAGTTATCATCATTATCAGTCAGTAGCAGTGTAATCTAATTCATCGTTGTGTAACTCACTAACTAGTCTATATCCTTCGCGTTCCACTTCCAGGATTGCTCCGGTGTTGCAGGAAATTCCGACTGATGCATGTATTTTCTGTTTCCTTCCGCTTTCTTTGTGTTGGAATTTTTTAGACTATTGTTGCCTGCTCCTCAGATCTCTGCAGGGTAAATTGAGACAGCTAGCTAGACTATCTGTCCAATCTGAGTTTTCTCTCGTACAACTATTTTCCAGCGGCTCTGTGCGGAGTTTAGCACCGCCCATGACGATTCTGATTGATTTAAAGAAATGCCATTGAACCAGAGCATGTTTTCCTCCCATCCCCGAATGCTATGTGGAGTAGTCAGACCCTCCTTCAGCGTGTTTTGGAGGAGGGTCTGGCAAAGCGAGACTACTAACTAACAAACATACATCCATGAACCCTACATCTGAACTTTTTTATGTCTAGGTTTGAGGACTTCCTGGCCAGAAAGTGGTCGTCAGAGAAACGTTTTGGTCTGGAGGGCTGTGAAGTGCTCATCCCTGCTCTTAAAACCATGATTGACAAGTCGAGCGCTGCCGGCATCGACAGCGTGATCATGGGGATGCCTCATCGGTACTGTGTATTACACATTTCTCGCCTCTCAGCTCAATCTATGCATACAGCTGATTCTTGTCCTTCCATATTTGATATAGGGGTCGACTGAATGTGTTGGCCAATGTGATCCGTAAGGACCTGGATCAGATCTTCTGTCAGTTTGACCCTAAGTTAGAGCCTGCTGATGAGGTGAGGAAAACTGTGTGGAAAAGTATCAAAGGAAGGCATTCTGGAGATACAACTGATGCTGTATTTCATGACCTTTCTCTACACCGGTAGGGGTCGGGTGATGTCAAATACCACCTGGGGATGTACCACGAGAGGATTAACCGTGAGACAGACAAGAACATTACGCTGTCACTCATGGCGAACCCCTCCCACCTGGAGGCAGTAGATCCAGTAGTTCAGGGCAAGACCAAAGCTGAGCAGTTCTACAGAGGAGACACTCAGGGAAAGAAGGTAAAAGTTATTGTTCCGGGTACATGGTGGCTTTTTTTTGTCTTTGGTGCTGTAAATGTAGATTTGCATTAAAGATATGTTGCTATGATGTGATTTTTCCAGGTAATGTCCATCTTGATTCATGGTGACGCTGCTTTTGCTGGACAAGGAGTTGTGTATGAGACTTTCCACCTGAGTGAGCTCCCCTCCTACACCACACATGGTACCATCCATGTGGTGGTCAACAACCAGGTATTGGAGACACATTTACCAGAATACATTTATTTTGTAATTTACTTAATGTTATGGCAGTAATACCAATATTATTGCTTGTTTATTTTGTATTAGTGCAATAACATTAGAAAACAAAACACAGGACAATTGGTGCAATAAAACATTACAAAAAGACAGGACAATTGGCTGCTCATAAAACATTATAAGAGACATTAGGACATAAGTACAGTACAATGATTTATATTGGTATGAAAGGTTGAATTTGGCTAGTGTGTGACATGTAAGGCGAGGTTTGTTTGTAACAAGGATGGCTAATGAGTAATGACAAAGAAAAGAGGGAGAGAGACTCAAGTTAGGGAGGATATTAAGTAATATAGTGTTGAAAACTATATTACTTAATATGCTGGGGAGGGGGTGGGGGTGAACCATAGGGCAGGCTCTAATACGAATACTATTGCTAATACTAATAATCATACTGTTATAATTACTACTAGTGCTATTTTTTTTACTTCTGCAACAATAAATAATAATAATTGGCGCTGGATGATAATCGTCTGTCAACTGAAGATGTGATCATATTGTGTTATTGTTTTACACAATTCTGTTTACATTTATTATTCATTCATGTGATTCTCAGCTCTAAATGATATCAAATTCGGCGTGTGATTGTTGTCTCTCAGATTGGCTTCACCACAGACCCTCGAGTGGCCCGCTCCTCCCCCTATCCCACCGACGTGGCTCGGGTTGTCAATGCACCCATCTTCCATGTGAATGCCGATGACCCCGAGGCTGTCATGTATGTTTGCCGGGTGGCTGCAGAGTGGAGATCCACCTTCAACAAGGATGTTGTCATTGACCTGGTTAGTCACAGCCACGTCTTAATGGATTAACAGGAAACACAATTATAATTACACTTACACATGACTTCTGTGTGTATTTACAGGTTTGTTACAGGCGGTTTGGCCATAATGAGATGGACGAGCCCATGTTCACCCAACCGCTGATGTACAAACAGATCTGTCGTCAGGAGCAAGTGCTGAAAAAGTACTCCAACAGGCTCATTGCGGAGGGAGTGGTGACACTGCAAGATTTTGAGGTTTGTGATCTAATGCTGTTTGCTGTTGTTAAATATACTGTATATTGGTAGCTGCTACTGTATGCCGTTTTATTTGGTATCACCGTCCGCTGGACTATGTGCATTAAATCACATTTAGATATTACTCTAGCCTTCGAGTAAATATGTTGCGCCAGCACTGCTGTATTTGAGTTTCAATTTACTGCCTCAGTTCAATCACCTAGCCTCACAATCCCTCACATAGAGTATATATTGCTCAATGAAGTTGAAGTATACCTCAGATTCTGGCACCATTCAGTGGAATTGCTCAGGTTCTTCATCCAAAACAGAAACTTCGATCGTAACATCCATTCTGAACATTTTTTTTTATAACACATGTCAGAGAAATACTGCAGCTCCTATCTGGTGTGCTACTTCCTGGCTTTTGATGGACATTGTTTTCTGTTGTGTGGCCTGCTGTTTGGACTCCTGCAAAAGCACCATTTGTAATATAGCAAGGCAGAACCATTACTGTGGATGTGGACTTAGGTGCCCATATAAAGAGGTTTAAAAATAAAAATAATCTTTAAAATAATTAACAAACTGTGCATCAGTTTAAATGTGGCGTTTTTCATTGTCCTTATTGCACATTACCTGCAGGAAGAAGTTTCCAAATACGACAAGATATGTGAGGAGGCATACACCCGTTCGAAGGATGGAAAGATTTTACAAATTCGACACTGGCTTGACTCCCCCTGGCCAGGTAAATTGTATTCTTGCATTTCAGTAATCATGTTAAAACAAATTAATTTGATTGACTGCCTTTTCTGTGAATACTTTCTGTTCCTGCTGGAGTGAAGCTGTTGCTCTCTCTCTCTCTCTCTCTCTCTGTAGACTTCTTTACAGCAGACGGAGAGCCCAAGAGCATGAGTGGTGTCCCCACAGGACTGCATGAGGAGGTCCTGCAGCACATCAGTCAGATAGCCAGCTCTGTGCCTTTGGAAGGTTTTCATATTCACCCTGGTGAGTTTAGTTGCTTTGTGCTGGAGAATAGAGCAGTAATCAAAACTGATGCTGATGATAGTAGTCCTACTGATATGATATGCTGTGCTAGAAATCTATACAATGACAGAAGAGCACACATTACTGCAGGTTATGGGATACATACTGCTCAATGATAAAATATCCTTAAATCACATAGACCCCAACCTTTTGTCTACAGGGATGATATTAAGTCAATTAAAGCAGTTCACCTGTAAACACATCCTTTACAAACAGCAGGTGTTTGGCCTGCGCAGCTGATTTGGCACACACTATAGCAATTAAGACTCCCACAAGGGTTTTTGATATTATTTACAACACGGTGTGACAGTCCAATGCGTTTTACACTCTTCCCCAGTGCTTTCCTAAGATATCTCTTGGCTTAATTTTTGTTCCTCTGTCTGTGTTTGTTCTCTAGGTGTGTCTCGTATCCTGCGTGGTCGGGCTGACCTGGTGAAGAATCGGCAGATGGACTGGGCTCTAGGAGAGTACATGGCCTTTGGTTCCCTTCTCAAAGATGGCATCCATGTACGACTCAGCGGGCAAGATGTAGAGCGGGGCACCTTTAGGTGAGTCCATGTCAACACAACTGAAAACTCAATGTTGCCTCTACAAAGATCTAAACTTAGCACAAAAAGTAAGGAAATTTGTATTTGGTAGATTATTTCTCTGTGGTAACAATGCTTTTTGGCAATAAATCTTTAGTTAGTTAGTTCCCTTTCAAATGGTGCCCCATTTGTAAGGAACATGCATTTGTGGGATGAGCAGCAGCGCTGAGTATGTGGGTTGCGCCCATGAAAACTTTGCCAAATCTTCTCTGACAATGCCAAACAGCTTATTCTGCCATTGACTCGTTTGGTGGATTGGATGATTGGATTGTAGGGTCAAAGTGTGGAGAAGACTCAGAGAACACTGTGCTGATGCACCGATGGAGTAACACCTTTTGGTGGAGGCAGTGTGATGGTGTGGGGCGGCAACTCCCTCACTGGAAAAACGAGGCTTGTCATCATTGGAGGCAATCTCAATGCAGAGAGATATAGAGATGAGATTCTGCAACAACTGGCAATCCCATATCTCCACAGTCTGGGACCAAACTCTATCCTCCAAGATGACAACGCTCGCCCCCACAGAGCGGGGTTTATCAGAGACTACCTCCAGAATGTGGGAGTGGAGAGGATGGATGGCCTGCCAGAAGTCCTGATCTCAACCCCATTGAATACTTGTGGGATCAGCTTGAGCGTGCTGTTTGTGCCAGAGTGACCAACACAACCACGTTGGCTGACTTGCGACAAATGCTGGTTGAAGAATGAGATGCCATCCCACAGCAGTGTGTGACCAGCATGAGGAGGAGGTGCCAGGCTGTTGTGGCTGTGTATGGTTCTTCCACACGCTACTGAGGCTCCTGTTTGTGAAATGAATAAATTGTTAAATTGCCAATATGTCTTGTTTCTTCAAACTTCAATCATCCAATCCACCAAACACCAAGAGTCAATGGCAGAATAAGCTGTTTGGCACTGGCAGAGAAGATTTGGCAAATTTTTCATGGCTGCAACCCACATACTCAGCGCTGCTGCTCATCCCACAATTGCATGTTCCTTACAAATGGGGCACCATTTGAAAGGGAACTAAACAGGCTTTCCAACGGTATAAGATTTATTGCCAAAAAGCATTGTTACCACAGAGAAATAATCTACCAAACACAAATTTCCTTACTTTTTGTTTATATGCATCTTTTTTAAACCTCTATGCCTTCTTATATTAATGCTCTTACACTAGGAGGAGCTCCCACTACCACCACAGTGTAGTATCAAGTATCTTTCAAGTGTAGTTAGTGAATTAACCAAGCATTTTAAGAAAATAGATTTTTACCATCTTCATTTTTATAGTTTGAGAGTCCTTGTGGAGTCATAGTCTCTCCACTCAAACAACAAATTAGCTTTATCCTTCCTTACAATGATTTGGGGCTTGGTGCTAAATAGATAACATAGCAAATAAACTTTGAGTTAAATCATCAATCGTAAATTAACAAAAGGAGTTGTTGACACATGAACTTTTTTTCTTATTTAATGGAAAACACTAGTGCAAAGTTCATTGTTTCATTTCATACATTTGCCATATTTTGATATACAGTATATTGTTATTGGAAAACATCCTTAATACTGTGATAATGATTTCAACTACGCCACGGAGCCATCCAATGTCTTAAATTGATATTGGCCCAAATGTACTATTTTGAAATCAAATTTGCACATTTGTTGAGTCTGTCAGGGTCAGCCTGCCTGACCAGAAATAAAGATAGTTAATTAAGTAATTGGGGGGTGGCACAGGGAGTCTGACAGACAGAAAACGTCAGAACAGTCTCCTGGGAACTGTGAAGCCCACATGGTGTTGTCATGGTATGGAGGGACGAGTGACACATGAACAAAACCAGCTCCCCCTTTCATTGTGCCTGTCTCGTCTGTCCCCTATCATTTCTCTACCATCCCATCTTCACTGACACAAACCCCAGCTCACAGCGACATACATCACATTAACTAACCAGAGGCTACAGGGCTTTTTTTTCTTTTGCCTCGCATTTTCCACTGACATCCGCTTCTCCCTATCCGCTGTCCCCCTTATGATTTAATATATTGTAATTTACCTGGCTGAAACTACTGTTCATCCACCCTTCATCTCTGTATCATCTGTTGTTGATTTAAATCATCCTATGTGTCAGTTGAGAGTCCACATTATATTATTTGTGTTCTTTCTTATTGTACATTAGCTATACTTCCTACCTCCTTTACCACCCCTTATTGTTTTTTTCCCACCTACACTTTTGTTCAACCCCCCACTACTCTGTTTCCCTTCACAGTTCTTAGGAGCTGAGCATATTGGCATGTTACAGACGAGTGGGCCTGCTTGCGTTTCTGTGATGTACGTAACAGCGTGCACTAATGGATTCAGTCGTTGTGTTTGGGTGGGTTGCGTGCGCTGTGCTGTGCACCCCTTTCCCTGACTAATGGGGCCCCCAGGCAGAGGAAGTGTGTGTGTGTATGCATGTGAAAGAAAGAAAAAGGAGAGAGGTGGGCATGCAGTTTATGAGGCAATTCCAGAGAAAGACCTCATTCTCGTGAGATTTTAGGGTCCTCTTTGGATTGCGTGCGAGTAGTTTTCAGAAAATGGAATGTGAAATTATGTGTGTTACCTCAATTATTGCTGGATGCTCTCGATTTTAGTCGTTCATCAAAGGATTAGAGAAAGTGTATACACGAATGTGGAGCAAGGATCAGAACAAAAAAAATATGCGGTACATTATATGCCCTCATTAGTGCATAATTATAGAAGATATTTTTCAAAGGACTCAAATCATGATCATCTAGTCTTCTAGGTGGTAATATATCACATTCAAGATAATAATCAATAGATTGTGGTTATTTCCTGCAGTTCTTCCGCCTGACCGTTACATAACCTCTTGCACTGTGTGTGTGTCTGAGTGTATGTGTGTCTAGATATCATTAAAGTGATGTTAAAGGGGTTTAAGTGATTGTCTGATCGTGCTGGTTTTGAAGACCGATTCCTACATTAGGAGCGAGCGGACTGCTAGAGCTTGTTAACGTTTGGCTCTTTGCTCCCATCAACTCTTGTTGGGCCTCATACTGACTGGAGATGAGGAGAGAGGAGGGTACTCTTCATGGAGTGCCTTTATGGGCCCGAACACTGTCTGTGTGTGTGTGTGTGTGTGTGTGTGTGTGTGTGTGTGTGTGTGTGTGTGTGTGTGTGTGTGTGTGTGTGTGTGTGTGTGTGTGTGTGTGTGTGTGTGTGTGTGTGTGTGTGTGTGTGTGTGTGTGTGTGTGTGTGTGTGTGTGTGTCCTTCATCTACTAGGCTAAGAATCTTTTATAGAAATCCTATTACCCTGTTGTTTTCACCACAATCATTTAAGACCGCTTAGAGTCCTGAAAATCTTTTGTGGCAATATCGTTCTGCAGTTATAAATACTACACTGTTTTGTGTACTCTACTGTAAATAATAGTGGTGAAATTATTTGTTAAATCAATAATTGATAGATGGTTCATCATTTAAGATATTTATCAAGCAAAAATGACAGAGATTTTTTACCTTTTATAGACTAAACAATTTATTGATTTTTGGTAAAAAATAATTCATAGTTTAATCATTTGTAAAAAATAATCATAAGTTGCAGCCATGCTAAAAACCTTTTTGCATATAACGTGTCACCACCTCTTAAATTGGTTTGTTAAATATCCCACTTTATCCATGAATCTCAGCTAAATGTGATATATATTCTCTCCTTAGATGATGTCATAACATTGATTTAATTTAGTTGCTCCACAATGATGACATGGCAGAACAGTGGTGCTTTTTGGCACTGCAGCATGGCTTTAGGGATTGTCAGTCAGTCAGTCAGTCAGTCAGTCAGTCAGTCAGTCAGTCAGTCCTCTTTTGTCCAATCTGAAATATCTATTAGCTATTAGATGGATTTTCATGTTGGAAACGATGAATCCAAATGATGTTGGTGTTAATGTTAGCATGGTAACACACAATGATGAACGTGGTACACATTGTAACTGCTCAACATTATTACCTTAGCATTTTCATTGTAAGCATGTTAGCTCAAAGCACTGCTTTGTCTAAGTACAGGCTCATAGAGCCGGTAGCATGGCGGTAGTCTTGTTTCTATATGCCTGTTTCAATCCTTTCTGTCTCTGCCTTTTGTTATGTTTTGCAGTCACCGTCATCATGTTCTGCATGACCAAGAGGTGGACAAACGTATCTGTGTTCCCATGAACCACCTGTGGGCCGACCAGGCTCCTTACACTGTCTGCAACAGTTCCTTATCAGAGTATGGAGTGCTAGGTGAGACTGAAGCCACCCCAGCCACACAGCATGCTTTAGTTCATAAGTCATTATGTAGCTCTGTGTAATGATGACTGTGACTTCAGGTTTTGAGCTTGGCTTCGCCATGGCCAATCCGAATGCTCTGATCCTCTGGGAGGCCCAGTTTGGAGACTTTAACAACACAGCCCAGTGTATCATTGACCAGTTCATCAGCCCGGGCCAGGCCAAGTGGGTCCGCAACAATGGTATTGTCCTACTGCTGCCACATGGGATGGAGGGAATGGTGAGAAGGGAAAATAAACTGGCCAATGCTATTTCAACCTGTAGTATTTACAAATTAATTTAGATTTTTTTTTTTGTGGGATTCCTCTTCCATTTCATCATTATGTGTCTTCTTTTCTGTCCACAGGGCCCAGAACATTCATCAGCTCGACCTGAACGCTTCCTGCAAATGAGCAAAGATGATCCCGATCATTTCCCTGTATGTTCATATGTACAATTTACATTATGGCTGAAATGGTTACTGATTCGAGGAATCATTACCTAATTCAGAAACTCTGAGCTCTGAGAACATCCAATAGCTTCCTGTTTTATTAGCTATGCTGATGTCATAATCACTTAAGTGATGGCTTAAGTGATGATTGCCAATTTCTCTGGAGCTGAAAAGTCTCTTTATTATGGCCTTCACAGAGTTGGTATTCAGCAGTAGCTCAGGTCCCAAGGGTGCGCTGGTACGACAGAAGATTCAAGGAGGGGACCACAGTGGGCTGTATCAGCAGAAGCTTAGCAGATTCATCTTCAAATGGGATATTGATCAAACTATTAGTGGAAGCATACTAAGCGATTAATATTTCGTGTGTGTGTGTGTGTGTGTGTGTGTGTGTGTGTGTGTGTGTGTGTGTGTGTGTGTGTGTGTGTGTGTGTGTGTGTGTGTGTGTGTGTGTGTGTGTGTGTGTGTGTGTGTGTGTGTGTGTGAGAGAAAGAGAGATGCATCTCATGCCCAATTATCAGAAAAAAAACATTGCTGCAACCAACACTATAATTCTGTAATTTTGTCTACATAAAGTTACATTTCTGTTTTTAGAATCAATAACCTTTATATATTCTTTTCTTTGTAATAATTGTTTTGTTTTTTTCTCAAAGGAGTTCAGTGGAGATTTTGAGGTCCAGCAGCTGTATGAATGTAACTGGATTGTGGTCAACTGCTCCACACCTGCTAACTACTGTCATGTGCTCAGACGGCAGATTCTGCTGCCATTCAGAAAACCGGTAAAGTGTAACATCATCTTCACTATATGTTGTGTGTCTTCTCCAGTTTGTGCTTGTCATAGATTTTACATTAGAAATGTTGCATATATTGCATTTAAGTCACACATACATATAGGGGTGGTACGGTTCATGAAAAAACACCCGAACCGCTCGGTTCGCTAGTCTCGGTTCGGAGCGTGTGTGTACCGCACGGTTCGTCAGTACACTGTTAATGTGCACTCTTACTGCCGTAGTGCCCACTTTCGACACCTATGTTAAAACAGTTACTGGAAATGACGAGCATGGGTCTGGCTGGTCCCAAATTTCAAAGCCAGACTGTCATGGCGGCTCGTTCAGAATCAGAATAAGATCTCATATTGTACTAAAATAGTTTACCGAAACGTGTTTCTGAAAACATTTTAAGCGAGAAATAGGCCATGCAGTTGCTGAATCTGTCTTCATTTCAGATCGACAAAGGTCAGTTTAAAAGATTTTCATCAGATTTTGAGAGACACCGAGCCGACCGCTCCTCAAGTGGAGTGGGGTGCCGCTGCAGGTCACGTCACGTCACCTGCAGAAATGTCAAGTGGGAGAGAGGCTGCCCAGAGCTGGAGGATGCGCCAGCGTCGTTTATAGTCTGGTGTGTGGGAACATTTTGGATTTCACGTTACCTATGATGAAATAAAACAATATAGAACTGCCACTGTGTGCACGTTTTGTGCAACATGCATTCAATATGCTAATTTTAGCTATATGCTGAAGTATATTCTGGAGTGATAAAGAAAAAATAAGAACTGTACTGAACCGAAAACCGTGACCCTAAAACCGTGATACGAACCGAACCGTGGGTTTTGTGAACCGTACCACCCCTACATACATATAAACCTACTAATACAGTATAAAAAAGGTCCAGATGGTTGCTTGACAACACATGCTGATGATTAAAATACATTTCCAGAATATTTTGCTTGGTATTCTTTTTTGAGGTAAACAGTGGTTGATATCTGTAATTGGAATGAAACCAAAGTCTCAAATATGAAAACATGAGAGTCACAAACTGGGATTGTGACTTCACATGCGTTGATTGCTTCATCATGACAGACAAACTGCCAAAAATACTGTTGTAAAACAATACTATATCACAACCATGCTTCGAAAAGAAGCACTGTTTGCAGAAAGATGCACAACCTTTGACAGTACTCAGTTACAGTAGAAATGTGGTTCTGTATGTAATTAATTAGTTCATTTGAACCTCTACAGTAGAACTAGTTTGGGTGTAAAGTTTTGGGGTGTAAAGCTTTTCTCCTCTTTTGTATGTGCACATCTTTTTTTCAGTCTCTCACAGTTTTCAGCCACAGTGAATGTCTTAACTGATCCCCTGTCGCCCATAAATGCAATGCTTTGCGAAGCATGAGAAAATGACTTCCTGAGCAAATTAGCGAGCGGGCCAATTGGGGATAATATTGTTTGTTTTTTTATGAAAAACTCTGGACTTGGTCGGCTGAGCACAAAGGGTTTTATTTATTTGATTGTTAAAGAAATGTTTTGTTTTCCCAATGCTGATGTTGCGTGCTATAAGCTGGCAACAAATTAGCGGGAAAAGAGAAAAAAACTTTTATCTCTGGAGTTTTTTCAGAGTGCACAATAAAGTTACGGATGATAGAATCAATCTGTTGTTTGTCATTGACAGACACTTTTTCCTTTTTTTCACAGCTGATCATTTTCACCCCAAAGTCTCTGCTGAGGCATCCTGATGCAAGGTCCAGTTTTGATGACCTCGCAGAAGGTGTTTTACTTTATCTCTGTAAAATGTGACATAAGAATTTGTCATAAATGTTGATGGACAATAATAGGTAACATAACATACTCAATGTTGGCAGGCACTACATTCAAGAGGTTGATTCCAGACGAGGGCCCTGCGAGTCAAAACCCAGCCCAAGTGAAGAGAGTGATCTTCTGCACTGGCAAAGTCTACTATGAACTGGCTAGAGAGAGGAAACGGCAAAACCTGGAAAGAGACATCGCCATCATTAGACTTGAGCAGGTGTTTAGTCCCTCTCCTTGAAATGAGAGTGATGTAATGTTGTCATTTCTTCTTTCACTTATCCTTCGGCCTCCCCCCTCAGATCTCTCCGTTCCCGTTTGACCTGGTCAGAGCGGAAGCAGAGAGATATGGCAACGCTGAGCTGGTCTGGTGTCAGGAGGAGCACAAGAACATGGGTTACTGTGATTATGTCCGGCCGCGTTTCCTCACAGTGGTGGCCAACCAGAAGCCCATTTGGTAAGGGTGTCTATTCCCTTGTCACCTGATTTGTTCATGACAGAGGTAAAGTGGAACAATCCGTTTAGAGAATCAGGTAACAAACCTTCAGTGTTTCTTTCAGGTATGTGGGACGGGACCCTGCAGCTGCTCCTGCGACAGGGAACAAGTCCACCCACCTCAATGAGCTGAAGAGGTTCATGGACACAGCTTTCAACCTGAACGCCTTCCACGGGAAGGACTTGTAATTGAGAACTGGAGCAAGAGCTAGACTGGAGGTGCAGTTTCATCTCCAACCGTCATGGTCTACCTATTAAGTCTTGATGTGGCATATTGGCACATTTTAAAACTCTTTTAGCTTTGTGACAATCTGGAGTATAGCCTAGTGTTTTTAGGAAACATGATTATACCCCCTGATAATCTTATGTGAAGTCGGCAATGCTAACTGACTTATGCCTGGATCAGACTGAACAACAGTTAAGTCTTATGAGACGGTCTCTATGTCAGATTTAGTAAGTGATCATTGTTTAATCTCGACCAATCGTAGCTTGCAGTCTTTCTGCGACCTGCAACAACTATGATGTAAGAAGCATCATGAAGCCCAACTAGGCGTGAGAAGGCAAAAAAAATTGGTCGTGCTATTCTTCCTAGGGCCTCGCAAGTATCCTAAATGCGGCTTTTCTTTCACTGCGACACGGGATAGAAGGACAAATTCTTGTGCCCTGGCCATGCCCCATGTCAAGTGGAATCAAGTCATTCTTATTTACTGTGTATAGCCCCAAATCACCCTTTATCCTTATACCCTCAGTTTGGATAAGGAAAACCTCCACACAAAACACCTCAGCTTTGGGATCAAGATATTTACAGGCCGATATCATGCATCCGATTCAAGCTTTACCAGATCTGCACTTTATTCAATCAACACTATTCAACAGAGGGCCTTTATGAGGGCTTTAACAGAATAAGTACCGTGTGTGTATACACCACAATGTCTCGTCTGAAGAGAACCAGACACAAAGATGTTCAGCCTCTAAACGGTGCTACACCTCCCAACACCTTTTTATTTCAAAATAAAATAAAATATTATTACAAACATATAGTATTATAATACATAATACTTAACACATAATTGTTAACTAGTTGTGTGGTGAAGTAGCAACAGTACAATCTTTGTACCCTTAAAACATCCACACACCTTTTAGATTTGTGACAGTCCCTGTTATTGGAGTAGTTTTAGTACTGAAGATACCTCCATTGCTACCATGCTGATGAATACTAGTATATATTAGTAGTATAGTTTTGTATTGATTTTTGTAGCTGAATAGCAGAAGTTATGAGACACACAAAACACCAACTGGTGTATTTAAACAATGAATGTGAAATACATATTGTAGGTATGAAGATTGATGGAATTTTTTTTGGAAATTAAAATCAGGGGTGTGTTTTTACTTCACTTCACCAGGAGACATGAGCCAGCTGGCACAGAGACTTGCATCCATGTTTTCTACTTAGGACATAAGGCTCAGCTTCCTCTTTGGAGGCTGAGGGATGCGCACACACATAAACACAGCAAAGCTTTGGATGCTTTGAGAGCAGTATTATCGCTTGGTTATCACAAGAAAATCCCCAGGTATTTAACAGAATTGATATTAGTTACCACTGTGCTTAGAAATGTTATAGAAAATTATGCTTCCAGTTTAGCCATACTATAGATTCCCTTTTCCGCTGGGAGATTTAACCATAAGCAATGCACAAACGTAATTTTACATTTACAATAATTTAAAAATAAATGTATGTGTGTTAGTTTTTTAACGAAAACAATATGTCCACATATTAGTGTGGGCATTGAGACATATGCAAACAACCCCAGGAATAATAAAATATGGAATAAAATAAATTTAAGTTTAATAACATTCTTTGGTCATGATTTTTGCTTGCAGATGATGATTGACAGTGTAAAATGGTTTAAAGCAAGAAATAATAATTGTTTTTTACATATGAAAAGTTGAATTCATAAGCAGTAAAAATGCATCCCTTCCTCATTTTAATACATGTACCAGACCAGATCAAACCAGTCTGCTGTTAGCAGACTTGAGATGGATATGGCTCCTCTAGTTGTGCTACTGTTATATATTACTGCTGTGTTACTGTTTTTTTATTTCCTGTTATTTCATACTTGTCACCTGTGGCCACAGTGGCTGTTCCCGTACATACACCAGGGCAAAAATGAGCTATTGGGGCCCCTGCCAACACCACCCTATCCCCTCCTGTACATCATGTATGTACCCCGTCCCCTCCGAGGTTCTCATTAAGTAAAGTGCACACAGTGGACTACATATGGCATATTCATTATTTGCCTAGAAATCAACCTAGGTGTCATTAAAGGTCCCATGGCATGACAATTTCACTTTATGAGGTTTTTTAACATTAATGAGTTCCCCCAGCCTGCCTATGGTCCCCCAGTGGCTAGAAATGGTGATAGGTATAAACCGAGCCCTGGGTATCCTGCTCTGCCTTTGAGAAAATGAAAGCTCAGATGGGCCGATCTGGAATCTGCTCCTTATGAGGTCATAAGGAGCAAGGTTACGTCCCCTTTCTCTGTTTTGCCCGCCCAGAGAATTTGGCCCGCCCATGAGAAAGAGAGAGACATCATGGCTTGCAAACAAGCAAAGTGGGAGTTGGTCAAGGCCACACCTCCACCTTGCCCTCTCCTTCCCCTCTCAATAGCATTTAAAGCTACAGACACAGAAATGGCACATCCTAAGGAAAGCTCATTGTGGGACTGGCTCTAGTGGCTGTAATTCTGTACCAAGGCCGAATTTCTGAAAAGAGACTTCAGATACAGTATTAGGGACCACTAAGGCCTATATAAAAGCATCCAAAAAGCAGCGTGTCATATAGGACCTTTAAGGATATGGTAATTAATCCTGGAATATACACCAGGTGAGCCCAATATAAGCTAAAACAATTAGTTAAAACCTAATTTTGACAAAGGCACCCTCAAAAGAAAGACTGGCCCACAAAATTAATTAATAATGCAGGTGCATAGGGCACGGTAATTATGCAAATTCCCTTACAAATCTGCAATACCAACTGGCATTTAGTGAATGTGCGAATTTCTGGGGGCCCATATATATGATGAATGTATATACAGTATGTATATATATATATATTTATATTAATTTCTGTTATCTTCAGTAAGCGTTCTCCACAGCATTAACAGCTTCTTTGCAAACAGGGTCCAGTTGTCCATCTCCACCTTCGGGGAAAAAACATGAACATGTTTCCAGACAGTCAGTCTGCACTGTGACATCACAGTAACGTAACACGTAGTCTCCGCTTTCCGTCAAAGCTAACCAAACTCACCAAACTCCAGCTGCTTTATATTACAGCGGAAGACGACCTCCCCGTTGACCACGAGCTCCACCATGTTCCACTCGCGCGTGTCTTCCAAGACGCACTGGTACCCGCGCGCTGTCAGAGCGGCTGCAGACATATTGGACGGACAAAGTTTGACCTCACCTAAAACAGTGAAGAAAGTAGCCTAGACAACATGCGGTATCCTAATTTGACTCAAAAAGAAACATACCCTGAAGACCCTGCAGGCGGAAGTTCCTGTGTTCTACTACTCCATTGGATTCGTAAGGTCCGTTGCAAAGGGTCACCCGCGCGTTTTTCGGCATTGTTTGTTGTGGTCACCTGGGGTAACTGTCATACACAATGCACCTGTTGTTGCTTACATGGCATCCTCTCCAAAATGTGTCCAGGAATCCCATTTGCTCCACTTGTTAAAACAAATTAAGTTATGAATTTGTTAAGGCTATGTGATCAACACTAAATCGCATTTGTGAGTATCTCATTATAACAAGTCAAATATCAGTTTTATAAGTCATTATAAATAGGCTACCACAAGATTCGACTTTTTTTGTACTACAAGAAACTTTATTATAAATTTGACTTAGAACCATATGCAACGTGTGGCTTATGACTATTATTTTAAAGAACTTGCATTGTATAATAATAAATAAATAATTCAAGACGTCATAGTTATTAACATCTTCTAAAAATGAATTATGTAGTATGTTTTTAAAATCAAATTGACATCCTGATTCCATAAATTTAGAGCAGTGCAGAGCAGAGCATGCTCAGTTGCCACAGTACCCATAATGTGGTGGATAAATGGATATGTCTGTAAGGTAACATTTATTTTATAAAACAATTCAATTTTATTTATAGTATCAAATCATAACAAGAGTTATCTCGAGACACTTTACAGGTAGAGTAGGTCTAGACCACACTCTATAATTTACAAAGCCCCAACAATTACAGTAATTGTACAGTAATAAGAGCAAGCATTAGCAGTGGCTATTGCAACAGTGGCGAGGAAAAACTCCCTTTTAGGTAGAAACCTCAGCAGACCCAGACTCTCGATAGGCGGTGTCTGACGGGGCCGGTTGGGGGTGTGATGAACAGTGGCAGTCATAACACAACACAATCAGTAGAAACTCAAACATGGCACTGATATGCATCTACTCTGTAAACGGCAAAACAAACATATCATTTGGTTTTGGTTTCTTTTAATCTTCAACAGTACTTCATAAAACAATACAGTACTTTGACAGTAATTAACACAGTGATCACCTCTGGTTGATAAGTGTTACATACTTACGTTTCAAACTTACATTTACAATTTGTAACATGAAGTTATAGCTATCATACAAAAATAAATAACTTAATTGATATATTCTAAATAAAGAAATTTGTATTTACAAATACACAATTTTGATCACTTAAAATTTTTTAATAAGCTAAACGGTATCCCTTTAAAATCTTGGTCAGTTGCTTTTTCCAGTATACGGAATACAGTACAGTATGAACTAAATGTCTAATGATTTTTTATAAAATGATTTTTTTAACAGACATTTAAGTAATACCACGTTTTTTTTTACAATACAATAGACACAATTTATGAAGACAACACAAATAGAAATTGCATAGAAGATTCTAGATGTACAACGTACCTAGATCTTCAGAAAATCATTAGATAGCACTAGCAGCCTTTTTTTAACAGTATGATAGCAGCATGCGATTTGCAAGTTGACATACAGTGAGACAACCAGCCATTCATCATAACTCACGGACTACTTTTGCTCGTCACCAAACAATAAATGTATTATTTGGCTGATTCATCTTGATTTAGTGCAAAACAACAATGAAAAGCTCAAATTTGGATTGATTTTTTAAAACCTGTATATAGAAGCCATTTTGTGGGACAACAGCAGTAAACGTCCTCTATAATATCCAAACACCTCTAATATTCTCTAAGAATGAGTAAAATACATTATCAGCACTTCATACATTTTACATTACAGTATACAACAACAAAAACAGCTTTACTTAACATTTTGTATCACAGTTACAGTGTATGTTTTGTTATTGACTCACACCATTTTCCCCTGGCACTGACAGTGTCCTATGATTTACTTCCATTCTTCAAACCTTGTGCATCTCCTTGTGATGAAGTCTGGGTTTGAGCCTCCACTTTAGTCTGGTCAGGGGTCTTTAGCAGAATTTGTGGCAGCGTTTGCTGATTCTTGGTCAGTTCAGTTGGTCTCTGCGGTGTTTTCCTTTGCCAGCTTGTGTCTGTTTGCGTGTGCGTCTCTAGCGTCTGACCCTGTCTTTGCTGGGTCGGATTGGAGCCGGAGTTACATTTATTGCACAGATCCCTCATGTCCAGTAGAGCCTGTACCAGACACTTGACAAATTCTGTTGAACATGTCTCTGGGCTCTCATGGAAACTGGACACACAGAAGATAATGTGGTCTGACTGAGGGTTGTAGCACGCTCCATATCCGTTTGGAACCACAGGTCCGTAGCAGCAGAACATCTCAACAGTAGTAGGAACCTAAGGGAAGAGTGAATCCTTCAGTACTAAATACTACTGTAGGTAAGGTTGAGATACGACTATTCTACTATAGAATAGTGTAGTGGATTAGTCTATCGAAAGACAATTAATTGCCAACTATTTTGTTAATTGATTTATTATTTAAGTCATTTTTTAAGCAAAAATGAAATTTTTTTGGATGATTGCAGGTTCTCAAATGTGAGGATTTGAAGTTTTTCTTGTTCTTACATTACAGAATATTTTGGGTTGTGGACTGTTGGTCCAACAAAGCAATACATTGGATGACATCATCTTGTGTTTTAGAATATTGCGATTCAAAATAAAAGAATTTATTGATTAATCGATTATTCAAGAAAGTAATTGCAGATTAATTGATAACGACAGTAATTATTAGTTGCAGCCCTACTTTCATTAGAACCATCTTGGCTCCTAAATGGCTACTTTTTTCAAACCACACTCCTCCAGTTTGTAGCTCAATTTCTGCTAAACATTTCACATCTCAAGCAAAAAAAAGAAAGAAAACCCTGATGGCATCGATGCTATATTTTCAGACTTTAGACAGCTTCTTGCAGAGCCACAGAGGACATGCAACAACTGTTTTCACAGACTGAGCAGTGCTCCTTGTGACGAGTAAACTGAACTTCATGTGTGAAATTGGTGGCGTGCCCCTTTAATGCTGTTTTGATTAAAAAATAGCTTCACTTTATTGTTTTAAAATCAAATGACAATACCTGACTTGTAGAGAGAATGAAATGATTACTGATGAGATGGGCTTCGTCTTTGAAGATTTCTGGCTTCTCTATCTTCAGTTCATGTGCAATTTCACGTAGTCCTAGTAAGTGATTGTCTATTGCCATCCCTGTAATAGCCTGAAAAGGAGAATGAATACATATGTTTTAGTATTTTCTTTGATACGCAAAGTCAACATTGTAATAGAAATCTGGATGAGGTTAGAGAATAGTCACCAGAATAGTATACTTTGTCTGCATGTTTATGGCACTTCGTAACAGCTCCATCTTTTCTGTCTCCTGGAGATGTAAACAACTGAGAATCAATTACTTGTCTATTGAATCCCTTTATTTACAGCAAGCATAATAATCATGGTGGAGTACAGCAACATAGACTAAAGTAAAAAAAAATCAAATGACACTCTAAAAAGACAGAAAAAGAGAAGAAAACTGACATCTCATTTCATGATTTAAACTGAGTTTTTACTCTGCAGCATTCATTCATTTAAATTGTAAGTATGTAAGTATTGACAGTATGATTGTAATATCTTACGCTTGTGCTCAGTTCCTCATCCGTCATTGCTTTGACAAAGGCCAGGGCTTCTGGTGTGGCTGAGCGGATGTTGTCCACTCTGCCCTTCTGAAAACGCCGTATAGAAGCACTCTCATAGGTCGACACCAGTCTGCTGTGACATCTAGAGTAACCCACAAAGAGAAGGCCTTATAGCTTGGAGCCCCGGGTTATCCTATGAGAATCAGTCCTGTTGTAATCATCTTTTTCTTACCGGTAGTAGGCTAACTGAAGAGCAACCTGGATGTAGGCATCGGGACTCATTTTCTGCTTTTTGATGAACTCTTTCCCGTAATTGTAGAATTTGTGGACATTCATGTCCAGATTTTCCACCTGCCTGAGCAAATAAGCATAAATCCTGCTTTGAGCTGAAAGCATGTATTCAAGTATTCATATATTTGCTTCGACAGAAACCAGAGTAAACCCAAACCTCTGTAGTTTGTCAGCAGAAGAGGCGAGGAGTTTGTGAATCTCTGGAGTACATTTCCAGCGGAGCTTGCGTGGTGCAGGCAGCTCGCTCACACTTGCAGCCCTAACCAGCTTTGATGGGCTGCCAATCCTGATGGCACATGGGAATATTAGATCATTTGGCATGTTTTTTAAGATTGTTTTATTTGGAATTTCTAAGTATATGCCAAAAAATATCACACACATATTTTGCATGTCATTCTTACATGTATTTGAGAAGAAACTCTGTGCACTGCACAAGGACAATTCCCTCAAATGGTGAGTGTTCACACACGACTCCACAGCAGCCGCCAGCTCCTACAACAAACTGACACAGCCATGCTATTGTCAGTGGGATTTTCTTGAGTTGAACAAAACTGCAATGCTAGATTATCTAGAATTCACTTCATATGCAGTAGTTTTATTGTGGTACTCGTCCATACTGAATCTACATGCTCCTTCATATACATTTCATCCACATATTACACCCTACAGTGAAGAAATCATTTTAAAATAAATTCTTCATCAAAACATCTCCATCAAAGTTGATGCTAATGATATCAGGCTGACGGCTTGTAATCCAATGGGGATCTCCACTCTCCGTTTCTCTAAATGTAAATTCTTAATTTGGTATGGGATTGGCTAATTGCATCCACTGGTACTATGAGAGAGGAACATGCATTTGTTCAGTTATGTCATGTCCTCAGTAATTAAGGTGATATAGCATTCCTTAATCATCTACATTTCTTTTAACCTCACTTCATTAATTCTTCGATTCCTCTTTCTTCTTAGCCTTACTAGCTAACTGTGATCACTAACCTGCATGGGTTTGTCGTACCAGCGGTTTCCCCCATTCTTGGCCACTCCTCCGCCATGCAGCATCAACATCGCACGTGCAGAGTCACTTAGCTCGGGCCCACTGGCATCATCCAGACAGACCAGACACAGACAACGCTCGATCATGTCCAGGGAGTCCCTGTTAGTAGACTCTAGAGCATAATATGGGGGGAAAAAGTCAATTTGGAGGGGCAAATAGACATGGAAACACTGAGATCTGCCTCAGTCTCATACCTTTCATGAGCACACTGCGAGACTCGGCCCACTCTGTCCGTCCATCTGAAGTGAGGAGACCAATAGGTGGGACACGCTCTTCTTCGCTGTCAGCCATCCTCGCAATCTTCTCCAGCTGAGCCAGCAGGTCTCTTTCATTCAGTCGGCGGAAGTTGATCACCACATCCAGCACAAAGAACTGGACAGAGGTTCAAATTGGACATAAGCTGTTTCAATGTACTGACTCGTCCCTAAGGTCTTACTTTAATAAACGCTAGGAATCTATACCGCAGGGCACAATTGCTTCCTAAAGACATGGACACATGGGAACATCTAGTAGGATGTGCATGGTGAAGGGCAACACAGACTTGAAGGATAATTCCATTTTATTACAACTTCAGTCTCAATTTGTGTAGTCTTGACCATCATTTCTATCAGTAATGATAACATTATACTCACTAATGTAATTGCTGAGATTTGAAACACACGGAGTGGCTCAGTTGGGCCAGATTTTATGTAGCTCTGGTCTTGAGTGACAATACTGGTCCATTACTGGTCTTATTGAAGGATGTAATATAGCAAGTAAGTGAGCATCTTTAATTGTTTTATACTTATTTGAGCACCTTTGATTCTTCTTATGGAGCTCAGCGCAAATTCTTTCAGGAAGACTTCTAAATAACTTTAATCACCACTATCGCTTCCTAGAACTATTCAGCTGTTAGAGGCGTTTACTTTTCAGTAAACCAACCAGCTGTCTTTTCAGGCAAACGTGCAACCCTCCTCCTCCCCTTCCACCTCTGGCCATCGTCAACCACGGCAACCTGAGTCCCTTTCCGGCAGACAGCTCCTTCGTCGGACTCCGGCTTTCTTCTTCGCCATCACTAGGGAATATGTCTGGCTTCTCTACCCCTTTAAAATATTTCTAACGATGGAGTCTAATCCCCAAAGACTCTGTACATTTCATGTTATGCATATGTACAATAAATCTTTGCATATCTGCAACAAAGTCTCTCCTGATTGAAATATAACTGATAGAACCTCTACTAAAGGCTGCTGGCTGATGTGCAAATGTCACACATTTTCTAGATAATTAACTTAACAGAGAGCACTTGTCAGTGGGATGTGGGTGTTAATCACTCATTGGAGTTAGCATAGTGCCCACAGAGCCTGTTTACAGTACCATCCGATACAGGTAAGTGATGATCCATATGTTCTGCTGTGGAAGAGACACAATGTATGATCTAATTCTCTCTAAGTAAGTGAAACTGTCACTGTAAACATTATTCCCTGTGAGGTTATTTGTTCTGAATTCAATTAATTATTGACCTTCTTACCTTGAGTTGGGGTTTCTTTGTAAAACTACTGTTTCCAAAGTCAAGAATGAATTGTCAAGCCAACACAGACTAGAGGTCCTGAAAGTGCTGAGTTCACATCTCAACTGAGCCATCTCCATGACAACTAGACAAACACCATGCGCCACTGATGACCGTGTGATGTAATTGAAAGCGCCTGAAAAAGCTAGTAATCGGAACTTTGTCAAACTAGTCTATGACAACTTTGGATTTGTTTTTCTTCACTGACCTGGTTTTTACAAGCCACAATGATGTGTTCGGGTTCTGGCATAACGCTACTCTCCTGGGCCACCAGTGTGTCCCTCTCAGGCCCCGGCAGGCGGTAGGAAGTGAAGAGGCGATAGTACTGCTCCATACACAGAGGGGTTCCAGCCAGCTGGCCCCGAGCGTAGTCCACAGGCAGGGCCCGTCTGCACACAAACACTTTGTCAGGCATTTTATTTACACATGATAACCTGTGGTTCAGATGATTCTCTCAGGTGCATTCATGCTATCATATATTAACTTACGAATCAAGAAGAGTCTTGTACTCCAAAACTCCAGAAATTAAGTGTGCAGCAAACCTAGGAAAGAACGACTTTACATTGTGAAATACTTCCTAAAACACACAAACGTTGTACTTGATCACTCCTAATAATTCCATGCATTTAGCCTCATTCTTCTGTAGCTGTATTCAATATAACAGTATAAATGCTACATGTAAATCATCTGGTTAAGGAGCCAGTCCCAGATCAATACCATGTTAACCACACCACAGCCTTTATTGTCTTTTAACCTTGCCACCAGTAGCCTGGCCTCTTAGCCCTCAAGGTGTTCTGGGTAATGACCCTATCTGTCAATGTATAGCATGGAAGTGTTTACTATAATCGATCAAAGCCGGTCTCTGAGTAATCTATACAGTTCGATGTCATTTCTCAAGTCTTTGTGCTGTAATAATAAAAACAAATACCTGTCAAGTAGTAACTTTTTGGGTTTTGCAATGCATTGGAATTACAGCTTGTTAGTTTTCAGTATCTGTGGTAAAGGATGGCGGACAAGGGACACTACTGGGTGACAATATACTTCTCTGTCCTGCCTGAGGTTTCTCTCATGACATATTTGTTTCGGTTGTACAGTGTCTCATACCTTAAAGAGTCGATGGGAGCCTTGAAGTGCTGCTGTGGGAAGACCATCACAGGACTGGAGTTGACGGGCAGAGCCAGTCTGTTGTTCAGGTACATGTCATTCAGCCAGTAGTCATACACCTACAGTCAGACATAGAGGGATAAATTACTGGTTGGCCCTTTAAAACTGTGTTTTGAAATGTCTTGCACACATCATTGTTGTGTGTTTTTGACCAGATAATTGTATTTACCCAGTTTGCCTTGTTCTCCCTCCTCTCCACAAGTTTGCTCTGTAGTAGCTCCCCCACTCCCCCAGGGGCTCCAAACTGCTTCACTACATTTTGGGTCTTGTTGAACTGTTCCTCTGTGAGCAGGTGCTTCACACACCTCAGGTACATGTCCAGTGTGTCTTTCAGGATGGGGAGCGGCAGCTTAGGAAGACCCTAAGACAGTGTGGGGCATGAAAAACTCAAAATGTGTGACAACACATCAACATGTAAAACTTCTGAGTCTCCTCTGCCACATGCATTATATCAATTTATCCTTTAAAAAAATACTTTAAATAAATAATAATTCAGTTTTTAGTTTTACTTGTTGAGAACAACTGCTTCCCCACATTGTAAAGTATTCACTTCACTTGACTCAGAATAAGTAAATGTAAAAAAAGTTAATTGAAATGTCAAAGTATATTGTACAATATCATACATGGATTCCTAAAGGCACTTGTATGTCTTAATCATATTAATATGTTTTAATTTAACTAGATTTTTAAAGTTCCCAATTTATGGTAAAACAGAATTTCTCTCATGCATATTCCAGTAAAAAAGACAGTAGATATAAGTCAAATATATATTTACATCTCCGCCCCATAAATCTTTGGAGGGCTCCTTGTCCAAAACTGGCATGTTGGCGGTGCAGAGGGGCAGCCTTTAAGACAGACTCTGTCCAAAAATAAAATTATATCAATATCAAGTTCCGGCATGTGTTTAACAGTCACTATGGCGGTCTAACTATATGTCTTTAAGGGTTGCACTACTGTGGGAATATTTAATACAAATGCACAATTCTACTCAATAAATACAATGTAGCCTATTGCTGTCATGACAGAAAAAATACAAGAATGCGCACTTTGGAATATGTTTACATATTTTTCAAAATGGTTACTAAACTTGTAAATTTGATGTTAACAAGCTGTCATAAATAGCATAACACTAAAACATTTACCTAACTGAAATAAACTATACAAATGAAATGTTTTACTCACCAGAAAAAACAATCCCACTTGTCCTGCGGCTCAAGCAAGGAGTTTTAAGTTTATGCAAAATCCATAAATCCGGAATTTCTTTTAGATTTCACTACTTTGAACCTTTTATCATTTTGATCCTCTTTCAATCCCCACCATGGCAAGAGCGCAACTCCATCGCTGGCTCAGGAGAGATGCTGGGAGGGTAACTCACCCTCCTGGCTGCCAGGCTCCTCCCAGAAGTCCTGCTATTCGCCGAGAAGTTTATTTGGCACTTCACATCTTCACACAACCTTATTTAGACACCGACTGAACGCCTCAGATGCTCGGCGCCGAAAAGCAATTAGGATGTATTTCGGACTTCCTCCTTTGGATTTCTGAAATTTTTATACTTTCAGTCGAGCAGTTTGGGCGCAAACATTGCTTACACCTCACTGCATCTGACTGATTTATTTCGCATTATATTACGCCTATATGCAAAGATTTGCATTTTGGACAAGCACAGATGCTTTGACCTCTTTTTTCTTATTTTACACACAATATTACCTTCACCCTCAGGCCTATATTTTGCTCCCAAACTATTATTTTAAATACGTTACCTTTTCTAAAATGGACTTAGGTATTCACTTTTGCCTGTTTTGTATAATAATAAGGATCACAAAATACCCAAGTGTAGGCCTTAATACGTTTATTATTTGATTGTTAAATGAATGCGTGTTAAATGCAAAAATCCAAGAATGTGTGTGCGTGAACAACGTGTACGCTTTATGAATATAACCATCATATTAAAAGTAAACTCACATTTTCATGATCATTGTTAAATTCATTCACCTGTAGAGGAAAATAAATGTGTCATATACCGCAAAAAATTATCTAAGTAATTTCCTAAAAAAATAATTTCAAACAGTATATCATTCACATAATATTGATTTAATTATGTACATGAATATACATGTATGTACAGTCGCAGATCACACAATGAGGCTATGCATTCCAGAAGTACATCATCAAAAATAAACAAAATAATTAGACAACAAGAAGCAGATTTCAGAACATTTACATATTTTGTATTTTTCTAAAATCGTCTTGTGACACACAGTATTGCATATTAAGTTTAGCAGCACAACTCTGGCAAAATGAATACAGATTACATTGAAAGACGCATACATTACAATTGTTCTTTTATTAAAATACATTTACACATAATCCCTGAATATGAGTCAGTTTCTGATACAGTGATAAATACTGTTAATGAATAGACATTTATCTGAACAAATCTTTCACAATACTCTCACTTTAAGATGAACAAACGCCAGCGAGCGCCTTTCTACTGCAAAAGCCTGAAGCTACTTGGTTGACAATACCCGCAGGAATTGTCACCAGGAGCAGTAAATAATGTATGTGTTACACAATCCTAATCGTGTTATGCAATTGATTGGATCGGACGGGATGCACACAACTCTACATGGGCACTTTGATAGTTTTACACTCAGTTGAAGGTATTTTATGCATACTCTCCTCCTGAGGATTCCTCCTCTGAATACGACCGTTGCGGAAAGGTTTCAATGCCATTCTCGTCGATCGTTGTACATAAACCCTTTCTCTTCTTCTCTCGTTGCTCCATCTTAATCGTATCATACAGTCCTGTTGGGCCATCCTCCAGGAGCATATTTCGCTCGGAGAAAGAAGGCTTCATCTTTGTCACGTTCTTCAGCAGAAGGAGCGCTGGTGCGTAAAGTACATTGGCGAGGCCCATGCCTAAGTTGAGCTGAACAAAGCCCAGGTCGTGCACTATCTGTCCAGCCACCACGGGCCCCAGGGCATAGGCCACGCAGTAAGATATGTCTGCGATGGCGTACACACTGCCATACACTGACACATGTCGCACATCCACCAGGAAACCCAGTGTTGGCAGAAGCGCCGTGTCCACAAAGGCGATGCCAAAACAGATTCCGCACAGCGGGATCATGAGCTGTCCAAAGTTTTTACAGGCTGGCACTGTGCAGGAGCTTGCGCCTATGAACACCATACCTATAGCCCCGTAAAACCACTGGAGATGAGGGTACTTGGCTGCTAATTTGACAGTGAGATATACACCTAAAACATGAGGGAAGAAGGCAGGGAACCATGTCATGCCGATCTCCCACTGGTTGGCATGCATGTTTTCCTCCATCCAGTTGGCGATAGTGGGCTCAAGGAAGGCGAGAGGGATGTTACAAATTGTCAGAGCACCAGCCACTACAGCTATATAAGGATCAATCATCAGTTTATATATGGGGGTGCCTACTGGCATGTTTTCTCTCTCTCGGTTAGAGAAGGGTTTCAGCACAGTCAGGCACAATACACCATCAATGAGGCAGACACAGGCCAGAATCAGGAAGGGCACCCGCTTCCCTGCGAACTGATAGAGGACCCCCCCAAAGGGGGGCGCCACAAGACTTCCAAAAGAGATGAAAGCCAAGGCAATACCCAGCGCTTTGCTCCTCTCTTTCTCTTCTGTGTACCTGTCTGCGATCAGAGCGATCCCAGCAGTGTCCGCGAAAGCCGAGCCGAGGCCCTGGATGCTACGCGCCAGGAACAGAGTCGCGTAGTTTTCAGCGAAGGCAAAAGTAAGGGTGGAGAGAAACATGACATTGAGACCGATGAAGAGTGGAATATCATACCCCACTCTGTCTATAAACGTGCCACTTAGTGGGTTCACCAGGAGCTGCAGGATGGCCTTGGAGGCAAAAAGAACACCAATCTGTAGGTCGAAGTTCCCCTTTGCTTTGTGGATGGTGCTGTTAGTGAAGTTGGTCTGCAGTACAACGGCTTCGGCTTTATCCGCTGCTTTCTGTAGCTCTGCAAGGTAATCGGGTATAATTGGCACAATTACCATGTAAAGCATATTGTCTAACAAAAGCGCTACACAGACTATTACTAGAATAACCTGTTTCTGCCGAACTGGGTCTTGGATGTAGCCCAGTTGTTTAGTTCTTTCGCCTATCTGGGACAGTTTAGAGGCGGCAGATTGTGCCAAATTAGTGGCTTGTCCCTCTGTGGTCCCCTCCGGCTCCATGACGTTTTCCATTTCTGGCTCAAGTCTTGTCTTTTGAGAATGAAAATCGGCTTCCCCCAGTTGATTTGCTTATAGAATTACGCGCACTTGGCACATCTGGTCTGTCTTTTATTTAGTTTTCTTTTCCAGCACCAGGAGCCCTACTAATGAGCTAGATAACTTCCCTCTGCTTTACCTCTTCTCTGTCCCTTGCGCCGTCCGTCATCGCACGCGCTTTTCCACTCCCGTGACTTGGACTCGTTTTATCGCCGTCATCCCTAGTTGCTTCATTGTCTCATATCCCGTCATTCAGGTGACGCGCTGGTCCCGGGCAGCACTTACAGGTTGGGGATTTACCTCCAGCTCACAGTGCCAACTCCATCAGCGCACTCGCTTTTTTAGGTCCGTCTGCAGCATCCTTTCGGCTACCGGCTGTCTTCGGTCAGAGGTAACGCTGTGAGCTAAGTCATCATTTCACATCAACCGGACTGGTTTTGTCGGCCGTGTAAGGAATACACACTGCAGTTTGTGGACTCCAATAGGTGCCCCCCTCCCCCCCCATCTTCGCCAATGGCTGTGACGCACAGTCCTGCTGCTCTCCAGAAGATCTTTTATGCTAATTAAATACAAAATCCAGAGTGCGCACTGCTGTCCATTCAGTTGCTTCTACACAGGGCCGAGGATAGTTGCTCCAGTTTATGTTATATTTAACTTTCTCAATTTTAAATTACAACAATGTGCAATTTGATCATTTAAGTCTAAAAGTAGGAATTGCTAAAACTCTGGCAATTCCGCTCAATAACATAACAGAAACAACGACATGAAAGCTTGTAGTTTTTTAACTTGAGCTCAGCAGCAATATTGCTACAAGGACAAACAAATACGCACAGATTTCTGCGTTACTCGATAAGAAATAAACTGATTCAGCACCACACTCCAGTGGACAGCTCCACTGAAGATGCCACTAAAAGGAAGTGATAAGCCTGATCCGACAAGGCTGATCTGGCTCTCTCACCTCTGTGTGTGTGTGTGTGTGTGTGTGTGTGTGTGTGTGTGTATATGTGAGAGAGAGAGAGAGAGAGAGAGAGAGAGAGAGAGAGAGAGCGCATAATTGTGGTTAAAAAAGAAACATCTTATCACTCTGTTGACATGTAAACATCAGAGCCAAATTCTCATGATCCAACCCGCATGATCAGTATTCAATGATCTGAGAAAAGAGTTTACGCACAACTGACAGGATTTCATCCTTATCATCTGCATTTCAATATATATATATATATATATATATAATATATATATCAAAGAAAAGTAACTGAATGGTTGGCGCAAAAGGATATATATGCGCCAAACATTCTGTTACTTTTCTTTCCAAATGTGTTCTTTTGCGACGTTTTGGTCTAGATACATCGTGTCAATTACATCTGGAAATACTACTATCATATAATAGCCCCCCACCACATTAATGAAAAGAAAAGGAAAGGGGGGGGAAAAAGGAGGGAAAAAATAATGCACTCAGTCAAAGCAATCTACTAATGGGGATCAATAATTTGATTTCAAATGCAAATCAACGTCTTTAGAGAATTTTCTTGAATTGAGCATCGTATTAGAGTGAGCTGTTTTTTAAAGTGTTTCATGATAGTGACACCAGTTAAAAATACCTTTTTAAAACAGGAAAATTGGTTTGGAAACTGTTTGAATTATCTCACTCCATGTGAAGCTTTTTGTGTATATGTTTACAGAATAAATAAATAAATAAATAATGACAGTTGGATACAGATTGATGATTAGATCTGAAACATGAGACCGAGCAGTATTGACATCTAGCGAGGAAGAATTAATTGTTCAAGGAAACCTTGTAACCTGAAAAGTGGACCCTATTATACAAGATTCCCTCTACATATCTTATTCTACATCTATAGAGTAAAATCAGCAGATTTGCTGCCAAATGATGATGATTGATTTTATGAATGTAATCAAAGTGGAGAGAGTCAGCATACTTGTGAATGAAATGCTGTTTTCACTGATTCATTAATCAGATATTTGTGTGTTGATGATGTAGGTTTCAGTCATGTTGCTTTAATTAATAGTCAAAATGATTGAAAATGTTAATTTTTTCTTTGGGTTACATGTGTCCTCATGTGTTCAGCCAGTAGATGTCCTCCTATGTCTATACTTTTTCACTTGAAATATATTTGCTGACTTGTTTCAACCATAGGCCTTCCTCTCAGCATGAGTAGTCTTTAACAGCAAGTCATTTATATGCAAACCAGCCGTTCCCAACCTTTTTTTCTTGTGGATCCTTCAAATTTTGTAGCATATACAGTACTTATGACAGTCATGACAAGAATTGTGACCAGTTCAACTGAAAAGTGATTCTGTTTTCTCAGTTTCATTTAAGGGTTTATGGGCATAACTAGTTAAAGTTTAAACAATTAATTAAATTGCACATCATTTTGTGTAACATGTATGTATACTTGTCCCTTCTTTCTGCCTTTAATCATCAGGGGACCCTTTAGATTTTTTAAGGACCCACCAGGTTGGAGACCACAGTGAAAGACAATCAATAGGATGATGTAATTCAACACAGGTGTACACAGGCCTAGTAACTGTAACAATGGACAACCTTGTACAGAGATCAGGAATAGAAGGATACAGCCACAAAGGTTCAAAGATTCAATGTATTCATCAATAAAAACATGTAAATGACAGTGCTCCCATGCTACAGTTATACACCCAACACTAATCATGCATGAACAAAAATACCCACAAACTAAAATCATGTGATTAAAAACAACAGAAAACTACATTCCTAAACAAAACAAAAAACGTCCAAACAACACTATAAAACAGACTGACACAAAATAACAACAAAGTCCCAGTTTACACCCTGCTTACAGAGTTCTGGTCATGCTGTTGTATCCCCTGTGGGATATAAGAGACAGAATACCACTATGTTCAAGAAGACCACCGTATCATTTATCAAGATTCAAACAAATTACTTAAAGACTGGCTTTAAGTAAACCTGTCCTTTAAGCCTGTTGGGAGATATTTTGGGATATTGCCTCTTCTGATGAGACTTCTTTTTCATGGGCAATGAAACGTAGGTAGCCTGGTGGGTCATGTTTGGCCTGTGTGAAATGCCTGGCCGTGGCATAGTCCAGTTTTTAGAAAACAAAAAACAAAACATATGTGGAAAGGCCATAGAATAAAAACTGAAAGAGTATTACAGAGCACAAAACAGCCATTAGAATCCTGTTCTAATGGCTGTTTTGTGCTCTATAATACTCTTTCAGTTTTTTTCTATGGCTTTTCCACATATGTAGACAGATCACACGTTTTTTTTTGGAACTTGGAAAACATAGACCAATGGTTTATGTCAGACTGCATAGAGCAGGGGTGTCAAACTCAATTTCACTAAGGGCCACACTGGAAATGACGATCACAATAAGGGCCAGACATGTTGAGTTTATTGACATGCTTTTATTTAGCAAAAAAAAGTCAAGTAACTTTGTATTATTGCATGTCTCATATAGCTTTCTCCCATACAGTTTGGTCGACATAAAACCCTAAAAAAGTCAGCAATAAGTTTCTTAGTCATCGTAGAATTTAGCAAGTCATGAAAAACAAACATTACATTTTTAAAAGCAGCTGCCACCCAGCCGACTCACAACAACCTGTTTCACAGCCTGAATATTTAAAAACTCTCTGCTTCTGTGGGGAATTCTGAGTCTCAAAGTCGTCTAATCTGTCAAATTATACACGGCAGTGTCGCATAATACAGTATGAAAAACAGTTTCCTGATTTTTTTGGTGTGGTGCACAACTAGTCGGGCCAAAATTTGCTGTGAACCCAAATTGAAATGCGGGCTGGATAAAAATTTGCAAGGGGCTAGATTTGGCCCCCGGGCCTTGAGATTGACGCATAGAGGTATGAATGTTGCTGAAGTGGTTCAGGGGTCCTGAGTTGAATGCAATCAATTTAGCTTTAAACCACCGAAGACACCATTCATTCCCAGCGTCTTTGAAACAAATCAGAGAAATCCAGCTATTCGTTTCCCTCCTGGAGCTTTGATGTAGACATCTTAAATCCAGGGAATAAATGTTAGGAATGTAACCAAAAAAGGGGCTCAACATTTTTCTGATTTATTTTTAGATGAAATGTTACATCACCTCAGTGAGAGAACAGCTTTGATAATCACATGTATTTCCCTCAGTGAACATACTGTAACTGGAAAGCTTAAGCAGAGTCATGAAGGCCGGAACTCTGCGTTGGCTTCTGGTCCACCCCAAGAGACTGCTGTAAACACACTTTTTTTTCGGGGAAAACAATCCATTTCAGTTCAGTGTCCTCTTGACTGCTGTTGTGGGCGGAGTCAGCATTGTCCTCATAACTGGATTGGCTGTGTTAGGGTTAGGGATCAACATTTTTTGCTGTTTTACCAGTGATTCTGCTCTGCTCTGGTTTGAAAGTAGCTCAGGAGAGTCAAGATCACCATGTAATCGTGTGCAGTTGCCAACGTATTAATTTCTAACAGCTAAACTAAATCCTAAGCCACTGCAGCCAAATGCAGCCAAAAATAACCTGGTGGACCACAATGATTACAATATGAAGTTATTTTGTAGCAGACTGAAATCTGTAAATGGATGGAAAGTATAGATTGGCCGAACGTTCACAAAATAGCAACAAGTTGCCTGCTGCAGTATATGAGAGAGAAAGCAGGACAGAAAGTGTATAAAGGAACATTCCTTGATTATTAGACTATCAAAGTTCACATGGTTTGCATTCCAGCTGTAGTGTGCTGTGGTGGGAGACATACTGATATCCCTTCCTTAAATAAACCACAGTGGCATAACACTTAAAAAGTCCTACTTCAATGAAAGTAAACAGATGTAGAGCAGAGTAAATGTTCTCACTGTGAAGAAGAGCAGCGTTGAGGTTTTCTGTTGGATGAAATCTGCAGTTTGGAGAATATTTCAGTCTTTTAAAAGAGTTGAAAAGTGACAGGAATAGAAGGAATGACACAAGAGAGAAGGAAAGAAGATAATGGACTGAGTTCTTGAAAAGTTTGTATCTTGGATCAAGATTTTTAGGGACGGCAATGTCGGTCTGTCCTCTACTTTGGTCCAGTGTGAAATACCTATACCATGATGTTTAGTTCCCCTCATGATGTTCCCCTCAGGATGAATTGTTATAAATTTAGTGATACCTTGTGTCATTTAACACCATCATCAGCTCTAATTTTAAATGTGTCTAATATTTTGGATTATGACCAAATAAATACAAAACTGATAACCTTTCCATCAGCCTCAGTTGTACGTTATGTTTACATAATACATATAAACTGCATTTGAAAACTAAGAAAAGTTGAATAATAGGATAATCCATGTACAGTAGCTGAATGGATTAAAAGACACATCATCCCCATGTGTGAAATCCATTCATTTAATCAAAGCATAGTGCAGCTGCTGCCAATGCTGACTGGGGAGTTTTATAATTGACAAAAAAGGAGAATTGAATGTGAACATACCATCCTTGCATAAACACTGATATGCCACCTTTGGTTGCAGTGAATCAACAACATTGTAGGAAAACTGCACCTCCTCATCTATGTCCTCAAAAGATGATTGGTTTTGGGTGAAAAAACATCTAATCAAAAAGAAAATAGTGAGCAGCATTCCACATGTGTTTGGACAGATTTTTTTGCTGCTCAGCACAAGATGTTATATGTGTATTTGTGTGTCTGTTAGTGCAAGTCAGGGAGTGAATAGTGTGAAGTGGTCACAATATCATCCACCCTATAGTGGTCAAAGTAAC
Organism: Perca fluviatilis; assembly: GCF_010015445.1. Taxonomy (NCBI): domain Eukaryota; kingdom Metazoa; phylum Chordata; class Actinopteri; order Perciformes; family Percidae; genus Perca; species Perca fluviatilis. The sequence continues at coordinate 16,917,997 of NC_053130.1, read as the reverse complement.
CGGTTAAATTAATTAAAACAGTGATTTCTAAGGGGCAGTGACGCACAACTCCCCTTTAATCCAGATTACACTGAACTACTAATCCTGTAAAAATACTGTTTCTTCAAAACAAATATGTACATATACAAATGGTGTGATTTCTCAAGTTCAATTAATTGTTTGGAAGAGCAGCTGTAAATTCTCAATGTGTATGTGTTTGTGCATGTGTGCGTGCTTGGGTGTGTGCGTGCGTGCGGGCAGTCTTGTGGGTCCAAGGTTATATAATCGGCTTCACATCTGACAGTCAAGATCAGTAATAAAGAAAATGAATGGGTGGTCGATCTGAGGCAGCAGACTAACATTTCACTTTGTTTTTGAGGCCTGAGGTCGATCACGAGGTGTTGGAATCTCTATCGGATTCCTCAAAAGATGGTGATTCAGAGGAACTGGGGTTGATTTAGCAAAATAATGAGGTTGGAGAGCAGACTCTCTTTGTTCCACCCTTTACTGAGCAGCAAAGGCGTTCTGTACACAAGAAGGATTTAGGGGACACTGGGGGATGGCTGCAACATTTCTCTTTTTGTATGTCTTTGCTACTTTGAATTACATATTTTCAGATGTAGCATAAATGTTGTATGTTTATGTCATGTATTCAAGTAAAAGTAACTGAAAGTTGTGATTTCATAATAGAGATAAATATAAAACATACCATTTTTAGCCATTTGATGTAAATCTCTGGCCAGTGTGGTTTTAATCTGGGACATCATCTATGACGACAAATCATTATTCAATACTAATAAACTATAAAGAGAGAAACACTATGTTTATAATAGCAAAGTAATGCCTTTCACTAATGCACCAGGTATTTTATTAAATTATTGCACAATGTTCCTCCAATCATGTTGGCAGTTGATCATGTTGGCCTGCAGCGGTTTAGGAAGTGAGGTCAAAGTAACTCTTTCCACCAGATGACAGCTCCATATCTCCAGCAGTGTCTGGGGACTTGTTCACGTCATAAAGGGTCTGGTGGAAGTTTTATTTTGATGATAATGACAAAAATCTGCTAACCCTAACCCTAACCCATGCAGCTAATTTAATCCTTATTTCAAGAGAATTGCTTGACATCTGAAAAGTCTAATCTGTAGTGTTTTTTCTTGTAGATAACTCAATTAGGTAGAATAAATGAGAATGATGCAGAGGACAACAGTCAGGGGCTGGGTTTGCCGACTACATTATCGTTATTACCGCATAATTATGCAACAACCCGCTCCACTGACAAGCTGTCATCAATTAATCTCCTTAGAAACACCAACTGGGGGGTTCTACTGTATGTTGTAACCTCTGGGTGTTATTTTCATCGTGCTGGGTGAACGTCCACTTCACTGTGATTACACTGACACACATCCAGTGGTGAAAAAAACTCTTTACTGAAGTAAAAGTAGCAAAACCACAGTCTAGAAGTAAAAGTCCTGCTACTTGAGAAAAAGCACAGTAAGTATTCAGATCAAAACATGCTTCAAGTACTAAAGATAAAAGTACTCATAATACAGAATGGCCCATTTTAGAATAATATATATTATATGATGGGATTATAATTATTGATGCATTAGTGTACGCACAGTGGCGGATCTAGAAAAGTGGCAAAGGGGTGGCGAAAGGTCTTGGCAGGGTGGAATTGGAAACCCCCATATGTAAATGGCTAGTGTGGCAAATAGAGAAAAAACTGTAAAACTGCATAACATAGTTCTATCATTTGTTTGACCTTATGTTTGATCATAATTACTGATAAAGTAAGACAAAAAGAATAGTCAGTAATTATGATCAAACAAAAGAAACTGTAAAACATTAGATAATCTATTTATATACTGTATGTACATCTTTACATACCCTATACAACAGAATAGAAATAGACAAAAACTGAAAACATGTCATTTTACTGTGTGACATGACATGTTATGCTACTGTAATGCAATTTATAGGAAGAAGAATAAAAACATAGCATGTGGTCCAGGGGGAATTGCAGACCTACCCTCTTCCTCCCGGTCATCTTCATCTGTCTCCTCCTGATCACTCCCTGCCTCTGTCCCTCTCTCTGAATCTGCAGCCTTCTCTTCATCCCTCACAGTCAATTCTTCCTTTTCCTCTTCTCCTTCACTTATTTCTCCATCTTCTTCTGTGGCCTTCTTCTGCTCTCACCCTCATGGTCTCTGCAGTTTCCTGCCTTCTCCTACATTTCCCTCCTTCTCTTCATCCTGTGCACTTCTCTGAATTTTTTTTTGCAAAAAACTGGCAATATCCCCACTTTTAGCTTTCCTTTTCACATTTAGGCTCCAACTAATCTCTCCAGCTATGTGATAAACTCTGGTTAACCTTGTATTACATTACACTGTAGGGCCCTGTAGCTAATAAGTAGGCCTAGCCTATAACAAATATAAAATCTGAAAAGATTTATCACATGCACACACCAGTTATTTTTAGACTAGCCTACTTAATCCCATTATATTTGTTGTTTTCCCAGTTTGACAGTAAAGGATGTAACCTGGTTTAATTTCTGTGAGAGTAATGGATTCTGCTGCTTAACTAATCAAATAAAAATGAGCAAACACTGTATAGTGTGTTGTAACGTAACGCCACCGAAATGGCGACCCTCTGTAAACGTTATGAATTCAAACATGCCAGGTTTTAATGATGTTCTTGTCTTTACTAAAATCCAAACTAATCAAAGGGAAGAATGCGCTTAGAAATCACGAGGGAGCGATTTCACTTTTGGCTAATGTAATAGACTTGCTGTTAATGCTGTTGCTGAACCGCCTTTAGTATACATTACATTCATTACAAATGTAACTTTAAGTTAAACGTGTGTTTAAACTTCACCTGGGGAAACTGACTTCACCTTCAGAGGCTCGGGGGCAGCTCTGTCGCTTCGGTCTTTGCCGGTATGCAGGGCCACCACACCGCAGCAGACTCGTTGTGTGCGAGCCAGACTGTGTGAACGCAGCTCTGCACGTTTGTTGCAGGGACGTAGCTAAGTATTTCAGTGGCAGGGGGCTAAGATTACATTTACAATTATTATTTCTTTAGGGCTGTGCTCGATTGAAGAAATTCTTAGTCGACTAACACTCATTCAATTGTATCGATTAATTGATTAGTTGATTTAAATCGACAGATCTGTAAATCTGAGTTTCTCCGCAAAGAGTCATGCAAAAGCACCACTTTAATTCTTGTGTTGACCAGAGATGTGCTCGTATGTTTGGAAATAAGTCATTCAGCATGAAAAAAGGATAAAACATGACTAATCGACTAAAGAAATCTAAGTTGACTACGATCAAAACGACCGATTAGTCAACTAATCAACTAAGAGGGAGCAGCCCTATATTTCTTATAAATTATTATAAATGTATTGTTTGTTTCAATGTTTTGAGAAGCTTGTGTACATAGTGGCGGTTTATTTTAACAAGTAAATTTTTTGGAACACCAAAGTTAGGGGGTCAGCTGGGGCGGGGGGGGGCGCAAGGGGCAAGGGGCAAGGCAGGCTCTCCACTGGGGTCAGCTGCCCCTTGCCCCCCTGTAGATCCGTCCCTGTGTACGCATCACTTTAATGTTGTCGCTGGTAAAGGCGGGCTTACTTTGAACTACTTTATATTCTTTATACTGCTGGGTAGCTGATTGTATGATGTAATGATTAAATGTATTTGTTTATAATTTGCATTAGTAATCTGAATATGCTAATTAACTAGTAACTAAAGCTAAACAAATGTAGAAAAATTACAATATTTCCCTCTGTAATTTAGTGGAGAAGCAGAATAAAGTAGCATAAAATAGAATTACTCCAAAAAGTACAAGTAGGCTACTTTATAAGTATTAAAGGTGCTGTAGGTAGGATTGTGAACATCCAGGACTTCGACAACTTCTCAGTCCCTCCCCCCTTTCCTCTAAAGCCCAAAATGGTCTCCTAAGCCCCTCCCCCCACAAGGGAGAATTAATGCGTGTGCATGAGCAGTGATTGACACGTAGTTAGACACTCCCCCTGGCCATGATTGGTGCAACTGAACAGGGAGCTGTGGATTTTTGCAAATCGCACTACAGGCAGTAGGTGGTGCCAGAGGAGCCAGATTATTTTTTTAAATGACCTGCTTCATGTAGTTCTACTGGAACATAGGATCAGTTTCAGCAAATATGACAGAAAGTTTTATAAGGCTTACCTACTTCACCTTTAAAGAGGCCCTATTATCCTTTTTGGGATTTTCCCAATCTTTTAATATGTTATATAGTTTTTTGTGTATGTAACAGATGTATAAAGTACAAACACTTTTTCTCAACTACCTGAAAATGGCTTGCCCACATTCCTGTTTGAAATTCCATAATTAATGATGTCATTTATTGAAAAGGCCAGCCCAGTTTTTCAAATGTTGCCCATTGGTGCTGCCTGAGCAAGCACACAGTGGCTTGTGTGAATTTTGTTGACCAATTACAACAGAGTGGGCCAGCTGACCAATCAGAGCAGACTAGGTTTTTCAGGAAGGTGGGCCAAGAGCTCAGCCAGTGTTTCAGGTGGAGGCACGTCAGCAAATAGGCAGTCTGAGAAACATAATATGTTATTTGAACATCAAAGCATGTAAACCTATTCTAGGAGACCCCATGAATACAAATATGATGCTGAAAAGGAGAATATGGGGCTCTTCAAATCTGTACTTTTCAAACAACAGTGTCATTTGAACCATCACTAGTGTCTTCTCAAGTATTGTCTTACTTAGTAATGGTGGGTAACGTGTTAGATGGAGCCTGCTGCTTTTTTTGACTATGAATATGAAAAAAGACAAATAGTCAAGACATTTTTCATCCTTTATTAAACATCCAAGAATTGCTGGATATTTGCAAGTTGTTATTATTTTTAGGTTAATCATTCTGTGGAACATCACGTAAATCATAAACTAGCATAATGAAGTTTATAGGATTCATAGGGACCAATACCTATACAAAATCTATATATAACTACACATTGTTCAGTATATAATAATTGGTCATCTGGGCTACTAACATTTGCAGTCCACCACTAACTAATCTTTAAGGATTTCAAAGAACTTCCCACTTACATGTAAGATATTTATCCATTTACATGGGAGAATTAAGGTGTGAATGGGCCTGTTTGTGCTGTTAAAGGTGCCCTGCTATACAAAAACATTTTTACTTGCATTTTTTGAAATTTGTTAGGTCCATTAGTGTTTGTGTTATGTTGTGAATGTGAAAATGAACTGCTACCTCCTCTGTCAGCTCTAGCCACTGAAAATAAATAAGCGGAGAAATCAGGCCAATTACAAAAGCTGGTCAGTCTGACATCATATTGCCTGAGCTCATTACTATTCATTAGCTCGCCCAGTTGGGCTGGGTAAAGGATTCTGACAGCCAGGCTCTCATTGGCTAGCTATTAGCCAATCAGATTCAAACAGCTCAGTTTGTTGAATATTAATGAGAACTGGCAGAAATCGAGCTGTCTTCCTGTAGGCTTTCTATACCACGCTAGAATGGCTTGAAACAAGGTAACCAAGGCATTTTTTTCCACAAAAAAATGTTACAGAGTCCATGGTAGAACTTCAGACATTACCACAAAGTAATGAAATACGTGTGGCAGGGCACCTTTAAGGATTTACATTATGATGCCATGAACCATATATGTATCATGATATAGAAATTGGATGCTAAAGTATCCTATGTTTAAAAGGTGTCCACCTTTTTAGATCAACTAAAAAAAACACACTCCACTCTGACCCCAAGTCTGATAAAGTGTTTGGTATGTTGATAACATTCCTTATTATGCTGTTATATACTAAAAGCATATGCTACAATAAAACAATACCATGAGAGGCTACTACTTGCTTTTTGAAACTTACTGTAAGAATATTGGTTATTTGATAACAATATGTTATTGTCTAATGCTGTGGTTAGACAATACATTTTTAAAGAAATTTCAAAGTAATGCCATTTTTAAGGTAAGGTTTATTATGAATGTGAAAACACATCATTAGTATTGTCTTCTTATTATTATGATTTGCACAAGTTAAATAGATAAATTACATAGCGTCTTAGTCAGACACAGAATTTCATTAACATTAGGGAGCAGCCATAGCTCATTACATTTTAAAGCCTAATCTAAACCAGGAATATACCACTTAAATTATGTTAGTAAATACCAATAAATAATTCTTACTTCTCTTATTTCTCTATTTAAATGTCATACAGACTTCTATCTTTATTTAATATGCAAATCTGCTGGTGAGAAGGGCGTCCAGTTAATCTACAGCCACCCACTAATCTCTAACTTGTCGTGGGGGTTGTGTATTGAAGAATGGTCCTCTTGTTTAGAGGATTAGTGAAGGACTCTGGATACAGAGGTCACACATGACTGTACAGAACATGACAAGAGTGGCATGCACACACAGATGTCATACAATCCATGACATTAATCCTCTGTTAGCTGTTACATTACTTTCTTTGTAGGACTGTTAAATCAACTTTGAAAGTTATAGAATATTTGGGCATCTTGAATGATGTCTGTTTACAGAAAGCATTTCTTAGGGTAAACTCAAATAAAATTCATCCCCGTAGTTAATGAGAGAAATTACATTACATTTCCCATTGACTCGAGAAAACCCAAAAATCCCAATCCCAAAGAAATCCTGTGTTTGTTAAAGAAGTGGTCAAGTCCAATGTTTTTTGTTGAATTTACGTGGTACAATTAAATACTGCTGCACTTAGTAGTCACTTCCAAGAGGAATCGTTTGAACATTTTGTTAACTTTTAACAATATGGCAATTCACTTTTTCGGTTGACAAAATCCTTTACAAAACACAACTGCAGAAACAAATGACAGCAAATTCAGGGCAGATGTTTACCAGGGACAATGGCTACCACTGTTTAAGACACAACACATGCACACACACCCACAGACAGAAACATCTAGGTATCTAGAGAAGCCACCAGGACACTAAGTGTGTGTTTAATTATTCATGCTTAGTTTATTTGGACTTGTTCTCAATTTGAGGCACATCAATCTTTTCCCCAGTGAGGAACTGCCAGATGCCTCCTCGGTAGTTCTCATTTCCCAAAGCGTACAGGAAGACATTGAAGGTGGGAGAGGTCTTAGCCAGGATAGGAGCCATCTGTAGAGACAGGTGCATGCATGATAAGACCTCAATATTCAGATTCTCATGAAAATGAGCTAAAGATATTTATATGATTATATCAATATTCTAATTATTCTCATGGTTTTTGTTTGTAGAAAAATGAGAAATGACGGCATGAATTGCTGTCTGCCACAGTGTCTTTTTTAATACTACCACAGGGGGTGACAAAGTCAGAAATCTTCATATTTGTGTTTACATTTAAGATATTTTTCTGTATATATTTACTGTATATGTATGTATGTCCAACATGTACATGTTGTACGATCTGCATTTCAAAATATATACATTATGTTTTGGAGAGCTTTTGTGAGCATGTACTATGTGCTGGCTGTCCTTACCATCCTGAGCTTGGGGGACACCAGGTTGGCGTTCTCCACAGCGGCGTAGAAAGACAGGATGCCATAGGGGCACCAGCAGAACAGCAAAGTCTTAAGAGGAGTGTTGGGGTTGAACTACACAGGGTAAAGGTTAGAGAGAGGCAGAGCAGGAGGGATACATATGAATGATTAGTAACAATCAACCATAAGGAGTGAAGGAGACAAAAATGCTGTGCATCATGAGATCCAGTCACACGCCTGGGATAATGTCTGTCTGTATAAAGATCATACATGCTCAGCTATGAAACAGAAATAGCTAGCGAGTAAAGGGGCAGTTTGCTGTAATCCAGTGGTCAAAACAGACATTTAACAGGTTCGCCTCTTAGCTTGTTTCAACTCGGCATGGAGCTATAGGATGGTTACACTAAGTGAAATATTCATACCCACAACTCCTTGTTTTTATGGCTGCATTTTTCATGAAATGGAAATATTATAGTTGTCTTGTGTCATCATTTTATACACATTTGGCATTTTTGGAAACTTTGGCATCTCTACTTGAACTTAAAATCAAGTAGGTTTAAACAAAGTTTGTCATGAGTTTGTACTGACGGGTGTATTACTGAGGACCCAAGGAAGTGCAGGGCTCGAGTTTGAGCTCTTGAGATCTATGGGACATATTTACTAGTAATGCGTTCTGTATACACTGTGTAATGTATTCAGAGGGGACCCCTATTAACTGTTACACCGCCGAACAGCATGCTGGGCACAGCTTGCTCTCTGTCGTTCGCTACAGTAAATCCAAGAACAGATGAAGAAAGAGAGACTGGAGATGTTACATTGTAGGAAACTCAAACATTTCAAGCATCAGCAATGTAACTTTCAGAAGGAACGTTTCTTGGAAATAGCCAATAGCAAATAGCTAGCTCTTAGCAAATGACACGTATACTCTAGCATTGCTGGGGGAAGCAACAATGTCATGGCAGGTGTATTGCTCAGGACCCAGGGAAGCGTAGTGTTGAGTGTGAAGTTGTTTGGATGAGCGGTAGTTGAGAAAGCTGCAAGCAGCAATACCAGAGGCCAAGCAATTGGCCCGTTTTGAACACGCAACGGGCACTGCGCTAGTCTTTATAAGGTAACATCAGACAGAACTTCTCACTACTTCTTGGCTATGGGACACGTCTGGGCAATTGTATCCCTCCAGGTTTTTATGGCATACATTGTATGACTGTACATTACATTCATTACATAATTACAAGGCACATCATAGTGTCTCTGCAGCCTTTGTGTGTGTAATGAAAGAGTCTCCAGAAACTCAGATGACTGTGAGTAATAGGGTTTTGCAACATAAAGTGAGGCAACCTGATTCTGCCCCTGAGGAACTCCACTATTGAACTTACCATTCACAGATACATTGTTCTTTTCACTACACACCAGCTACTGTCCACATTCCCAACTAAAGCACCCGGTCTTTGCCCCTTGGCAATGACCTATATATGTCTTTTTTGTCAGTCTGAATAAGGACCACGTGAGAAAGTTGTGCTTACACTAGAAAAAGATTAAATAGAGAATTCCTCTTCCAATGGGCAGTAGTGGATGATGTATTCATATTCTTTGTTTAAGAAAAAGTACTAACACTATTCTACACTCAAAATATGCAATACTGTAGTGTTAATAGTGTTTAAAATAGTTACTGGATTACAAAATAAAAATACCTAGGGACCGTTCGGTATTTATGGAATGGACCACTGGAGCTAAATAGCGGAGGGTCATGTCTTTTTATTCTTTGTTGAGGGGAGGGTCATCCAACTTTTGTATTCATAGTAACAGCAAAATTTCAAAGTGGCTTGTTTGGTGCATATTTTTCCATGTAGCTCTTAGTCTCGGCCCTCCTTCGCTACCAGATGGGTCTGACCCATGAGTTTGGCTGTGGGGCACGGGGAGCACTGCCCCCCTGGTGGCTAAAACGGATAATTGCATTGTTTAAAAAATGAGTGGAATAATTACGTCTGGCATGACCAGATATTTTATAAATATCTTAGCTAAATAACACAAAACAACTAAATGGTAGTAGGTAATACGTCTGATTTCATATACTGCTTTAGTAAAAAAAATATTTCCTGGCTGACGATGCAAGCAGCAGGACGTAAAAAACGAAAATGAATATTGCTTGTCTCGACATCTTACCATGCCAAGGTTGCAATAAAGGTTTCCTAAATGCCACATTTGATGTCAGCTTACTAATTGATTGCGGGTTTTGTGTAGATTTGGACTACGTTTATTCCACTTTGTTTAAACGGCGAAGTGGAGGAAGCCTAGTGATGAGTCCATAGCAACCAGTTTGTGTGTTGAATGTTACCCAGAGTGCTTTGCTGAATGGTCTAAATTTTTTGTTTTATTTCATGTGAATACTAGTTTACTAGAGGAGTAACTTAGTATTTGAAGTAATGCAGTAATGCAGGAAATGTACATTTAGTTTCCATGCTTATTGTGTTTCCACAACAACGTTAGTGAGTAAATTTACTGAAATGGCCACCACACCATAACAGAGGAGTGTGATGCGTCAGATGAGAATGCAGAGGTTAAATCATGTATGTCATTGCTGTAAAAAAAACAGTGATAATCTCTATATATTTGCCAATCGTAAACCTGTGCAGAAGGTATCGATAAATTGTTCGGGGAGGGTCATGCCTTTTTTCCAAATTGTTTTTGAGGGTCATAGAAAAATTATTACTGGCGAGGGGAGGGTCATGTCTATTTTGACTAAAGGTCCCAAAAATCCTCCGGTGGCCCCTTAAATAAATAACGAAAAGTCCCTTAGCATGTTTCCTTAATATCTGATAACGCATTGGGGTCATTTTTGGATTTATTACAGTAAATATATTACATATTGGACCTTTAAGTATTAAAGGAATACGCCACCATTTGTTGAAATAGGGTCATTCACCGTCTCCTCTATATTTATATAGGTGGGCAAACGCATTTTTGTCTCAGTGCATGCATTGTCTTAGAGCCGCTAGCTTAGCTTAGCTTAGCGTAATCAATTGAATCCTTTGTTGCCGTTAACATTTTGTGTGTAAAAGTGACCCAACAACAACAAAAACAAAACCTAATTACTTCTTGTGGCCTGCATATTCACAACGAGTAAAAATAGCAATACAAATTAAGACTAGACGATTTCCTAGGCAGATATAGACTTTGGACTATATTGGGTGGGCAGTGGTGGCCTATTGGTTAAAGACGCGAGCTTGTGACTGGGAGGTCATCAGTTCAATCCCCAGACCGACAGGATAAAATCTGGTGGGGAAAGTGAAAGAACAGCGCTTGTCTCTTCCTCATTACCACCACTGAGGTGCCCTTGAGCAAGGCATTCCAGGTATGAATGTTTAATAGATATCGGCAGCCTGCGTAGCTCCACAACTGAGCTCTGCTCTGCTGGGGCTCAGTGAGGGCAAGTCAATATCTGCCTAGGAAATCGTCTAGTCTTAATCTGCATTGCTATTTTTACTCGCTGTGAATACGCAGGCCACAAGAAGTAATTAGGTTTTGTTTTTGTTGTTGTTGGGTCACTTTTACTCACAAAATGCTAACGGCAACAAAGGATTCAATTCATTACGCTAAGCTAAGCTAGCGGCAGCGCCGCCGGACTAAGACAATGCATGAAGTAATTAGGTTTTGTTTTTGTTGTTGTTAGGTCACTTTTACTCACAACATGCAAAGACAAATATGCATTTGCCCACCTATATAAATATAGAGGAGACGGTGAATAACCCTATTTCAACAAACGGTGGTGTATTCCTTTAAAAGTTAAAGTACTCATTGCAGAAAAATGAATATTTCCATTATGGATTAATCTGCTTATTATCTATTCTGAAAATAGTGAGAGATCTCAGAGCCCAAAGTGGCACCTTCACAATGCTTGTTCCAACTAAATTCCCAATTATTAAAAATATATTTAAATTAGTAATAAGAGAAGCAAAAAATCCTCACATTTGTGAAGCTGGAAATGCTTTTGCATGAAAAATTACTTAAATTATAGTTGCCAATTCATTTTCTGTCAATCGACTAATGGTTTCAGTTGGACTTTTATATACTGTTGGGTAGTTTAATTTATGAAAAAAAACATATTTTATAAGGTCATCGTATGTTTATGTTTAGGGTTGCACGATATGAGGATAATATCTAATTGCAATTATTTTGACCTATATTGCGATATGATTCACGATATTGGAGGGGAATGATAATTTTGGTATCATTATTCTCATTTTCATTGAAAAATATTAATATAAAAAGATTTAAATGACTATAGTGTGATTTTTGCGAGGATTTCGTGTGTAGAATAGGATTTTCAGGCTGGGACGTCTCTGTAGCACCACAATACTTAATACAGAATAGTTTGACACATATTTTGCCTTTAACAAATATTGCGCCCTTCTGCAATTTGGATATTGCACTAGTCGATATTGCGATTTCGATAATATTGCGATTAATTGTGCAGCCCTACTTAGTCCTGTACTTGAGTAAATGTACTTAGTAACATTCCACCACTGCCAATGCGGAGCTTCAAAGCAGGAAGAATCCTTATGTGAATTGCATATTGGTAAAGATTTGTGCATTAGTTTTCTCTGTTACTTAAAACTGCCAATGTTGGGTTTCACAGTTAGTTCTAAATTTCTCTGCATCAAGCATGTTAATTAATTTGGGTTTGGAGCAACTGAAGAAAAACAGAGCCAGTCTGTCTCTGTGTTGGTATGAAAACATAACATTACTATGTTAACTTTAATTGGAAATCTCTGTATATCACTTTACACTAATCCCACGAGTTGTTGTATTTAGTTATTTTCACTTACCCTGGGGTTTCCAGTCTTCTTGAATTTCTGTGCAATGGACTGGTAAGAGGACATGACAACAAACACCTGGATGACCATATTGAAGATGGCCATGGGGATCAAGTAGGACACATAGTTTCTGTGGAGAGAAAAATTCACAAAAGGCTGTAAACGTAATATAAACTATGTGTTAGAGAATGCAATCTGTATTTAGTGTGTGTGTGTGTGTGTATGTGTGTGTACACTGTATTACCTGTCTCCCTTGCTGTAGTCCAGAGTGCAGCATGTCCTAAGGGGCTCATAGTCGTACTCTCCCCAGCCAATGAGGGGCATGGCAGACCAGAAGGCAGAGAAGATCCAGATAAATACAGCCAGAGTGATGGCGCTGCTCCACTGCAGTTTTGTCCCTGATAAGAACAGGTTCAAAACATTCACCATCACTACTTCTAACACCTCCAACAAAAGTCACACTACTGCAGAAAGACTTTGTTAGCTGTCTAATAAGCACAGATAATGGTGTGAACATTTACATCTATAACAACTGTTTGTTATATATTTATATCATATATATTTTTGCATATTTTTTGCCATGGTGTCAGAGTGGCCTGCAGCTAATTTATCAACAACAGGCCACTTGTGGACCAGCTGGCCTCTTCAGAATAGCAGGTCTTAAGATCAGCTGGAGACCAATAACCTGCTTAGTGTATGCTTAAATGGCAATACATTGATTGTAATAGCAGCTGTGGATTCTCAATGTGTGTGTGTGTGTGTGTGTGTCAGAGAAAGAGAGAGCCTGTGCTCTGTGAGGGAGGAAAAGTAGAATCCATTTGGTTGTTATTGTACTTTACCTACAGGGACAGAAGCAGGTGTTGACTTACTTGTGCAGTACTGGTGGTATCTGTCCCAGGCGATGGCGGCTATGAAGTGGAGGCTGGCGAGAGCTGTCACGAAGCCATGGAAACCATGAGTCTGGCATCCTTGAGAGCCATAAGGCCAGTACCTGGAGACAGAGGGTGATTTTATAAATGTATTCCTTTATTCACGTTAAAAGAAATTAGTAAAATTGAGCTCACTTCAGCAGGATGTGCTTAAACAGCTTATGTCCTTGAACAAACTAAAACTGATAGAAGCCCTGAATGATCAAGCAATTAATCAATTTACTAGTAGTAATAGTAGGCTATATATAATCCCTAGACTCATGAACAATGAGAGCAGCATCTCTCATCTCGTGATTACAGCTCGAAACCCCCCTGCACATTATGACCCCCGCATTGCAGCCTATTGACCCCTGTTCTCTGCATCCCTGGTTCCTGCCTGTATCGATAGCCAGGTAGGCTATTATCTGTTCATTTCTCACATTTCATTTGGCCACATTTGGTCAAACCTTGATATATTCATTATGAAAGGGGTGGTTAGGCTGCATCACTAACCTCAGGAAGCTGGAGAAAGCGGCGATGGTGGCGTTCATAGCGATGCCCATATCAGCCATCGCTAAGCTGAACACTAGGAAATTGCTTGGGGTCCTCAGCTCTCTCACTTTGAGGAAAGCAACGATTGTCACCGCATTTAAAAAGAAGCCCAGCAGACCTTTGGTGGAGGACAAATATACAATCGTGAATGAAGGAAGTGTACGGCGATGAATTTGAATGAGTGTGCACAGCGATGATGATTGCGCCATATGCAGCACCGTGACATTTCATAAACATGCTTCTTTCAAACATCGCAGTCATGTCTTTGTTTACAGACTATACGTGAAGATTAATTTGCAAGTTTAAAGAGAGAAGGAGCTACTGCCTCCCACAACATAGCCATACTGTCATTGACCGGGGGCGTCAGGTCCTGTCATAGGTTAAAGCGGGTGCTGTATTGTAGCCTCGCAGTGTTTTTGGCTTAAATCCAAAACAAAACAAAAACACTCACCCTCCACAAGCAGACACGATCCTAGGGAGAACACATCAAAGTCGGAGAAGCCCTCCGGTAAAGGGTAAGACGAGACCATCCTGAAGTCGTATTGACACTATAAAGTGCAGCTGTCAGACTTTTCACTCCACCCAGTCCTCTCGTTTACGATGTGCCTTAATGTGGCCGAAGGGAGCCCGCTTTTAAAGGGGCATTTCACGTGAAAAGCGCGCTGTACTTTATTATGTAAAGCCCTCGAATCTCTGTCGTCCCAATCCGTGCAGGAATGTCTTAATGAACGTAACCACACAAACTGCAAAAAAACCTTAATGCGTATTTCCCCACCGCAACCAGTAAAGCTCTCAATTAGTTACACAACAAGCCTTTGTGTCTCTGGGTCCCAGTGAGGATGCAGCCGTTGCTGATGTCAAAGGACGAGGCGACGCGTGTAATGCAGCCCACTGCTCTGCATCGCTCTAAGGAGACAACAGGTGTCTGCAGAGCTCCAGCCAATCATTACTACACTCACATTTAAGAGGTAAACGAAGCCCTCAAAATACAACATTAAAAAAAATTCCCTCCATTAACAGCAACAATAATAACCCTATTATTCTTAGACTTCCATGTTCTTGCCAAAGGCAAGAGTGTTTGAGTCATGTTACATCCAGAGGCTATGTACATGTGAATAAGTGTAAAGAAATGTGGTGTCTAATCTAACAATGTATGTGATGTATTTCAATTCATTAACCCTGCTCATTCGCTGGTTGATGACACAAAGTGATTATTGTGACACTCACATGATCCATGTGAGTACTGTTGATCTGTATCTTAATGAATCATTTGTCCCATATGGCAGGACTCTGTTTTGAAGTGTGGATGTGAAACTGGTAAGTCAGCATTTGATTTGTGGATATAAAAATACAGCTTTTGATAGGCACACTGACCTCAAGAGATTAAACAAATATGACATCTGTCTGAAATAATAGACAAAACCAAATTGCACTTTTGGATCTGCAGACACAACATGTGTCAACAGAAGATTGATTCAGTCTGGAGTTTCCTGTGTGATAAGGGAAATTTGTGGCATACAATAAAAGCCTGCATTCCAATTCAGCTTTAGCAGTAGATGACATGACATCCAGCCATCATCCCCTGCCTTCAATAGATTGGTCATGCTTCAAATGCTAAATAATTTGCAGCTTTTCATACCATAGGGATAGAGGGAACACAAGACTGCCATTGTGTGACTAAAGCCTTTCTCAGTTTCAGGATTATAAAATCAGAAATCTTGGTAAATATAGGTGTAAATGAGTTAAACGTGCAAAATCATATGGAAATGCAAATGGTCAAGATCCAAAAAGGTACAGTATACTTATATATTCATAGATTTTTTATTTTATGACACTTCCTATCCAAATAAAAAAAAAGGCTCCCAACAGAACATAAGTTTAAGTGTGCAGTTGTCACATTTCTGCATGCTCCTGGCTTTTTCCCCCTCCAAATTTCCTGTCTTAAAAAAATGGTCTCACTAAAAACTGAAAACATTTCAATGTTTTAACAAATTGATACCATTTCCAGATAAAGATAATCTCAAATGTAAATAAATGCTGACACAAATAAGTATATGCAATAGCATTTGGATGTTTTTGGATTTTTCTGCTGAAAGTGTGCACAAACTCTAAAGTTTAATCTGACAACTCTTGCTTCATTTTAGCTCAGTAATGATATAGTATGATACAGAAAACACTCCAACCCCCTTTTTATTCGAATGTTACTTCACAAAATCTGTTCTTATGAGACTTTTTACACAATAAGAATTGCATTGCTCCTCAAATGAAGTCCAGTCTTCTGGTTCACACAATGCAAATGGGTGGCTTTATTGGCTTCAGTAAATGAGATGAACTATTTGCAGTGCAATATTACATGTTTTTCATTCATTTATCAACATGAGGGAACATGATTGCTTGACATGTTTAGAGCCTCAGTACAGACCTCCATGGTTGTGAAACCATACAATGAATGACCTGTGACTCAAAAGGATTTCCTTACAAAAGGTTACTGCGTGCCCTAAATCTAAAACAAATGGAAAGATGGAAGAATAAAGACTTTAATATACCAGTATGTGGCAAAGAATGTGGTAACCTTCCTTTCTCTATCAGTCTGTCATTATTAGTCTATATTATTTATTAATCTTGTTTAAACTTGTTGTTTTACTAAAACCTTTGACCTGGCTCTGTGGTTAAATTCTTTGGTTGTTGCTGCCAAGTTGTTCAAACACATTCAAGGCCTGTTTATCACCATCTCTTCAATCCAGAGTCAGCACACTTTTCAGTGCCAGCCAAGTGTAACACTGAACTTCCAGAGTGATCAAATACAAAGGGGGACACAAGGAATAAGTGCCAAACAACACATGGATTTACCCTCATTGCAAAACAAAAGCTTTACAATTGGAGGTATTTTCCTCGAGTAGTATTGGACTCCAAATGTGTTACTGTGGTGAAACCTAAAGGCCATTGTGAGTCACTTTCATTCAAACTGATTAAACATACACGTTTTACTATTGAAGTCTTTTTCTTTATTCTGACCAATTGTGTTTGTTCAGAAAATAGTACTTTGTTTCCTGTTGATGGATAGTTTACATGTGCAATTTATGTGCAGGTACATAGTTGTGATGAAGTGGGGTGGGGATAGGCAAAAAGGGGAAAAAACTTTAAGGATATGTATTTTTTTCTGTGATAGAGACATTTGGCAGTGAAATGATTTAATTTACTGTTACAAGTTTTTCGTCAGTGGTTCAAGCCCCACCAGCAGGGTAATTTCCTTTTATCTCTTTTTGCATGAAAAAAGGGATTTGTCTATTACTGTTTAGTTTAAGTCAAAGTCTTTGTATCTGCTTTCCAACTACAGTGATATTAGTTTTTTTGTGATACAAATATAAAAGTTCTTCAAATAAAATAAGGATGGCACATTACTTTTTTTTTAAGTGAGTAGCTATTGAGTGCAAAGGTATGGGATTAGTTTTGTGACTTTAATTCCAAGCAAAACTTCTCAAGTATCAAACAAAAAAAAACTAACTCAAGCAAAAAAATTGTCACCTCAAAGGTAAAACTTAAAACTTGCAAAGAAAACATTTGTGTAGTTGTAAACTATTGGTCTTTTATTTGTTTGATATTTTGTCCTTTTGTTTACAGTTCCCTCTGCTTTTTTCTCAATGATCAGTCTTTTGCTCTCTCCATCACGTTTGCAGTCATGCTCCCAGCTTTCTCGTTTGCGCTCCCTGACTTTTTGCTTGCGATTCTGACTCAAACATCTCGCGTGGGCGGGTCTTACAGGGGTGCGTCCCCATTGGCTAATGAGTGTTAAGGGGAAAGTTTGAGTGACAGCTCAGCCTCAGTGCAGGTAAACTAACGTTAGAGACTCAGAGTCTGGTCTGGAGGACACACAAGCTACTCCACAGGGGATTCCTACAAGATTAATAAAGTGTAAGTATTATTAATATATATATTATCTGTGATCTACGTTGCAAGCATGGTTACTAGACATTTGTTGTTTTGTTGTATTAAGTTACTAGCTAGCTAGCTAGTAAAGCTTTTTTAAGTTAGCATTTAACGTTAGCTATACTGCAAACGTTATCTAAAAGCCACCGGCTACCTTACTGAGCTAATAATTTACCATGGGAATCATGTATTCTTCGTGAGGCCTTACTCAATGGAGCTGTATTAATTATCGTCTTCTCTCTGTAGAGACCTGCAGGACCCGAGCAGAGCTACGATGATCTCCCAGGTAACCTAAAGGTTAGTAACGTAGCTATATTATGGTCTATTAGGAAAAATTATTATCCAGCTAACTACTAATTGTTGTGGTTGCTATTGGCCTGATAATACACAATGCTAGGGTATTGGTTAAGTTGTACAATGTAGAAGCTGTGAATGTAATATATATAGGGTTCGACACATACATTAGATAATGTTCCATCTGTACACACTGTTCTTTCTTTGCACTACCTTAAGATGGCAGATAACGGACGACGCTGAAGTTGGCATCCGATTCGCAGCTTCCGATTCGGCAGTTAAGTGGAAATTTAAGGGAAACTTAAAACTGTCCGATTCAGCAGGGAAACACGATTTACATTGCTGATCCTCCGTTTTTTAACCTATTACTGTATTGAATGAGTGTTAGTCATTACGATAAATTATTAATTATCTCTAAAACACACTTTTAGATTTGTGAAAGCTTTATTGTCTTTATGAGAACACAATAAAAGTAGGTTTCACCGTTTTTTTTCATATTTAGACCACATTGGACCAGGTCTAGATCCAAAACCGCAATACCTAGACTTGTCAAACCTGGACTAAATTATCCCAGAGAGCCTAAGGAGTCTTAAAAACACAGTTTGAGATTTGTGAAAGCTTCATTCTATTTGTGAAAATGCAATAAAGGGAGATTATGCTGTTTTTTTTACACATAGACCACATTGGACCAGGTCTAGATCCAAAACCGCAATACCTAGACTTGTCAAACCTGGACTAAATTATCCCAGAGAGCCTAAGGAGTCTTAAAAACACAGTTTGAGATTTGTGAAAGCTTCATTCTATTTGTGAAAATGCAATAAAGGGAGATTATACTGTTTTTTATACACCATAGACCACATTTGACCAGGACCAGATCCAAAACCCCCGCAATACCTAGACTCGTCAAACCTGGACTAAATTATCCCAGAGAGCCTAAGGAGTCTTAAAAACACAGTTTGAGATTTGTGAAAGCTTCATTCTATTTGTGAAAATGCAATAAAGGGAGATTATACTGTTTTTTTTACACATAGACCACATTGGACCAGGTCCAGATCCAAAACCGCCAACCACTTGTCAAAACTGGACAAGAATTATTCCAGAGAGGCTAACGAGTCTTAAATACATTTTTCAGATTAGTAATGCTTTTATAGCAGGTCTGCTGTTGCTAGTTGACATTCAACGTATAAGTCCACGTCTCTCCATGTCATTTCTTATCTCCATGAGCAGGTCTTCCTTCTCACTTCAAAAGAAAAGTAGAAACAGTTATTTTTACCTTTTGGAAAACAATCAAAATATCTTCAAAGATTTGCCAATGGTTTAATTTACTCTTCAAATCCTTCTCCTTCAACATAATTGTTGTTCTCTCACCTTTCCTCCATCTGGCCCTGTTCAACCTCTCTTACTGCTTCTGCCAATGTCATTTTCCTCACCTTAGCCAAAGCTTGCACTGTGGCCTGTGTTAGAGGCAACATCATTTAGACATAGTGTGATTGGTTTTCATTTTATCTATAAATTAAGACATTTTTATTACAAAGCTTTTTGTCAGTTCTTATTCACAGTTATGAAATCTTGTTTGATTCTCACATCTGCCGCCATTTTAGACCCTGCCCTTCAACTTCTGCCCACCAGGTGTCCATTGTGTTCCTACTTTGCCAGTCACCTCACAACTGCCTGCACTCATGATCTTCATTGTCCTCGTAGCATTGCTAACATTTTGTTTTGACTAAATCTGCCTGCCTGCAAATCATGCCTGTCTTAACATTTTGCCTGTTTTTCTCTTTTTTGTGTCTGTGTTATGCCTGCCGACAAAGTAATCTCTGTGATGAATATTTGGGCTTTTTGAGTCTGTTAATCTGTCAAAGTTCAGAGCCTATACACAGACAAACCACATCTACACAGTTATATCAGAGGAGGCTGGTCCACTGTATTTATGTGTTATACTCTATACTGCTTATATTGTTTTAAGTGCAGAACTAGCAGACAGATTCTAATTGTGCATTTATATATATATATATATATATATATATATATATATATATATATATATATATATATATATATACAGTACAGGCCAAAAGTTTGGACACACCTTCTCATTCAATGTGTTTCTTTATTTTCATGACTATTTACATTGTAGATTCTCAATGAAGGCATCAAAACTATTAATGAACACATATGGAATTATGTACTTAACAAAAAAGTGTGAAATAACTGAAAACATGTCTTATATTTTAGATTCTTCAAAGTAGCCACCCTTTGCTTTTTTATTAATAAGGGAAATAATTCCACTAATTAACACTGACAAAGCACACCTGTGAAGGTAAAACCATTTCAGGTGACTACCTCATGAAGCTCATTGAGAGAACACCAAGGGTTTGCAGAGTTATCAAAAAAGCAAAGGGTGGCTACTTTGAAGAATCTAAAATATAAGACATGTTTTCAGTTATTTCACACTTTTTGTTAAGTACATAATTCCATATGTGTTCATTAATAGTTTTGATGCCTTCATTGAGAATCTACAATGTAAATAGTCATGAAAATAAAGAAACACATTGAATGAGAAGCTGTGTCCAAACATTTGGCCTGTACTGTATATATATATATATATATATATATATATATATATATATATATATATATTAGGGATGCACCGAATATTCGGCCACCGAAAATTTTCGGCCGAAAATGGCCCAAAGGGCATTTTCGGTTTTCGTACGAAATACCTTTATCCCGAAACAATACAACACGAAAAATGTTGTGATGACGCGCGAAACAGAAAACGCGACCTGCAGTGTGTCAGTACCCGATCCGTTCCACCTGCAAAGCGTCTCCTAAGCAAAGAGGTTGAGACGGACCACGAGGTGAAAACAATGAAAAGTACGCTCTTAGAGTCTGTCAGCACACGTTTCAGTGAGATCTATTCGGATCCTCTGCACTTCATCGCGACTGTACTTGATCCGCGTTATAAAGACCATTACTTGGATGCGGAAATAAAGCAGGGGGCAACGAGAAATGATCCAGGCCGCGATGGATGCGGAGAACCCGCGTGGAGAGACGGAGCAGCCGCGCCAGCGCAGGAGATCAGAGCGAAAAAAAGACTTGTCTCGCTGCACCAGATGAGGGGCATGCACCCTCGTTGTCTGATATGTTCAGTGAAATCCTGCAAGAAAGTGCCTCAATTAATAAATAATAATAATAATAATAACAATAGGTAAGCTATTCTGTTCTTAGGCTACTGTATACTGTATGTGACTATCAGATTGTAGCCATATTTCTGCTAGATATTTTTTTAATTAAACTTTAATATTAATTTATACAATTGCAATGCCTTGATTTTAGTAAAGTTAGTACACAGTCATAGCCATAAATGCAATGGTACTAATAATTGGCTTAATTTCTTTCGGTGTTTCGGTTTCGGTTTTCGGTCTTGGTTTCCTCTTTTTTCGGTTTTCGGTTTCGGCCAAGAATTTTCATTTCGGTGCATCACTAATATATATATATATATATATATATATATATATATATATATATATATATAAATGCACAATTAGAATCTGTCTGCTAGTTCTGCACTTAAAACAATATAAGCAGTATAGAGTATAACACATAAATACAGTGGACCAGCCTCCTCTGATATATAACTGTGTAGATGTGGTTTGTCTGTGTATAGGCTCTGAACTTTGACAGATTAACAGACTCAAAAAGCCCAAATATTCATCACAGAGATTACTTTGTCGGCAGGCATAACACAGACACAAAAGAGAAAAACAGGCAAAATGTTAAGACAGGCATGATTTGCAGGCAGGGCAGATTTAGTCAAAACAAAATGTTAGCAATGCTACGAGGACAATGAAGATCATGAGTGCAGGCAGTTGTGAGGTGACTGGCAAAGTAGGAACACAATGGACACCTGGTGGGCAGAAGTTGAAGGGCAGGGTCTGAAATGGCGGCAGATGTGAGAATCAAACAAGATTTCATAACTGTGAATAAGAACTGACAAAAAGCTTTGTAATAAAAATGTCTTCATTTATAGATAAAATGAAAACCAATCACACTATGTCTAAATGATGTTGCCTCTAACACAGGCCACAGTGCAAGCTTTGGCTAAGGTGAGGAAAATGACATTGGCAGAAGCAGTAAGAGAGGTTGAACAGGGCCAGATGGAGGAAAGGTGAGAGAACAACAATTATGTTGAAGGAGAAGGATTTGAAGAGTAAATTAAACTATTGGCAAATCTTTGAAGATATTTTGATTGTTTTCCAAAAGGTAAAAATAACTGTTTCTACTTTTCTTTTGAAGTGAGAAGGAAGACCTGCTCATGGAGATAAGAAATGACATGGAGAGACGTGGACTTATACGTTGAATGTCAACTAGCAACAGCAGACCTGCTATAAAAGCATTACTAATCTGAAAAATGTATTTAAGACTCGTTAGCCTCTCTGGAATAATTCTTGTCCAGTTTTGACAAGTGGTTGGCGGTTTTGGATCTGGACCTGGTCCAATGTGGTCTATGTGTAAAAAAAACAGTATAATCTCCCTTTATTGCATTTTCACAAATAGAATGAAGCTTTCACAAATCTCAAACTGTGTTTTTAAGACTCCTTAGGCTCTCTGGGATAATTTAGTCCAGGTTTGACAAGTCTAGGTATTGCGGTTTTGGATCTGGACCTGGTCCAATGTGGTCTATGTGTAAAAAAAACAGTATAATCTCCCTTTATTGCATTTTCACAAATAGAATGAAGCTTTCACAAATCTCAAACTGTGTTTTTAAGACTCCTTAGGCTCTCTGGGATAATTTAGTCCAGGTTTGACAAGTCTAGGTATTGCAGTTTTGGATCTAGACCTGGTCTGATGTGGTCTACATATGCAAAAAACAGTATAATCTCCCTTTATTGCATTTTCACAAATAGAATGAAGCTTTCACAAATCTCAAACTGTGTTTTTAAGACTCCTTAGGCTCTCCGGGATAATTTAGTCCAGGTTTGACAAGTCTAGGTATTGCGGTTTTGGATCTGGACCTGGTCCAATGTGGTCTATGTGTAAAAAAAACAGTATAATCTCCCTTTACTGCATTTTCACAAATAGAATGAAGCTTTCACAAATCTCAAACTGTGTTTTTAAGACTCCTTAGGCTCTCTGGGATAATTTAGTCCAGGTTTGACAAGTCTAGGTATTGCGGTTTTGGATCTAGACCTGGTCCAATGTGGTCTAAATATGAAAAAAAACGGTGAAACCTACTTTTATTGTGTTCTCATAAAGACAATAAAGCTTTCACAAATCTAAAAGTGTGTTTTAGAGATAATTAATAATTTATCGTAATGACTAACACTCATTCAATACAGTAATAGGTTAAAAAAACGGAGGATCAGCAATGTAAATCGTGTTTCCCTGCTGAATCGGACAGTTTTAAGTTTCCCTTAAATTTCCCCTTAACTGCCGAATCGGAAGCTGCGAATCGGATGCCAACTTCAGCGTCGTAGATAACGGACGTATTTTTTGTATTTTTTAGCGCTGTAAATGTCAACAATATTTAGAATTAATGCATAGTGTTACTACTGTCCAAACTATTTACTTTAACTAACACACCAGGCCCTTGACAAATACTTTGCTTAGTGATCCTTATGGTTTGATGTGATGTGCATGTGTCCTGGTGGCTGGCCATATCTTACTTTACGCATGTAGTCAACGTGGAGGTAGGAATCTAGAAAGTGTGATCAATAATATTCCAGAAATAAGTGTTCCAGTAGTGTTCAGAAAGCTAGAAAAATGTTTCTAGAGTGCAGGCTTTATTACAATTATTTATTATTGAGCTAATTTCAAACACTTTTTTATCATCCAATAAGGTACTTCAAGCTTTACAATAAGAAGTCAAGGAAGTGAAGGACTACAGCCACATCCCAGCCCTTCAGAGAACTGTCCTGCAGAAAAGGCTGTCGTCCAGACTGGAGCGGTGGGCCATCAGTGAGCTCAGGAGACCAGATGATCCCAGGCATCCAGGAGTTGTGTGTGATATTCCTGCATCACCCTCAGAAGTGTTGTTGCAGACACAAGTCAGCAGAGAAATACAGCTTGCCTTAGGTGAAACTGAATATGTGAAATATATACATAACCCAATTACTCAGTATGTTTGTGTATTGTTGGTGATGAAAAACTGACCCTGACCTGTGATGTACTGCAAATAATGACTGACACTGAGTTCCAGCTTCTTCTACCACCGGAGCCCCAGCTAAATATGTTCAAATATCCATTATGTATGTGAAGTTTTATATTGGACTAAAAATAAAACATTATAATAGTCTCAACCTTATTTCCTGTTTTATATAATGAACCAAACAGACAAGGGTGAATGTAAAAATTTTTTTTATATATTATGTGCATTTTAAAATATAATTACAGTAAGACAATGTAAACACAAATTAAATTACAGGACAGTATACTGTTGTAGGATATATATTGCCATACAATGGACTAAGAAACTACAAGTACACCAATGAAAACTTAAGAAAAAAGGTTATTGTAAGTAACTGAGTATCTGAGCAAAATATGATCAATACATACACTATTGGTCTATACCCTGGCTGTTTGAAGCCTTCGCACACAGTGTTTCCTCCACAGAGACTAAAGGCTCCTCTCCCTCTGCTGCTCCACGTCCTCCTGGTTGGACTGCCTGCTGCCGGATGTGAGCTGTGATAGAAAATTATAACAAAGTTTCTTACACAAATCAAATGGTAACAAAGTTCTTACTGATAACTGAGGCTTCCAAAGTTGTGTGATTTACAATTAAAATAACTTGCTTTTAAGTAGCCATTAGCAAATGTGTAGGCTTTAAAAACACTATGAACATTTTCCTTAGGCTGACCTGCTTGCAAATGCAACAGAAGACATGTAATTAGAGTTAGAATAGCCAGTCTTTGTCATAACTAGGAAAGTACAGATGAGCACAAAACTATAAAGATGAACCAGTTAAGCAGTGCTAACACTGCATTTGTACTGTACAGTATGTGTCAACCTCTAGATATAATACATTACATTCACAGCTTCTACATTGTACAACTTAACCAATACCCTAGCATTGTGTATTATCAGGCCAATAGCAACCACAACAATTAGTAGTTAGCTGGATAATAATTTTTCCTAATAGACCATAATATAGCTACGTTACTAACCTAAGGTTACATGGGAGAGCATCGTAGCTCTGCTCGGGTCCTGCAAGTCTCTATAGAGAGAAGACGATAATTAATACAGCTCCATTGAGTAAGGCGTCACGAAGAATACATGATTCACATGGTAAATTATTAGCTCAGTAAGGTAGCCGGTGGCTAGCTACAAGTTTTAGATAACGTTAGCAGTAGCCTATAGCTAATGTTAAATGCTAACTTAAAAAAGCTTTACTAGCTAGCTAGCTAGTCACTTAACACAACGAAACAACAAATGTCTAGTAACCATGCTTGCAACGTAGATCACAGATAATATATATATTAATAATACTTACACTTTATTAATCTTGTAGGAATCCCCTGTGGAGTAGCTTGTGTGTCCTCCAGACCAGACTCTGAGTCTCTAACGTTAGTTTACCTGCACTGAGGCTGAGCTGTCACTCAAACTTTCCCCTTAACTCTCATTAGCCAATGGGGACGCACCCCTGTAAGACCCGCCCACGCGAGATGTTTGTGTCAGAATCGCAAGCAAAAAGTCAGGGAGCGCAAACGAGAAAGCTGGGAGCATGACTGCAAACGTGATGGAGAGAGCAAAAGACTGATCATTGAGAAAGAAGCAGAGGGAACTGTAAACAAAAGGACATAATATCAAACAAATAAAAGACCAATAGTTTCCAACTACACAAATGTTTTGTTTGCAAGTTTTAAGTTTTACCTTTGAGGTGACAGTTTTTTTGCTTGAGTTAGTGTTTTTTGTTTGATACTTGAGAAGTTTTGCTTGGAATTAAAGTCACAAAACTAATCCCATACAAAGGCCCCAAGGTAGGAGCCACAAGTTATAGGGGCCACCTTGTGGTAAAACATGTGCTGTCCACTTACAGATTAACTGTCACGACAGAGCTCAAATGAACAAGCTACATTTGAGGGAAAGAAAAATCCAAACATCAGTGGATTATGACCATTTCGGAAGTGTTTTTCTGTGATAATAAATAGGGACGTCTCTGCGCAGCCTATCGGATTCCGGGATGCAATACGCATCCAAATGAAAAGAACGCCAGTCCTTTCGCTAATCCTTGACTATCCTTTTTATCTCGGGACTCATATCAGTCGGATCACTATGGGACAGCGAAGCGGTGGGACAAAGCCATGCGGATGATATTCCTGTAAATGAGAGAAAAAAGCAAGTCTGTTTGACTTAAACTGGGCGCATGTAGGCAAGCTGCGTATGCGTAAAACTGGGCCAAAATGTTCCTCGTCCTGCTCATGGGGCTCTACGTGGCCACAGGTGAATTTCTCTCCCCAGTGAGCTCCTGCCCGTCGCAGTGCAGCTGTTTTTACCACAACCTGAGTGATGGATCAAAGGCCAGGTAAGCAAGATGTTCAAAATGAAAATGATTTTATATCAAAAACACACTATAATGTGCTCTGGTTTGTGCGCACAGACGCATCTTTTCAGACGGACAGGTCGAGTCCTCAAATGAGGACAGCATAGGTAAACACGTGTAGCCTACAAAAGATAATATAGGGAGTGCATGTCGGTCCAATTTTATTTAATGCAGGATTATCTCTCAAAGGCACTTTCAACCTCCTCATGTATGCTTTTTATGTGAGTTAGGATAGATTGGGACATCAGTATTTGTTTTCAGAATTATTAGCCACACCAGTGTTGGTGCTTGTGAAATAACCACATATTTTTTTGTATCCTCTTCAAAACAGTAATCTTAGACTGTAATGCTAATTTGTAATCATATTTTTTTTTTTATATTTACTTTGAACAATCTTTCCTTAAATGCGTAATTTGTGAAGGATGATTTGGAGGTAAAACAGAAATCCACCTATGATGTCTCCTTTTTAGGAGCGTGATTTGCAATGATCCCGAGATATCTCTTGTGCCTGTCGGGTTTCCTGTTGACACGTCCAAGCTGCGAATTGAGAAGACAGCCATCCAGCGGATACCAAGCGAAGCCTTCAACTACCTCTCCAGTCTGGAATTCCTGTGGATGTCTTTCAACACGCTGTCCGCTTTGAGCCCGGACAGTTTCCGGGGACTGCTTAACCTGGAAGAGCTTCGTCTGGACGGGAATGCCCTCACCGCCTTTCCCTGGGAATGTCTCATGGATATGCCCAGTCTCAGACTTCTCGATTTGCACAACAACCAGCTCAGCTCGCTGCCAGCGGAGGCCACCACTTACATCAAGAACCTCACCTACCTGGATCTGTCCAGCAACAGCCTGCTGACCCTGCCGGCAGAGGTGCTGTCCACCTGGCTGGCGGCGAAACCAGTGCAAGGTCCAGAAAGCTCCAAAATGATACTTGGTAAGGACTTTAACCAAACCTTAACTCATGGTTTATGTCTGCCTCAATTCAAAAGCGCGCTGTTAAACTCTGTGCGTCAATGGAAAGTGTGTTAATTAATTTAGCTCAAAGCAACATTCTTGAACAGCGGCGGGACAAAACAGTTGCTAAGCAACACAAATTCAATATACAGTAGAGGATGGTCGGTAGTATTTAATTAAAAAAAATGCCACTTTGTGCTTTGGAAAACCAAAGACCAAACCTTTTGTTTTAATGCACCTTATTTAGCATGTATAGACCATATCTACACATCAGGTAGATCTAAGAAGTTATAATTGCAGACTAATACTGTACATTTATAAACACTTATAATATCTATCTATCTATCTATCTATCTATCTATCTATCTATCTATCTATCTATCTATCTATCTGTGAAATGAAAAGTTCATTTTACCCTTGCTTATCTTCTGTGTTTAACCCATTCTCATACTCAGAACAGAGGTCAGCTGTTCCGAGGTCAGCTCTAAAGGCTGATGCTTTTGTCAAGGACAGGGGGGTGAAATGGCAGCTAAACCTGACCTTGATCACTTGACCATCATCATCATCATCATCATCATCATCATCATCATCATCATCATCATCGTCATCATCATCATCATCATCATCATCATCATCATCATCATCATCATCATCATCATCTTCATTGCCGTGGTCATGGTCATGATGTAGTTTATGAATTAAATGTTAATCCTCTTACAGGATTAACATCCACACCAGCCATCTGCAGGCTGGTCTATCACTTTGCACACAGCTGGACGCTCATCTTACTCCTGTAGCCTCACTTGTACCCTCACCCTCAGGTCTCCATGACAACCCCTGGGTGTGTGACTGTCGGCTTTATGACCTGATCCAGTTCCAGAAGTCTCCGACTCTTTCAGTGGCATTCATTGACACAAGGCTCCGGTGTTCAGCTCCGGAGAGCGTGTCAGGCGTCTTGTTCAGTGATGCAGAGCTGCGCCGCTGTCAGCTCCCACGTATCCACACAGCTGTGGCACGAGTCCGGAGTGCTGTTGGGAACAATGTGCTGCTCCGCTGTGGGACCATCGGAGTCCCAATCCCAGACCTGACATGGCGCAAGGCGGATGGGCGACTCCTTAATGGAAGAGGTGAGTCAGCAGGTCTTTAAATGTCAGGGTCTTTCTCTATGTGGTGTCTGAGATAAGATGCTTTACTCTGCACTGTGTGCTGCTGTTAATTAAACAGAAAGCTACCAGTGGAGATAGTCAGGTTTTAAGTCTGACTGACAGCTGTGGCTACAACAGTGAACTATGCAACACTGTTGATGATCATTGCAACATTGCATAATCACCTGCTTGGCATCAATGAAAGGGGATATTTCTCAGATGCCACATATTTTATTTTATTTTTCTTATGTTTTCCTTTTGTAACCATTGTGTAACGTCCATATTCTCCTCTCTCTGCCGCCATAGTCCAGCAGGAAACCTCCAAGGAGGGAATTACCTGGTCCATCCTCAGTGTCCCAGCTGTGTCCTATCGGGATTCAGGGAAATACATCTGCAAGGCCACTAACTATGCGGGGAATGCTGAAGCTGTCATTTCTCTCGTTGTCTCTAACTCACCAAAACCAGAGGGGAACCAAACCAGCAACGACAAGAAAGCCAAAGTCAAGAAACCCAACCCGATGGGAAAAGCTGCCTACCAGGAGAAACTGGTGGCCAGATATGTGGTTCCAACCTCCACCCCTTCATCTTTGCCTGCCCTAGATCCAGGCCTACCACCTGGTTTTAGTCCTGATCCTGGACTAGCCAGTTACAGTCTGGCTGACAGAGCCACCCCAGGGCCTGCCACCTCTTCCAATGCAGATGCGCTGTTGGATCTGGAGAAGACTAATCTAAGCAACCTGGCGGCCAACACGTCGTCGCTGCAGCAGGACCCGGACAGGGTGGTCCGCTCTGTAAAGGTGGTGGGGGACACAGACAATACAATTTATTTAAACTGGAGAGCCCCTAAGGCCAAGAACACAACCGCATTTAGTGTGCTGTATGCTGTTTTTGGAGAGAGGGACATGAGGAAGATCAATGTTGGGGCGGGGCAGAACCGAGTAACCATCGATGGGCTGGTGCCCAGGACCAAGTACATTGCCTGTGTGTGTGTGAGGGGCCTGATCCCCAAGAAGGAGCAGTGTGTCATATTTTCCACTGATGAAGCAGCCAGTGCCACTGGGACCCAGAGGCTGATTAATGTGATTGTGATCACAGTGGCCTGTATCATCGCAGTCCCTCTCACTGTCATCGTGTGCTGTGGGGCTCTGAAGAGACGCATTCAGAAGTACTGGGGAAAGAAATCCAAGGACATCCAAGATTCATATGTGACCTTTGAAACACTGTCGCCTGGCACGAAGGCCAAAGGGCTCGAGGGCGAGTATTTGAACAGACTGAACCCAGAGGAATCCAACAGGCTGCTGTCGGCCCGCTCCAGCCTGGACTCTGAGGCCACAACTAAGATAGAGGGACAGCCTAACGAGTACTTCTGCTGACGTCATGCTCCAGCTCCGGCTTCTGCTCCACGCCATCTTCCTCGCTCTCACCCACATCCACGTCCCAGTCCGACCCCTAATACCCATTCACATCCCCACCCCCACCCCCACCCCCACCCTCACCCCCATCCACATTCGTATCCTCATCACTGCCCGTACTCTCACCCTCAGCAACATCCTGACGTCAGTCCCCCTCCCACGCGCTCCCGTACGGCCACACCATGGGATTCCCCCCCACCTGTCCCTCCTCGCTGGATCATGGCACCAACTCCACCGCCACAAAGATCCAATTTCTATCAAAGGACTTTCGCACGCTGCACTATAATGGAAATATCAGTTTAGAGGAATATTTAACATTTTAATTAACTTGTTTTTCCCAGATATTTGTAGAATATCTCATGTTTCTTACAGATAGAGTGAAACTCACTTCACATGTATCCATGCATTAATAGTAAGACAACATTTAAACACACTCATGCTTTTATGTATAAAAGAATGTTTTTATCACTAAGCCTGGAAGAGATAACATGTCAAATGCTGAAAGAACATAACAATTATTGTAAACTATATTTAATCTCACTTGCATGTCCCAGCGAAGAAACCTCTGCAACCTGATCAGACTTAAAGGAAACGCAACGGTCAATACTCCATTGTCTATATCCTAAGCATGTGTATGATTTGTATATACTTTATGGATGATGTACACTTACATATACAGTTAAGTCTGTGCCTCTGTATATATCTGTCATATGTTCTCAGAGAAGATATACACATAGGCATGGTTCAACACTCTGGTGTATGGAGAAAAGCTGGAGCTGGAGAGAAGTACAGAAAGGACTGAACTATGACACAATGTAAATAGAGTGGAAATTATGCAAAATTAAATGTTGGATGATTTATATTCCAAGCAATGAGACACATACTGAAATATCTTTATGTACCTGTTTCGTGCCACCTAGAGGCATCATTAGCTACCCCATTAAATGTAGATCTATTCATTCCAATAATTATTTGAAAATAGTTGAATAAACTTTTATACATATCCAGTTAGCAGTACTGTGTGTTCTTATATCTGTACTTTCACTTCACCATGTTGATCCATTTGGGGTTTCCAGCCTGCAATTTTAAAAGAGTAACACAGATTATACCCTTTTTATACTCTTAATGTGGCTGGTTTGATAGTAGTTGATAAAACTTATTTACAGGAATGAGTTCACAATTAGCCAACTCAGTGTATGTCTCAGGTGGTCTAAGACTTAATGATAAGTCACTGTTTATGAAAAAAGTTTGCAAGTTATAATGGATTTATTAATTTTAATTATTTAATTTCAAAATAATTTACTAATGCTCCTCCAGATTTTCCAGCAGGACATTTTTCTTTTTAGCTCTTTAATTCACTGGTAAGACCCTCTACCAATTATTTTATGGAAAAAACATTCAATACCAAATAGGAAGGGTAAATACCAGTCAGAGGGATTGTTCACAAACTGGAAACCAAAAAACTTGTTGTAATTAATGGCATATAAATGAGCTATAAAGCCTTAAGAAAAAGTTAAGTTACACGCATTCATAAAGGTTGACTAATCAGAAAGTGGTACCAGACCAGGTATCAGGCCTTCTGACACTGTCCAGTGTTAATCATGTCTCTACCAATAATTAGATGCCACTTGTTCAGTAGGCTACGCCGTACGTCAGGGATTAAGCGTAATAGGCTTCTCTCGTCTGACGCACTCGACATGTCTTGAGCACGAATGTAGCCCTCAATTTTAGGAATTTTCGCGGACTATGGACAGAATTTGTTACCTGCTAGTTATAGCTTTGCTCAACATCCAGGCGTATGAAACGTATTCTCAATGTTTAAGCGGGTGCAGCTGTGTAGAAGACCATCATGGAAGGTAAGACCTGATTTCATGTAGTTCGAGCTTCACCAAGGCAGAACTATTTTTTAATCTAACTGTGTCATTGGGTGACGGTGTACACATTAAGACATAGGCCTATGTGAAAAGTACATAGTAAAAGCTTGGGGCTATAGATTGAAGTCTGTATCTCTAATTTGTGGTCCTAGTATATTGTTTTTATAAAGCATCAGGCTGCACAGTAACCAAATGTTCATTTAAACTCTTCCCTATAATCATAGGTCGCTCATATGTATGGAGGAGAACGCGTTCGGGGCCATACCAGACAACCTTCCAGGTGATATGACCAAAATAAGAATAGAAAAATCTCACTTCAATGAAATACCCAGAGGGGCATTCTCAAACACGCCCGCCTTGGAGAACTTGTGGTTGAACTTTAATGATATCACAGTTATAAACTCAAAGGCTCTGGAGGGTTTGGGGAACTTAACAGAGCTCCGTCTGCAAGGTAACAAGCTCCGTTCAGTACCATGGACAGCGTTCGAGGACGCGCCAGCCCTCAAGATCCTGGACCTGAAGCACAACCAGCTGGACGTCCTGCCGGAGCATGCGTTAAAATTTTTGCCAGGTCTGACTTACTTAGACTTATCATTCAATCGGCTTACGGTCATATCGAAGGAAGTCTTCATAAACTGGCCTCTCTACCAAAAACTACAGAGCACGGAGGAGCGAGACGCGACCACTTTCGGGCCGAACGTCGTCCTGGCGCTCCACGACAACGCGTGGCTCTGCGACTGCCGCCTGAAGGGCTTCGTGGAATTCATCAGGTCCCTGCGCCCCCCAATTATACTGATGAACTCCTACTTGACCTGCTCAGGGCCGGACTTTAAGGCGGGCAAGTTCTTCCATGAGGTAGAGCTGCAGGCGTGCGTAAAGCCCATCATCACCACCCCTTTCTCCAACCTCAGCCTGCCTCAGGGCGCAAACATCACCCTGCGCTGCCTCGCCAAGGCCAGGCCAGACCCCGCGGTGTGGTGGACATATGGCCTGAAGATAATCAGAGGATTTCATGGTAAGAGTGTGATATCCACGATAAGTCATCCACACGCCTAGCTCGAGTGATATCTTGTGGTAAATTAGATACTTAAACGCATTTTAATCGCAGACCTATGGGCTAAATCTGGATATTGGACCACCGCGAAATAATCACCACTGATTCTGTCAATCTGCACAACACCATCAGTGTTGACTAAGAGTGTTGGAGATTATAGTGTACTAGGCTACCTAATATCAGCCGTGTCGGGCTGCTGTGTAACTAAGTTGACTTAACCTTTAGAGTTAACCTTACTGCAGATCATGACTGCAAGTAATCATAAACAAATTTATAGCAACCAGGCTGCTGCGTCTGTATCCTGCTACTATACCACCGCTCCATCTATCTCATCATGTTGGACAGAAACGAGAGGTGGGTAGAGTAGCTGTCACTAAGTAAGAGTAAAAACAAGTAAAAATACTTTTAAACGGATTTGTACCATGTCACACATTTTCATAATAGAAGTAAAAGTAGCCATCAAATCAATGAGTAAAACACTACAATAATAAGGCATCCTTTATAAAGGGTTTATACATTGTAGCTACTGGCTTTATAAGATAAGAGATAGATAAACCTTTATTGTCATTGCACAGAGACCCATACAACGAAATTGTGAGCACCTAGTCAGGGAGCCAAGAGCCACTGCGACCGTGCGCGCCACCATCATACTGGTTAGTTAAAATAAATAAGTTCTTAATGTTTATAGTTACGTTATAGGCCAATGTAACTATTATCCCCAAAAGTAACATATTACAATGTCCTTATACTCTGACATAATCCCCCAAACATGAAAAAAAATAGTCAAATGATGAACATTTTCTAGTTTCAACTTCTCAATTGTGCGTATTTATCTTATTTTACATTATATTGAATATCTTTAGGTTCTGGACTGTTGCTCAGAAAAAGCAATTTGTTTACATCATCTCAGATTTACACAAATTGTGACATGTGGCATCGTTTTCTATTTTCTGACATTTTAGTGATCAAAGAAAATAATTGGCTGATAAATTGATAATGAAAATAATTGTTGCTTTCAGCCCTACAATTTGTATCTATCTTAAAGCTGTTGATGTCTTGTATATGTCTGTGCCGCAATTTTTTGTGTCCCTGTATGCGTGTAGGGGTTAGACTTTCTTTTTAATGGGCAGTGGGAAGTGTCTTAATTCACTGACTTCTTTTTCCACCTCAGATTATATTCTGAGGAAAAAGATACCTGAATAATTTGTTTGCAACTTGTGATGTGTGGAAATATCTTAAGATAATGAGTTTTCCCATACTAACTTTTATTGTCTAAGCTTGCATGTCTTTTTAAATAACATTGGATATCCCTGTTTTCCTCTTAGAGTCTCAGGAAAGAGTGGGCGAAGACACCATCAGATCCCTCCTGGTGATCCCCTTCCTTCATGCAGCTGACCGTGGTGTCTACACCTGCACTGCTGTCAACTTCATTGGAAACTCCTCTGTCAGCATCCTCCTGGACGTCCAATCTCCTGAAGGCTCCCAGTCATCGCTCCTCCCTGGCAACCCGGCTCCACCACCTGCTGCCAGTAGTGAAAACGTCTACATTGACATCCGCATCGCCAAACAGACAGTACGTGGTATCACCATTGAGTGGTACGCTGCCTTGGACCGCCCAGCTGAAACGTGGTTCACAATCCACTTTGGCAACGTAGGTACTGATAAAAAAGAAATGGTCTACATCGGCCCTGGGATTCACTCTTACTCCGTCTCTGATCTGATGCCTGCTACCAAATATGAAATCTGTGTAACCCTTAAGAACCAGATACCACGTCCTGGCCAGTGTATTGTGTTTGTAACAGGAAGTGACATTACTGAGATGGAACAGAGGGAGAAGCTGATTCATATAGTGGTGATAGTTTTAGCCATGGTGCTTGCTGTGCCTATAGGTATGTTTGCCTGCACCACTGACACTAAGTTTACCTGCCTGGAGGGTATCATGGAGTCCTGGAAGAACCGGCAGAGGGAAAGAAGCTCCCCCCGGGTGGAGCGGGAGAGGCAGGGCACCTTCGACAGCCTGCAGGCCGCCAGCGACGAGGGCCTAGTTAATAAAGATTCAAGTGAAGACAGGAAGGTGAGGAGGAGGTCAGAGGACAGACAACATAAAGGCAAAGCAGACTACAGCAGACAAACAGCTGAACTATATTAAATTATTTGTGAAACCAACAAGGGAAAACATGAAACTGACCTTATAATAGACCAGTGTCTCATCTTTTATCAGTTCTTTTTGTAAAATATAATAGAAAACTTTAGTACTCACATGAGTACAATATTCAGAAGAATGACCATGTTGTCTGCCTTGTTTTTAATCTCATTTCTTCCTCTGTTCTAGGCCGGGGAGTTTGATGCAAAGATGTGAATGATGACCATTATGTCAAGAGTGTAATTCAAGGATTTGCACCACTGTTTGCAGTTTATTTTCCTGTCTGAAATTATGTTTGTCTTGTTATCATGATATGTTTAAATGTCAATTATCACTCATTCTAAACTGCTGCTTTATGTGAAGCCTTTGTGATTTAAATGTAGGAGTGCTCACAATTGCTTCTGATGAGTATATTTTTTACCAAGTCTTTCAGTAGTAAGTTTGTACTTTATCTTTATGTAATTCTTTGTTAGCAATTTAATGTTGTTTTATGTATTTATCTATTTACTTTTGGCTCAACATTGTTAATTCAGTTGACATATTTGTACTGTAACATAATACTGGATCTGGAACAACAAGAAAATATCTTACACCAGATGGTGATTATGTGAAATAATTAAGTGATTGTGTCAGTAGATTTATTTAAATGAATTTAAAAACTAGTATTTTAAACTAGTATACAGTATGTTACTAATATGTGTTAAGTTATTTTATTGCTCTTTGAAAGACCAAGAAGACGCATATCATCTATCAGTGGATTTGGGTAAATAGACAATATAAAATCTTTCATTACAGCTTTTCATTTAAAATGGAATTGTGCATTTGTTTGTGTGTGTGTGTGTGTGTGTGTGTGTGGGGGGGGGGGGGTGTACAGTCATACACACATGACATTTGCCTTTGGCATAGTTCTTTTGAAGCAACATTATGAGTCACAAAACCTCAAACTGTCTTTTATGTAGTTCATAGTAAAAAGGTAACACTACAATTGGCTTTGAATTAAATAGTTAAATAGTTAATAATTAAACTGTGCATTTTATGTAAATCTTTTTTCCAACTTAATGATGGGGGACAAAATGCAGTTTTTGTTACAAAAATGCATTCCAAACTTTATTTAAAACTTGAATGAGGCTCAGCAGTTGAGTTAGTCAAATCACGTGGATAGTATGTGACAGTGTTTTTAGTACAAGATGCTCTCTTTTTGTTACAATCCCTCCACTGCAGCTCAGCAAGGAAACACTGTCAGGGGAAACACAAGTATTTCATAGGATGATTGTAACTTTGGAAGATAGCCACTTGATTTGACTAACTCAGGATGTTAAAGCCTCATATTAACATAAATTTTTGCACAGAATGAGGACTGTGGATTTTGTTCTTCATCATTTACATTGAATTAGAAAGAGGTCTCTTAATGGCCAGTATGAACAAGAGGAATGATTACAGTAAGTAAAACCAGTTTCATATGGGCACCTGACAATTGATTTAAAGCAACACTATGTAACTTTTGGTGTGAGCTGTAGTTCCAATGAGACAACCTGTAGGGGGACCAAAGCGGGAAAAGTTACATAGTGTTGCTTTAAAGGTCCCATGGCATGAAAATTTCACTTTATGAGGTTTTATTTACATTAATATGAGTTCCCCCAGCCAGCCTATGGTCCCCCAGTGGCTAGAAATGGCAATAGGTGTAAACTGAGCCCTGGGTATCCTGCTCTGCCTTTGAGAAAATGAAAGCTCAGATGGGCCAATTAGATTGCCCTTTCTCTGCTTTGCACGCCCAGAGAATTTGGCCCGCCCATGAGAAAGAGAGAGACATCATGGCATCAACAGCAAAGTGGCAGTTGGTCAAGACCACACCCCCACCCTCCACCTTACCTTGGTTGTTTGCATTTCTTTAAACCAATCATGCATTTCTTTAAACCAATCACAATCGTCTGGGCTGCGCTAAGTTCCAGACGCAGCAATGATTGGGCTCTGCAAAATATTCTCTGGAAGGAACTTGTTTTGGTGGAACAGTTGCACCCCGCAAAAGAAAACACCACACATGCCAAATAATAATAAGAAATGTTAAATAAAGTTAACTGTCCACACAATACAGTAACGTAAGCTATATAAATTAGCTGGATACACGGTTAAACATAAGTTGCTATTAACAGTGTATAGAGCTCATCATCAGTGATTCCGGAAGTAAAAATTCCATTAATTTCTCCATAAGGATTTTGATTACCAGCCATAACGTCTTAACCATCCAAGGTAGACTTACCACAAGCTCTGAGGTTGTGAAACGAAGGTTTCTGCTCATGAAGAAGATAGAGAAGTCCATATGAAATCAAAAAAATACTACACTACCCACAATCCTAAGCGTAACAGCGACGTCTTTGATTGGTGGAACTCGCTCTGTTACCATGGAAATGTTTATTGCACCCCCGAACCTGGAACGGCTAGAGCGAGCTTCTACCATTGAAGTTATCATAGTTTCTGTACAGTCTTGTACCTTTGCCTTTTTGCTGTTTTCAAAAGGTTATTTTGCACCGAATCAAATATTTTATGGTCACGATTCATCGCTGAGCTGGTTGGCTTGGTTCCAGGCTTAAAACTCAAGCATTTAATGAAACGTCAATGGAGATATTGAATGGGAAAAACACTTCCAAAACCAGAGCTGTTAAAAAAGTGGGCGATCACTGTTGATCTCTATTGCCATGTGTATTTCTTTCACAGCAATCCCACCAATCTGTCCCAAAACGTCCTAGTTAGATTGTAAACGCGTAAACATATTCTTTGTTTATCTTTACAATCATTCACCAAAAGAACCAAGCAGGTCTGCAATATTGTATGATGCAAATTTTCTTCAAAACCTGCCATTTTCAGTGTATAGCTTTGTAGCTTGAAGTTTGTTGTTGTTTCCCGTAACAAAGGGACTTTGAGAACGGCACCACAGTCAGGCTTTATCCTGGAAATGTACTTTTGTTGATCCAGACTAATTTAAGACAGACTTGAAAAATTGTGAACCTGTCCTTTAAAGGCTTAAAAAACCCTATAGCATATGGTCCGTTTGCAGGGGACTTGCAAGGACTGAATTTGATAATCACAGTTAGTTACCACTGAAGTGACTGAAGTCATTTGATGAAGTCATATTTCTATATGAACTGTAACTGTAAAGTTTCATTAACATGTGTTTAATCCTCTCTGCGTCACTGCACATGTACGTCACGTTTCCACGTCTCCCACTTCTGCGAACACAACACATGGCAGCCAATGCGTCTCACATGATCTGTGGCGACCAACACAGACAGATGGCATCTCGGATATGCCTCGGCCAATAGCATTGTTCATTTGACATAATACCCAAACACTGGCATCCTCTCCAATATCCCCTCCTGCAGTCACTTTATGATCAGATCACACAAGCCCCCTCCTCCATCCGTCTCCTGTGATGCAAGCAGTTCATCTCTGCTGGGGCCCGCTTCTATTGACTTAAGATCAGGGTTTTAAACGACTGGCGGAGATTGGCAGCTCTCATTTTCTGGAGCACAGACACATCTGCTTTCTTGCCTGTTCAGGCGTGTTCATATGATTTGCGGGTGGGGGATTGATGCTGCTTTTTTTTGTAATCCTTATGCACTCTGTATGACACATTCATTCATCAACTCAATTTCAGCTATTTCAGCACAGATCACACATGAATTTCATCTTTATTTGGATATATCTTATTTTCTCTTACATAATGCTGCATGAAGCAGCATACTATTTAAACACTACGCTACATAAAATCTGCTAATCTCCTTGGCAGTAAGATTAATGCTGTAGTCTACAGTCTTTCTTAGTTTTCTTATCCATAAAAGCAAATATTTAATTTACCTTTTAACACCTCTGTTGCTTCAAACACATACAGGGTTTTTTGAACCCTGTGTCTTTCATTCTAAAGCATCAATGCTCTTTGCAACTTTTAACTCTGTAATCCTCAGTAATCCCAGCTGCCTCTTACATGGCATAATGCATGGTCATTTGGGCTGCTGCTCCTCATATTCCCTCATTTCATTTTAGAGCATAAACAGCTTGCAACACTGAAAAGTTGTTAAAATTTGGGTTTTGTTCCTCAAGAATTGTTGGGATCACATTACATATTTGTATGTATAATATGACTGGGTTCAGGAGGCAGTTTTTACTTTGTCAAATAAAAAAAATAATCCCCAGAGTCTGCTCTGCGTCATCATAACATGTGAAATGTGCCAGCAGAGGCTGCAGAAAGTCCAATGCCATTCACACACATCTTGTCATTCCAAACTAAATCAGGGCAGATGGACTTTTGGTTTTCAGCCAATGATGAAATATTGTACAAAGATGAACAAGTTGGTCCTTGGATTAGAGAGGGTAATCTGCAAATGTCATGTTTTATGTAATTTTGAAATAATGTGCATGTTTGCCACTGATGTCCACACAAATACTCAGTGAGTGGTTTAGTGTAACTTCATAATTGCCAGTGCTCACATTGATATTGCAGCTAAGAGGAGCAAAAGGGGCTTGTATCAGGATGATATATTACATATTTTCAGAACATCTGGTGATGTTTTACTAAAAACAACAGCAAATGTAATACAGATCTTATTCTAACTCCCATCATATGCATATTTGTGTTGTTCTACATTACTATTATTCAGTGTTTGGATCCGCTGCTTTGTTCTTAATATTGCTCTAAAGTTTACAATACTGAGGATTTGGGAACAGTGATCTCAAACCTTGTTTTACACCCTTTATCTTTCAACCAAGTGCTGTTGTTCCGCAGCTTCTCCTTCTGTCTCCAGAAGGAGGCATTAGAGTACATTTGCAGGCTCATTAAGGAGGTGTTGGTCTTAAGCTGTCACACAGCTGTCTCTGTGTTTTTCACAGAGCATTCAAGACTACAGTCTAATGATCTGAGCCTCCTGGACTCAGCATGTTGTAACCCTGGACAGTTGCTGGCTGTGACCAGATAGGCCACACTGTCACTGTCAACTGAGTAAGTTAAAATCTAAAATAAGTTTCAAAAGGTATAATAATGTCAATAATCCAATTTGCATATTGATCTAAAATTGAAATTCAGTTGCCCAATGGAAAGTAGCTAAGTACAATATAGTCAAGTACTGTACTTAAGTACAATTTTGAGGAACTTATATTTTACTTAATTTTTTTTTACTGAAGTCCACAGCTGTAGATATTTCCAGATTAATATTTGATGTAGCATTTGATCATTATACAAAAGATGATAAATAAATTAATTAATTAAACTACCTAAAAGTAAAGCAGATCAGCTTCATCTTGTAGTACTGATTCAATAATTACATCCGTAATTATGTAATTTACCATGTAATAAAATTAACATGCAGTTATGAGCACTTTTGATACTTGCTACTGACACATCTGTGCTTGTAATAGAGTATGTTCATAGTGTGGTATTGCTGAATGCTTCTTTCACTACTGTTGAAATTACAAATTAAGTTCTTTTATTGGTAGTAAAATGTGTCTTTTGACAGCAAAGGTTTTTTTGACAAAAGACACCAATTGAAACAGATAAACCACCACATATAAAAGTAGTAAACAAATGAGACGCAGTCCTTTAAATCAGAAAATAAACATATCGTGACTGCTATACACCTGCGTAGACGGATTAAAGTTCTTCCTAACGTTATAGCTTTGGTTCCCTTCCCTCAGGCTGATCTCTTTAGTCAGTTCAAGTGTCATGAAATCTCTTGTAAGGAGCTTGGTTGGATCCCAAATAAACAGTCTCGCTTGTTGAAATCTGAATGACTTCATTCTTCCCGACAAGGGATCTGGGGTGAGGAACTTTAAGCCACTAGTGTGTCAACAAAGTGTTCAAAGGGTGGGATTTATCTGTAACAGAATGACACAGAAACTTGAAACAAGCAATGAATGGTCATGGATTGAAAACATGGTCTGAATAATGATACACATGAAGGGAATATCTTTCCCCATCACATTAAAATGACATCATTGATACACAAGGAATTTAGCTGTATCAGTGTATCTGAAAACACACACACACACACACACACACACACACACACACACACACACACACACACACACACACACACACACACACACACACACACACACACACACATACACACACACTTGATTGAGTTTCAAAGTTCATTCTTGTCCTTGGAAACATCAGTCGACAAAACAATTTCACCTCAAGGACCATTTAGCGGCTATTATGGAGCTTTTGATTAGATCATGCCATCTTCATCATTTTCAAATGAAGTCTGCCCACTTGTGTTTTTTTTCTATTTCTCTATGCAACAACATGGATGAAAAAAAGAACGTATGGTAATATTGAACATCTACATTTCCATGACAACTTGGCAGATTGGATCTGCTGATAAAGATCATGACAGCTCCAGGGCAGCTACTAAATGGACCTTTAAGTGTGACTGTTTTGCCAAGCACTATTAGTGTTTCAGCATCCTCTTCTGCTCCAGTTTCATCTTGAGCTCTGAAACCAGCGCTAAGTTCACAGTGTCCTGTCTGTTCATAAATGGCTTCTTTCTAGGTTTGGGTGCCACTGTTGCTGAGACGGTAGGTACTGCCCACTGCCTTTCACCTGGGATGTAAGGGGGTGGTGGAGGGGGAAGAGACGGGGCGCATGGCGGCAGAGGCCAGTGTCTCACAACGTTGGTCACATTGTTGTTATAGTTGACATTCTCCACTATGACCTCTGGCTCCGGCTCTTCCTCTTCCACTCTGAATTTCTCTCCGGCAGTTTCTGGTGTCTTGAAGGGGTTTTTGAAGTTCCAAGTTTGCTGTTTCCGTGCCCTCCTCCTCACGCGGCGGTTGGGCAGGATCCTGTTGGACTTTTTGTTGCGCATAAATGTTGCAGTGGAGATGATGACTGTGACTATGACCATGAGACTAATGACACCAGCAAGCATGCCTAGGATTTGCAAAGGCTTGTTTCTATTCTGCATCAAAAATGATCCCAAAGGCCCCCCACTGAGTTGGGTCTGTAAAAGAGCACAGGGAGAATTCATCCATGGGACTGAAGTCATAGTCTGTCACACAAAGATTAACTTCTAAATATTGTCCCGCATATGTACTGTAGTACTGCATGTATTGATCATTTGGCCAAAAATATCATGTGAGGTGCAAAATACAAAACTCTTTAAAATCCAGGTATAATTTACTGCAAATAATACTGTTTGTATAAAAAGATAATATTTTTAGATGTCTTGCAAATTAAACCTACTGAGCATACTTAAATTCATGGTTCTGCTGTTTTATATTTTGTCAAGACAAGATCAGAGAGGTTGACTGGGAAACCTATAGCTGAGACCATCCAGCATCTGAAAATGAATATATGGATTGATGTGAAAATGAAAAAAACAGAACTAATTTGGTTATTTTGGTTCTGGTTGTGGTGTCATAATGTTAGTATTAAATCAAAACATTGGGAAAAAGCATAGAGAAATTGTGCTCCTGTACTCTTTTACAGACACTTGTTCTGCATCAAAATCCTTTGAAAATGAATTGCTACAAATTATTGGTACCACAGAGTAAAAACAACAGTAGGCTACAGCTGTGCTGATGATCTCAAGGCAAGCTTCACTTATGGCACAGGCCTCCTTATAATCTTTCTGATCTTGCCCTGAGATTGTACACGGGACTTTTTCACAGAGCTCCAGTATATAAAAGTTGAAATGAAGATTGTCAGTGAAATGGCGAAGGTGACAAAGGTCAAACAAATCCCAAACACAACCCCTGGACGTTTCCTTAGGCCCAAGAAGTGTGAGACAAATCTGGATTTTATCTGAAAAACATGACAATTGCATTTGTGTGAGATTCAGATTTTTTTTCCGACTACAAATAGTGAATTGCTACATAAGCAAACAACTGGTGAACCTGCAGTTCTGGGCTGTGATGAAATGGATTATTCTTCAGAAAAGCTGCACCTCCATATACAAATTGATCAGATGTTTCAACACTTGATTATTTGCTTGCATTACAATCCGTTGATAGAAAAATATCATTAATTGGAATATGGAGGGAATGCGGGGTCATACTATCAACTCTATCAACTAATGGTTGCAAATTTGCACATTCTAGTTTTAATGTATTTGAAGTGTATAACTTTAGAAAAATCTGTATTATTAATGATAATGTATCACACAGTATA
Source organism: Perca fluviatilis (assembly GCF_010015445.1). NCBI lineage: Eukaryota > Metazoa > Chordata > Actinopteri > Perciformes > Percidae > Perca > Perca fluviatilis. The sequence continues at coordinate 16,874,716 of NC_053130.1, read as the reverse complement.
TAGATATGACCCAGTCAAATGGGTTTGACTGAAATATTGCTACACATCTACTTTGTTGCAACTTACAGCTTCAGTGATGTCAATCTTGATGACCGCAGTGGTGCTGAAGGACGGCTGGCCTCGGTCCCTGGCCTGCACCACTAGTGACCAGGTGCAGTCTCTCTGCTTGGTGATGTTCTGAATGATGGCCATTGACTTGATGTAGGACTTGAGCATGATCTCCCCCGTGTCAGCGTTAATATCAAAGATGTTGTTGTCTGGCTCAGCTTTCATGATGGCATACTCGATGACATTGTTGGGCACTTCTGCATCGTCGTCTACAGCCTGTGTAGATGCATTTCATTGAAAAATGTAATGGTATTGAGTTTATTGTTGAGTTTCACTTTATCTGACATAGTAAATCACGAAGGAGCAAATACCTCTATTTTCACTGGTGCTCCAATCACCATAGTCTTCTCGAGGAAGTTGTCATTGAATGCAGGTGGGTGGTCATTCAGGTCCAACACAGTCACAAATACCTCAGCCAGGCTGTACTTCCCCTCTGCGTCCTCTGCCTTTACATAGAAGTTATACTTGGACCTCACCTCCGCGTCCAGGCTCGCCCACGGCTGGGTGTAGATGATCCCAGATGCAGGTTGGATCAGGAATCTGTAAACGTGACAGGAATTTATTAATTAAATTCCGATTTACCATATGCATGCGATTGCGAGCCACGTTTTTTCCACACAGTCTTGAACATTTGTGTGTAAACCTTTATTTTCTTCTTAGGCTTACTAAGAATGTGTACACTCTATTTTCAGATCAGAGCATTTTGCTCACGACTACCTTTGTGGAGGGATGAGTTTCACACTCTGGCGTTTACTACAGAGGCTTGGTACTTTAGATTTACTATTATTTCAGCTACTGATAGCCCTTACCTAAGATACGAGAGACAATTAGGGGTGTACAAAGTTACCGTCACATAGCTGAGCAAAGATTATATAACTCCCCGGACATTGACATTATTATTTGAAAGTTCATGACTGGTTCCTCAAACCAGTTATACCACATAATGGACTTGATGCAATAGTTCATGATGATACCACAGCCAATTAACTATAGTCATGAAAGACTAAAGTGTTAACATACAGAAGAAGAATGGAATTACATGGTTTCTCTGACTGACTTGTTTATTCACCCTACAGTGACTTTGTCACAGTCAGAAGCAAAGAACAGTCTATTTTCTCCTCCAATCCCATTAAAGGATTATCAAAGACAGAGGGCAGCAGGCAAAGATCAGGAGTGCATGGTCCTGCGCACGCTAAAGTATTCTGCAAGATATTGTAAAAAAGTGTAAAGTCAGAAATATAAATACATAATTTTGCAGACACAGTACCAATAAATGTAACCATTTATTGCTTCATTACAAATTTCAAAGAGGCATTTTGGGGTACTCTGAAGTGACAGTTTCAAAATGGTTTTGACCAAACAAGTATGCACTAACACTAAGTGTTTCAAATCTCTCTCCTCTGCTTACTTTGGAAATCCTTTTCCTGGATGCCATGTGACTTCACATATCTCCTCTAATTCATCGCTACAAAGCTCAACATCTGTACTGAGAGGTCCAAAAATACTCTACTACTACCTACAATTTCATCGCACACAGCAGCAAGTGGTTTCATGGGAACAGCAATGAGAGATTAAACACGTCCCTACTAACATACACCTATCTGTTTACGTAGGAGCTGCACGTTACATGTTCATGTTTCCTTTGCTTTTACTGTTTCCAAATCCAGGTATTTTGGTCCTCTAAGGCATGCAGATAGAAATATACAAAATGCAGGTGATAAAGATCACATGCACGGTATCTGTAGTGACGTGAAAGGAAAAGGCAAGTTCTGGGCATACAGTGTGTTATTAAGAAAGAAAAGTGACCACTGAGCCTTTTTCTCAGAGGTTAGACTTCTAACTGGAAATCTAATAAATGTTGAGTTGAGAGAAAATACCTGCAAATCTCTGAGGGACTACAGTGCTTAGGTGCAATAAACAGAGCAATAAACAGAACAATATGAACAAGTCTGCTGTCATCTTTCTGTAGAGCTTACAGGCAGATGTGCTTTTCCTGTAGATGGTCTACATTTACAGTAGTACACTGGTCTACAATTAAAATACCACATCTGCCATTTAATTCAATTAATTTCCTGAGATGAGTGTGACTTAGATGCTTTTTTTATGAACAGTGTGGTTTGTTTTTCTACTGCTGAGAAATACTCATGGTATCAACTGCTAATAATGTTGTATAAGCGTATATATATGGCTTCACACTGACATAATCACTACACAAGGACCAATGAATAGACTCGGGGGGAGCCCATTTCTTTTAGTTGAAGTTCACATTCTTATACTCACAAGTCAGCCCCAGATCCGTAGATAGAGTACTTCACTTCACCCCAAGGTCCTGAGTCGGGATCTGTTGCCTGTGGATGAACAGAAAAGACAGATTATAGAGTGAAAAAAACATGCTATGAGTTTGGTTGTGGCACTTGCATAAATTAGGTAAATTTAACGTAACTTTCACAGCAGTTGCGTAATCTGCAATTCCTATTTAGGAGTTAACTGCAATATGTGGTGTATCCCACTTACTTTAAACCTCAAAATATTGATTAGATTTATTTGTACCTCTTTACTAAAGCAGAAATAATAATTGTTGTCCGCCATGGGCTCAGTAAACTGAATGAATCTGTGCTGGATTGGAAGATAATGCAGGGGTCAGCTATAAAAAGACTGTTTTTTGATATCAAGGAACATCATCATGGGCATCGGCTAATCTGTCTGTCTGTCTGTCGCTGCAGGGATGCCTGGTCGCTGTCTCTATGTGTCCAAGGTCACTTGTTGGCTGTTCTTTTATCTGATTGAAATTGCCTGGGATCAAGGAAATGAGCCTCTGTGGTGTTCACGCAAGGGCAGGATTTATCAGCGAGCACCCCTGTTGCTTTGAGCCTTTGCAGGGCTGATATGAACTGACAAGGGCGAAGGATGAGATAGTCCAAAATTAAGCTTTCTGTAAATGTATAAACACTTTTCTATCTATCTATCTATCTATCTATCTATCTATCTATCTATCTATCTATCTATCTATCTATCTATCTATCTATCTATCTATCTATCTATCTATCTATCTATCTATCTATCTGTCTATCTGTCTATCTGTCTGTCTTTTTTTTTAATGGCCCAACATGGTGCTTAAAGTGTTCATGTTATTTCTGCACATATTTCTGTGCTGCAGCTGCATGTGCTACTAAGTATTAGGGGGAAACAAATCTGGGAATTTGGTGTTACACAACAAAATGAAAGTGATAGCCATCTGGCAGCTTACCTCGCCTAGCTTTTATCTACATGTTTTTGACATATTATCCCAACCCCCACCGCTCAAAAAGTCTACATTTAGAGAATTAATGGCCCTCTTGGGCATTTTGTTAAAATCAGCATTCCTCTTTAGCTCATAGTGACGTACATTGGTGTTGGCATGTATTTTTAGACAGAATGAAGACTGTCTCACCGTGACTGACACCACATTGGAGCCACCGGGTGAGTTTTCTGGAATTCTGGCAATGTAGTAATCTGAGGAGAATTTGGGAGCGTTGTCGTTAGTGTCCAGGAGATGAATGACAATGTCTGCTGTGGCACTGAATCTCTCGGGTGTGTCGATCTCAACTGCAAGTAGCTAAGAGAGAAGAAAGATTCAAAATAAATGCAGTAAATGGAAAAAGAGCAACAGATGTGAGTGATATAACGCTGCCATTTGTTGAGGAAATGTGTGCATGTGTGCTCCTATTTCAGTCTACTGTGGTGCAATGGGTTAACCTTGTATGTGAGAAAGTGGTGTTTCTCATAGTCCATCGCAGCAGAGTCATCTACTAAGATCGTGACCTGGGCCTCATTGAGTACAGTCTGAGGAACGACTCGCAGCATCCTTCCCGGTCCGATCAGTTTCAAATTGAATTTAGCATTTGCACCCTGCAAAAGCACAACACACATCATCACATTTGTCAGAAAGTCTCATTAGTTAAAATGACAGTTATGTTATACATGCATGAACCTATTTATACTACTGTAATCTGCATTTGTTACAAAGCTATCGCACACAAGCAGACATACAGTATAATCCATGTAGTATACAGTCCATTCAATCAATATAAAAGCTTTGTATCTTTTCATTATTACAGTAATGTATGAGAGATCAATAGGATATCAGTAGCAGCAGCAATATTCTTGGTGAAACATAATATGGCTCGACAACAATAGCTTGTCCTGATGTTGTAAAAGTATTATCATTATCATCAAGACATTTGGGGTACATCAGCCATTTGGTCGAGGCTCACACAATGAGCTGGAAACACAAAGAGACTTGCATAAGCTGACAAATGGTACAGCTAGGGAGCACCTTTTAATTTGTGTTGGCTTACTTTCAAATTTGTGTAATTTTAAAAGGATTGTCTGTGATAATGGCAGGCTTAAAGTCATTTCACAGGCGCAGAGGCAGAATCCAGCCTGAACACAAAGTTGTGAATTACATCAGTTTTTTATTAGATAACAATGTAATTTGGTCGGAAAATGAGTGTTATTACATAATCACTGTTCCTCTCTCCTGGTTAACTGAGGCAGCTTTTAAAGGCTATAATACTGTGTCAGGGCTAAAAAATTATACCTGCTCAGTAAAACATCACTAAAAATAGCTATTGTTTGTGCTTTTTTTAGTCATTTTCATAGCAATCAGTCAGTGTATGAGAAAACATGGAAGACAATGATGGTCTCCCCACCTGATCAGAGTCGTTGACAGTGATTTTCAGCCCCCGGAGTATCTCTCCCTCTGGTGGATGCTCATACATGGTCAACTCAAACATGTTCTTTGGGCCGTTCTCTCCGTAGAAAGTAGGTGGATTATTGTTCAGGTCCACCACACGGATCACCACCGTGGTCACCTCATAGTCCATGAGTCTGCCTTCAGGACTTACTTCTGATGCCTGGACACAGGGGGGTAAAGGTTATACAGGAGCCTGTGGACTTTTTAATCTACCAGTTTCACCAGATCAGATGTACTTTGTAAACTGCAACTTACTTTTACTTTAATGTTAAAGATTTCTCTCTTCAGATACATGGGGAGAGTCAGCAGAGTGATACAACCACTTGTTTTATTGATGCTAAATACACCATCGTCACCTGGAGAGACAAACAACAGACAGACCAATGAGTACTTTTGCTTTATTTCAAAATCATTTTTAAGTTAAATGCTTACCATCGTCAAAGGAATAATGGATTGGATTTGGGTTTCCCGCATCGCCATCTTTGGCTACAACAGTGAATATTTCCGATCCCTGAGAAAAAGAACATCAGAAAGGTTTTGCTGTTATATCAATAGTAAAACAAGGTAGAAGTTAAAGATAACCAGGATACATGAATGCCCTGATATAATACAAATGTTACTATACAAATGTATCAACTGATACTACTGATATATTTAAAGGCCTTTAACATAATGTAACTGTGTATTTGGTTGCATCACATTGTCAAACAACTAATGATATACAGACTAAGATTTTCCAAAACACCTAATGAAGCAGGACATTATAATTTCATGAGCTATGAAGAAGGTAGCATAGGCATTAAAGCTGTGTAATATGAGACAATACTGTGTTGTGGTGTGGGCTCTTTTGTTGGTTCTTATTTATACTGTGGATATAGAAATAAATTGCATTCACTATGTCTTGCTATGCTGTGATAATTCAGTGTGATTGATGATGTGATAATATAGCATGTAGCACAAAATTAAAACATGCAATAGAAATAATAAGAAGTTTACTAAATGTTTAAAGACTTGCTATAAATAGTTGTTATTCAAACTCAAAGGTTGTAAAAGAGTCAAAGTAGAACATCACTGAAGGTTGTTTTCATACTCACTGGCTCTGAGATTTCATAAACGTAGCCAAAATACGGTGTCCCAATAAAAAATGGCGGAGTGTCCTGTGCGTCAATCACATTGATCGTCAGGGTAGCAGAGGATGACATAAACTGCTCCTTGCCATTAAAATCACCACCACCATCCTGGAACAAAAGCAATTCAAATCTACATTTAAGAGACACAATGTTGAGTCAGGAGTATAGCAGGAGTGTAGTCTGGATCGATGGAAGTACATTTCCAGGATAAAGCCTGACATCCGGTGCGTGGCTCACTCACAGGATGTCCCTTCGCTTTGGGAAACAACAACCTTCGAGCTACATGGTGAAAATGGCAAGTTTTGAAGAACATGTAATAACGCAGGCATGCTTGGTTCTTTCGGTGAATGATTGTTAAGATTTACTAAGAAGATGTTTACGCCATTTACTATCTAACTGGGACGTTTTATATTATATTTTATGTGGCGGTGCAAATGCTCCACCAAAACAAGTTCCTTCCCAAAACTATTTTGCAGAGGCCCTGTCACTGCGTCTGGAACATAGCGCCAACCAAGATGGTTGCAATTGGTTTTCGTATTTTTTCTCCTATCCTAGAATGTATGTGTGGTGTAGCCAGACCTTATGTCTGGCAATGAGTGTAATTTTGTAAGATATTTTTTTCTATAGCTACTGTATGTTTATTTTTTTTAATGTTTATACATTTTCTAAGGCGGGCCCTGTATAAAAATCATACAAAGAGTTCCGTCTGTTTTGAAAAAGTACTTAAAGGTGCCCTGTAAAGTTCTCTTGTAAACAAACAAATGTATGTTCACATTCAGTATTTCTAACTCAAAAGTATTTTGTGTATCCTTGAGGCCTACCAAATGTGTTGAATATATTTCCTTCCTTGCATCATAGGGTAGGAACAAACCACCTACTGTATGTGGTCATTTGGTTTGGAGGACTTGTTGGTTTACATGTATGATTGCCTTGTCTTAGCGCAAAATCACTGCTAGCATTATTTGCAGTCAAAAACTTTACAGGGTACATTAAAATTGAAAAGTACACTATTTGCATGACAGAAACATTTAATGAGTTTTGATGCACCCATTACCCTTGCAATGACAGTCACAAAGTGTGTCTTTGTTTTCTCATAGTCCAACATTTCTCCAGACTTGATGCGAAGGATACCACTATGTCGGTCCATGGCAAACAAAGTGGACTGAGAATTCTGTAACAGAGAAAAGGACAAAAACAGGCTTTTAAAAGCACACACAGAGACACATTTCAGATGAAATAAGTAAAAGCCTGTCTCTGAAACCCCTTAAACCCCATTTACAACCACTCACGTGAGATATCATGAAAAGTGGTCAGATGGCTGTGTCATGACCTGGCATAAAAACACTTAGTAGCCATTTGATTTAGGTCACATTGTCTATCTCTTTGTCCATCTGGATGTAAAGAGCCCATATGCTCAAGGACAGAGCAGGCAGGTGAAAGCTGCTGTGTCCAGATGTGCAAAGCCTCACCCGTCACTCCAGGCCAGCTGTTCTTTGGTCCTAATAGTCCAAAGTGCAACTTAACATTCTCTGCCACCCTTTGCCAAAGCAGCCCTCTAAGCCTCCAATACCTGACACAAATGTAATTGTGATTTAATCCCCAGGCACATACACAGATAAGCACTGGAATCATCCAACTGATGTTAACCTTGTTATCAGTACATCTATACATTATTTCTGTGACAAGGAGATTACCATTCGAACTGGCTAGTTTAAGTTTGCACGTATTAGGAGCATTTTTTTCTGTGCTTATTTATATTCCGCATTCATTTATTGCAGAAGCCAAAGTGTGTGGGGTATGAATGGGCTGAGTGATACCTGGAGGAAGAAGGTGACTGAGCCCCCTGAGCCTGTGTCTTTGTCCACTGCCTCGACTTTGTAGATGCTGCTGCCAGAACCAGTTGTCTAAAACACAGAAAAATAATTAAAATCTCTACGCTTAAAAAGAAATGATGCAACATATATTTTCTTTCATATTTTTCCAGTAATACAGTATACTGTCCTTTTCATGTTATGTGGATAGACTGACACTTCAGGCTTATAAAGCATACATATTTGGCGAAACTTACTTCCAGTACATCAATGATTGCTGGCATGTTTAGGAATTCAGGCTTTTCATCATTTGCATCCATCACAAATATTGTGACTCTTTCCACAACCTAAAAAAATTAAAGAAGAAAATAATGCACATGTTCAAGTTTGTTTTAGTTTGATTCATTATAAGGGATGACACTAAACGCTATAATCATATTAAATCAGATGTTGATACCTTGCTTTGCCCATCTGTGATGCTGACAAGAACGTCAATAGAATCTTGTTTCTAAGTAGAGATGGAAAACAAGTTCATATAAAGACATGGTGAAAAAAAAAATTATCTTAGTTTTTTAAGATTTATATGTTAAAGTTTAGAAACAAAAAGTGAAAAAACAACAATCTACTCTAATCTCTATCTACAGTCTATGGCCTATGTTAAGTTTACCTCTCTGTCCAGCTGTTCTACCAATGTGATGTTTCCAGATATCGGGTCGACCCTGAAGTATTCTTTGGACCCTGGATCAAAGGAAAGACCATACCTCACCTCCTGACCCTCAGGGTCTGTGCCATTGAGACAATAGATCTGTGTACCTAAAAGAAGATGTCATTATTTAGTCAAATTAGCCTCAATAGATGACTTTTTAGACAAAACCTGTATACACATTAATTTTCTAAAGACTTAAAGAGCACTTGATAAATGCAAAGATTTCCAACTGCAAAATTAACCAACCTTTACTGTAACCCACATATGAGGAGCGTAGTTAACCCATTGTTTGGGCAAAACTGCTGTGGAGCAAACTAGGCTGAGACACACTAGCTAGCAGTTTGATAATTACCGTGACTGATGGAAGGTGTACAGGGACAGCTGCTTCACATTCACAGCCAGCAAACTGTCCCTCACATCAACAAGTGGCACCAGCAGATGAGCATGTTAGTGGGAGTACATACATGCCACACAACACCTGTTCATCTATCAAAGACTATTTAACAGCCTGGACTCCCAGATATTGGCAACCAAAACATGCCATTTTGTTGATTGGTTTTTCCACCAGCCTAAATATGCTAAATGTTCTATGTCAGAGGTTGAACTCACCGACAGCCATATCCTCCGAGAGGCTGAACAGTGCCATGTTCCCATTGTAGTTGTACGGTCCATTGTCATAGAAATAGGGGGCAAAGTCTGCTTGTGCTGAGGACAGTGAAATGAAACCACCATTAAAAGCTTGAAAGTTTGATGTAATTCACTTTAAAGTGAGACTAAAGAAGAAAACACAACACAATATTTCATTTAAAAATTGAAAGTTGACTTCAAAAGTTATAAAACACACCCTTAATTAATTTAGTACACTCTGGGGTTTTGCTACGACAGTTGTAATTGGTCTGGTATGACACGTACATAACTTATGGTGGCTAATGTTTGGTAATGTTAGCAAACTTAAGCTATGTTGCTCTTTTGTCTGTTGTCACTGGTGGTCACACTGGTCGCTGGTCATCAAAGTTACATAGTTTTGCTGTAAAAACTAGAGCAACATAAATCAAACTGACTGTACTGTGTATCCGCCCCCTGCTTTCTCAGTCACTTTGACTGGGATTACAGGTGAGTTACGTCAACCTCCTAAAATAACTTTTCTATACATAGACCTGATCTCTAGTGGCAGAAATAATGCTGTTTTTATTCATAATATCACAGCCATCTGAATATTATAAACAAATTTATAAATCAAACAAATCAATCCGTATGCTAGTCATACAGAGTTTAAACACACATGCATATAAGAGCAACTAACCAGGTTAGGCAAGAATATGAATAAATTGAAAACAGAATAGAATTCAATTATAAACTGAGAAAGAAATTACAATCATCAAACCAGAGGCTGTCAAATACATCTGAACAGCATTCACAATATGATCAGTGTTAAGAAGTGAAACTCACCAAAGCAGGGATGCACAAACACAAAAAGCAGTGGCAAATGTAATATCTTCACATTCTTCATCCTAAAGAATGAAGTCATGAAACCGCACCATGAAGACGGCTCCGTTGAGAGTCCTGTACATGAGATGCAGCTCTCAAGGTGTTGTGTGCGACTGGAGAGGGCTAAAGACAAATGCTCACATGCTAATCCAATGACACATCTTAAGAGTTACTTCTAGGCCCCCTCATTCCAACTGGGCTTTTCCAACCACCAATCCACAGGAGACGGCTCTGTCTGTCTGCAGGGCAGACAAAACAAGGATCTACCACAACTTTTCAGATGATGGACAGTATGTGTCACAATTTTTGTTTTTGGTGTGGATCAACAGCTTTTGGTTACCACAGATAATAAATAAACAGACAAAAGATGCTTGTGTTGTGTTTGAAGGTAAAAAAAACTAACCTTAAATACTATTCTACAGTCTGATACAAATATTGTGTTGTCAATAAACACTGTGATTACATTGAAAACCTTTCTATCAAGATGTTCATTTTTTGTAAACTGATAAATTGCTAAAACTGGTTCATCGACTGGTGTGTCATCACAATCTGCTATTGAAATATTTTGCCTGTGTTAACATTTGGACAATTTAACTGTATTAACAGCACAGTCTATACTGAATTGTAACTAATACAAAGTGTGTTACTCCACTCTGTATTAAAGGTAACATCTGTGATCGTGATTTATAACTATATGACAATAAACTGTAACCACCTCTGTCATGGAGGTGGTAAGTAGAGGGATTACAATTATGCAGAATGTATGCTGTTATAACTGTCAGTGTTTTACCCATACTGCATACGGTTCCATCTGCTATGCACTCCACAGCCATCTGTTGCATTAGGGAAAAGAAAACTCCAAAATGTTTCTCAATTAGTAATAGAATAATCACAAAATGATGTAGATGATAGCAGTGAATGATCTGATGAGATTATAGTTCCTGTGTGATTCCTGTTCTGGTAGAAATCATGAGGTAAATGTGTGTCAGTTTATGACAAAAACTGAGAAATCTAAATAAATGATAATGACAAACAAGGCAGGACAACATGTTTACCATATCAGAAGATGTGAGTTTTATTTTACATGCAAAGTATTGTGTTTTTGTTGCATCATTCTTTATTCTTTAATTTCTTTTTTTATTGCCATGTTTACCATGTCAGCTGTTTGATGAGTATCTTTAATTAAAAACACATTGATTTACTTAATGTCTTTCTGGGACTTTTTGAATGGTATTTTGGGCACTGAAGCTGGTTAATCTTCTTGTTTGATAATCTTCTTGTTTGATAATCTAAAGCCACCCAGAGGTAAACTCTCTTAAACAAATGTTGAAAAAAAGAAGAAAGGTCCAAGGCACAATTCTTGCAAAAAGTTAAAAAGCTTTTATTTTAATGGATTTCTTCAGAACCTGAAGAAGGCTGTTGTTAGGGTTGTTAAGGTTATGGTTGCTACCCAACACTAAAAATAAAATATGAAATACCCATCTTAATTAAGGCTTTTTGACTTTTTGCAAGAAGAGTGCCTTGGGCCTTTCTTCTTTTTTGAACATTTGTGTTCCCTTCCAAAAATCACCTTCATGATTTGTTTGAACTTCTGAGCACTCCAGACCTTTTTTCTACTAAATGTTGTATTATATTAACCCAGTGGTCCTCCATTTGATTAGGATCATCTTTCTACAAACATCAACCCACAGATAGGTCACTGTATGTCTTCAGGTTTGAGTTAGTTAAATTTTTTCTTCATATCTTTTTCATTAATTCAGACAAAAGGTGGGTGAATGCAACTCAAAGTGCCCATAAATGGCCCAGTTCCTTCCTTCTTAAATATACCACTTAAGAAATCCAAAATTATTGTTGTACTACCTACAGTGTTTGAAAATGTCTTGATCTACATCTAGAGATACTTAAAAAAAAAACATTAGAATTAGTAATACTTTGCTATTCCTATTGAAAAAATAATAAGTCAACAACTGTATGGGGCCTATGCACACCATTAAAACATATTGCGTGCGAGAGGATTTACAAACATGAAAAAAAACTTTTACTTTCCATTGTCATACTGAAAGTAAATCTACTTTATTATCTGAGTGGTGCTGGTAGAATGTAAAGTATGTAGCTTGAGCTCAGTGACTGCTTGGCGCACAAATTGTGCTTTCAGAAAACTGTAAGTTGGGACACACTCACAGGGAGAAAAAGAGCGACACACACATACAGAATAAAAACCACCCATTTTCATTTTAAGGAACATCAGTTTATGATTTAAGATCAGTAACCTGCATGTACAGTGAGACCTTTCAGGTTTGAAACAAAGGCCATAATGTTTCCAGATGACAACCTATTAAAAGCACATCAATGATTTGTATGCCCTTTGATCAGAATATGGATAACTTTCACAAAATGGGCACACAATATATTGACTAGAAAAGATCACCTGTCAGGTTACTTCTGTATGTTGGTGGTCAAGGCCGTGGCTGCTGGTTTAATTCTCATGGTCCTGGCAGATGGCAGGCCTAAAGATTAACCCACTGTGCTCTAATCTCTCCTCATCTTGTAATGCACAGAGCCTGTCTGTGGTCGCAGTCTCCATCAGACATAAATGTAAAACACTATTAGCACACACAATGTTGTTTCAAGCAGAATCGAATGGTGGATATGTTGCATATAGTGAGCAACATTATGTGAGTTCACAAATACATGATCTTTTTATCATGACATAGTGAACATTACCTAAAATATTTAAACACTCAGACGTGTGCCATTGTATATATTCTATATTAAAACCTGCCTCTGAAGATTAAATGTGCAAGTGTCTTTGCAAGGATCACTGCAAAAAATCATACGGATAAAAGCTCACTGCTCATCTGTAGCCATCTTCTTAGTTTCTAATCCTGTGACTTCAATCACAGCAGCACATGCTGACCTCTTTGTTCCTGTTGGGGATGGAGTGACGAGGCTGCCCTTAGGGAAATTTCAGGGAGATGCTCATCACTTGATCTGGATTGTCATCAATAGACAAGGCCAAACTATGCCCAAATAGGCTCTGTGTATCCTGAAATAAAAGTATCATTATAGATCAGCCACTGACACGAATGTACAATGTCTCGAATCATGTTGTTCCCTTGACCAGATTGGCCACTTCAGTCATTGTCCTACTCCAAAAAGGAAATCACCATTAAAAGGTTTAGGATCCAAATGAAAACAACCAGAATTCAAGGTATGGAGAGCAGCAAAGCATGAAACATAGTAGATACTAATGTGTTTCCTTCTTTCCTACATCATAAGACAACTATATAAAAGTGCAGAGGTCATCTTTCTCTTGGACAAAAACACATCAAGGAAGTCCTGCTACAACATCAACAACCAGCTCAACATCATCAAGCATGCAGCTCAACGTCTCAGGTCAGCCGGCACCAGTCTGCTGATTGTTCTTAGAATTTAATCCAAACTTGGTGAACCTGCTTTTAGCTACATGTGCTATAAATACATGGGACAAACTTCTAGGCGATCTCAGACTTTCTTAAACATGGATTTGATTTATACACTCGGCAAGCTGCACTCTAAATGTGATTATTTCACTTATTAAATTGTTTTAATTGTAATACTTTTTTGTTTATAATTTGTTTTAGTTTGCTTTTGTTTTATTATTCCACCCCCTTTTTATTGTTTATCTCAGTGACTGACGTAAAGAACTTTTCATTAACCTGTGAATGAATTGTGCATTCTAAATATAAATAATCCTTGTCTTGTCTATGAGAGTTCTCAGTCATCCAGGTCATAGTTAACCCGGTAAGGGTTAAACATTCTTCGGAGCACCTTTAACCAACTCCAGTTGCCCTTGAGTTTAGCTTTCCTCGTCTTTTGTGCAAGAAAAAAAAAACTATGCCCTATGCCTCGGGTGGTGTGTGACATAAAAAAATCTAATTCAGGCACTCAATTGGATGGTTATAGATAGAAAGAAATCAGGCAAGCAAGCAAGCAATGTGACTTGAATTAAACAAATTTTGTACCATATGTGATCAATTATTTTAACATAATAAAATAATAGCTGAAACATTTAAATGTATTTTATCTCCAAATGACATGGAATTGTTATATGAGAAAATGTTTCCCTTAGCAACATTTGGGTTTGCTGTTGTGTGGTTATGTGGTTGAAGTTTAGAGCACGTTTTTGGCCATTAATCAAGAAGCGATGTTGACTGAGTTGAGAGAGCTGCAAGTAGAATTAGTTTGGCTCCAGTCCTGTTCATGTCTCTGAAACGTCAGGGCCTGCAGAAATATCAATCATCACTATGACATCAAGAACATTTTGGATTACAAGAATCCCAAATATAACCTACCAAAAATACACCCATCTTATATATGAAAAGCATAATTATATCAATCCTTTATCAGTCATATAAGTTATCAGTTAAATATTTGCTTTTGGAGTGGTAAAAATGTTTACTGATTTACCAGGTCAAAACTAGAAAGCGAAACTTGAAATTTGAAGTCTACGGTTGTGTCACTACAGGATCATTCTGTCTGCTAGAGCACCTGCTGTCAAGATACCCTATTCAGCTTTACCATTTTGGATTATTATTGATAATCTCTAGTGCAGTTTGCCAAGGGCAGAGGTTCGCTTTTAGTCCTGGTCCACTCTAAAACTAGGTCACTCCTTTAATCTCTCCATGTAGAGTATAGTGTAGGTTAACAGCCTTTTCATTTGATAAACATCAGAGAGTGCTTGCAGAGTAAATACAGAGTCATGAGTCATGCAAAATAAAAAAAAATAATTACACACATCATGGATTGAAAAGACTACTAGCAGCTATTGAGGTGGTAAGATCATTTATGAACATATAAATTAGGGATCGTATTTATTTAACTAAACCTTGAGGCCTTGGTTATCACCTCAGCAACATGCATTATACACCTTAAAGCAAAAACAAATATGTGCAACAGTAAAAGAAATATATGCAAATAAGTGAAAACACATAAAACATTAATACAATAAACATAATACAATAAATAAAAGTGATGTTGAAATGTGTGCATGAAATATGTGCATGAAACCAAATCTAAGAAGGGATTTTGTAGTTCATAAAACTTTACAAACTGAAATCCCTCCAAAAAATATGTTTAAAAATATGTTTATTATGATTTATGCAATGCAATTGTAAAAATAAGGTGCATGAAATATTTTTTATAGGTGAATTTGATATGATGCAGATATAGATCATGTTGGCCTTTGGTGCTAAAACTAAGCCTGTACTCTCAGGCATTCGCTCTCTGATAAGATGCCCCAGTACTCTACATTCTTTTACACTGCTGCCCCCAAGTGGTGAAACACTGCCTGTGGACAATAAATCCAATCAAAAACATTCCCTCTTTTTTTTTTTACTTTGTGCAGTATGTTTAGAAATGTATATATTTATCTAGAATTGTGGATAGGGTGAAGCAGTGATACTGAAGCAGCAACATGGAACTCAGCCATCAATTGTTTTATTGTTTTACACCTTTTGTGTGAAATTCAGTGAAAAGGACCTTAAATGACTACCGTATATACAGTACATTATAAAAACATTGGACAAATCATATAACTTCAAGGTTCTTAAAGATCAGCATGTTTTGGGAATAGTTGTGTCAACGTGAAGCAGATCATAACATGTCCTTTAAATTCTAATACTGTAATGTGGAAGGTAATGGAGGCGATGATATAAAATGGTTGCTTTTTATTATTACTCAGGGCATCGCTGTACTCAGGGCCCATTTGGCCACCTTGTTAGCTTAGACCTTACAGTCTTTTATATTTATATGTAGGCCTGCATATTGTTTACTGTCATATTTTTAATTATGTGTTTTTTTTCTCCTGCTTTTATTACCTGCACCTGGGCCTGAGTTCTCGTTCCCTTTCATGTATAACTATCCTTATCCATATAGCAAAACTAGCCTATTAAGATGGACAGAAATGTGTACAGTGCAAGCTAAACTGTGTTGCTCTGTCTATGCTCTGAATATGTATTAGGATATCTGAAGCAGATTATGTGATGAGATCAATAAACATTGTATTATCTTATCACAATGAGTCCTAAATTAACAGGGTAGCCTATTGTCTGTTAAACTTGACAACATTTAGGTTGTGACATTCCCAATATGCAATTAAATGTGATTTAAATGACTAAAACAGTGTACAAAGTGGCATGGACTCTATATTCTGGGGGCACTTCCTAAAACAAGGGGGGTCTTTATACATAAGTGCAGGGTGTTTTGGGATCACGTGACTTCGTCTACACAGGATGTCCCACGCGAGGAAAGCAGTGACGTGAAGCGTGGCTACAGTCCGCTCCCTCACGCAGTGGCATATATTCCAGCACATGGGGGAAAGTTGGAGGAAAAGTTTCGAAGCGATGATATTCAAACACAAAAATAATTTTAAAGCGAATTAATATATTTATCCGTCGGGCTGTCGGGAGATTCTTCAATTAGGCGATCGCTGACAGTAGCACAGAGTTTTTTTTTTTTTTAAACTCAATATGAAATCAGAATTGACATAATTATAACACCATTATTTTCGCTTGCCGTCCGTTTCGCTCTCCTTAATGTAGATGTTTGCGCAAGACGGCCGTGCCTCCGCGCTGCCTCATTCATCCGGCAGAGGAGAGGATCGAGCCCGCGTCCAAGGATACAATGAAGCAGTGTGTCCTTGTCCGACACAATGCAGCAAGATGCTACGAAGGGGACGAATCTGTTTTTCACAAGATCAGCGACGTTTTTGCTCGATTGCAGAGAGAGACCAGCTAAAGGTTTGTAACATCCGCTAACCGAACATCAGCAACATCTTAATTTGTTCTGGCAGGATATAGCCTATAACTCCAAGCTTTTAAAAACACAACCTACAGAGCCACCGGGCACACGGTAGAGCTTGAAAACATCCTGCTGCCATGCACGATAAAGTCTACCACTATTCTTACTGCTGTCAAACCATAACATGTGTGATGTGCAGGCCTATGTGATTCCTTAGCCTATATGATGCAGGTATACATGATGATTGTGTAAATATGGACGCTGCCGTGTAGTACACTATAATCAATCATCCCATTGAAGATGTGAGTTGCTCATATGACAGTTTTTTCCAGATTTCATTTTGAATATTTGAAAGCATCATGTCCTTATCTCAGGGCATCAGAGATTAATAGTATGCAGAAGTATTCATTAGTCTGAATTCATTCTGGTTCAGTGGTGGGGGTGTTGGAAATAGGCTACTCCTGAATTGAATGCCCCCTCCCCCCTAATGACTGCTATAGAATCACACACACACACACACACACACACACACACACACACACACACACACACACACACACACACACACACACACACATATGGAGTAGTTGCCTTTATTTCCAAATTACATCCAAACTCAAATCAATCAATCGATCACATTGAAATAATAAACAGTACCTATACAAATTATAACGGTTTTCATTTGCCTATAACAGTTAATTGTTTACACTAACACCCATGGATGAACAGCAAAGCATTTAGTGGGAATTTAGCTTTCAGTGTCTTCATGATATGCTGCTTCAAGGCTTTGAAGGCAGCCATTAATGTAATTTGTAGTGAGATGATAAACAGAGTGATGTGTGTTTCTGCTTGAGCAGATAGTCAGATTTGCCAATAACGCTCCAGTGACTCTTGAATATGTAAAAGTGCTCAGCTCAAGCCTGATTCATGCCTTTTTTTTTTTTTTTTTTTTTTTTTTGATATATTGATGATATTAATATTGGTTATATTTACATAACAGACACAAATCCTCCACAAAACTGTGTCTTTTTCTGGTAATGATATGCTTTGTAGAAATTATTCACTGTCTTGACAGGTCCAAATGGCGTGTGTGTGTGTGTGTGTGTGTGTGTGTGTGTGTGTGTGTGTGTGTGTGTGTGTGTGTGTGTGTGTGTGTGTGGATGGGGGGCGTACATAGACTACATTTCTTTTCAAGTAACATGAAAAAAGAGTCCATGGACAAGCTATTTAGAATTAAGAAATTTGTTGTACTGAATCATTTCAAATTATGTCAAAATAGTTAATTTTAGAGTCTTTCAGAGGAGCAATGTGACACCAATGTGGGCTGGAGTGGCCACATAAATGTGTGTTGTCTTCTTAACTGATAGCCTTTAAACGCAGCAGAGTAACACAACACTCCCAAAGAATGGGAAGGACACTACTACGGTTAATGATGCAAGATTTGGTTTTCAATACTGCCAGGCTCTGACTTGCTCGTGCAGCTACAAACATCAGCATCAAAGGTCAATTGCCTGTCAACATGTTGAGTCTTGTGCTTTCACAGTGTGGGAAAACTTGATTCCCAGAAATGATACATGAATACGCATGAATCTACCTGTAAGATGGTGTTGAAATGTTGAAATCACACAGTGCTGGAATTTAAATGTGCCCTGTCCCCCCTGCCATGTGGAAGAGTTCCACTGTTTCCTGTTAGTGAAAACCAGCCCTGTTTACTTTAACTCCCTCCCTCTCATCTGTCTTCTTCTTTATTACCGACACCAGCCCGACCAAAAAGCAACACTGACTTTTCCTGGGGATTCAAAGAAATGAGGCAAACATGTTTTTAAAAAGCTGTGCGTTTTACAAACTGCTGAACATTCCTCAGGTTTCAGATCAACGCAACTGATATAACAAAACACTGGCTGAATTCAGGGTTGTCTCTCAAAGCTAAGATTGATTTATGTCTTCAGTGTAATCCAATATGTCTGTTGTATGATTTCATGGTAGTGTTGGACATAGATTTTTACTGTCTATTCAGCTTTATACTGTATTTACCCATGTTTGCACCAGGATTATAATATATACTTAGTGTCATTATAAACCAGGAATCACATCTATTTTGCATACTCTGTCTTTACTGAAGTGTCTTTCTTATTGCAGAATGAAGCTTTAGCCTCTGCGTGACAAGCTATGACCAACACACAGACTAGACTCTAGATGTCCAGTTACAAAGCCAGGACTCAAGAATGAAGACCAAATATGCAATTGTCTTCATCTGTATCGTGGCCCTGGTCATCATCGAAAAGGAAAGCAACATCCTATCAAGGTAAAGAACAATCTTTAACTTGATTTGCTGAAGAAAATGCAGTAAGTCATAAGAACTGTATTCCTTTGGATGGAGTCATACAGTATCTTCTGGGATTTAAGAAGTACCACTCTAGAAATGCATCTGTGCCAGGCCTTGTATTATGCCTACTGAGTCTAGCTTCTGTCTCAATATCTATCTTGCAAATGTTAAGAAAGTTAATGGTCTGCAGAGATTGGGTGGAAGTGGATCCTAGTGACTAGAGCCTGTCTTGTAACGTTAAAGCAATAACATTTAGGTAAATAGTAAAATGCTTATTTGCTTTAGATGACAAGATCCATACCACTCATATGTGTACCCTAAATATAAAGCTATAGCCAGCAGTTGGAAACAAGGGAAGCAGCTATAAATTAGCCTACTAGTGCCTCTTAAGCTCAGTGATTAACATGTTACATCTCTCTTGATCCATACAAGGGCCAAAATGTAAAAATGACAAGTTGTGGTTTTACTGGGTTTTGTGCCGGACTATTTCTTAGACGTGAACATTCATTTTATTCCCTTTGGACAGTGCCAGGCTAACTGCTCCCCCTTGTTTCCAGTCTTTATTCTTAGCTTAGCCAACGACTACTGGCTGTAGCTTTGTATAAAATGTGCAGACATGATAGTGGTGTCCATCTTCTCATCTAACCATCCGAAAGAAAGCAAATAAATTCAT
Organism: Perca fluviatilis; assembly: GCF_010015445.1. Taxonomy (NCBI): domain Eukaryota; kingdom Metazoa; phylum Chordata; class Actinopteri; order Perciformes; family Percidae; genus Perca; species Perca fluviatilis. Next base: position 16,854,959 of record NC_053130.1, on the reverse strand, counting down.
TTTTCCATAATATCAAACTATTGCTTTTAAGGAATTCAGACCAAGGCAGTGATACTTTGTATTTGTTGTTGTAGCTTAAACATACAGTAGTAGCTCTATGTAAAAGTGTCAGCTAAATGTAAAATATAAGACCCATCTTAGGTGTTTATACTGCTTCATCTAACTGTTGTATATCGATATTTTTTAATCAAGCCTCTGTATCTCATCAGGGTCTCTGATAAGCTGATCCAGAGGCAGATTCCACAGCAGACCCCACAGACTTCACTGGATTACAGCAACACAACACAAAATGGCTCCCTGACGATGCTCAAAATGCTGCTCTCTAAACTCATCGGTACAAAAGGGAATTACTCAAGTCTCTCAGAGGAGCAAGAGGAAGAAGAACTAGATGATTTAGGCAGGTACAGCTTCAGTGGTGGCCGTAAGCACATATTACTCTTGGCCACCACACGAACAGGTTCCTCATTTGTGGGGGAATTTTTTAACCAGCACGGGGAGAACATGTTCTACCTGTTTGAGCCTTTATGGCACGTTGAGCGGATGCTGACCATTGCCTCAGAGGCAAACAACGGGACAGTGTTGGCAGGAATTTACCGGGATGTACTCCAGGCGCTCTTCCTGTGTGATTTCTCTCCCCTTGAGAAGTTCATCTCCCCTCTACCTCAGGACCACGTCACCCCAGCTCTTTTCCGCAGAGAGTCTAGTTTATCGCTCTGTGAAGAATCTGTCTGCAGTCCAGTAATCAAAGACGTTTTTGAAAGGTATTTGTATATTCTCTAGATACTGACTGTTATTGATACAGCTTACAATGTTGGTTGAGTCTGAATAAGGAACCAAAAATGAACTGTGATACAGTTGTAAAGAGGGAGGGGCAGTATTTTTCACTGCAAGATCCCATCTGATCCCTTTCTTTTAATGATCAGTGTTCTTCAACATAGAAACAGAGAACTTAGTTTGTGAGAAGTCAAGTTTTCCTTCGAGTTTGGTGAATTGCTCTAAATACTACATAACATACCTATGTTGCTAGTTGCAGAGCTGTAGCTCATTCAGAACGCTATGTCATTGCTATTGGGAATAAAGCATTGTACCATAGTTGATGAAATGATCAAATATTGACTCAGAATTCAAATAAGCTTCTGAAATAATTCTTCCATCTTTGCAACTCTATGAAAAATATTATTTCATATAAAAACTGTACAATTCTCGTCATAGGTATCACTGTAAGACTCGTCGCTGTGGGCCGCTGAACTTGACCCTTGCATCTGAATCCTGCCTTTCCAAGCAACACCACGCCATTAAGACTGTCCGTGTGCGCCAGCTGGACACATTGCAGCCTTTGTTGGAGAATCCACGCCTTGATGTGAGAGTGATCCAGCTTGTCCGAGATCCACGGGCCATCTTAGCATCACGCATGGTGGCTTTCTCTTCGAAGTACCAGACGTGGAAGGCCTGGGCGCAGGACGGCCAGGTGCCCGAAGATGACGAAGAGGTGAAGAGGCTCAGAGGAAACTGCGACCAGATCAGGATGTCTGCAGAGGTGGGACTGAGCCAACCTCGCTGGCTGAGGAGACGCTACATGTTGGTGCGTTATGAGGATATTGCCCGCTACCCCATGCAGAAGGCAGAGGAGATGTACAGGTTCACAGGGATACCATTTAGTCCCCAAGCTAGGGAATGGATTCTGAGAAACACCCAGACCACACAGGGAGCTAGCGGCATTTACTCCACCCAGAAGAATTCATCAGAGCAGGCAGAGAAATGGAGATTTAGCATTCCCTTCACACTGGCTCAGGTAGTGCAGAGAGTGTGTGGACCTACCATGGAGCTGTTTGGGTACAGGTTTGTGGATGATGAAAAGACACTGATGAATAGATCCATTAGTCTGCTTGAAGAGAAACTATTCCATTAATAGAGAGGTCAAAACTGTGGCTGTAGCTGTGGATCTGCAAAACGCTGCACACGTTGAATCGGAGCCAGGAGAAGCCATTATTGCACAGACCAAAACTAGTAAGCAAAGGTGCCATAAAAGACACAACATGTTTTACTGGTTACAGTAATATTTGGGCCATACAACAATATTCATACTTACCAATGATGTGCCTCATTGTGACAAAAGAGCCACTTGAGAAAGAGAAGTATTTATTTGTAAATGAAATAAGCATAGATGTCAAGCCTGATTTATAAGAGATTCTTATGTAAGATTGTATTGATAGTTGATCATGTTTAGACTTTCAGGGATAAACTACAGCGACAGTGAAAGTGATGCATGCTTTGTTTGTCTGTGTGTCTGAAAGAGAAGATGTTTCTGTTCATAGGGTTTATGACCTGCTTAATTCTGCCTAGTTCAACCTGTATTTTGATAGATCTATACTTCACTAGGCAACTGATATAATTACTTTATATTAGACCTGATGTGCTTTCATAGGGCTTTACATATCCAACTCAACTCACAATTTTGTGTGTCTTCATGAGGAGCATTCATATCCCCACACAAGCACGCTGTGTGAAAATACAGAATGATCTTTGATGTATTTAACCAAATGCTATTTAAATCAATTCTCAATATATATATGTATATATATATATATATATATATATATATATATATACATATAAACAAAGAGGCCAATTAAGATGGATATATAATACTCATGAGGTTATATAACATGAGTAGCTAAAGAAGACTCATATTCAACTTCAGATACCTACATTGTATGTCTTCAAGTGTTGCCTTTGCCAGTAGCCATAGCAGTAATGTATTTCGCAGTGCTGTCTCCTCACATCTAACGAAAGCGGATTCTCTACTGATTACCTTTGTGTTCATGGACAAAAAATTCTTTTGCAATGACTTAATCACTTCTCAACTCATAAATGAAATCTCCAGAAAAGATGTCTAAGATTCTAAATACTCACCCTTTAAAGTTGTTAGTCGTGAGATTTATGTGTGTGGATGGTTTTGGTGAAAAACTAATATATAAGATGTATGTAACTGTGTTAATGTGGCCTATGACTTTAAGTGAAACACAGGTGCTGTTGCATTAACTGTCACTCTTGATGGTATATAAAGGTATCCACTGTGGCTCTAGTTCAATGGTAGCATTGTGTTCAGCTTGGCTGAGGCACTGCTGAAACTGCTGTGCTGCTGATGGAAAGGGATATGCATTAGAGGTACATATAGTAGGGGGCTTATACTAACTTAGTGTTTAAAATATAAATATGAATACATTATGACTGACAGGCTGTGAGTTGTCCAGACTCACTACTGACGCATTAAAGTAAAAAGGGAACACTGTAAAAGTGCAGCGGAAAAAAATGGGTGTAGTCAGTTTATGCATCCAACTGATGCAGATACCCAGAGTGGCAATAAAGTTCATAAATATGTGTATGAATGTAAAAAGTTCAACCTTCATAGACAACTGATGCTATTGTCAACTTGAATTAATGTTTTACTGGTGGAAAAAGTATCAAAACATCAATAGCAGAGCTGTTTTAAAGTCTTTTGTGGCAAGTCTCAATTCTTGTCAAAGCAAGTCTCAGTTTAAGTCTCAATTCCTTGAGGAAATGTCACAGTTTAATCACAACTCTCTGTCAGCTAACTGCAAGTTAGGTCTCTGAATGACTATGAAAGGCCATGGTATTTGATTTTTTTTCTTCCAAAGCTCTGTCAGTAGTGACCTTTGAATAACTGAGACCAAGTCCTATCAATGCATAGGCCTAATAATTAAGTATTCAAGTAGCGTGGCTATATGCAAAGCTTGATTTTACCAGGTCTCAAAACCTGAGACATTAATATTTTGCTTCTTCAGGGAGTAAAGCCCTCATTTTTGTGACTAAAATCTGACTTAAGTCAGTCTACAGCTCTGATAAACAAACAGTTGAATAGGTTGTCAGAGTTATGAGTCTCTTCATAAACTTGATGTAAGTGTTTACAGTTACAACTAAGTTACTATCATATATTGTTATTCTTGCTGAAGAAACCAAGGGCCAAAGCACATATTATGCTTAAGCAACTAGAAATGTATCACACATATGTAAATGTTAGAGTTTCTATTGAAATGGTAATTAAAATGATTTTGTTGTGCTATGAAGCTATGAAGCCATTAGTATTTTCTTAAATGTGTAAATGCTTTTTGTGTCAAACATTACATGATTATTTTCAGCAGTTCAAGGATCCAAAATAAAACCAGTAGTTGCTCTCCATTTTCCATGTTGCAATGTGGCGAAATACACTAGTAATGTTGATTCCTAGTTAGTGTCCAGCAGAGGAATTGGAGCAGTTCTAGAGGAAAAATGTTCCTAGCACAGGCTGGGTATTCTAATTATGTTATGACCTAAACGTGTGTGTGTGTGTGTGTGTGTGTGTGTGTGTGTGTGTGTGTGTGTGTGTGTGTTTATTGTAGCTATAGTATAAAGTTATCCATTGTTGGCAGGGGTGGAAGTACTTGTACATTTTTGAGTGTTTTTAAAAATCGGTATATACATTTTTTTTTTTTTTTACTTAGCCTAGCTAGTTTTAATTTCAAGTATTTTTCTTAGCTACAGAGTAAAAAAAAAGTCACATGAAAAAGTCATGATAAACTGTTTGACAGTTGAACAGGACATTCTAAAACGCTTAACGTGAAAAGCTTAACGTGGTTTAATGTACCTAAACAACGATCAATCTTCACCAAATTTCTCATGGCCATATCTCGTCATGAACACTTATGCCTTTCAAAAAAACTAAACCGAAATCCAACGATTATAGAAGTTATCTCACGTTAACGTTTTATCAACGCCTATGGCTAAAGCTTAATGTGGTTTAATGTACCTAAACAATGATCAATGATTACCAAATTTCTCTCTAATATTGCTCCTCATAACCACTGAAAACTGTAAAAAAAAATTAACCCAAAGTCAAATTATTATGGACGTTATCTGACATTAAGCGTTTCTGCTTCATTAAGGCTATTGTAAGGAAAAAGCTTAACAACCAATCGTTGTTTAGGTACATTAAACCACGTTAAGCTTTTTCCTCCCCATAGGCGCCAATGAAGAAGAAAATGTTAACATGAGATAACTTCTATAATCGTTGGATTTCAGTTTAGTTTTTTTGACAGGCTTTAAGTGTTCATGACGAGATAGGGCCATGAGAAATTTGGTGATGATTGATCGTTGTTTAGGTACATTAAACCACATTTCTGGGTTATGATTAGGCTATTAGCATTCCAATTCATAGTTGAAATTTTTTTTTGCATCTACCTTCATTAATCAGTGATTTAACGCACGCTAGTGACCCAAATCAAACACACCTATGAAGTTGCGTGACCAGGTGCACGTCGGTCTAGCTAACATGCTAAATGCTAAAATGCGCTTGGTGGATCCTCCAGCGGGGATTTAATTCTGCGTTCACCGAGGAACTTTTACCTTCAGTGAGCTAGGTGTGTGAGGACTTTCTACTGTTGACGAAAAAATTTAATTTGAGGAGCGCAGTGGGATAGAGAGGACTGGTTACATTATGCTTTGAGAATGAACGAGCAGAGTAAAGCAGATTGAGGACTTAAGGAGGAGACTCACAAAATGCCGTTCAGACAGGTGAGTAACGTTACAACAACACGCAGATTTAACTCACTCCCCAGATGGTCACCAATCACTACGGTCCGCCCTTTCAATGTATCATTGTGTGTATGTGCGCTATGGCTGTGTAACAACTATTTTGCTTTGGCTGCAGTAATGAGTGAAGTTTGTAACATTAATGCAACATGTCCACGTTACCTGCCATTATGATGTTTTATTCTGCTGTTCATCGGCTGATTTATGTGGCTTATTTTGTTTCACCCTCCGCAGTGTAAATATAGCTTATTTTAGTCAGTAATTGTTGTGTACTTGTCTTGAGTTTTGTCTTGACATTTAACACAATTTAGTTTTTAGCCTAAATATGTTCTTTAATTTAACTGTATTTATAAATGTAACACAGTTGTCCTACTCAGAGTAGGCCCTACATTTTATTTTACTTACTTTTTACTTTCATCTATACAGTAAAGCACATTCTTACACAAGTACTTTCAATTTTACTTGACTACATTTAAGTACTCTTTTCATCCTTTCCATCTTTTATCCTTAGACATTTCAGTAGAAAACCTGACTCCAGATAATCAAACACAGTCATTCCTCCATAGATTCCAAAACAAACATTTTTGCTTTCTTATCAATGTATTTTTGTAAGCACTGGAATATAGAGGCTGAGAACAACATGGATGAAATGAGAGTTAGTGTGGAATTGTTTATTCTGTTGCATTCTCTCAGTGTAGCTCCACATCCATATGCATGCGGTTACCAGGGATCCCCAAAAGGCTGAGTGGGAAGAACTAGAGGAAAAAAAGGCAGGAACAGGGAGCCCATTCAAATCTGCATTCTTTATGTCTGTTTCACGCCCCGCCAGAGAGAAAGCACTTCAGAGTTCACAGCTGTTGGTGAGTCTGATTCTACCCTGGATCGTTTCCCTAATGCTGAATATTCCCACGGCAACATATTATGTTGCTATCCTGAAACTGTTACTCAACTCTACTTAGTACAAATTTGAGACACTTGTATTTTACTTGAGTCTTTTCTTTTCATGCCACTTTCTACACTACATTTCAGAGGGAAATATTATACTTTTTACTCCACTACATTAACATTACTTTACAAATGAAGAAGTTTGCACACAAAACACATGCAGTTTATAAAATACAATGTCTTATTATAAATATAAAATGTTATTAAAATACAAAAGGCCTACAAGTACATCTGAAATGATTAGTCGATTAAACACTTATTTTATTGACAGAACTGTTTTGATCGTTTCCAGTTTCTAAAATGTAAGGATGTTTCTGCATTTAGTACATTTACTTTTAATACTTTAAGTACATTTTCCTGATGATACTTACATACTTCTACTTAAGTAACATTTTCAATGCAGCACTTTTACTTGTAACAGTATTTTTACAGTGTGGTATTATTACTTTTACTTAAGTAAAGGAATTGAATACTTCTTCCACCACTGGCCACAGAGGAGCCAGGTCTGGCCCAGTCTCAAGTTTCCTTAAGGTGTTGTTTTTAACCATTCGTGGTGCCGTAGAGCAGTAAGTTTATTAAGTGGGTCCCTTTAAGTGTTTTACCACCTCATGCACAAGGATGCACGTGCAGACTTGGGGGGAGGTGATGCCCTTCTGCTGAATGCAAATGTGTAGATGCACGAACAGAGTACAAAATGAGAGTGAGAAACATAATTAGGGCAGCCATCAGTCATGCTAATAAGCAGAATTTAGGTACATTGACTGAAAACTAAACTTATACATAGTAACCCAATTCACCCAACAGTGTCACGTATGCTGACAAATTATGTCATATAAAGCAACAATCCTCCGAAATATAAGATGAAAACGGCAAGCTTATGAAAACAGTACAGGTATCCAAAAGTATGGAGTTTTATTCCTATCTTTTTTCAAAAGTGCGTTCTTTCAATTTCAGAGCATTTCTCATTTCTCATGCATTTCTCATTCAAAAACAGTTTTAAAAGGTTTTGTGAATGTTTTGCAAATGTTTGAACAAGAACAATTTTTGTTTGGCCTAGAGGATATACACGTTTGTAAAAAACATTTGACTGTAAACCAGCCTAACTTTGTTTACAATGAACACCCCTGACCCATGACTTTCTGACTGTAAATTGCACTTAAAATGGAGGTTGTTAGAAAGCCTCCATTGGCAAATCTGTTGTTGACGTGTTATTATGGATCCCACGTAACTTCTAGGCAAGTCCCGCCCTACGAAGCAGGTCGATTGGTTGGGGTTAGGCATTGACCTTGAGTGGGTAAGGTTAGGATAGCCGATTGGTCAACAAATTGTGTTACGTTACCTTGTGTAAGCATGGACGCCTGGCCAATAATAGTGTGTGAATGCTATTGAAGGGCGGGTCTTGCCTAGAAGTTGCGTGGGTTCCATAATAACGCATTGTTGCACCCAAGAGCTGATGACAGGAACTGGGCCTAGCCCATCATGTCCCATCACATAATACATTATGAACTGAAAAGCCTACAAATAAGCAGCATTTAAATCTTTAGACACAGAAACGGGACTCTTCATAACCTGCTACTCTGCATCTCTGCGTTAGTTTATAAGCAATTTAATCATTTGGTCTCTGTGAGGCCCAAGAAAATGAGGTCTCAAAATAGTATGCCACATTCAGGTCAGGGTCAGGACGCACGGCTATTTTAGTGAGGTGTTGGCTCACAGGAAGACATCCGAGGAAAGAGAGCCACACACAATATGCAGTCATTTAGTTTGAGTGTTTTAGGACAGGTGATTCAAATCAATGGGCTTTCAGGGATGTAGAAATAGAGTCCATAGAGAGGTTATTCATAGCCAAGAGAGGTCCCCGACATCCATATGTCTTCGTTTCAACATGGCATCATGACTTTGCGTAAACATACACGCCACTTTCCTAAAGCCACATGGCGTGTTATCTGCATGCATTTTGAGCTATCCACGTGTATGTCTACGCTGTAGCGGATGTAAACATACACACCATGTGGCATCGCGAGAACGTGCCGTACTATCGCGAGAACGTGCCGTACTATCGCGAGAACGTGCCGTACTATCGCGAGAACAGTGTAGGTCAATGGCGGCCGAACAGCGTTGATAAACACGCAAAAAAGCAATTATGCGTCTTGATAACACGCCAAAATGGCACACGAATTGGCGTGTCATACATACGCCACTTTATGAGATCAGTCTGCTTCGTTCTAGAAACCAGCAAATACAATATAACATGACAGAGTAAAATTCAAGATAAAGTACATTTTAGTTGAGTAATTTACTCTCACATAGCCCAGAAAAAGAAAAACATTTAGGCATATTAATAGAAAAGATAAGTCTGTTGTTTTTAACAGCTGAATTTAATTGCAATCACAGAAATGCTATCTTAAGGCAGATTTATGCTTCTGCGGGGGCTTTATACAGAGCTTTCGCCGTAGCCTACGTCAATGAATTGTTCTAGCATATCTCTTTAAGACAATATCAGGGGCGACGTGTGTATAGTGACGGTGATTAGCTGTGGAACGAGTACCGACTCTGGAGGCATAGTGGGAGAAACAAAGTGTCTCCTCTGTGCTTTCTGACCATGGTCGGAAAGCTGTAGCAGGAAAATTAACCCTCTCCTCGATTTCATGTTGTTTATGGAGAAGAACATCGGAAATGAGTACGGGGAAATATAACCCTGCCAAGCCATGGCCAAGTGGACCAATCATAGTTGGTGCGGTCTGCGTCACTGCAACATGTAGTTAAATTTTTTGAGAGGTGCACGTCAGGCTACAGCGTGGGGTCCGTATCTCCACATATGTACGTATGTACCCATGGCATCGGTTTATTGCAGGAGCATAAATTGGCCTTAAGTCTAGAGGCTACAGAAATGTACAGATTATTGACGATGTGGAGGAAATCCAAAATAAACCGATACTTTAACTTTCTCTCAGACAAAAGAAACAAACATTATCCTATTATCTTTACTACAAAATATTTCAAACTGTTGTAGTATGACTGAAGTATGTGTCTTAAACACTGACACACTTTAGTCTTACAGATTCTTTTTTTTGTTGGAATCTCCCTCGGTTGTCTTATCTCCTTATCCTAAACTTAAAATCGTCTCTGACTTGGTTCCTCAGGTTGAATCTTCCTAATGTTTTTCTGCTCTAGTACTGGATGTCAATTATAGATGTAATGATCTGCTGAATGCTTCACACACACAGATGTTATCTCTTCAAACATCCTCTCTCTGGACAGAAAATAATTTTTTGTAGAACAGTCTCCTGTTTGTCGAAATGGATTACTTATTTGATTACTTGTACATGAGGAAAAGTTTTTGTTGACAAGACAACAAAAGTTGAGTGTTTGATCTGAACGCCATGTATACAATGTGCAGTTACTGCATAGGTTTAGCACCTTATATTTAGAATAATATTTAGCACCTTAACAAGTCAGGAGTAGAGCTGTTTACCTCAAACCTACTTAACATCCCATGTCACCCATCTGTTCCCTCTGCCAAGGACACGAGACAAGAGGAATCTAAACAAAAGTGAAGACATACCACAATAGGGCAGAGACAGCCTGATGAGAGATATGACTGTGGGAGACGTTAGAGCCCAGACAAGGAATCTCAACCCCCTCTACCCCCCTCACCGACATCAACGGCTTTGAGGAGCCATGTCCTTCACCGCTCCATACCCCATCCATGCCACCGCTCTCCGCTCACACTTTTCCCCTCCTTTCTCCTTTTGGAGTTCACTGACTAGATCAGTGGTTCTCAACCTTTTTTGTGCCAGCGCCCCCCTATCCATTATCCAGGTCCCTAACGCCCCCCATCAAATATTATGTAGGCTAAATGCCCCGAATATTAATGATTACGCCCTAATATAGGCCTATTATTGTTGTTACTATTGTTATCAAAAATAATCAATAAATCAAATCATTGAATGACAAACAACACATGTATTAGTTTCCCATGTATCAAAAACGCCATGTGAATAGAAATTATATATATTTACAGGTTTTTTTTAAAAATGCAACCATTTGACATTCAAATTAAATAACAGCAGCCAATCAGAACGACTAGATATGTAACATTCAAACTATAATTAGGTATTATCAAAAGGCCTGCTGCATGGTGTGAACCTCAGCACCTTTAGAAGAGGACTATCATTTGAAGTGACCTTTTTTGTTTGTGAAGTGACCTTGGGTGTCATGAAATGCGCTTTAAATAAAATTTATTATTATTATTATTATTATTATTACAAACACTAACAGTAGCCAATCAGAAACAGCTAGCACTTTAACATTCAAATCTATTTTTCATTCAAATCTAAAATCGAATTGTGCCAACGGAAAACAAGCTGGCACTTATCTCACACACACACACACACACACACACACACACACACACACACACACACACACACACACACACACACACACACGTATTTTGGTGATGACAAACGACTTGAAGAACGACACCTACTGCCGAATGGACATAAGTTTACAACCTTTGAAAGTTCGTGAGAGGCGTTTTTAATGCTTAGAAGAGTCTAGCTATGTTTGCTATCGCCTGTCTTGGGAGTAAATAGCAGAAAAAAACGTTTGGAGAAAACGCCCCCCCCCACATCGCGCTGTGTTTTGAGGAGGTGTGAGAGTCCCGTACAGTAAACAGTGACATCACTTCCTCTATGGCTTCCATAAGAAAGTTTTAAAACACCAAATATAAGCCCTGAACTGCCCGCGAGTTTATGGAACAGCTGACTGTTTGCCAAACAACAAAGCACAGTCGATATCTCTCGCTCGTCTCTTTTCTTTCTCTCTTTCTCCGTGAAATGAAGCTGCATTCAGGTACAGTAGGAAACGCTGTGTTTAATAAACCGTCTGACGAAAAACTGTTACTGTGAAATATAAAGTCTACTTGTGCTACATTGGGGGGGTTAAAGAATACAACAGGACGTCGCGGCGATTGGTTTATTCTTATCTGAACGCAGCTTCACGTAGTAGCTACAGAGCTCATTTAAGACGATGCTCTGACGTCCCGTTTCCATGAAGGCAGCACGGAGCTGCACCAATCAAAGCTGACAGAAGCACAGAGAAGATACCCGTCTGGTCCAGTCGCAGTGCTGTAAACTGGCAGCTTTTAATGTTGCAGACTACTTCTTCTTTAGTAGTTTAAGTGTAAACATGTGTTGTTATTGTGAATCTTTGGTTTAAACTAGCTTTCAAACAAACGCCCCCCAAGGGCACCTCAACGCCCCCCTTTCCAAAATATTTGCTCCAACGCCCCCCATCATCTTCTGAACGCCCCCTGGGGGGCGGTACCGCCCCCGTTGAGAAACACTGGACTAGATGAAGAAGCTGGTCAATGCTGGAACCAAACTTACCCCTGGCCCTACTCCCATTATCCCCCGCCCCTCAGCAGTAAAATGCCAGGCTCCTCTGCCCCCCTGCACAATGGCAGAACCTTGGTCTCCCCAGCCTGATAAGGATTTGTGTACAAAATGCAGCAAGCTCTAATTGCTATGTGCCGGGTCCAGGCTGCACAGCTAGTGGCACTCATGACTATTTCCAGGATAAGCCGGGTTCCTGTGTACCAAAAGCTACCTCAATTTCTGTTGTGATATAGAAAAAGAATGGTGAATCCGCTAAGAAACAAGAAGCACTCAACTGCAAATTTAGCAAATTTCAGCCACAGCCTGTCCCAAAAACAGGGCTGATAATGCTTTTACAGATTGCTAAATGACAATGGGCACAATTGAAGCCCCATGGGCAAAACTCAAACTACAGTCTACACTACCAACAGTCACCTGAACTACACAGTTCACATCAGCTGCAAAACTCGTTCTAAACAACACAGCTCTTAACACACGTCTCAAAACAGGCTCAGTGCAGCCAAACACTATGAACAATCCTCACTGAGATAACACACACTGTCACTCAGAACACACTGAGAGTAAACAACACTCTAGCATCAAACACCAGTACAGAAATTACATTTTTTAAATTTTCATCTTTACAGTTTGAACAATTTGAGTGACTTCACACTACATACTAGTTTCTTTAAATAAAAGATATATATTTTATAATATACCCATTTTATGTAAGGTAAAGGAGAAGGAATGAAAAGCAGCAGTTTGCTTCAATATAGTATTTTGTCTCTAGTAATTTATGGAATTACAGTAATGGAAAAAAAACTAAAGGTACATAACAGTACCAATGAATAGTGTGACTAATCCTGCCTCTCTTCAGCATCATGAGGCAAGTTTTCTTCATCACATTGGATGTCTGCATCATCTCTAAATACTAATGAATGTGGTGTTTCCATTGCTTTCACCTCCATTACTTCCTGAAAAACAGTAAGAACGCAGTTTTACTATTGAAAAGATATAGTGTTTTTCACTTCTTTTTTTTATATAGCTGTATAGCTGTATATGTAACCTCAGACATCTTACCTGGACATAATGGTATCTTTGCTCTTTTACCAGTTTCTCTCAAACGGTACAGTGTATAATTGTTTCATTCTTATTTGGTGTTTGTATACAAAAGAAAGGCTTTTTGAGCTTTCTCTATATAAATACCGTATATGTTCACTAACTAATCTAAAACAAGACACCTGCTTAGGCTTTCAGCTAAAATTGCAATCAGCAGTGTTTGATAGGCACCAGACTGAAAAGTGTGGTTAACAGTTTTGACAGCAGTGTGTTAGCATTTGAACAAAGTGCTGTAAATCTACAGTGTTGTGCACATTGCGGTTAAAGTCATGGGATAAGTGTGTAGAGTTTGGAAACTGTGTTCAAGCAATGAAAAACGAACTAGAGATTGGTCCATGACCTGCTGCTGTGCAGACTGTAGTTAGAGTTTTGCACATGTGGCTTCAGTTGTGCCCACTGTCGTTTAGCAATCGAAAAAAACTGTAATACACTAACACTAGCTGTATTACAGTTTTGTCATGATTGCTTTGATGCAGCAGTCAACTCAAACTCCACATTTTCAAAACAGGTAACACACAGGCTGAAACAGTGGCACTCATGGTCAAAATGACACATTTTGTTTGCAAAAGGCTCTAACCGTGCCAAAACATTTAAACAATGCAACAAAAACAAATTTTGCCTTCAAACAACACAACTTGCAAGTGTATGAGGTCTTCCAATCAACCATTACACAGTGGACGACAAAATACAAAATACAGCACTCTTGTCATTGTAGCCTATTACTGTACATAGCTTTCATGCCAGTGCCATTTGTTGTCAAATTTGCCTTCTTGCAAAGAATTGGATCCAGAATCAGAAATGCTTTGATGCAAATTTTATTGTTTGCATTGATTTTCAAACTGTGGCTGAAAACTGAAATACTGTAAATGTTACACAAAATACATGTAAACCAAAATAAAATCTATTACAGTAAAGTATAAACATCTATTACTGTAGACTATAAGAAATAGCCACTATTGATACTGTCTTGAAGATGGGGCCACATGGCCTAACCCTGCACATTGACTGCTAATTGAAGATTTGTGTGAAGGAGTGTCAAACAGGTGCTTCAGTGATTTCATACTGATGTAGGTAGTTTCTAATAGTTAGGAACAGATGGCTTCTGTTTGGTTACCATAGCTAAAACATTGGAGTTTGGACCGCTTGAATGACATCCGTGTTAACTGTTCTGCAAAAGGGTGGAGAAAATGTGCCAATCCAATGAGAAAGGGTTAACACATTTGCAAGAGGCGTCTTCTGCTCTGCTGAGACAGTGATGATGAAAAGTGGATCCCAGTTTCCTTAAGCAGGTCAAAGCAATCAAGAAAAACTGTAAGCACAATCTTGATGTTATGTTTTTAACTGAAACTTGGTTAGACCAAAATAACGTTGCAGCTGTTCTTATGGAGTCAACCCCTCCCAACTTCAGTTTTATGAGTGAGACTAGAGTGAATAAAAAAGGAGGTGGAGTTGCCATTTTGTTTGACTCACTCCAATGCATGCAGATATCTTATGGAAATTTTGCTTCTTTTAAATACAGTATGTGGCTCTTCAGCTGAGTTCCTCCTCTCGAGTTTTGTTTCTAAATCTCTACAGGCCACCTAAATACTGTACAACCTTCTTTGATGAAATGCTGTCTATAATCTGTATTGATTTTGACTAGTTGTTAGAGATTTTAACATTCCTGTTGACAACCCCCAGGGCAGAGGGACTAAAGAACTAGTTAAGGGACTGACTGAGCATGTGACCAAGCCCACACACGATAAGGTACAATTTGGCACTGCTTGCTCCAATGGTGACACTGGTTTAGACTGTCATGCCATTACTGTGCTGCACCAACACATGCACACAGTGTCTTGTGTGCACATATAGTAAATGACTCTACTTGTACTGTGTAAGAGAAGGGAGAGGCTAAGGAAAGAGGAACCCCCCCCACCCCCCTTTATGGAGCTTTTCTGGCTCTCATCCATGTTCCTCTTCACTTAAACATCCCCTGTCCCACCTCAGTCTTCTCACAGTAGGTGATTTAGACAGGTAATGATTGTTTTTTGGAAAGGTTTCTTCATTGCTGTCTACCCAAAATGGAATATTTTTTTGTGTATTTTTGGGTGGGAGTCTGCTTTGTGACTTTGACTTTTTTTCTGGGATTGTGACATCCACTTTCTATCCTAAATTATGCAGTGTCCCACAATCTCTATGCTACTCCACTCCAGATCTCCACCCCTTGAGCAAACACACACACACACACACACACACACACACACACACACACACACACACACACACACACACACACACACACACACAACACACATACACTCTGCACCCCTACCTTTCTTGAAGCACACTTCATCTCCTCTTACTGGCTGCCCCTCGCTGGAAGGTAAATAAATCCTGTGGTTGGGGTGAAACACTGAGTGCCCTCATTCGTCGCCTCTGGAGTCTCTCTGCCTGAAAGAGGCCTTGTGTTTGCCTCTGTAAGGTGGCTCCACTCAGCCACAAGCTGGCCATGCACAGATAGGCTGCTCTGTGGAAACCCCCCCAAAAAGGAATCAGATCTAAAAGAAGTATAAAGCTAAATCCATTCACTTTATCTCATGCATTAAAACATACATTACTGCTGTAGTTGTAAATACCTTCAGTAACATTTTCAGGACAAACGATCAACAAAAACCTAGGATATGTGCCATACGCTGATATGCTGCATTTCTTTCCTGAGTCCTGCAGAGGGCAGTAAAACCCACAGGATTATCAAGAGTCACATGTTCCGTGTCTGTGTACAGTAGGTGTCTGTGTGTGCACACAGGCGTGCAGAAATGCATATATGTATGTTCTATATGCATGTGAGCATATGTGCATTTGCATGTGTGTGGGGCCTCTCATCTTTTTTTTTTTTTTTTTTTTTTTATTTGTTTTTTTTGACGTTTTATCTTCCTCATTACAGGAAGTTTTCCTGCAGCTCGAGACAAAGCAGAAAATTACTGCGGCTTTATGCCTGTTCTTCTTCAACCTATTGTTGTTGTCCCGAGAGCTCAATGGGATGGAAGTGTGAAAGATGTCTGCATCACAGAGGGTGCAGGCCAGCACTAATCCGTAAATAATGACAGGCAGGGCTGGACTTAACACACATGTCCCTTACTTACTAATCTTGGACGGTATAGAGCAATCCCTCATGATGTTCAATGTACAACATAATACCTACACGGCAGATAAAGGCAAGTTGGAATTATCATGGGATTCTCAGATGAAATGACAGAATGAGGGTCTAAAGACATTAATGTTTAACATGTTATGTTTTATTATAAGGAGGAAGAGTGGAAAGGAGGGGAGTGTAGTGCACAAGTAGGAAGTAGGGTACATCACGATGAGTTTCCTTCGGTCTTTAAGCTGATTCAGAACACCAATAATAAAATGATACAATCTGCACATAAATGTAAGCATTTTGTAATTTTGAGATGATAGCTAGAATCATGACACACACACACACACACACACACACACACACACACACACACACACACACACACACACACACACACACACACACACACACACACACACACACACACACACACCTATTAACTGACAGGTGGGCAGCCCTTGAGGGAAAATTCTTCCAGACTCACCTGTACTATTGTTTCCTTTGCTCTTCCTGTGTGAGGAGCCTGTGTTGTTTGAATACAATGGGGTCAGGGAAATCACAGCACCTGTCAGACAAGACACTCCATCATTGTGACAGAGAGGGAAGTGAAAACAAACGGCACAAACCATCACTACCAACTAGCCCAATTTTTTTGTTTACTCCCTGCTTTTATGCCGGTGCCATTACACAGCAAATTGTGCATGCCTCAATTTGCAGAGTAAATGTCCTGGATATGTTGTATTTGTTCTTTTAATCTTTATTTTGAATGGCTTTTTGGAACTTGTTCTGGATATGTTGTATTTTTTCTTTTTAAAAGATAATAATGACTAAAATTCCGATACAGTTTTAAAATTGTATTTTGTCAAACCTGAAATGTATGTGTAACAACATGTGTGTAATTAAGTTTGAGTCTATCTACAGTACATCTGACTGAAATACACTACATCTGACATGAAATATTTGCTTAACAAGACCAGGGTTTAAAACCTGACCAAACTTTAGACAAACCCATAAAAAAGCTGTATGGGTGCAATAAAAAAAAGCTGTTATTTGTATTCGGTAATGTAGTATGTTCAAATAAAGATTAAATTAAGATTAAAAAGATATAGATATCCATGTAAACATTACTTATAAATATATGTACAGGTGACTTTAATTTAAATTAAATAAAAAATCATAATATGATAGCGTTAAACATATTTTAACTATACCACATATGTTGAACTGACTTGAGACACTCAGTATCAGCTTTTTGTATAATTAATGCAAAAAGTGTAATTAAGAAGTCCTGCCAAATTCAGGTTTGTTTTCTGTGTTGATGTAGTATTAATTTGTACCAAATTGTCGGTTAGCATGAGTTGCTGCATACATTATGCCTTTTTTATTTAGATTCTATCAAACAACATTTGAATATTGTACTTTTTGTTGAAAAGAATCCTTATTCTACCCCCAACATGTAAAAGACTGCAAAGATAACTGATATTGCAAAACGGATAACAGCAGCATCCTCAAAAGAAATTGATATCAAATGTTATTATGCCATCTACTAAGTAATACTAAGCCCTCCTATTCACTCCTTAATCTCCCAGTGAACTTCACAGAGGCAGCCAGGGTTATGTTAGACTGACATGAAACAAAAGGTAACAGTGTGCAGCTGAATGTCTTCCAGATGCCGAGCCCCGTAGGAAAGGTCTATCTGAAGTGCCAGAGTTAGGGATTAAAACTCACCCTGGGAATGTCAGCTTTGTCAGACAATACAATCCCATCACTGCTGTCTTCATTAAAATCTTAACATGCCACCTCCAAAACGGTGGCTTTTATCCAGCTATTGCAGCCTTATCTTGACATGATTTGGGGAATGATTATTATGTCTCATGCTTAGCAATCAAGTTTCATAAAGTCGCCTGTGGTATTTATCATCCATTTGTCCGAACCTCAATTGGCATACAAAAAATGCCGTCACTTTATTATATAGGCATTATAAGAGGAAAACTCTTATAATGCCAGTGCTCTGAGTGATGGTTGTACCCCATCAAGGTCAGCCCACAGCAAGCCCCCACAGAAGACTCTATAGACATCAGCGTTACCTTATACAATGTCGTCTGCTCTGCACCCCGCTGTCAATCAGGCTGCTGGTCCAACTTCTTGAGTTACATGAGCTATGATTAGCAGTTTCTACCATTATATATCCCTCCTTGCATCATTTATGCCCTTCGTTCTTTTTAAATGTCCCCTGGAGAGAACACAAGAGGGGAATCCCACCTTGCTCTAACAAAACCAAGAGGGCTAGTCTTGTGGTGGGAGGGAAAAAATAATGTTGCATTTTTAATCGTCCAAACATTGGATGATTTATAATTGATGAGGGGATGATGATCGTAGGTGCTGGTTTGCCCCTCAAGGAAATGAAATGGTGTGGAAAATGTTGGGTCATTAGGCCGTCAGAGATCGGGTGCTCTCCTGATCTAGAGACCAAGTATGACAAAGCAGCAGAGAAGAGATCCCATACACTGACCAAAGTGGAGCAAGCATTTTCCCTTCCCTCAGTTCAGTCTGCCATTGTCCGGCTATGGTATTCTGCTGAGAGACTGCAGGGTTTGTCATTGGAGAGGCCTGCTCTGGTTCACTGTGGGATGGGTTAACATGACAATTTATTTGGGTAAAATAATAAAAGTGGGAAATGCATTATTATTATTATTTGAGAGACAATCTGCAAATAAAAGATGACAAAGGAATCAAAAATAGTTCATGTCTTTTGAGGGCACAGGGTTGTGGGGATGCAGTTTAGAAATGGCTATGTTTTCCTTCAAATAATTCTTAATCGCTGTGTTTTCATCTCCAGGCAGGACAGTAATGACCAATTCTGAGTGACTGACCATGGGAATCAGCACAGCTTAAATCCCCTCCATCCCTGATGGTCTGATACACACACACACACACACACACACACACACACACACACACACACACACACACACACACACACACACACACACACACACACACACACACACACACACACACACACACACACACACTCCCTCCCTCTCTCAGGGTTACAGAGTTGAGTCTGCTTTATGGTGTAGCCACCCTTTGATTCACCGCTCAATGAAACTTGTGACTGTTTTAATTAAGGGAAAAATACACTGACAGTGTAGCACACGGAAATCCGCCGCCATGCACATAAAGGGCGCTAATGCTTTTCTTCCTGTCGACGCAAGGCTGGCCCCCTTTTGTCAGACTGACCATTCACTTCTCAGTCATTTTCTTTCCCTCTCTTTCTTCTGTTCTTAAGTACGGCATTGCATGAGGTCTGTAACTAATGACAGGAAAAACATATTCAGGGTGCAGCCAGGTGAGAGAGCTTCATGTGACCAGTTGGGATTGACGTTTTGTAAAAACACACACATTTCTTACTTTGTTTTTTGGCCTGTTTGTAATTACTGCCACAGGGGATTCTTTATGGCAGCCAATACGAACAACAGGGAATACTTCACCCTCTTTTTTTGTTTGGTGTGTCTCAGGGCAGGAGGAGTTCATCTCTGCTAACCTACAGGAAATAACTGTCTGTCTAATTCTTTACTTTATTTCATACCTTCTTTCAATCCAGTAAGAATTTCAGGGTCAGTTTGTGTACTATTTAAACGTTCCACTCTTTGGACAGTACAGTTAAGTAATGTAAAAGATTTGTACTCTCTGGTCATCAACCAGCATCCAAACAGCTGACAGCTGTCTTCGGGTTCCCATGTTAGTCACAGAGGTACAGTTCTCTGTCGTTGTGGTATTTTGACAGATGTTTCACAGAGGTTTGTGTATGCTGGTGTATGACAAGTCCTCTCTTCCTCTGGGGATCAATGTCTGTCCTGTTCTCTCGCCGATTTGATGTTAATCTGCTGGTGATCAATCACACTGTTGACATTCTGAGGGTTAGTGTTACCATCTCCACTGCCTCTGAGTGGGCATCTGTAGATTGAATACAAAGGACAGGTGATAACTAATAAGGATGCATATATTAATTAACTATACGCCAATATGTGGTACATAATGTCAAATATGTGCATGAATGGGGCAAAAATGTGTACACAACCTACCAGCTTATATCTTAAAAATCTGCTTTATTAGATTTGACGGTATATTTGCGTATATTTATTTTAGTTTGTCATTAGTTTGCCTGTATGATTAAATCTAATGTAAATACGTGTATGCATACAAGTTTAAGGTTTAAGCTCTTTGTTATATAATAATAGGTTTAATGCTAAATACGTTGAATGTATACAAAAGTTCAGATAAAGATGATTTTTTTATATTCCCATGAAGACTCCAGTGCTTAGATAACAGATGGGATTCTACGACAACTGTTCACTTAAAAAGAGAAGAAAAAAAAACATTTAATACTGTACAGGCCAAGTTTCTAGTATCCCCAGCCCAAAATAAAGCCTCTCCACACTTAAAAGAAATGATTGATGATGACTCCCTACTCATAGCAAATGGGCCCAAGTCAGGGTTTTCCTTCTTAATGCAGGTGTCAGTAATCCTCCTTTGCCTCTTCAAGTGATGTTTTTAGCCTGAGGAAATGCTTGACCAGATTCCTCCCTTACTGCGTAGAAACAGTGTAATCTCTCAATCCTTGACACAGCAAATAAACACTGCACAGATAGAGAGCCCGGCAACTTTATCTCTTACTTCCTTCTACATTGTCTCGTTGACAAGTTTCAGGGGAACCTCAGCGATGAGAGAAAAGAGAAGACATATTTCTTAGGTAACAAGCCCAAAGGGGCTGTGGCTGGGGATTGAAGGTTAAGTGCATGTACTAATGCTCACAAAAAGGAACTTAACACCTTAGGATATAATGACATTGCATACACTTCCTCTTTGCCTTCCATTTGGTGCCATCTCTTCCTCAAGAGAGGAAAGCATGCAACCCTATCCTGATACATAATATGAGAAGATAAGATTCTGAAATAAGAAAATATAAATAAGTTGCTTGACTGAATAATGTGGGGATTATACATTTTATGGTTACACTTTACTTGAAAGTATCTACATAAGAGTGACATGACACTGTCATGAACGACTCATAAACGTTTATGACATAACGCTTCTTTTAGTAAGTGTTGTTCATTTTTTTCATGACAAGTTAGTATTAGGGTTAGGGTTAGGGTTCATGTGTCATGACTGTTTCATGACAGTGTCATGTGTTCATGACAGTGTCATGTCACTCTTACGTAGATACCTTCAAGTAAAGTGTTACCCATTTTATTGTAATTTCTGTCAAAGTAATGCATATACTTTGTTAATAAATAGTCAAATTAAAAACAACTATCTTAGAGAGTAAGGTAAACCACACTGAGAAGAAATTTATTTTGGGCTTCTTTTTTTTTATCTATGATGTCACTCACATTTGACCTAATTGGAGGTTAGTGTATTTTAACCTCTCTCATAATTTATTCCTTTTAAGACACCTGAACTCCCACTCCTCCAGTTCCCACCCTTCATCTTAATTGGATAGGACACTTTTTTTTCCCCCAGGAGATAACCATACCATGGCTTCAAACATTCAGGTGCAGGCCTTTTCTTTGATTTTCTTCATGTCTCAGTTGGCTGTATATTGTATTAGTAGATGTCAGAGATCATTCCTGATCAAATTGGGTAAAAAGATATGATAGTCCAAAGACAACAAATATGTTCTCTTGCTAGATAGATATATATTTTGATTTGTCCCTGTGGGGAAATTGGTTTGCAGCATAGTCACAAAGGCTTTTCAACATCACAAAATCACCAACAGACGATACTCAACACATACCCATGTGATAAGGTCACCAATAGATATACTGTGCAAAAGAAACAGCAGCAAACTACACCCTCTTTGTTAGACACTTTATTTAGATTCTAAGTGCCACAGACGGTAAGGGGACATGGTGCATCTTTGTTATAATCCTATATTATAATATAATCTATAGTCCATTTTAAACACGCTTAAATGAATGTCAAGAATTCCAATATGCTTTGCGTGTGCAACACCATGTTCCCCACAGCAAGTCCTAAAACATACCTTGCATATGGAAGGCCTTTTCGATTCACAAAACATAATGTAGAAAAACCACCATGCTCTCCTGATTATCTGAGATGGTAAAAAGGATGGCAACAAGGTCTTTCATAATCATCACAGAATTGGCATTGTTTCTCCTCAAATTAATATTCAACAAATACCTGTTTCCTTTTGTTAAGACATCTTGGTGGCCTTCAGGGAGGCTGATAGTTAATATTTTCACATTTTCATTCAGGGTTTATTATAATTGAGTCTAGACCAGAATATCAGTTTACCTGTTTTCATGCTTTCTGTTTTAGTTGGACAATCATGGTGCAAATATCTAGTTCCAATGCACAGCTTGAGTTCAGATCTGGAAGGTCCTCTAAGAACTTCATTCTAGGAGTATGTGGTCAATCAACTATAGTATACACCCACATCTCTGAAATGCATTTTTGTGTATGCACTATATATATATATATATACTTGTCTTGGGAAAACCTTTCCACTGAGACAAATGGCAACTACAGCAGCAATCAGTCAATTAATTACATAATGGATATCTGCACATCGCCCCTTCACCTCTCATGTCAAACGTGAGTGAGAGTGTGAAGACTTGAAAATAAATGGTACCACTTGATCATCTACTCAGCCTACTAAACACCCAAAATAATTTTGTTCCTCATGCCAAGAGACAGTTTATGTCATAAATGTTTACAGCATCTACAGTATGTCTGCTCCAGCTCTAAATGCTGACGTTTTGCACCCTGACCTGGTGCTTTCCAACTTTTAAACACCTCTTCTCCTGTTCTACTTTCAAAAAATCCTTAATAATATCCTTAATCCAAAAAAAATTATCTCATTTTCTACATTTTCAATTTTCAATCTTTCTAATGAAACTCATAAATGCAAAGATTAGGACATTACCAGAAAGAGATTGGAGTTAAAATATTTCATGTTAATTATAATTAATAAAATAAAGGAGATTATTTCACAATTAGATCAAGTTGTATTACTTTGCTCATTACATTCTTGATTTATTTTATTAATGGGAGGTTATTATTATTTTTTTTTACAATTGCAATGCTAATAACAGTTAATTTCAGATAAGCATGAACACAATTTGAATTACTGGGATGCTATATAAAGTGACAAAGGGGGAAATAAAAAATCTCTCTATGATGCCCAGGGGGCAGTATTGGCTGTACATAATCCAACTAAAACTGCAATACTGCATATTAACCTTTGTAGTTGTATGGGTATAATGCTTAAAAATTTCCCCAAGAGTCATATAAAAACCGTTGTTCAGCTGGGTGTTGACTTACTGTAAGTACAAATTGAACTGTGAGAAGAGGTGTGTAACAAGCCTGAGGAGATTTTTGCTTTGGTCTTTTTATGTGCAACCTGTAAACATTGTGTACTTCTGCTGCTAAGCAAACAGATTGGAGTTCAACAAACAGCATAAAGCAGGTTTGATAGAGACACGACAGATCCTGAGGCCCAGGATCAGCAGCACTAATGGGATTAGATTTGCCACGCACACACCAAACACCAGGCTGGGAGCTGGCAGGAGAGCTCAAAACCTACCCTTTCACTAAAAGTGAAAATATTAATTTCATTGTGACTGACATGAACATGTATTAATATTTCAATTTAAATTGGAAATAGTCATAGAAATAGATGTTATTCGTAATATAAAGTGAGGTCTTTTGAAATTCTCCTTCATAATTCCACCCCTAAGGGGCAGCAGAGGCCTGCATTTACCAGAGGCAGGTCATCTTTGAGCAACAACAGTCAAGTGGGACCCTCTTGTTTCCACGAACAAGACAACAGCAGTAAGGAACAAAGGACCAAAGTTTAACAGACATGCCAACTAAAAATCATAGTAAGCCTGTATTACCAGTTTTAGTAGGGACATGTTTGTATTATTTGCCTTTTTTTGTTGATTAGATGATTCGATTTCCCTATAGCAAATTAAGTTTTACAGGAGGAACAAATCCTTTTCTTTGACACACACACACACACACACACACACACACACACACACACACACACACACACACACACACACACACACACACACACACACACACACACACACACACACACACACACACACACATTTCGGGTGAGGTCGTTTTCCTTCTTTCAGCAAACAGGTTGATATGGTGAGACAGGGCGGCTGGGTGGGCTCCACTGCAGAAGTGGAGGGCCCTAGGTTCAAGGCTATCAATTGAATTGTTCTTTGATAAAGAAAGAAAAAAATGAAATGAGCTAAACATTTTTAGTGATAAGTGAGAAACGTAGCTGGGGCAGTTCTCTGGGTCGAGCTGTGGGATGCGACAGAGATTAATAAAGAGAGCAGGTCTGAGAAGCGAGAGGGTGACGGTGAGGTTAGCTGGAGGGCCAGACAGCGCGAGATGAAAGTGGGAACTCTCTCCCACAGCTGTCAGCAGTTTTTAATGCAAACTTTGCTATTGATTGGCAGAGCCAGCCAGGTTCTACCACCAAACTTTTCTAGTTTCTCAAGTGCTGGGTGGATTTTTTGGTGCGAAGAGTCCAGTATCAGGTTTGTCATCTTGAGAATGTACTTAAACTGACACGGGAGTTGTATCTCTACCTACCAAAATGTATTATTATTACTACTATTATATATCAATATTCTTTATTTTGTTGATTGAGCCATGTGTTCGTTTTATTTGTGCCTGAGAGAACTGTGGTTTGTAGCCGTGAAATGGGTGTTTAGTGTAATATAAGCTTTTCTAGGGCTCCAAAGAGCAAGCCTGAGTGTGTTTAACCTATTTGAATCCATTTAAAGTGTCTGAAATCAGCACCTATATTTATCTCAGATATGTACAAGTGAGGGTCCATGTTGAATTCAGTAATCTTTAGCCTTTACACAGCAGTGTAATTGAATCAAGCCATGATCTTTCATCCCTGTAGTTATTTTAAGACATGAATGACACAACAAAAATTGAAATGCACCCCTCCCCTTTCCCATTTCAACAAAAGGTCAGAAATTCAATCACCACTGCTGCTATTGCTATAATAGTATATGTATGGGAAACAGCCACAGTTACTGACCGCCAAATTCTTTGGCTGCCTTTGGTCATTTTGTCTTGCCTAAGAACAGAGGCGTCTCTCACTGGAGTTATCCATTAATCCCAGCAGGCTGAGTATGAGCGTACAACACCAACAGTTTCTCTGATTCTTAAATCTGTTTAGTTCATTTAAATCCCCTTGTCAGCACTCAATGTGTACTATACTGAGACCTTATTTGTTATCCAGTTATTATTAGTTCCTTTTATTTATTTTCAGATTATCATGAAATTGATACTAATAAGACCTTTCTGTTCTGTGTTTATTTCATAGACTAAAAAGGGCAAGTACACTGTTCTGATTCAAGCATTATCTGCAGTATTTTCACAAGGATAAGTCTGTTTTTTAAGTTGTAAAATGTATATTCTAGATACAAATATATATGACAGATATGAGTGTGAAAATTTTTTTATGTACTGTATGTTTTTTAGAGAAATGCATTAATGGTAATTCCTTTTAATCACAGGTAGGAATACATTCTTACTGCTCCTACTGTTCATCAGATAAAGTGTTCAACTTTTGTTAGAACACAGACTAATAAAAGTCTAATCCTGTGTTTCTCAAACACTGACACAATTTTAATTTTATCGCCTCACTCAACATATTTTCATCAGCAACATTGTTTCATGTTAAAGAATTTGGCATTAGTAAGAGCCAGTAAATAAGAAGACTATTTCAGAGAAGTGTGAGATAAGAGTCAAGAAGTGGGCGTAATGTTGACAGCATGATACAGAGTACACGAGAGTGGGAGAGGAAATGTGGATTGGGAGAACAAAGTGAGTGAGGTAAATGGAGGAAGTGGAGTTCAGTTGAAATAGGCAGCCTCATTAATGCACCGTCACAGCTTTCATTAGCTTCCAAGAACAAGCTGCACCAATATAAATCAGACAAAAAGAGATGTAAAAAGAATTACAACAAACTAACCAAATAAATGTGAGCAGATTAGACTAAACTGAATCCCTGGATTTTATGTGGGTGTGTTTTACTAGACGAGTGCCAGTAAATTAGCCTGTATCTTAAATACAATTGAAGTGAATCTTTGAAGAACTTCAGAGCAGCTTGTCAGGGATAAGCCACACAAACTCAACTCCCCATGTGCAGTAGTCTTCAATCATAGGAAACAATATTGAAACTAATATAGTTAATTTCTACTTTGAGGTCAAACAGTGCACATTTTTACAGAGTTACCCTCTCCTAAATAGTGAAAAATAATTTGAAAAATATTCTGAATTCAGACAATAGGGATACAAAAAGTAAAAAAAAAGAAAAAAAGAAGAAGCCCCAAGCATTTATCTCATACATTTTGTCCTTGTTTTGTATAGAAACTGGCTATTGCAATGGACAGTTTTCCTGTTGCGTAGAAGAGACGAATGTTTCCTATTGTGATATTTTTTTTGCCAGTGTGCTTGCTGTTTCTGGCAGCAGGCATTTTTAAACCCTTGCATCTATTACCTTTCACCGGGTAAATACCTAATGCTGGAAACATTTGTCAATGTATGCAGCTGGCTGAACAGAATAGATTATTAGGAAGTGAGGGGAAAAACACACTGCTTCTCCAAACAGCACAAAGCTTACCATACAAAGTGTGTTTCTCTACCTCAGACATAAAGAAGCTACGGAAATGGCAGCACTGCCCATTTGCAGACATAAATTGTAATTCATATTCACTAACAATAATATAAAACATACAATTATCGTAATAAATATAGACCTACAGTGTATTAGTTGAGTCAAATAAATTATTTACAGCTTTTAAAGAGCATATACAGAAAACACAGTAATCACAGAAAAAAGACAATAAACTCATCTTGAATAGAAGCTATTGGACCAGAGGATGTGTTTGTGTGTTTTTGTGTGTGTGTGCAAAAGGTACAAATGTTGTGTAAGGACTTTATGTGGTTTGTATTGTGGTGTTTACATCAAGCCTCATTAGGGATTTATAGCTGACGCGCTGCAGCTCATTCATTCAGACATGCTGGGGTCAACACAGTGCAGGCACGTTTTCAGGCATGAAACACTTATTGTAAATTATTGAAGGAGAGTACAAAAATAAAGATTGTCTAAATACCAAATTATTTTATAATCTGATAAGGGAAACTTTGTGGTACAATAGAAAATGACCATATTCACAAACTACCTGAGACAAGAAAATCTGTATATTCCAGAGACTTTTTTGTTTGTTTTTTTAATCATCTGAAAAGGCTGGAGTAAATTGCAGTACACTTTTGAGAAGTTAAAGAAGCCTATCATTTATATATCAGCACAGTTAAATATAAGTAGGATCCGTCTTAAAGTAACTAAGGCTTGCAGCTGTAAAACAGAAAGAGAAAGTAGAAATAACATGTTTTGTGTCACATACTGTTTAAAGCAGAAAACAGCAGCGACACATGATGCAGCGATCATTTTTGTTGGGTAAAACATTTAGAAAAATCTAAAATATTTACAATGTATCAGCCACTGGCAATAGTCCTCTATAGTAGGCTTCACACAACTAGAATGTGCTCGACAGTGGTAAAGAAAACTAAAAACATCAATAGTATACTGGCCTCCTGTTGGGTCCTGTGGCCAGTGTTGTGCAAACAGCAGAAAGTTGCGGCGTGTGAAGGGTAATGGGACATCCAATGCCAGGGGACAGCAGGCGGCAGAGTCACACACCGCTGCCGAAAGAAAGATGAAGTAATCTCAGGAAACAAGTAGACACACTCCACTTCGAATTTCGCCCCAAACGAGATTAAAGTGACATTATTCTATGAGAGTGTGGCAAGAGTATTAATCTTACACATAGAGGCAGAGGCTAGACAAACACAGGCTGGCTGCAATAGTATGGGAGCATTCTTTATTTTGTCAGGATATGGTGAGGTTCAGAAGTGGCCGATAGAGCAACATCATCTCATTTCGTAATGCACTGCTGGGGCCAACACCCCTCCTTTTTAACTATTTTAATAAGTAGCATCTCCTTGTGTGCAAATGTTGCGCAATGAAACAAGTATATCTTTTTTGTGCATTTTACTAATGCTATATATTTCAATCAGTATTCCAGTAGACAGTTTTTCAGCTTGAGTTGATTTTCTCCCCAAACACTGATGCATGATTTACACATTTTCCAGCACACATATACTGACCATCTTCAGGTCACAGTTATATGCACAGCTAATCGTTTGTGTGTGGACTGAAGGTGACTTGCATGTTGGAATATTTATTTATTTGTCAGTTTATTTAACAGGGACAACACAGATAAACATCACGTAAGAAAAAGTAATGCAACATATGCAGCCTATATAATATATAGCTAATTTCCCTGGTTATGCTTTTAAATTCAGGTTAAAGTAAAAAAACAAACAAATAAATACGTTTTGCCTGAGAACCAAAGAATCCCCACCCATGCCATTTAGGAATTCATCAGTTTCAAATCTACTAAATGAGCGTTACATTGAGGTTTTGTTTAGAACCTGTTGCATAAATAAGTCCCTAAAACCCCACTGAGAAAGACAGAGCTTTAATGAGTGGGGTTTAAGCCCCTCCACCCATCTACTCCTCCACTCTCAGCTTGGTCTCCTAATGAGCCATCATCATGCAAAACTGCCAGCTTGATACACATTAATTGGATTTTCACTTTTTCACCAATTAATTGACCAGCATTGTCATGTTGGCCAGCCCCAGAGGGCTTCTAAGAAAATGGGGAAGCTTCCCCTTTTTACTCTCACTGACTCTAATAGCCGCTGACTGGAGAGGGGAAGCATTTTTCTTTTCTTTTCTTCTTTACTACAGAGATCAGCTATCTCATTATAGGCTTATGACATTTGTTGGAGCCAATCCCTTTGTGGAGAGAAAACAGTTTGTGTGCTGCTCAGTTGAAGCCTTTACAGTTTGTTAACCTGCCTCTGCCAGTGCCAGGGCCCCCGGGGGGAAAGCCTGATGTGCAGTGAGTGACTCAGATTCCTTGCACCCTAGAGGACAGACCACAGGGTGAGGGAGAGCAATCCCACGCCACCTTGTTCAGCAAGCACCAAAACAAGGACTGAATGCGGCCACGGCATTTCACAACTGTTATATGATATGTTGACACATCAGTGGTGTTTCGAATTGTGCCAGGGGGCAGAGTTGTTCACATGAATCTTTGCAGTTCAAATCCACTTGGGGAAGGTGCAGTAGAACTACAATTTTAGTCAACCTGTTGGATTTAAAAATAAAAAGCAAAGACAAACTTGACCTTTAGTTAATTATCTACCCAAAGTAATATTTGAAGGGCAGATTCTAGTTACCTTGTTGAGTTTGTGTCATGACTTTAGTTGCTTAAATATTAACAAAGTCTTACTGCTGTTTACAGTTGGGCCCCATGGTAATGACAACGTAGTGGAAAGGAAAAGTATCGCTATGGCTGTTTATCCTAATAATAAGCAATATTTTACAAAATAAAAGCACATTGTTCCTACATTGAAACAGGCATAAGAACAATGTAAATGCATACAATGGTAGTTTATCACATACGATTCATTTCTAATTTATTTCTTGCAGAACTAGTTTTTGTGTATTACATTTTGATCCATTTCACCTTAACTTCACTGACGAATCGGCAGCAAAGGCAGATTTGTGAATAAATCCAGACCTATTGCGACCCTAAGAGATTAAACTCAGTGACATGAACAGTAAAGACCAGTCCAGGGCATTTGTTAATCCGATCAACGTGTTGCCATGAAGAGGACATCCTGAGGCTGACCATAGTTTGACCACACTATAGCTTATTATGCCTGCATTGCTCTGCTCCATTGACTTGTGAGCAGCTTCAGGTCAGGATGATGTGAACCATTGATTGGTGCATTTTGTTGATGCATTGCATATTTATATAAGCATCAGTTATGCTGTAATTGCAATTGCAAACATTACATGCTTAATTTGTCACAAAAAGAGAAAGAACCTTCATCATAACAAAAAAGTGAATTAAACACTTATTTGATAGAGTATGTTTACCATAAAGCAACACACATTTCTTTTAAATTAATCAAATCACATGCACCCACATAATAAAATAGTGGAAATAATTCATTCAAAAGTAAAAATGAACAGGGTGTGATTGTGTCTGAATTACAGAACGGGAAATGTTTTGCATCAGTAGCTTTCAGAGAACAGGGAGCGTTATTGATCCTTCACTTCATTTTGACAATTATTTAATGTAATAGTTGTCTAAATGGGTGCAATTTGATGTTTGAACCTTTCAGTCAACCTGAAGTGTACAGAAACAATAGCTACAACAACAGCTCTCTAGGGTCAATGAAAGGACACTTTGTCAGCAACTCTTTTTTTAAATGTAACAACCTTACCTTTCCAGTAGCTGAAAAGAACCCATTCCCCTCAATCAATATCCTTCCAGACAGAGAAGGTTGAAGGTTAAGGGGCCAAACCTGGATGAAACCTTTGATTGGATAATCAAGGGCAATAGCCTTAATTAATTGATTCTGGGTTCAGGAGGAGGAGTGGTTTATAACATATAATGTGTTGGTTTCCATAACCATGAAGGATTCCATCATTTATGTAAGAGAGTCCATTATGTCACATTGGGGAGAAAAAATAGGCGTTTTTTTTAATGGCATCAACATTTAATCAAGCAGAACTTCATTAATCCACATAATTAATTGAGCAGGCTTTGCTATGTTCCTTTTGCTACCTTTACTTTCTGGTCGGACGGACATGTTTCACCATTATTGTTGTCCCATCCCTCCAAGGGTTGTGAGTTAATCTGCATGACCCAGCACCTGTCACATACTAATAAACACAGAACTAATTGACTTTGTTGCCCCACTTATCAGCTGCCTCACCAGTCAAAGCAACCTCTGAGATTTCTGTTTGCTTACAGCAGGACTACCAGGTGTGTCTCATCAACCAAGAAAAATATATCTTTTTATATTAATGTTATGGGGTCATTAGTGGAGAGCAGTGTATCACAAATTAACTAAAATAATACAGTACAGGCCTTTTTATGATACCAGGGTGATGATAAGAAGGTTCAGAGTTTATTTTATAAATCATCAATATGTAAATAAGTCATCAATATGTAAATGGGTAATATATATATATTTACACTTTTTTACACTATGGCTTTTTAGTTATATTATTTATTGTGTCATGCACATACACGTGCCCATCCCATATCAGCTTACTGTTGCAGTGTTAGAAAACTTGTCTGAAAAGGACAAAACATCTTAAATTTAACATTGCATTACAAACAAAGAACTTTGTCTTGAAAAAGTAAAAATATATTTGTTTTAAAAAGCGTACAAAACAATATTTTTTTTTTATCTCATTAAAAATAAATAATTTAATAATTTTAAATGCCTGTAGATGTAAACATATCCAGCATCTATCCAACAGAAAAGCAAAGATCATAATTTACTTGGCAGACCCCTCAGATTTATCTTGTGAGGTTGGGTACCACTGGTCTAAAGTAATTGCTTATTGCAACATGATGGCCCCTGGTTCATCAAATGGAATTCAAATTGTATTTATTGGCATGACATTAATTAAGTACAGTATTGTTGAAGCATGTTGTACAATGTTTACAGTGTTTGTATAATAATTAATTATGTGAGAATAAATATCACTTCACTATAGGCAGTTTACAATGTTCACTGTCTCAAAATGAAAAAATTTTTACGTTCAAGTGACCCCCTAGCGGCCGTAGCAATTACGTCAGAAGCAAAAATGCATGGGTGGGTCAACAGGACGGTGGACTTTAACACATGAGACAGCTGTTCATTTCCTGTTTCCAACCGACAGTCAATGTTTGTTTTTTTAACCATTACTGCTGTCGTTCCCTGACCTTGTGGTTATTGTTGTAACCATGACAATGAAGGTCCCGTCACCTATGCACCTATGGAAGTGCTTATATGTGATGTCCTTGGGATCATAGACAAACAATTTATTACAAAAAATAAAGGATTAAACAATATATACACAGTGTGTCCTTTGGCATCTAAATTTATCACCAAAAGAAAAATATCCTCCATCATAATAAAAACAAGTGAATAAAAATGCTATTTTGATAGAGTATACTACAAACAGAATACTAGTATTACAAAAACAATAAAGAATAAAACTATATATATATATATATATATATATATATATATATATATATATATATATATATTGTGTCCTTTGGGGTAAAATCAGTGGCTGGATACACTGACAACAAAGACGAGTGCTGACCATGTAAAACTATGGCTTTAAGTAGTGCCCTACTTATCCAGCACTACAGCAGCAGGAGAATGTGCCAGCTATAAGGAGTAACCACATGCCACAGTCTGTTCCCTCAATACATTTCTCTCTCTCTCTCACACACACTTTCTCTCTCTCTCTCACTTTCTTTCTCTCACTTTCTCACTCTCACTTTCTCTCTCACTTTATCTCTCTCTCACTTTCTCTCTCTCTCTATGTTGTTCTTGTTGTCTCTTCCCTTTACACACTTTCGTGCACACATGCACACGCACACACAATGGCTGTTCAAAGTTTTTCCAGGGTATTTCTCGGTTAATTAACAGATTAGTGGTGTGGGGCAGCTCTGAAGTTCAGAGGTCAAGGCTAAACCCTCTAACTGGGAAGATAATCAGTGGCAGGTGGGTCCACACTTCTCCTGTTGCCCCTCACAATCCCCTCCCCTCTTGACTTGACTTGTGGCAAAATAAGCCTTACCCCCCACCACCCCGTATAGGCTACCAATGCTCTTGACTCCAGCCACTGTTAATGCACCTGAAAGAGAGAGAGAAAGGTGGTCTGAGGGAGACAGTAATAGGGGTGAGGAGGGGATGGAACAATATTTGACAGAGCAGGAGAAGAGGCCTACATTGGATAATTTCTGGAAATGTGCCAGCCTCATACGCACTGCCAGGACCCATATTTACAAAACTGACCAGTGGGATTCTCTGAACACAGTTTCACTGAATGGAACTTGGACTATAGGACTATAGGCCTGTGGCTAATGCTATAAAATAGATATACAATAAGAGAAACGGGTGTAAAGAGAATGGGGCTTGAGTCTCTCTTTTTTTTTACCCTTTCTCCATTCACTCCTCCCATATTCCATTCCAGGTTCTGCTTGGTGGAGAACTCCATTGTGAGCTTGTGAATGGGAGACTTTGGGAGTGTCTCTCCTTCTATTAATTAGGACTGGCCAGCGTTTCCGCTCCCCTGTGAGCCCCTTCATTATTATTTCTTCACATTCTTTTGCAAAAGTTAACCCCATTTCTTTGCTCACACTTCAAAGACCTCTGACAAAGATGCAGTCTCTGGAAAAAAAAGAAGTAAGCTTTAATTTCAAGAGCATCTGAAAGCTATTTTCTTTGAAAGCAAATATATTTATTGTGAACAACAGCAACAAAAAAAATCCTTTTTTGCGGCAAAATATAATAAACAATAAGGATAACCCAGTGCATACATTACTTAAACATGGTGTTTTTCGTTTCTGACAAACTAACCATTTATTAAAAACACTAAAATGATTTGATAGTGTGAAAACACAAAATTATGACCACAGATGTCGGAGAGCTTTACAAATATACATTATTGAAGTACATTGATTCATACGTACTTATTGAAATACCAACCTAAAATACACCTCCCCTACATCTGTGGTGAACATCAGCGAGCAAAGAAGTCCTGGGGTGCATTCTACCGCTGCCCAGCGGGCATCCATTTGCTGGAAAAAAAAATCACTTTGCCTCATTAGCTACACACACTCTTAGTTTGTCACAATGCCTTTGCTTGAGTCCTGCTAACAGAGGCCCCCTCTTCTCTTTCTCTAGGTGGAGACTTTAGGGGCCAGAGGCACAGTTTGGGTGAGTGAGGCCTTTTCTTTCTACCCCTCTCCTAGCTGGTTTAAGGGTTGTAATTATCTTTTGCTGGGGGAGGCTGTAAATTGGATTAAAGTGGAGGGTCTCGGCTGAGTGGATCAACCCCCCTTCAGCCCTCCACTTCCCCCGCCATCTCACCACTTGGTGGGCCACACGCTGATAAAGTGCGGAAAACCGGATTTGGATTCAGCCTCAGCATTCATGGCTTCCTGCCGGAAAAAATGAAATTTTCCAACAGAAGGGGCCAGTAGCCTGTGGTATCTGTCCGTGTGGTGTATTTCATCTGGCCTCACTCTTCCAGAAACACCATTACCTACGTTATCTGTGTGAACCGACTCAGCCTGACTAGACTAGGAAGCCTGGCCAACTGCTATCCATATAGTCTCTGACCATCTCAGTTTTGCAGCTCTCTTCAGTGCTGGTGGGCTGAATTATTGTTTATTTGATTTAATTGGCAGATATTTATTCAGGATTTGCTGTAAGATATATTGGTATGTTTATTGATATGACTGATCCCTTAAAACACTGAAAAATTGTGAATTTAATGCTCACAATGTATGTTATAAGATACATAGAAAAAAATCATATTAAAGTGAACATATAGGCAGTTAACATCGAAAATTTGAGGGACAGAGTAAGAAAAGCAGATAGGGAGAGGATGACTTTTTCGGGGTGAAGTCGTTTTCCTGGTGATCGTAAAATTCTAATCCTGTCGAGGAATGTCTCCTGGTCTTTACGGATTGCTGGGATACTGGTGCGTGAAATGGCAAGTCTACCTTTCCAAATGATGTGAACCCTGTTTTCACTGAAATTGCAAAAGCTTTTACAAGTCATGGCAGGTGCGGCATTTGCATTGAATGGACTTGTCTATGGAGATTGGTGACTATGACTACATCTGAATCCTGTGTGATTAGAGAAACTGTGCCTTAACTTTGTATTTTGCCTCCACTAAATGTATGCACATGGAATGGACACAACAACACTTGTAAAACATACTTCAATGCAATAACTTTGCTCTAAGAAATACTCCTGTTGAAGTGATATTGCTCTTTTTCTCCAAACATATCAGGAATGTAATGCAATCCAACAACAGTAACACAATTTATAGCCTAAGAAAGTAGTTGAATCAACATATTTTAAAAGCAGACTTACAAAATGTAACATCATAAAATACAGAAAGGTAGCTTTTGTTGCATGCCATTGTTTTGGATTGCATTATATGTTTCAGGAGAACATAACAAAGTACTTAAGTATGATTCTGAGGTACCCATACTTTACTTGAGTATTTCCAATTGACATTACCTTTGGACAGAAGTATTGTAGTTTTTACTCCTCTACATTTATCTTAGCATACAAAACCTATAAATGAATGTATTATAAAATATGATACATTGTTATAAATTAGCTACCACAATTAACACATTAACATATGTAATAAGTTCTATCTCAACCAGCTATAACATTATTATGCTGGTTACATGTAAATGCATCATTTTTAATAATGCAAAAATGTAATACACACTGAAAGGAGCCTTTCTACATAATGAGTACTCTTCCTTTTGAGACTTTAAATACACTGTATTACAAATTATTCTGTACTTTTACTGAAGTAAGATTTAAATTAGTATTTTTACATTGTGTTATTGCTAACTTTACATAAGTAAAGGATCTGAGTACTTATTCCACCACCGATTGTTGCTTTGTCCTCCCCCAGCATATAGTCAGATATATTTATACATACACACCCTTTATGTATATGTGAGTACAAATGTGTAAATGTGTTGCAGCAACTCACCTGTGATAATTTAGGCTGTAGAAAATGCTTTTTAATGTGTTCTAATATTCTATAAAAATCTTTTTGAGAAACTGAGAAGCAAAATTACATTGTAGCCAATGACAAATGTGTTGCAGAATGTATTGTAATTAATGCATTTATGTGAGTTAAAAAAATAACTCAGACATTGATCAGGCATTATTTTTCATAAACCCAAGCTATGAAAAATAATCAATGATGCTTACACCATACAAACACCTTTACATGTTCAAAATCTTTCTTCAGGTCAAAGGTTTATATCTCTCACTTCCAAACCAAATTTGTGAATGGAGTAAGTGAAGTAGCATAAGGGTTTTCTCAGAGGTAATACCAAACTAGGTTGAGTGGTCCCCTATTGCGGGTATAATGACCTGAAACCTGAAGAGCAATGAAAGAGAGTCTATTGAGCAGGGTTTTTCCATTCACGTAAAATGTCAATGCATTTTCCAACAGACACTTACAAGGGATCAGTGGACCCTCAAGTGTTCATGAAGAAAATAACCTTTCAGTACTACACAGGGATGCTGCTTGCCTGAGCCATTCTACGACCATAACACCTCTAATGATTTAACCAAATAGCTTTGGCATTTTAGGAAGATAGAGAAAACAAAATGAAGCCGTTGTTCAGAAAAAATAAAAACACAGAAAAACATCAACGGCCGTTCGAGGTTTACTTATGCCTTCAAGCAATCTGCATGAAATGATTGAGCAAAAGGCCACACAGAGTGCAGTCGAGTAAGCTATCTTGCTTCTTGGGTTTTAGTTACCAGCGTGGAGGTGTTTTTCATAAGGCGCTAGAAAAACAGAGCTACACTTATTTCGGATGCTCTTCTTTTGATGTTTTCTCAGCCTGTGCTCTTTTTTTCTGCTCTCAGCCACAGAGATAAATGGGTGGGAGTGCTGTTGGTAGGAGATTCCTCAACACAGTGGGAGCTCAGGGCCGTCACTACGAGTGTTTGTCTAAGATATGAACTGTTTGTAGTACTCCCCACCACTAATTCATTTATTATTACACACAAGAAATATGACCGGGAACATTTTTTTTTTTTTCATTGTACATCATGACACCACCTCCCATTTGTTTGGAGTATTGGAATTAGTTAGATATATTAGACTTTTTTTTAATACAAATCACTTTATCTCTTAAGTGTGCTCATAAAATATATTCAGTGATGAATTAAACACAGCCACTGTATCTAATGACTATGATAAAGACCATTTACTGTGCATTATTATGAAAAGACATTGGCAATGAGTTAGGAAAACAATAAATGTTCACATATGCAGCTTTTATTCGGTTACTTTTAATGTATTCAAAAACAAATAAAGTTTTATTGATAAGAGTACATTCTTAAAGTTGACACAGTGTGATGAGTCTGCTCTTTTGAGGACATGTGTACAAAAGGACTTAGCTAATCCAGATCTGTGTGCGGATCACCCACAGATCCTACAAATTTAGACCGGATATGTGGCAGCAAATGAGGGCATTCTGTCTCTGTGTTTATTAGACAGTAGTCAGAACCCCCTTTCATCTTTAATTTCCTGCCATGCCATCTGAAGACAAAGATCAAACAGGGGACAAAGTGGCCCTCCACGCTCCAGACTCCTCTGAGGAGAGTTTAGAACCCCCACTGTTCACTCGCCCTGACCCTACCTCTCTCCACTTCCTCTTCACATAACCCTCCTCCACAGGCCATCCCTTAAAAGGTAAAACTTATCAAAGCTATTTGTCCGCAATGAGCCTGTTCATCCTGCGTTACATATTAGCGATTGACTGGGGAACCATTTGTACACTCGCAACTTGATTCTGTCATAGACGAATACCGCATCACGCCCTGAGATTTAATGTTCCGTACAAGCAACCGTGAATCTGTCACGTTGACTTTATCTGCTTTTAATTTGTATTTTGACGTCTTCTGTATCTCCGTGGTGTTCACCCTTCGAAATGGCCATTCAGTGAGCCTCTCCTTTCTCATCAGAAAACTTTGATTGCCAATCTGTGCCATCCATGTCAATCAAACATCTGTTCGCCGTTTTGTCCACTGCTGCACCTGCTGACCTCCAAGTGACCTGCAAAATAAGCAGCGAGGCGGGAAACTACAGGAAGCAATTTACTCTCCCAAAGCTACCTTGGAACAGGCGAGCCAATCAGGGCCCTGCGCAGAGTGTCCATTTTTTTGATTAAATGTACTCTAGACCTGGCTTCTTATGTTTGATTTTCTTTCTTTTTAACGGCACCCATAGTGTTACATAGGCAAAGGGGAGGTGAAATTTCTCCCTTCCAAATGGATTGCAATTTCCCCCCATTTAGCACCTGAAGGTAATTAGCTTGAAGAGATTGCAGAGTGAGAAACACGTTCATGGAACATTAACTCTTGCACATTCTCCAGTTGCAGGGAATTAATAGGAAAGATTAAAGTTTAAAGAGAGCAAATGCCATTAGCTCACAAACCCCTTCTCAGGGTCTGCAACCAAACCATGCTAAACCAATGCTGCTTTTAAAATAGCTTTTTTCCCCATGATTTTTGTCATATTACATGCAAAGTTTCAAAGATGTATTAGTGTGCACACTCTGATCAATGTGTATGTGCTGCATGTTGCTGAGGTACAGTTGCCTCTTCATTGAGTTTTTTGTGTGGTCTCAATTGCCATGCATTATGCTAATGACTAGCTTGGCATGTACTAAATTTAGCGGCAAGTTAGAGATAATGTAAACATATAACATAATCAGCAACAATGCAGATTTTGATACACTTTTTTAAAGCACTTTTTTCTTAACTTATGTCTTTGCTGTGCCTTCTGGGTTTTTTTAAGTTTCTGTATGTGTATCTAATCATTTATTTCCATCATACATTGAGTTTTCGTTCAGATATACTTTTCTCCACTTATTTGCCCATTTAGCCATTCATCCATCAATCTATCTACCTTAAGGGGATAGAGGAGGAGACGGCAATTGGCAATGAATTTTTAGAGGCCATCCCACTCACAGATTCCATCATTGCCTGAAAAATTCTGTGAGGTAAAAAAAAAAAAATGAAATTGAGACATGGTAGAATTTATTGCCCAGAAAATTCCATTCTACTATCTGATTTGAAAAGGCCAGTCCTCCTAGCTTCAGAAAATCTATTTCCCCACATTTTAATACCCCGCGTAGCAGTCCTCATAATTCATTCAAGTGTGTTAAGCTCAGTTTTATTAGATCTGAAACAAATTTTGGTGGGGATCTTATAGGTCATTAACCATGGAGTAATTTTATCCTTGTTTCCCTAATGATGCCATAATGGTGAGTGAATTTCTTAACTAAAGACCAAAGAACATTGTGAAGGTCAGCTTCATCTGCAGGCTCCTTCAAGCGCTTCTCAGAGAGATTGGAAAAGTCGCACATTTTTGAGGAGTCATTAATAACCTTAAAGCTGAGAGCCTATTTGCGTTCTCTTTCTCTACCTTTTAATTTCCCTGCTTTCTCACTCTCTCTCTCTCTCTCTCTCTCTCTCTCTGTGTCTTTTTTCCCTGGTCTTTGATTGCCCTCATGCAGAAAGAAAGGAATGCTGTGTGTGTGTGTTGTGTGTGTCTGTGTGTGTGTGTGTGTGTGTGTGAGAGGGTAAGTAAGAGTCAGAGAAAAAGAGAGGGAGAGCAGAAATGGTGGTGTAGTGACATACAGATCCCAGATGTGATGCTGCTATAATTTGAATTTTATGCCTTTGTTATCGCTTTAATCATTTTCTTTATTCGTTTTGTTTCAGTGGTCTGGGAGAGACACCTGATAGGGTAAACCACCTAGGGACCCATTTTTATTTGGAATGTGGTGCAAGGTCTAATTAGAATTAGAATTTTGCTGAGCCTTGAAATGGTTGGTACTTTATCCTGATCGCCTTAGATATTGTTCCAAGTCAATCATTTGTCATTGCAAAGCATGCTGGGAAGGTTCTGCTAATGTAGTCCTGGGTTTGTTCGCCATTTTTTTGCTGCCCTGGCATTTTTGTCCATTTAGGCAGCCTGATGTAAGGACGACAGTGGTTATATATCCACGTTACGACTGTGCACACTGTGGTTGGACTGCTTGTGTCACATCCATCTGAGCTCTGTCACCATTCAATGTCTACGCACTGTAAAGGATTTGAGACTGTCTTTTACAGCATGCATTTTCTTTTATCAGAGAAAGCAGTCTGAGCTATCACTTGATTCATATTCTACATACAGTGGTGGAAAATACCAAAGCACTGAAATGATGTACAGTTTTGACATACGGTAGTATTTTAATGACTACATATTTTCTTACTCCACCACATTTCAGAGGGCAGTAATGTTCTTTTCACAGCTATGGTCACTTTTTTTTTAAATCGAAAACACATGATATAAACTCATAAAACATGATGCATTGTTATAAATTAAACTCAACGGTGGAAAGTAATTAAGTATTTAACTGAAGTACTGATGCACTTTTTACATTACCATTTTATGCTACTTTATACTTCTACTCCACTACAATTCAGACATCATTGTACTTTTTAATCCACTACATTTATTTGACAGCTATAGTTACTCTCCACATTTAAATTATACATATAAAACCCATTATCAGTTTATAAAACATGATCAATTATTATAGATTAAACTATCCAGTAGTACACGAAGCAGTTAAAATGAACTCCACCTCAACCAACTACAACATTAAAGTTCCTCTTATATGTTACAGTAATGCATCAAAACTAATGATCCCAAGATATAATGATACAACACTCACAGGGGACATTCTGCATAACGAGTACTTGTACTTTCGATACTTTGACTACATTTTGTTGCTAATAGGTCTGTACCTTTATTTAAGTAAACTTTTCATTGCAGTACTTTTACCTGTATGGCGTAGGTTATGGTGTAGTATTCCTACTTAATTAAATTATCTAAATTACTTACCAGTATAAATGATCCAATAACATATTATTAAGCTCACAGGAACTATTTTATTACTGCATAACGTGTAGTTTCACTTATGATACTTTGTGATTAATACTTTTAATAATACTATTAATACTTTAATACTTGTTCTTTTCAGATTCAATTATATATTCATTAAGCAGAGAACAAGTACAGAGCTAATGAAATGCAGTTAGCATCTAACCAGAACTGCGAGAATATAGCGAAAGTGCAGGAGTAAGTGTTGCAGCTCTAACTTACAATATGTACAAAAAATACAGTATCAGTTAATAATTTTACTTGCATTGTGATGGTGATACTGATACATGACTACTTCTTCCACAACTGTGAACAGAGTATGGAGCATCCATAAGAAAAAGAGTTTCAAGTAAAAACTAAAGAATAGCAGCTCAACTAAAAGAACAATAAATCATAGTTCAATATACCAGTGTATGTTTACTTAACATATAGTCAAGATATAGTCACACCTGTTCATTATAGGAACAGAAAACTAGTTTACAATTGTTGTTCAAAGACTGTTCTCCCACAGTAGAGAACATATGTGTGTGTGTCTCTCATTTAGATGGATTCCTCCCAGGGACAGGGGACTACTAGCTGTCCTGTACGTCGCTGTGTGAACAGGAAAAGGTAATGGTGTTTTGTCACAGCCTATCTGGGTTAACGTGTGTCCTCCTCTCAGGTCCCCTCCGATGCATTTTATTTCCCAGGCGCCTCCTTTGGAGAGATTGGAGTTGACAGGCGTTAACATTTAGAAATGTACCAATAAATGGCATTCATGGGTGCTGATATGCAGTTTGCTGGTGGTATATGAAGGGCAGTGCAGCTGCTACGTGTGCAGCACTGGAATATTAACTTCAAAGTAGTTATTATCTATTAATTATGATATAGTTTCATTGTGCTGGAGGATAATGCATACTGTAGAAGGAGCTTAGTTCCTTTATCATTTATGCAGAATGTTTGGTTGGTATTCAGTTGTTTAATAAATCGTTCTCCCTCAGATCTGCTTGAGCGGGCAGGTATCTCTCAAACATACACATGGGACTAGACTTTTCTGTTAATTGTGTGTTTAAATCTAATTGGAACTGAAGTAAAAAGTCTGGAAAGCCTGCTTTGAACTCTTTTGAAAATAAAATAAAATTCTTCTGACAAGATGATGGATCACCTGTAAGTCTACCTGACACTGAAATTAGGGTTTTTAATGACATGCTGCCTCCTCCTAGATGTGAAATTCAAATTCCCTCCCTGGTCTCCCTCCTTGTCGTCACCTGTCCCTTTGACTCGCGTACGCCAAACACAGGCACTTTGTCTTTGTCACTGGGAGCAGGACAATGTTTTTCACCAGCAAGCTTTTGTATTAACCAATCTCATATGGAACTGAGGACATAGCTCATTGAGCACCGTGTTGTTGTTACGTGAGCGTATTTTTCCTTTCATAGGGACCAGCCACAGATTTCTTGTACCACTCATTTTATCCCCGCTGTAGAGGCCTCCTTATTATTTTATACAAAATCATCAGAACTGAATTCAAATTTCTGACAATTTATGGATAAGAATTAAAATATATTCCTTTTTTCTGCTCATTTGCACATAAATACATATTTCAAATAAATCATATTGAGGAATGCTTTAAAATCCTAATAGTTCCTGGAGTACTTAGACATAGATTACAACTACGCTGAACAAGAAGTTGATCTTGATATTTGAGCTCTCCTTTCACAGTGGATGACGCTGGTATGATGTCACCTGTAATCAGGTGTGGCACCTATCATGAACACCCGCATCGGTTCCCTTGTCACCCCAACGACGCTCTGTTTCAACGGGGCCAAAGTAATCCATCCTGAAGAATGAAGGAAAGGCCCGGGCTGGCTCTGGGACTGAGGCCAGTAAGAAGCAAATGAAAAATCAATGCTACTGTGACACATTAACTTATCCCCCAATTTCATAACTGGCATTAGTTGTCAGGAGAAAGCTGTAGTGTGGAGGTGGCTGGTTGGGCCTTATTGGCTTTCATGGCCACTGTGTGCTCCCAGCTGGTGGAGGAAGTAGGGGGAAATGGTGGAGTTACAGAAATATAATAAAAGACAATGGAAACTCAGTTGTAGCTGCTGGGCTCATAGCTAAGCAAATGAAGCCATATATCAGTTTCTTATCCATTATTGTACATATTTGATTTACCACTATGTATTATGTCATGGTAGCCAGTTGACGATTCTGACCAGAGATGTAGATAAAAAAAATAACTTATACCTACATAAATCACATTATTGGTGTGTATGGAAGCCTGCTTCTTAGAAATTACTATTACTTATTTGTTTTTCCAAGTACGTTTTTAGAGAAAAACCATCACTGCCTGGATTGTGTTTGGTAGCAAGTTTTTTTCTCTTGAGTTTACAGTAAGTGCTAATTTTTTATACTGCACAAATTGCAGGTCTGTGACACTGGAGGTTGGTGGTCGCATCCTGCATCCTGCGTCCTGCGTGTGGTTAAGTATATAGGCAACAAAAGGACTTTGGTTAAGGTTAGGAAAGAATTGGGGTTGGGGTTGAATGTTAATAAAGTAAACATGTTGTCTTATGCTTTGAGTTACTTTTTACTTTTTTTTTATTTAACCACAATCTTTCCTGTACACTTTTTGACTGGCAAGATGACGGCGAGCGGAAAAACCAAAAAAGTGTTGATCTTCGAATGCGAATGAACACATCTTTTGATTTTAGTATAGTTTCTGATGAGGCTCCTTTTTCAACTACAAGGTCAATATTGTTTTTCACTAACGACAAAAAAACTAATTATCCGTGCATTTATATGGAACTAAGCTTTAGGAGCTTTCCCTCTTTACTCTCCTCCCTGTTAGGTTGCATTCGGAGATCGACACTTTTTGACTGGCAAGATGGCGGCGAGCGGAAAAACCAACTGCTAAATGTGCTATGTGTAGAGCCTCTGGTGATACTTTGAGCAAAGTTTCATGTTGTGTCGAGCCTTCTTAGTGTTTTAAAAATAACGATTTTGATGCGATCATAGTAGTGCCCCTAGCACTTTCATTCAAAAGGCCATTTGACCGAAAACGAAAATACGGTCAATCTTAAAAGTGATGCTTCCATCCTAATTATGCTTTTAAACAAAAGTTTGACTTGGGTACATTCACAAAAAGACCCTAGGTTAAATTTTGGCGAGAGTTACGCTTTAAAACTTATACAGTATATGTGGTTTTTAAATGTTAACTTGTGCATTTTCATTACAATGATCCTTTTATTTCTAACAGAAATAAATAAATGAGGAATTTAAAGGAGAAATAAAGGAGGAATGATTTAGGAAAATTGCTGATTTTATTGCTCTCTTTGCCTTTGAAGTTCCTCTTAATTCAAAATAAGCCTGCCGTTCATCTGTCACATCATAACAATAATAATCTACAGCAAGTCAGTGGAAATAGCGAGGGAGAAAAATAGCCTTCACTTGAAGAGCTGGTCTAATCAGTACTCTCTCTCAACTGTTAAATGTATTTAAACACTAAATTAACAACCCATAAAGGGCCTCTGGTACACTACATTCAAATTAGAGCCAGTTCTTATTTACTGCCACAGAATTGCAAAAGTGACACTTTCCCTGATCACATTAAGAAAAGCAACGGAGTGACCTTGGCGTAATGGAGGTGGATGAGATACGAGTGCCACCACCCTCATCCTCAAAAACACACAGATTCCCTGTATCCTCAGCCAGCAGGCGGGGATGAAAAAAAAGAGAGAATGATAGAAAGAGGATGACTGTCCTCATCTACGGTG
The DNA here is from genome assembly GCF_010015445.1 of Perca fluviatilis. Classification (NCBI taxonomy): domain Eukaryota; kingdom Metazoa; phylum Chordata; class Actinopteri; order Perciformes; family Percidae; genus Perca; species Perca fluviatilis. The sequence goes on along the minus strand of NC_053130.1, from coordinate 16,810,313 downwards.
TCATTAAATCATCAGCTAATGGTGTTAGCATCAGTTCAGCTATTAATGCTGTGGCGAACTATGAGATTTATGGGACTGCCATCTAAGAGTTGGAAAACAGAAGAAAGAGAGAAACACTCCAGGTCTTAGTTTTAGAAAAAGCCCAGCCGGCTTGCAGTTCACCTCTAAGTTCTGTGCCGGGGGTGTTGGTGTCATCTTGTTCAGTGGGAGTTGATCGTTCACATATTTAATGCTTTAATTACACCTCAACAGCTGTGCACAGTGATTTAAGTTTATGGATGTGAAAGCTCTTAATTATGAAGCAAAACGCATAAAGTCATTTCTGATGGTGGATGCAGACAATTAAATTTATTTAAGATTTTCTGCAGCGGCAGAGTAAACGGCTTTCGGTAAAATGACCCTTACTGAAATGCACAATATGCTGTAATGTGTTCCATGATGTATGATCAGTATGAACAGAAGGCATCAATCAGAAGGCATCGTTGGAAAGTAAAGAACAAATTCTTGTTTTTCATATTTAGAGCATACGAAAAACAGAGTCTTTAAACAATGAAGGACAAGAGAGGGACAAATATATGAGCCTATCACCTATCTGGATATATCTTGGGGTTTGATGAGCCCTGACAGTGGGGATGCAGTACTCAGTTCTACATAGACGAGACTGGATAGCGCCTACGTTTTCTGGCAGTGGTGGTAGTGGCAAGTTCTGATTTGGCTTTCGAACAAACAAGGAAGGAAGGAAAAAAGTGTGATTGCCCCGCAAAGTAATCTAAACTAAAAAGACACCAATTTAGTATTTTGTCATATTCATGTGTCATATGTAGAAAAATATGAATCTCGTATTTAAAAACTATTAATCTTAAACCTCTTTTCAGTTAGTTAAGTAAGAATTAACTTAATACTTTCCTGCAAATGATATTGTGTACAAGATCCCAAGATACGGAGTTGCTCATGATGATTATTTCTTAGATTATGCCTCCATTTTTCACAATAGATAAAATATCACATATAAATATTTTTATCATTGTGTACATGCTAAATCCGAACCTGTATACAGAAATGCAGGCAAGTGACCACTGGACACTAAACGTTTATGTAAAAATACTGAATATCATCACAGAAAACCTAGATGCCCATGCACACAACACACACAAGGATGCATAGATATAACAAAGACTTGTACGTGTCTAGCACAAACACCATAGAAGAAGAATTTCTTATGCACAGAATTTAATGTGAGCAAATTATGTTCATTTGTGTGTGCACTATACAGAATGCATGCAGTGCTATACAGAGAGCTGAAGTGAAGTTTGTTGAGCTCTTTGTGTGCAAAGAAAAGGAAGATGGATTGTCACAAGCATCAAAACATCATGTATATATATATATATATATATATATATATATATATATATATATATATATATATATATATATATACACACATTTAAAGGCTTAATGTTCTGGTTTCAATCAAGATGACTTCTATTTGCAAGGATCCCAACAGCTCAGCCAAAAAACCCAAAGACTACCACTGACTGTAAACCCCTTCAGGATAATTCTGTTATTTGTCAGATGAGATGTATTTGTCGTCTGGTGGTCACTGACAATCAAACACGTTAACAGCACTGATGTGCCTCTTCAGTCAAGTTCTGCTCGCATTATTTGGCAAATTGACTCATGAGTGCCGTTTGGTAACAGGAATGTAATGTGGCACATTTTTCTTCCTTCCTCTCTCAGCACCCTCTATTCTCTCTCTGTTTCTCTCTTTCGACCTCTCTTCCAGTCCTTTAAAGACTCTGTCCTTTTTTTCCAGTTGAGTGGCCGAGGCCTGGACTTGGACAGATGACTTAAAATAAAGTAATTCCCTTAAATGTTTTTTAAAAGCAGCAGGAGCCATGATTTCATGGCCATTATTGATGACATCATTATTATGTATAGGATCTCTCAGTGAATAATAACCCATGATCTGTCATTTTTCCTGTTATTGGCACTGCAAGTTGTAAAGGTTAGGTAATTTATTTTAATGTTTAATGTGTCAGCTGGTATTGCCATGCACTACTGTCCCGATATATTCCACACTTAAAGGCATTATTGTTCCATTTTACTCCAGCTCACAATCCTGGAAAAGTACTTGTCATGAATAATCTACAAAGTCTTATTTAATCGTCTTCAGGCCTTTCTGTGGTTGATACTATTTTCTGTAGGTCAGAGCGAAAACCAAAAACCAGTAATAGATTATAGCACAAATAATTTCTTTTTTCTATAAAATGACCAAATCAGAAATACCACACATAACTTACAGTATATGTATAAAATATTCATTTTGCCGGAAACCCATTTTTAGGTAATCATTTATTCATATCTGGCTGAAATCAGCCTACAAATGTGCTTTACAGTGAAATAAATATGCAATACTGTTGGACATACTGTATTTGCTTTCATTTAAGTTTTTTTGTATTTATTTTTATTAAACCATGAAAAATAGGCAGACAGCTATATGAAACATGGAACACAGCAATCGAAAAAGGCCCTACATACAAAGACATTTCTGTACAGCATATTCCCCAAAGATGAATAGCTGTTTGGTGGTATGGTCGTGCAGAACAATGAGAAGGATTTCAGGAAAATGGGCTTTGGGGTGGCATTGTACGCATACATTGTGGAAGAAGGGGGGGTGGGGGAATCAGCACGCTTGAGCGCATTTAAATTTACACAAACTCTCTAGCAATGACAGTGATAAATGTTACACTCTATTCTACAATATGTTTAATGCATAGGTCTGAGGAGTTAAGTTTTTCCCTCTGGTACGAGGCTGCTGTTGTAGTTACCACTATATGTTACATCAGATTCCCTTCCATTAAAATGCCAAGTGGCACAGTGAAGACAGCAGGAGAATATGACACTGAATTTGTTTACCTGTCACCTTCCTCCATCCTTCATTCCCCTTTTGCACACACGTGTTTTTGTGTGTACGACTTTGTGAGCGCATGTGTAAGAGGTCAGGCTTGACACATGTTCTGTTTAAATAAGACCATAAGAAATATAAAAGGCACATGAAAAAAACTCTCTAGCCATAATTAGTCTGTCCACGCGAAGAATACACACTACTGGTGTATTCTGCTTTACTGATCAAACCTCAGGAAATGCATTATGGCACTGCAAGGATGGACTGTCAGGCTTCTCAAGAAAAAAATCTATCCTTATCACTAAAGAAATTCAACTGTGACTGGCCACATCTTGGTGCATTTCCTGTGCTCTGCCTATGACTGTCACAAAACAACCAGACCACTGCTGTTGACACACACGGAAAAATCCTTGAACTCTCTCCCTCACTTTTTCTATTCTCTCTTTCTCTGTCACGCACACACACTCACACAGTCATACACATACGTACAGAGAGGCACTTGTGTGGATTATAAGCGAGTGTATGTTGGAGTCTCTGACCTGCGTTTGATCTCCTGTAAGCAGGGTCTGCATGACTAGCTGAGTGTACTTCTACTGTACGTGTAGCACTGTAAACACTGATAAGATAGCTTGCAAGCTTGATCTCGCTTAAGGATAAGTGTTTTGGCTCACAGTGCACCTGGATAGACATGGCAACACCTGAGTGGATGTTTTTAAAATGTACTGTATACCATGATTCCACAGTATATATCAGTGAACTGGGGATTATAAATGCAAACACATACTTTTTATGTTCGCCCTGTAGCGTTTCTTTGGATTCTGATTCTGTTCTCGTTTTTTAAGCATACTGTACTGTAGACAGACTTTAACTAATTTAACATTATTGAAGAATAGAGGAAAATTGTTCAACATCCTACCTGTAAAATCTTATTTACCCAGTGCTATTCATCTTGTTGTGGTTATGTTTGTATGTTACAGATGATTAATGTCTTTTTTTGGAGTGGTTATGCAGTTTTATTCCCCTTTATAAAAGTGTAAAACTCATTTGGAGCTGTCGTGTTTTTGTGCTTAGCCAGACACTTAACTCTACCCATGTGATTCTGAAGAAAACCTTTGAAATAAAAAAAATGTCGCCCTCGTGTGCAGGTGAAATCAATCCTTGTTGTTCTTTTCCAAATGTTTGTTCTTGTAACACAAGTTTTCACTCATCTGAACAAAACAGTATTACCAGTGAACAAGTGCCGGTGTGGGTGGTTTAAGCTGCACACAGCCATTATATTCTTTAGGTTTATGACCCATACAATAGCCTGGGCCAGGCACAGCTCCTTGTGTACTGTAGTAGACCTATTGTAAAGCCTGTAATATGTAAACAAACAAGCCCAAACTTTCTCTGATTTACAACATTAGCGGGTCTTGGCCGGGGATCCTTTACCACCTCCAACAGGCCCGAGCCAGCCAGCAATTCCAGTCGCAGACAGCTTGAGCACTTTCGATTTTATACCTCAGCAATTTTTATAGCGTCTTTAGCTCTGCACGCACAGACCTCACCATATCCTCTGGAAAGAGAGAGCCTGCAAGAGGCAGAGAGGAAGCAGCAAATAACAATATTGTACACACAAAAAAAAGAAACAGGTGTTGATGAAGGATGCTAAGTAGCTGGGTCATGTGACATGAACTCTTTTGCGCTGCGATTGGACGCTGATGCAGAATGCGGTGCCGTCCTGGCTTCTGATTGAATTGGCTGATGGTACAGCCCTGTCTCAGTGCTTACCGCTCAGATTAAGTAAGGTAGAGTAGCCAAGCCTCTGAGGGTTTTAGCATCTGTGCAAGGTTGCTGTAACTGATACTGTGAAGTTATAATTAAAGGTTCCAACTGAGAGAGCCTCACTTGATGCAGTTCACACCTTACCTCTCTTTTGCAGGATAACTAGAGGAGTAATGTGGGAGGCAGGATAGCACCCCGAAAACTGCATTTTAAGTACTGTCTAAGACCTTGTTTGTTGCTGTGCAGATGTGAGTACAGCATTGGGGCGAAAACATAAAGCTACAACAGGTCAATATTTATATATCTCTTCCATTCTAGTAAAAATATTACTCTATATCTGCCTGTAGATCTGTCATTATTTACTTATAAAATATTTTCCTGCTATTCCTGCAAACAACAGTTATGACTTTAAAAACCACAGTAGAATCATACGGACAAGTGCTACTTAGTCCCTATAATTGCATTTCAAAATAGACATTATTTTTCTATTCTCTTTTTTTCAGGCTTGGAGTACTGCTATGCAACTCTGAGTCCATATTTTAACACCCTGTGAACAAGGTTAGAGATTTTGATTGCCACACACTGTCTCCCATTTTTCATTTACCTGGCAGAAAATCAGATGCGACAGTTAAATTTTGACAGTAGAGAAAATCTACTCTGCCATTAGAGCTAATGTCATGTTTCTGTGCTAATCCCTCATCATTTTTGGGCCTCATTGCCTATTTTTCTCTATGATATTAAGTATTCAAAGCTCATTTACATTCTTATTTTTCAATTTGCTGCTGCAGTAGTTTAATTTATTCCATATAATTTCTTTTTCTGAGAGGGACATTAATCATTGACTGTACGTTTTAGTGCCTCTGGGATTTTTTTAATCAATAAAATAAAGGGATAAAAGCCTCAGCACTGGGCTAGGTTACAAAGGCTGTACAGAGGATTTGTTTTCTTCAATTCCTTCTGTTTTACCGGATTTTTATGTTTGTTCAAATTCAATTATCACTTAGTGCACCTTATTATTCTGTCTTGTTGATAAATGTGTCCATTTTCATTATCTTTTTTTTTTGCCTTTCAATATTTATACATCTCTAGATGTTGTGGCCCATCGACAACTTTCCAAAAAAGTTATTTCTATTAGTATTTCCTGGTTTTGTTTGTAAAGCAGTGACAAAAGCATGTCTCAGAAATAACACTCATATCAATAAGGGCCTCCCTGTAATGCTTCTGGTAGTTCTATATTTTTGGTCTGTTAAGCTGGAGGCCTAACCACTTTCATCCTCTTTCTTCCTCCCTTTTCTTGTTGTTTCTTCATCCTTTCACATTCATTTTATGCTTGGCTATTCCGTAGGCTATCAGTGTATTAATGCTATGGCTTAAGCCAAACAGCCTCCGTGAGATAAGCGTCCGGGTCGTCATGTGGCTGTTCACAGTTCATACTCCGCTTTCCCCCTTAGTTGGAAACCCCAAATCATTTAATAATATTAATCTGTTTTGTGTGTGTGTGTGTGTATGTGTGTGTGTGTGTGTGTGTGTGTCCCATTTTTGTGCTTCTACATTTCCTCTCAAATTTTTGTTTTAATTTCCTTGTTTCTCGAAGAGACATTGCACATCTTCATTAGTTATTGACTTGTTTGAGAGGCTTGACCTTCTCAAGGTGTGAGTGAAGGTGGGGGTTTGATCGTTTGGGTCTGCAGAGATGGAGGGGGTCTGTAAACTCTGATACATAATGCTGTGGGCTATAATACTTTGTGCATGGCTGGTCGCAGGCCTGCTAATCACAAGGAAAAGACCCCACTGTCTCACTCCATAAACCTGGCCCAGTAAGAAGACAGCCATGGGGGCACAATGTCACTTGTAAATCCCAAATTAAACTCAACTGCCCAAAGCTCCCCAGCGTAAAAACACCCTCACCTCAATCCTGCCTCCCCATGTCTTCCTCTCAGCCTCTCAGTGTGTAAAAAAAAAAAAAAAAAACAGCGCTGATAGGTGTCCAGGTGTCAACGGTGTCAAGGTTGTGGAGTGGTCAATTTGCCCGCTTGTTGGCCACGTTTGGCTTTATGCATGTATTTCATGCCACAAAGCTTCTGCAGCAACTGGGCCTGCCACCAATCCCCCACCCCACCACCTCGAACCCTTCATCCCTGCCTTGTGACTTATGCAAGTTTGTGTTTCCAAAAAATAAATTATGACAAAGTGAAAACAAATATTTCCATGTAACTTTTCTTTAAAACCCTCCACTTTATTGTTTCATAGATTGCAAAAGAAATGTCTTTATATGCATAGTGGCTAGTTTGAGCTTGCTATAGGGGAGGGGAAATGGTCTCCTTGAAGGCAATCTGTTCATTAAGATAATGTGTTAGTTCCAATTAAACTAACATTAAAACGATTCCCATAAAGAGTTGGAGTCAGCATTTTTCCTAACTTGCTCTTTTAATTACATCGTTCCTCTCCTGTCATTAAGGATATTAAAAATTCATTAACAAGAATAGTACTGCGTCACAGCAACAAATCAGAGAGACTTTCATCTCATGTTGTCAAAAGATTATTGCCATTAGTGATTTCATCTGAAAGGCGTTAAGTTCCCCTTAAGCGATGTTTCAGGACATGGGTGTCAACAGGTCACTGCAGTGGTGAACTGTCAAGTTGTTAAAGCTTCACATTTATTTGCAAGGTGTTTTAATATGGAATTTAATGGAAAAAGAGGTAGACATTTAAATGATGAATGAGCTTTGGCAACATAGGGCTTTATGTGTTGTATTTATCCATTTATTAAATGTACATTTATTTGCAGCGACATCCAGCGTCCCCTCTAATGTGATTCCATTGCCGGCTGTTATGTTTTCCGTCAGTTATATTTCTTGCTCCTAATTTGTTTTCATCAAATGTGTTTATGGCTAGCTGAAACTGTTTTACAGCTTCACTATCGAACCGTGCTGCTGCTGCAGGAAATGAGTCTGTCCATGAATAACATAAGCTCTGCCAGTGTGATCCTTGCCAGAAAGAAAAAACTAAATCTGCTTCTCTTTCATGTCATGCAGGTGTATCCTTATGCTGCTGCAGTTTTTTTTTAACAGATAGTATATTAAGCTGACTTTCTAGTATAGTAAACACCAGTGCGTAGCCCAGGCTAACCCACCTGATGATGAAGATTAAACAGATAGAATAAACATATACACACGGGAGATGCAGCAGGTGGTAATGTGAAAATAATTATGGGTTTGGCATGAAAGTGAAGAATAATTAAATGAATAAATGTAAAACAACAGCTTTGAAATGTTTTGTTGGCACAGAAATGCTTTTTTTGTCCCAAATATTTCCCTAGTGGTATTTGTATGTATTGAGTTATTTTTGTGAAATGTAATTTAAAATGTTGCCAGTTAATTAAACAGCATTTCGATCAGGTCAGATATGTCAACCATATTATAATGCTATAGCACTTATTGGCTGTAGTCCTATATACAATCTAAAGTTCCTATTTTGGTCATGAATGGATGTTTCACACCAATCACCTGAATTAACAAAAAAAAAAATGTAAGTACAGCTTTTAGTTTCAGTATCACACAAGAAGAAAAAACACATTTAGATTGATAACTGTCTATCAAGCAGTATGACCAGTGTGTGAACCTTTTCCACATGGACACCTTCACTGGAAGCTGAGAAAAAGAAGAAGATAACGTCACCACATTATTAATATTCCATTAGGAGCTGTTGTGAATTCTATCTCTTTGCAGCCACCATTGTATCATAGAGCACTGAAATATTCATATCCTCCTAATTAATTGGCATCAGAGGGGTGCCTGGTTTTGTTTTTCAAGTAATACAACAGTAATGTAAACCTGAGATTAGACTGAAATATTCACCACAGCAGGTGATTAGTGTATGAAGTTATGGAATAAAAAGAAACACTATCGATACACATTTGAATCCCCTTTACTGTCTCACAGATAACCAGAGATAAAAGAAACATCACTGTATAAAAGTGGGCCTCTGTTGATGAATTCTGGCCAGGTTAGATTAGGTTTTCCCTGACTCAAAAACATCCCACAACCACACACCCTCCCACCATTGCAGTTATTGAATTGCATCACGTTGCCCTGTGGGGCTCCCATTACTCACTCTGGCTAATCTGTAATGACTGGCTATCCTCAACCAGCCGAGCCCACATGCACTCTCTCATTGATTATACTCCAACAAAAAAAAAAAAATTCCAGTGGTTCAACACAATACTGATTATGAGAAACTATCTTCACAGCCTCCTTCACTTCTCCCCAATATCACTCACTCTATAATCCCACTTATTTATTTCAGCACACCCCCTTTCCCTCAGAAGAATATGCTATTGATCTGACACGTATGTGTGCACATATGTGTGTGTTTTTATGTTTATGTTTGTGTGAGTCGTGGACGGACAGCTCTGAGCCTCTGTTTTTACATACCAGCCCTGCTCTTATTGGCTTCGGTCTGGGAACCCATATCCCAGCTGTGTTGGAGATCCATCAACCCTGACAGGTCTATTGTACCACTACTCTTCACAGGCTCTGACCAACGACTCGCACTAAGATATCACTTTCAATTAGAAAAACATTCATGAGCAGGGATGGAGGTGGATTTGAAATGACTGCTGCAACTAACATAAGGCACACCAAGCTGCTAATTTAAGCTTTTTTGCGTTCAGCTTCAATAACGACAGATTTGAGAAAGTTACCTTCAAATTGTTATCGGTTTAACTCAATAACTCATTCCTGGATTACTTTGTGAATCATTAAGAGCTGTGAGAGGGTGGCAAAGATTTTTTATTTCACAATTCTTGTGTAGTCAGTTCATCCATATACTGCTCATCCTGTTCAGGGTTGCTGGTTCAAGGCCAAAGCCTATCCCAGCATGCATTGGGCAAGAGACAGGGTACACCATGGACAGGTCTATCACAATGCAATGTGTATCCAGCATCTCATAATCTACTGTAAATGTATTCCTGATTCAAACATGCTACAGCTTATTTCACCTGTTTTTTTTTTGTTTTTTTTTACAAGTAATTCAAATACTTTTGAAATTGTGATTATAACTGAATAAAGTGCCATTATTTCTGGTCTGATAGGTTAGTCTTTAACCCAGATAACAAAAGGGTAAAGTAAGTATGATAAAAGATTGCTATGCTGTGGATCCAGTGTAAATGAATGGGTTAGGGATATTGCTTGTTCAGGGACACCAAAGACACAGGTCTTAAACAAATGAACGTCTTTCTGAGCGATATTAATTTCAGTGTCTATGAATCAAAGAGACAAGCCCACTCCAGAACTAAACAAATAAACGGGGTCTTGTTGGTCCTCGGAGGCCTGAGGATTCAGAATTCCAGAAATGAATGGGTATTTGAATGATTGCTGCTGTGACAGGCTTGCTGTGATAGAATAACACATTCTGTTGAACAAATAGACCCTTGAGTGCTGGCTGGTCCCAGGGGTCTGTCTATAGCCCCGAGGCTAAGGCTTTTCACAGAGATGGGCTGCTCACAGTATGGCTGTACCCTGACAAACACTCTGACTGTTTTTTGTAACTCCCTCTGTATATGAAGTATGGCACATGCATATAAAGACACATATGTTGGTTTGTGCATGCTGAGTGAATAAATACAGTACATAGAGTCAAAGTTGAGATAAATAAAGAACACAAGACACAATAAAAGAGATGGCTCTTACAATAAAATACATTTTACTTTGTAGTAGATTTGGTCTCACTCCTCTCTCCAACACACAAAAAATAAATATCAATGAAGATCTTGTTTAGCCCTCCAAATGCAAACTATTGTAGTTTATTTTCAGAAGTGTTGATGGTAAACGACAACTGTATAGAAAAGTCTACTGTCTTTCCGGGACCTAGTCTAAATCCGAACTCTCCTGGTTTACCTTGTTGCAGCAGTATGTTAGAAAACGCTCCAGCAGGGGTAAAAGCAGTGGCGCTCAGCGTTGTTCACTGGGGCCTTACGAGACATGTTGCTGGTGTTGTAATGGCATGAATCCTACACTGCAGCCCGGCAGCCCCACACAGCACGCTCTTTGATGATGTCATAGGGTTAGATAGGCGCCATTGTAGATATGGGCTTCCAGAGAGCTACGACACACTGTTCTAGCATCTGTTGAAAAAGAAACACCCTCCCAAGTCCCTTTGACACAGCTTTTTTTTAAAGGAGAGCTGGACAAAAGCCACAGTTTCTTCTGTGATATCCTGTTAAGGCTGTTCTGGAGCCAGCCAAGCATGGCCTTCCTTCAGAGAGCTGGGGCAACATCATTCAACTTCCTCCGTGTGATCCAAGGCACACAACAAACCCTGTGGTCCACAGCTCAGTGGCCAAGGAAAAAGACCTGTCACACAATGTCTTTTACCCATACGCACATTCAGAGGCATGCACATTATGCATCCCCCCCATTTGGACATACACAAGCACAAGCGCATGCATGCACACAGAGAAGAAAAGTAAGTTTAGCAGTTTAAAGTGCTCTAAGTTAACTTTTGATATTCTTTTCTGTTTGTTTAATGTTATAAGTTATGTTCCATACTTCAGGTTAACTGAACCCTACTTTATTTTCAGCGGCTCATCACCAACGACAGACTGACCTCTTACGTTATGATTACGCCCTGCAAGAGAAGCAAAAGACTCACAATGGGGTGTTTAATGGTTCTCACATTGAGCAAGAATGGAAAACAAAGGTCTTTGTGCAGTATGCTAAGAGGAAGCATGCATGTTGCCACTCTGATAGACCCTCTGTTTCCACTGAGCTCAATTAGACCAGTGCTAACTCTGTATAATTAACACACCAAACAGAGTAATCAAACAGAATCTAAATTATTGGCAATGGTGATGTCTTGAGGAAGGGATTTGAGTGGTGGGGGTGGACAAAATACAGATAGCATATCTCAGGGGCAAACATGATAGAATTACAAAATGAGCAGCTTGCAAACTGTCTCAGCTTTGATGAAGAAACGTTTAATTATCCCCCTGGTGTAAAAGGTCCTCTATTGTCTGAAGCTAATTTGTCCCTTTTGGCTACTTCCCTACCCCAGAGGCCTGTCTGTCTCAGGTTACCCCCCTCCTCCTCCTTACCAGCCCACTGCCACCCTGGGTATCAGCATCTCCCAGCTCCGAAGACAACCACAACCCTGAGTTAGGTCCAGACAGTATTTTGTTTGTTAAGTGTAGCCCAAAGATCTGGGCCCTTGGGAAAAGATGAAAGGACGAGTGCCGCCTCCCTCTCAGGGAAAGGATCAAGCAGGTCAATTTCCTCTGACTTTGTCCTGTCTTGAAGTTTGTATTCCCTCAGTCCACAAAGGCCACTATTGGACTGGACCGGAGGCTCACTCTCTCTTAGCTGCCCTGCCTCTGCCCCCATTTGATTCACAGAATAATAGATGGCAATGCATGCCTCCTAAGCACAACTCCTTTTTAAAAAATGAAACAAGAGATAACACTCCCTAGAAAGGAAGGGACATCCAAATAGAAACAGATACTGTATAATTCAACACAAAGTTCTTGTGGGACACTGTGAAAACAAGATTATTCTAGGAGAAAACAATCAGTTTTTTTTCCTGAGACATGGCTAAAATGTTCTGAAATGTTAAGTATTTTATTTCAAGTATTGTTTAATCATCAGTGCTGTTCCTTTTTTTCCTATTTAGCCCTGAACAATTTCTAATACTTTCCAGATAATACAACTAAATACACTCACATTAGGCCTGACATTGGATCCAGTTCACATGTAAATGCAATTTAAAAGGGGCATATATTTGCATATTGAATTAAAATGAAGACCTAATTATGCAAATAAATTATCAAATGCGACAGGGGATGGTTTTCAATTCAGTTAATATCTCATTTTGTGAAACAATAGTTACTTGATAGTCCAAACGGCATTGCGCCTATTTCGCTGCAGAGCCATACTATGGTGTTAAATATTCAGGTGATATTTAATTACAAAAACAAATATAAGCTCATAAATTACAAGCATTGCTTCTTAAATATACTAAGACAAATCCCTCTCCCTTAGGAATTAGGTTTCCTTTATACATACCCTTTAATACATTTTTGCACGAGGCCTGTTGAAACAGAAACCGGTAGTATTTCAATAGGATAATAATTGTGTGCATTAAAATAAAATATTACACCAATTTATGAATAAAAAGGTTAACATTTTGAAAATCTGACTATTATGCTTACCAATGACAATAAGTCTTCCTCATTCCAATGTGATTTTAAAAGGTGTGCACTTTTATAATCAGATTGAGGCCTTTATAGATATTATATGTAATTCTGACTTTTATCCACAATATAAGCACATTTATTTGATTATACAATGAAACTCCAGTGATTCCACTAACTGAATTAATCAACATTTGTAAGAATTTGGAAGTTGGGTAAACATTGTTTAAATATTAATTATCTCAGAGGAGGAGAAGCAGAGGCACAATTCCCAAAAGAGCACCGCTCTGATGAACACCATCAGAAACAAAATGAGAAACACTGCAGCCAAACTGAACAAACAAATCCCTACTATCATGCCCAATCTTACACACAGCAAGCACAGAGGGTCAGCCCAGATAACAAATCCTGTACTTTACATGACTATATAATGAGAGAAAAACCTCTCTCTGTCACAAATGATGCCTCCAGCAGGGGTCCTCCATTATACAGGAAGTAATCAAGGTGCCTGAGCAAAAATCCAGTTTTGCCAGAAATAGACCCTGTCATGTTCATGGTTTTTAATTAGTAGCCATTTAAAACTACACTATTAAAACCAAAGATGCATCTCTTTGGTAGATGGTTTTTATGTCGAGGACGTCTGTTGGTAGTTTGGCTTAATTAAGAATCCCATAAGGAAATGTGTGACTTTTAAAGGACAGTAAGGAGAGAAAATATAACTTCCGCTCAAGCTGATCCTCCAGATTTCCTCTATCAAAGTATGGGAGATGAATAGCAGTGGGTTAATGAACTGGCCAAACATGACATTTGCTTCAGCATTAATTAACATAGTTGTAAAACAGGGTTGAGCTGAGACGGCAAGAGAAGAATGCTCATATAAGAAGATTCTCAAGATAGCTCTGTTTTCAAGTGTCTAGTTTAATAAAAGCTGCTTTGCATTTGCTATTTTCTGAATGCACCTCACACATTGCCAATTTATTTGTTCTCTCTGAGAAACCAATCCTCTTTATCAGACACAAACAGGTTCCTCCACTATGACTGATCCACATATCAGAAATAATCTAATTCAGGGAAAAACCTTAGAGCAGAAATCACAGAGGAAGATGAAATACATTTAGAAAAAATATGATGTGATTTGCAATGTAAAATTACAATAATCAAAAATAATGATTTGCATATCTCTATTATTTCTTGCATAATATAGGTGGTTGCTGTTATATCTCAAACAAAAACAAACATCTATCGGAACTTTATTCACGATATCAAAGTATATAGTAGTAGTAGTAGTAGTAGTAGTAGTAGTAGTAGTAGTAGTAGTAGTAGTAAATATGAATGCAATAATGCAAACGGCTTCAGGGTTAGGATTTTACTAATTCTGAGGTCATCCCATTCCAGCTCCCCCACAATGCCTAAAGACATTTTTGACTATAGCCACCAACATTTTATTTATTGTTTTAACTTTTCAGTTATATGTTTTCGTACATTTTATCTCCCTAAATGCTGCTCAAAATGACCAAATTAACATTTGTCTAAAAAACTCAAATTTAAAGATATTTAGTTTAAGAAAACATCAGAATTACTCTCGTGAACGCAAACTCTTCAGGTCTTAAACCTGAAGAATTATTTTCTAATTTCAAATATGCAAAGCTGACGGCTAAAGCAGGTATGTAAATACACCTCTGGACATTGTTTTTAAACTTTCCTTCATAATGAGACTAACATTGCACAACCAGGCAGAGCATTGAGGGGAGGTGGTGAATGAAACAGGTGGAAGGTAATGAAGAGTATCATAGGGTAATTGATGACCCTTCCTCAGCATTGGGGAGATTGTTCCAAGGCTTAATCTTTGTCATCAGAGAGAGGAAGAGAGAGAGAAAGTTGACAAAGTAAGCCTCTTGCTCTCCGCCCTCCATCTCTCCATCTCCATCTCTCTCTTTCTCTCTCTCTCTCTCTCTCTCTCTCTCTCTCTCTCTCTCTCTCTCTCTCTCTCCTGTGGGTCCAGTAAACAGCCTTCCTGGGGACAGCTCAGGGGCTGGTGTCTGACCAGCCAGGCTGAAAATGGCCCTTGTCCATTCCTGCCATGTAGCATTTCTTTCCCCAGCTGTTTGTCCTTTGTCATGGACACAGCTTGTAATAAGAAGAGCCAACATGTTTATGGAGTGGCCGACCTCGCTGGTACACAGGTCTTTTATCTGCCGGGCACAAAACAGCTTTGTTACTCTTCGCCAATTCACAAACCCGCACAGTGGTGGAGAGGGTCGTTTTTGAAGGGTGTTGAGTGTTTAGGAGCGTGTATGTACTGCAGGCTAGTTTATGTGTACACGCACATGCTTGCATGGGTGCATGTGGATTTGTTTGGAAGCAAGAAAATAGAAGAAACAGATACATATTTTCTTCTTCAATAACAGTTTTATATTTTTCTCTTGAAACTCTGACTCGCCTCTGACCTTGGGGCCAATTAGGGTGTTCATGGCGAGTGATTTGTTTTGCTGTGTGCGGTGGTCGTCCACTGAGCAACATTTATGAGTGATTAGTTAAGCTTCGTCTGAGCTCTATAAAGAACCTGGGAGGAGTGACAAAGCAACATTCAGATGGCTCTAGTAAGGGGAGTCCAGAGAAGGCTTAGGAGTGAACTTTGGTAGAAAAAGAAATGAATGATGAAACGAACAAAGGAGTTCTTTGACACGTCTTGTGTGTGTGTGTGTGTGTGCGCGCGCACGCGTGTGTTTTCAAGAGGCAGGCAGGGTATTCCCATTTAAGCAAGTCAGCGGTAGGTTAACAAGATACATTGGGATTGCAAACAGTGATGGAAGAACTCAGATCCTTTACTCGAGTAAAAGTACCAATACTGTACAACAAAGTAAAAAAATAAATAAATAAATAAAATAAAAATACTCCATTACAAATAAAGATCCTGCATTCCAACTCCTACTTAAAGTAACACAAGTCAACGTAATTCTTAGATTGTTTATGCTGATGCATCAACATGCAAGCAGCATTTTTACTATTTTAGCCGCTTAAGGTGAGCTAGTACTTGTCCGTTGGTTTCCAACCTAGGGTTTAGGCCCCTCCTAAGATCACTAGTTAAATCTGAGGGGTCATGAGATGATAAATTGGAGAGAAAAAACAAAACAAAGTTCTAATACAGAAATCTGTTTTAATTTTTTTGACTTTTTTCTAATCTTTGTAACTTTGAAATACAGATCTTTGGGCCTTTATTTAATGAAACCATCTGAGAAGTGTGGAGGGGAAATTCCTTTGTGGTGGAACTCAGAGACCTCTGAAACATGACAAGGGGCTCCAACTGAGACACTTTGTCTGGGGTCAGTATAATAATTCCTTAATTTCCTTTTTAAATGTCGTGGAGTAGAAGTATATGGTAACATTAAGTGGAAATACTCAAGTAAAGTTCCTGAGAATTTGACTTAGATACAGTTTCTGAGTAAATCACCACTGGCTGCAAATCTACCAAACCATAGCTGCCTAGATGTTTCTCCTTGGACAAAACACATCATTACATTTTTAATGTTCCAAAGATTTTCCCTTTTTTATTTGCTAATCGTGATCTTGTTCCAAAAATAATTTGATATACTCCCTCATATTTTTACATTATATCTGATGTGTATGACATCTCAATTCCAGTACTTTTATCAAGGTTAAAGAGTGAGAATGTGACCTCCTTAATCAATTAAGTAATAGTTCACATCACATAATGGCAGTTGTGTCTAATGAATACTGTTAAATAGCCTAAATGCATTTTAATCCTCTCCATCAAAGCATGATTACAAAGGACGGGTATATAAAGTGGTCCTTTCATTTGGTTAACATGATCAAATTGACTCCTGTGTCATGAGAGATGACACCAGTAGTAATTAATTTCTCCATTAAGGGTGGCCGATGTGACAGCCATGCAAACAGAGCGGAGTGACAGGGAGGACGCGATAACTTCAGCAAACTGAGACAACCCAACTGCCGAGGAGGAGCAATGGGTAATCACAGTATCTGTCTGCGGGGAAAGCATTGTTCATTAAAATAAAACAACACGGGCTACATTGTCTGTCGCTGCATCATCAGCATATTTGCAGATTCAGCAGATTTCATCGTGGCTATGAATTTACATATAGTAATGAACTTTTTAAAATTCATTCCAAATTAGTCAAGTGAGCTATTAGAGCCTGTGGGTATTTCCACCAGGGGCTTAGTTCGCTTGTAGTTGTACAGTTTCTATTTTTCTCTTCTTTTTTGTCATCAAGTATTGAGCAAATGAAACAAAGTAATTTATTACATGAAGACAAAAGTGCTGTAATGATGAGGTGTTTATTTAGATATGCATCAGAGGAAAGGAAAGCCTCAGATCAGATCAGAACACAAATCTCTCCTAAAGTGGATTAATACAATGATGGAATTACATAGAGATGCTAGAGAGAATTAGTATATCAAAAGACTTTTAATCATTTTATTATTATTATTATTATTTCATATTATTTTATGGACTGCAACACTATCTTTCTGCCTCCTTTGCAACCTTCCTGCCCCCCATCCTTTAATGCAAGTAATTTGTGGCTATCATACAGCTTGTTAAATAACCTGTATATTTATCAATGAATGCGTGCAAGTCTGAGGCTGCCTGCCTGCAGGCTGTCTGGTCGCCTACGGGGGTTTTGATAAAAAGTGAAACCAACAGCTTCTCCTCCAGCAGCGAAACCCGGGGGCTTCTCCCAGGGAGGGGGTGATTGTCCAGCTTTTTTACCACAATGCTGCCATATGGAGAACAGAAGGATCAGCCACTGGCTCCCTGCCAGAGCAAAGGCAAACACCAATCCACATATGCATAGAAGTGGTCATTTAGAGCCACCACTTTTTACCATAACAACAGATGAAACACAGGAGTCATTTTGTTTCCTCTAAGAGGCATTGTTCCCAGGGCTCACCGCCTCTTAAGCTGGCTCCATATGAGGCAGGATAAACTTAGGGGCCCAGACCCTGGTGTAAATAACAAAGAAAACCTCACTTACATGTCTCCTAAATCCTATCGGAAGATGAAAAGGAAGAAAAAAAACTCCATTTCCTCATCTCTTGGAAATGAGCTTAACACGAGACAAATGGATTTATTTAAGTGGCTATCCATAGTGTGCGTGTGTGTGTTTTGGGGCTCTATGCTATATCATATACGAAATGCTCAAGTTGTTTTACAACTTTTAATATTAATCCGTAATAATCAACAGCATGTAATCATTTAAGTGGGTTTTAGCAGCAATTACGCTCACAACTGTCATAATGGCCACAAACTAAATGAGCGCTGTCCTCATGGAGCTGTCGTCAAATATGATTAAATGCTACATTTAAGAATTGTTTACAGATTAATTTTAATTGAACAACATTGTCATAATTGCTTTGTCTGCAGAAAATGGGTTTACTTCCACACAAGATGTGAACTGAGCTTCATTTTTGTATACAGTGAGGCCGGTTTCCAAAGTCATTTTTCAAAATAATGATGACTAAACCTATTTTTGTTATTTTATATGCAAATATGTCCATTTATATGTAAGCATTTCTAATTAGAGCCATTTTCTGGTCAAAATAATTTGCAGTTATTTTTTAAAACTAAACTAAGTGCATGTTTATACAAGGTCTGAAATACAACTGAAAAGGTTTTCCTTCAAAAATACCTTGAGTTTGAGTTGACAAACAACTTTGTGTTAGCAGGTGTTAGTGATCTCCTTGTTGTGAGTTTCTTCATTTTATCACTGAAAGCAATGAGCCAATCGGCCATTTTGTGCAGGCTTGCAAGTGGTTTAGTGTATTTCAAAGCTGGTCAGCCAGTCAGTGAGCTACTTAAAGAGCAGCAAAATTGTAATAATGACTCACTGATGGGAAGGTAGCAATGGAGCTGAACTTCTTACATTCCTCTGATGCTGCCTGATTATGACTTTAAGGGAATACATTATTACTGCAAACAACCTCAGAATCTTAACTCTTTCTAGCAGTGACTGCAATCTGCATTGTGAGATTTGTTTTGTAGGTTACCTTAGCAATTACTAATGTAGCTTGAGATGATTGACATAATCTTGACTGTTAATTATGTATATATATATATATATATATACTGTATATATTCAACATAACACGACATAAATGCTGTGCACATTGCCTGTGGTTAGTAATCATATAGGCGGAGTTATCCACTGCAAGTAAGACAGTGAAGTATTACGTGATGTACTGTGTTTTTTTTCAGCATTCTGTTGTCCAACTTTTGCAGAATTCACTAAAGTGGACCAAGTTACAGTATATTGAAGAAGCTGTCCCTGTGCTTTTACCATTTATAAAATAATAATACCATGCCAAGACAAGCCTGACATTATCTTTTAAAGTTGGTGATACAGCAACCACATGTGATCACACCAGGATTAAGCATATTTTATGTTTGAATCTATATATCCATCAGTTGAACGGATTGATTGTCTGACCTTGATAATAGAAAAAAAGAGTGTTATGGTCAAAAACAGCCAGGGGTCATTTTCTCCTTCCGTAAGTCCAGCCTTGATTCTTAATGTGAGGAGATCATAGTAAATCATGTCAACAGAGTCCGCCAGCCAAGTTTATTGGATAAGAAATGTAAGATTGCGAACTTGGTGGAAGTGTTTGTCAGGGGCACGCTAATGCACTGTGTTTAAGCCACATCCAATCTCAGTGAATGATTATACAGAGTTTAATATCCAGAGGGTGTCGGGCTGGAGCGAAAGGCAGTCAGCTGCTTCAGTATAACCAAATGTTACAGTATAAAACAGCGTGTCGCGCCGCTATTTGACATGGTGGAATGAGATTAGATGGAATTCATTTCTAAGTGAGGGAAAATTACAAGCCTATTGGCAACCCCATACGACAGCAGCCTCTGCTCACCCCCACCAGTGGCCCAACAACGAAGAGGTAGTCGGGCATGAACAGTGACATGAACAGGGAATGACCCCACAAACCACATCCGTAGCCACCTTCAGTACGGCAGGAGGAAGCTGTGTTGTTTTAAAGGTCAGATCAGTCTGAGGTCGCACAAGCATACGTCTGATGCTCAGAATACACAGCAACAATGGAAGGCACATCGGAATCATTTTTTAAGCAGGAAAATAAAAATTGTTTGACTTTAAAAACATGTATAAAAAAAGAAAGAATCTGAGGACAATTCACAAGTAAGCAATAAACCATTACTAATGAAGTATTCTGTTTCTTAAAACCTCTTCATAAAAACGCCTTCCAAACAATACAAATACCTTCTGGACTTTTCTGCTCATTGTTCCTATGGTGCTGTGACCAGAGAGAGGCCCTTGACATTCTGATCCTTTAACACATGTCTCGGGGTTTCCAGCACATCAGGATGACACCTCGTGAAAGGGGAACCCCACCTTTGGCTTCTCCGGGAGAACAACACGTGTCAGCGACCCCCCGTGGGCCCTGTCAGGGGGTGAAGAGGTTAGGCGCTCTGTGCGGCCGCACAGATCCCAGCCTTCTTGAAGACCACCATAATGACTGCTAATTACGCTGCCATCTGTGGTGTGGGCTGTGTTATGTAGACACCTGTTCATTAAGTAGGAGAAAGAAACTTTTTCTCACAGCAGCGTATTCCACACGAAACAGTAGATTCAAAAGCTGTCCTGCCTCCATGATACAAATGTTAAACATTTTGAATTTATTGTAAAGTGAATAATTTCAGGCTTCCACAAAAACGTCCCATCTCCACAAAAACCCACATCCGAATATCAATAAAATGTTCACGCATGCATAATTGAACTCCTCTGTTGTGCTAATGATTGAGTGAACTTTGTGTGATACCTTTTCGGCTTCAGAAACCATCACCAAGGTTAACCAGGCCATCGGGCAGCATTAGTAGGAGAGTGTTTGGAGGGGAAGCCAATAAAAATCTCTCAGGTATCTGCTGAGGGGGAGCACAGCCTGTCAATTCTGTGGCCCTAAGAGGTGATCTGCCATTACTGACTTACAGACGACTAATGAGAGCCATTCTGTTGCCAGCACCTTGAATAATATGTCAATACTTATTCAGGCTATGTCTAATGCTACCTGTTTTACTTTCACTTGATGTTATACAGATACTCCCTTATTTCTTGAAAACATTAAGCAGTTGGCAAACTGTCCAGGTCATGGATAATGTAATAATAATTCAGATTTCCTGTACTGTACAAGCTCAATGCCGAACTTTGAAAGTCTGAAAGGTTTTAAAGCTGTCTTCTCTCCCTGAACATCTCCAGATACATTCATCTAATCCGTATCTTTCAGTTTAAGATTTATATAAACGGATGATTGCTAAGCATCACATATTTCAACATTTTATCTGTTGCGCTCATAACTCCATTTAGCTTTAGATCCTCCGAGAGTGAGCCAGCACAGCAATCATAGAGTGAGGGCCAATTAGGATGTTGACGGATTGATTTTGGAAGATAAATTTGGGATGTAAAAGGTTGACGTAGCTGCTGTGTCTCTTTCACTGTGTGTGGCTCCCAATTAAGTGAGGAGAGGCAGTTTTTTTTTCCTTCACGATCAGAGTGTCTCCCTGACAGATGAGCCACTAATCAGAGCAAATCTCACTAAATCCTCAAGAAGTGATGAATTGAATCGTGTTAACCCTGTTCATTTGTCGTGTTCACAGATGAGACAAAATGCAACATTTATCTAGTCAACAAATTGAGTGTGGGGGTCATCATTGTTCATACAGTGTCTGGCGTTTTAATATAATAATAAGCTGGTGATACTCTGGCACAGATTTGTACTGTTCCTAATACTGTATTTTTTATCCTCCTTGTCTGACTTGAAACATAGTATGGAGGTTGAAAGCAGACATATGTTAAGTCCTTAGGCCTCAATCTGCTTCCCTCCCTAATATTTCTAAGACAAATTAAGGAGGCTATCTCTCTCATTATCACACTCCAAACCCTCACCATATGTATCCCTATTATTAGACAACCAGCAGAAGATGTCCTATTTTCAAATTCAAATTACCAAGTCTAACCTTAATTGGTTAGAAACGTTGTTTAGTGGATGGTATCAAAGTCGGGCTTGGGAGAGGAGCCGACAGATGGCTTAGT
Source organism: Perca fluviatilis (assembly GCF_010015445.1). Classification (NCBI taxonomy): domain Eukaryota; kingdom Metazoa; phylum Chordata; class Actinopteri; order Perciformes; family Percidae; genus Perca; species Perca fluviatilis. The sequence continues at coordinate 16,788,367 of NC_053130.1, read as the reverse complement.
CTTATGACTTGTATTAACACCTTCGAAGTTTAATGAACTGTTAATTGCTTTCCTAATACATAATGGGACCATTGAAATACAAGCGGTAATGCAAACAGATTAGTTTGCAGACAACAGATAAACACCCGTCCTGTTCAATGTCACCTTTAAGTACCTTGAAAAACAAAGCAAGCTGGAGGACATAAAGAAAAAATAAAATACCCATTTTAGAGGTGATGGAGGTATTTTAAAAAATTAGAGACCCAATCTCTCATTTTTCACCATTTAAATTTAACATATATAAATACATGAATATTTGAAAAGTTTGACATTGATAGGAAATCATCAGTTTGTGTGTCTCAATTAATCATAATTGAAATTGGCTTCTTTAACAAATATGACCAATGCAAACAAACCTTTAACAGCATTACAACACATAACATGAATAACAAATTTATTTGTCCACTGTTGGACAATAAGGAAGTGATAGCAGTTCCCAAACCTCTGCTCCATATTTTGGTGGTGGTGTCACCCTTTTTTTGTTTACATTCAGTTCACGTACTGTGCCTTTTAAAGTGAGGTCTTATAAATCTCTAACTGTAACTGAACAGCAGGCATTGTGGCCACAAGTGGCAATTGCTGGATACAAATAAATGCCAGTGTAAAGTGGAGAAGAGTCATAATATCAAAAAACAGACTCAGTCAGGTTACACAACAATGTCTGTTAGGTTTAGTAACATAAGCTAACATTAGCCCTCAGCTTTTGATGGCTAATGCTGGTCATACCAGACCAGGTATGGCTGTAGCAGTTAAACACCTGAGTGTATTGAATTGAGAAGGCTGTGTTCAATTGTTTGAGTTTTCCTTTTCATTTGTAACAGAATTAATGTGCTACTCATGCTTTTTTGAAAAGTGCACAGTCTTGCTTTAAGCACAGTCTTTAACCAACTTGGACTATCCAACAGACATCAACATGTAAGGGTGTCATTTGGCCAGAAAGTTAATGTATGTTCCCTTTATTTCTTTTCATTCTGCTGGCCTGCACTCGTGTTTCTGAAATTGTTTTCAGAGAGTCGAATCTCTCAGCCTCTCTGATGAAATTTCAGGACTCTAAAAACTCCTCATTGACTGCAGTAGTTCATCTATCTGTTTTAGCTGTGCTTGTAATATGGTGTGTGCATTGTACTTGAGCAACCATAAATGCACTCCTACCTTCGGAGCCAGTGCTTTATTTAATTAAGCCATCTTTAAGGTCAATATACTTCTGTAATGAGTTGTCTCTTTTGATCATCAGAGGTTAGATTGTACTTTGATCCTCACTCCCTTTAATGGTGTTGGTGTTACAGCTAAGCTACACCAACACTGATGTTTTTCATATTCCAGCTTATAGTCAGTGCAAATAATGCTTTGCATGCTTAAAATCCATTTCCATAACTAAGTGTAATTTCCCCTCAGTTTGTTCCTGTTTAATGAGGTGAAGTCTTGTTTGTATGACTCCCAATGTCACCAGAAAAGTCATTCAAGCGGCTGTGTCAGAATTAAATCAAATTAGCATTACTACACTGCCATTTTACATCAAACTGTTCAAGTAAAAACATTTTGCTCTAGTCAATTTTACATAAAATATTCTTTTTCTTTTCTGATTGTCTCTGCTGTTTCATTCAAAATTCTTGGAGGGGTCTTAATGATGGAATGTGTAAATGACTCGGGGTAGGTGCAGGAAGGCGGGTGGGGGGTGATAGCGGAGGAGAGAAAATGACCAACATTGATTTATCCTGGATGTGCTCTTGTCTGGTTGGTGCCGTCAGAACACCTCGCTGCATCCCATTCCCTCCCATTATCTCTCTGCGATCACCGCAGTCCAACGAGTTTCCTACAGGGTCATAAATACTTCCCCCCGACCCCATACTGCTTCCACATCATCCTCTACACACCGCCTAATGACAGCAAAAGACAGACAATGCATCCTTTCTCTCGTGACTGCCATGCTTCTCTCTGTTCATACACATTTTACAGTGGCTGAAGAACGTATACATACACCACGAGAGGCCAGCAGCGGCATGTCCCCCAGACTTTGCATTTAAAATGGTACATTAAAACAACATGTCTGAAAATATTGCACATGATTGATGTTGGTAATGACAGTGTTTTCTCAGTGTGAAATCATATGTGTGCTTTTCTCCACTGTTAAGGTCCCTAACAAAAGAAAATGTCAGAGCCCTGAAACAAACAAAAGAAGATAAAAAAAAACATAAAGGAGGAAATACAATGCTCAGTCAAAACAGAAATACGCGTTGACTAAAATATTTCCTTGATTGGAAGGAGACAATCTATCAGAGACAATCAAATTAATTATTTTGACGCGCTGGTCATCCGAATCAATTAGAAAGCAGCACACAATGAGCCGACTAGCATAAACAAAGTCGTTTCCCCACAAACATCCCCATCAACAGCCTATTAGAGAGAAAGCCACGCTCATAAACCACTTACATATGAGTCTAAAAAAAATTTAAACCCATCGCTACAGCCAGGTCAAGTGGGTGGTCAATTATGACATTGTTTCACTGATCAATTGTGTGTACAGTAAACTGCAAACAAGTTGCTTTTCATTTACCAGTTACAGAGGGAAGCAGCACATTCCAAACAAAACTAACGACCTCTCACTAAAAATTTGGCAAGTGACTGGACTTGAGAGTGCCTCCACCAGTGAGAATTTCTTCTCCATTGATGGTATTTTGCTTTGACGGAAGCTTTGCCTATTGGTTATGCAGACAAATCAAACAATCAGAAATACCAGTTTTTTTTTACTGTTGTTAGCCACTGCTTAAGACGGAGATATACTTCGGGCGTTCGGGTGCACATGATGCCTGCCTTGTGTATTCTGCGTCCGTTTGGTGTACAGGAATGGTAGGGGCAGTGTAAAGCGAAACATACTCACTATTGTCATGTCGTGCTTGATTTAGGGGCTACATACCATCTACAATGGCGCCACTGTCTTCTTTTCTGCTGTGATCTCTGAATTAACAATATAGTAACCTATTTGAGTGTTGTCATGTTTAATGTTTATATCATGCAAATACAGAAGTTTTATATGGTCTGAGTTCTATGTTGCCCTCCAGTGGAATCCTCCAGTAACACACGTGGTACATCATCATCATACAGGCAAGTACGTGAACAATTTTGTTCATGATGCAGCCAGTTGTCTACACGAAGGTGCGGTTAAAAAGCAAGTATAGCGCCGGCTTCAGTCCCATCTCTGATTGGAGCACATTGGTATTCCGTGACTCCGTACGTTACTTACCAACATAAGTGTGTAGTAGCTGCAGGTGACTCAGCAGATGTTGAAATAACATGAACGAAAGGTAACGTCTTGTGATAATCACTGCTAACATTGCAAGCTAGGCTAACTTGCCTTCACTTTCCAAGGGGGAGCTAGTTAGCCAGCCTCGCTAGCTTAGTCAGTGTAGCGACCACCGAATTTGACAGTTCGTCTCCTAGCAACACAGTCAACTGCTATCGAGGGAAACGCCCACTCAGAAGCCTGAAAAGTGTTTCCACAAATATGTCCAAAAAATGTTTTTATCGACTTGATGGCTAAATCTGCCAATAGCTGCAGTATCATTGAAGTTTATATTTCCTTACACAAAAAGTGAGGAAAATTCTAATTTCATTTTAGCTTTAATATAATATTAATATACAGTAAGTTAGGGTGTAGGAGCATGGAGAAATGCACTGAAGCCCTTTACGATAAATCTATTACTAAACTAAATATAAGTCAGGTTATTCACACAACCCCACACTGTGTTTGGCAGACCATATTTAGGGACGGTCAGCTGACAGAATGAATCAGCCACCCACAGATCCCTTGCATTGTAAAGCTGCCACATGCTCTATTAGTCCCCACTGTTCGAATGTATACATTAAAGATAGCAGAACAAAATCAAACAGCAAGGCCTACTCTGCGCCATGAAATCAGAACATGATCCTTCTTAGGTCGAAACATGAATATTCACACCACGCTTCAGTTTACATCGTTAGAAACCATGGCATGTGTGCCAATGTTGGCTTTGATGTGATGCTTTGAGGGACTCCCCATTCACAGAGACCAAACACATGTTGTAAACTGTAATATATGACCTCGCGTTGAGCATATTCTTTGTGGGGTCTCGCAGACAAGCCGTGCACTTGGTAGCGACACGAATGACTGAACATTGCTCTATTGAGTAAGCCTCCTAATAGAATGGCATGTTTAGGCCTGTCATTTAATTCAAAGCAGAGGAGAGTTGTGTGATGATGAGACTTGGTAAATGAGTATTTTAGCAGGCAGAGCTAATGTCTACAAACCTGTGGTGTTTAGTTTGCTGTTAAGGACGACATTAACAGAGACACAGACCCAGGGATGCTGATCAACCCTGAGGTCCTAACACATGGGATGGTGTTTCTGGCTCATTTCCTGCACCATAATCAAGGCTTATGTACCTTTGTGTGAGGTTGGATAGATATGTGTGTGTGTGTGTGTGTGTGTGTGTGTGTGTGTGTGTGTGTGTGTGTGTGTGTGTGTGTGTGTGTGTGTGTGTGTGTGTGTGTGTGTTTTAAAAGCTTGCTTTTGTGTAACTGAGATCAGCACTAGATGTCAGTTTTTTCTATCTGTGTCATTGTCTCTGTCTCTTTGTATGTGTGTCTTTCTCTTTCATCCTCTCTCTCACCCTCTAATGGAAGCAGGAGGGAATCAGCTAATTAAGGATGTAAATGGAACTGAGGAGTGACAAAGAGCCTGCTTGTAATTCACATCTAAATTGTCTCTTACCTCAGCAGAAAATTTATCACAGGAGACAATGTCAACTTTTACATGGGGAGAGCCATTTGCATTTTTCGAATTCATTACCAGGGTGGCACTGCAATCATAAGCCGTGATTCAGACCCCTACCCTCCCTCCATTCTGCTGCACCCACCCTACCCATCACCACTAGGTAAAGGATAATCTGATGTGTTCCTCTTCAATGGTCACTCAGCAGTGGTGGAGATGCAGGGAGGAAAGAAGGAGAGGAGTGAAGAGGGGAGTAACAAAGAGAGAGGTGAAGAGAGTTTGTTGGATGTGGAGCATAAAGTGGTCCACCCACTTGTTTGTGTGTGTGTGTGTGTGTGTGTTTGTGTGTGTGTGTGTGTGTGTGTGTGTGTGTGTGTGTGTGTGTGTGTGTGTGTGTGTGTGTGTGTGTGTGTGTGTGTGTGTGTGTGTGTGTGTGTGTGTGTGCGTGTGTTTGTGTGTTTGTGAGTGTGCTTGTGTGCAGGTGTGCAGCAAAGCCACACCACTCTCCCGAGCGACAGAAACCTTGTTGTGATTTATGCAGCCTGAGATATGAGTGCTGGTTACGCAGTAGCAAGACATCGATCTGACAAAGCAAACCAAACAATAAAGAGGCGAGGAAGATGATGTGCTCAGTGGAGTGGAGAAATGGAGAGTGTACCTATAAGAGCTAATTATCTGAGCACATAATTCTTCAGGTTAAGACAGGGGGAGATGAGAGCCAGCCAAGCCACAGCTGTCTGAGAAAAGGCTTGGCTACATAATGGGCCTAAGGTCAGGAATAATTCTAAATGAAATTGTATATCTGTGCAACTTGTCAATAAGCTAGGCTTAGCTAAAATAGGTAGGACCTGGATTAATCTTTGTCCCGCAAATTATCCCACGTGTTGCAAAAAAACAAAACAAAAAGATAAAAAAACGTTATAAAGTGTTTTAGTGCAAATATTTGCAACAAAAGGCCTTCCAGACTGATTTTATGTGCTGCTTTTTCATTTAAATAAGTTGTGAATGTGCAAACATCCACTCACACATTAAAGTATTAGCAAAGCCAACCTTTGTTTCCATTTTTGCCATTTTGGACAACATACTATTGCCAATCACTGCATAAAAAGCGTTTTTTGAGCAGTTTCCTATGAAAATGTTCTTTTCACAGAGTTTTTTGTATGCTATCAACGGATGGTGTCCATAATATTTGCAGTTTATTTAGCGTCAATTAAATTCAGTGAAAAATCCTCTAGTTGGATGACTTAATCTGTTAGTTAAGCAGTTAGTGCAAAATTCCACCTAGAAAATTCACAGCCTTATTCTTCTTCAGTTGAGCAGATTATAGAGTCTTGGTCAGAGGTTATATAATAGCTTTGGCTGGCCCTTATGGTTTTATCAGCAGCCCATTACAATCTTTGAGCAAGTTCACAATTCACAGTTCAAATACAGTCTTCCAACCTCATGTCATTTCTCTATAAACCATGAAAATAATAATAATAATATTTGCAATTATTATTTCCTATCATGCAAACCCATTCTCTGCTTCTGTAAGCAGCGATCCGTTAATTAGACACAAGCACACATACACAATGACTGGGGCAGTGGGTGCTCACTGCCATTAATAACACTATATAAAAGCAAAGCCAGACAGCCTCTGACACTTTTAGTAGTTTGGGAAACAAGATGTAATCTGCGTTCGGTGCCAGGAGCGGATCGGGGCTGTGTGTGAGAGAGAAAGGGAGTGTGGCCTGTAAGTCAACGCAAACAGAGCACCGTGAGTACATCACTGATTAAGACATTATCTGTGAGTTATACCCACACAGAAAACGAGAGGGAGAAGTGAATAGGAACCATAAGACAGAGAAAGTGACGGATGAAATGGGCATTTGCTGTTGCCAAGGCTAGTCACTGATGTGTACATTATTAGTCTGTGAGTGCTGTGAATTAAAGGGAAAATCCACACATAATAAGTGTTGATAACAGTTGTTGTGTTACGCCATTGATAAATTGTGTGGTCTTTTAGTTTTGGTGCTATGTCGTTCCCTGTATGTCCATTGCATTTAGTTTTATATAGCATTGTGTTATATTGCAGCATTTTTTTGTTGGGCATGAGAGGACAGAGCAGAGGATGAGGTTCCGTTTAGTGGCACCCTTGGCACCCATCTAACCTTGGCATACTGCTGTGCATGCTCCACTGGCCCTGAACATGCTGAGGTTTGAATCCAGGAATGCCTTTGTGCAGCACAGGCCACCAGAGGAGACGTGGGAGGCTCCATTAATATATCCCCAACTGTATCGCATCAGTCGAGACTCCATAGCTAAATCCACAGATCAGATCTCCAGTATATCTACAATACCTGAGGAGCATATGCTTCAAATGTGATTCAACTTCCAAAGTAAGTAGGCACGATATTAACGATCAGTTTGCATACATGAAAATTGTCCCAATTTGGAGAATCAGTTACAGTACGTTCAGTTCATGCAAGGTCAATTTGTGTCATTGTTTTCTTGTTTGTGTGTTTGTTTGTTTAATATAAACCATGAATTCTAATTCTGGCAGCACAGAATGGCCACATTAACCAGGCATGGCAGTCTGGGACGGGTTCCAGCTGGAAGCATGCATGTGATGCAGCTTTCCCGCGACAAAACTGGCTTCACTGGCAAGAGCTAAATAGTTTCTCATTTCCAAATGTTCAACAAAAAGGAGAAAAAAAACATTGGGAAGAAAAATGCAATATTTAATAGTAAATCTTTGGACTGCTTTTTTACTTGTGGTTTCTACCCCCTCAATAGTCATAATTATATCATGATTTGTAGATTGGCTCTCAAAGGTTTATCTTACCTGTGCCAGAAGTCACTGATAAGATGGAGGAGGGATATATGCTATATTCCCATTGGAATGTAAGAGACATGATTTCAAATCTTACTTCACTATTCATCTTCTCCTCCCTCTTGTTGTTTCTTTTCAGCCTGGCTGGCTGGTTAGTTAGTTTGTTGGATGTGTCTCTGAGCTGTGGTGTCTGCAGGAAGAAATGTCTGGGTGAGGGCTGAGTTCAGGAAAAGTGCATTGGAGGGTGTGTGTGTGTGTGTGTGTGTTTGTGTGTGTGTGTGTTTGTGGTGAGCCCCTTGGGACCATATCTTATTTTTGACATGGCAGTGATCCAACTTCACCCTGACCTAGTGTGATGAGGGGACACTATTATGTACAACACACATAAACATGACAAAAAAATGTCAATGCTACACACACACACACACACACACACACACACACACACACACACACACACACACACACACACACACACACACACACACACACACACACACACACAGACTAACATGCTGCACATTTGTGAAAATGTGAATGCAGTTTTGAATGCATTTCTTTGGCTCTTTTCTTTGGTTTTTAACCCATAAACAGGAGTCCAAAGCCAAATCAACATAAAAAACATGGGTGGCGATACTGTCACATGGCAGCAGTGCTATTAAAATCTCCTTTCCTCTTGCCATTCCCAAGTTGCTGCAGAAGCACGGCACTAATCTTTGGTCCACTTGCCTTCATTGGCCTTTACTGTGTGTACAGCCGCCTTTCTCTCACACTTTCATCACAAACCCATTTCCCCCCACAGCCTGAAAGCCCCCTCTGAAACTCTACCCCTCGGTCCACCATTCTAGCCTGCCTATGATGGATGGCCGCAGCTCAGGTCCTCTCAGCCTGTCCATCAAGCCCTGCGATTAAAACACTTGGAATGACCAACATTTTTCTCTCCCACCCCCCATCCCCCCATGCCACCCCTTCACTCTTGGCCACCACTACTGCAGCCCTCTGCCCCCTCACCTTTCTCACCCTCCTTCCCTCTAACACTCCTCTCCCACTTCAACTGCCCCCAGAACCCCACAATCCATCTTGTGGAGAAAAAACATCATTTATTCTGTACTTCCCAGATAATTTACTTTTTCTCTCCCTCTTTCGTTCCTCTTTTCTTTTTCCCCTCCTTTCTACAGGAATTCTCCATTTCCCTATAAAATGAAAATTCATCTGGAATTACATCTTATGTCATCATTATGTTTATTAAGCGTGGATGATGTATATGAGGAGCTGCGGCGTGCCGCTGAGTGCTTAATGATGCATAAGATTAAGCCGAGCCTCTCAGCTGTGCTGAGACTCCCCTCTGCTTCCCAGGCTGCAGACACACGCTGGGGGAACAGGCTCCAAACGGCCATCAGGTGAACAGGGGAAAAGGGAAAGCCTACATCCTCTTTGTGTGTCAGCAGAGAAGGAGGAAAAGTGTGGAGTTGATGCACAAGAGTTGTTGATAGGGGGGGATCAGAGAGTTGGCCCCGACTTCAAGGAAAGAAAAGTAAGGGGTGTTTGTATCGGTTTGTTGGATGCAGTCAAAGGAAATATCTGAAATTCTGTCCACACATAGTAACTGCTACAGTCATTTTCCCTCCTCCTAAGTCCCACAACTCCAAAAAACTACATACCTCCTTTTCTTTTCTCTGATCTTCTCATACTTTTGATCTTAGTTCACATGCACACACACACACACACACACACACACACACACACACACACACACACACACACACACACACACACACACACACACACACACACAAACACACACATATGCACACACTTCGAGAATTCCTTCTAGCCTAGCAGCAGAAGCACCAGCAGTCTATGACAAAAACATTATCCTTCTGGTGCTAAACAATCCAATAAACCTCTCCACGGGGAAGAACTTAACCTCTCCTCTCCTCTGATGCTGGCTTCCAGACCACGTGACTGCTGCCACAGTAAATTCAAATCATTAGTCTTCTCACTCCGCCATCACACAGGGAAGGAAAAAAAATCTGCCTCTATTAGTAATGGAGACCTCGTCAGAGACCTTCCTCTGAGAGCCCTGCCTTCCCAATTCCCACAGGAAAAATCCCCAGCAAAAAACGAATTCTACTTTTAATAATCTGTCATCAAGACCAGAGGCAGTCATAAATTATGTAGGGAGCATGTGCAGGAGCGGGCCACGAGAGGGAACTCGGGGAGAAATCAAAGCCTGAGTTTGACAAACTTTGCTGAAGATAAATAATAACTTACAAACAGGATTAGTTGTAAAGTCGTGATTGAGTGCCCTGCCAAGCAGTTTCTCTAGCAGTCTATGCAGGATGAAGAATTTACAGACACACCTGTCATTAGCACCTCCCCCCTTCCTCCACACATCCTCCATCCTCTCTTTTAATTCTCACTCGCTTGGCCTCTTTCCACTGTCTTCAATGTCCTGACAGACCCCCTTTGCCTTTTCTCTACCAGCAAACATTGTTTGTGTTTCCTCATTAACCCTCTTGGTTCCCAGGGACAGATGCAGGAGGAGTATGATTCTGGAGACGTAGGAGACAGCAAGGTGGTTAAGAGGCAGTATTAGTGTAGTGTGGCAGGGGAAATGGCCTCTCCCTCCACCCTTAAGTAAATAAACAGAAATAACCAATCAGCCTCCTGCACACACACACACACACACACACACACACACAAGAGTACTAATAGCAAATGGAACTGGGATTTACCCTGAGAAGCTGATGAGACACCATCGATTGGGATGATTGGTTTCTGGGCATCTTGTGTGCACACAGTGTGTCTTTATTTGTGAAAATGTCTGTAAACTGTAGGTGTGTTATATTTTCTGTGTGTGCGTCTGTGCGCTACAGAGTTGGCGAGTGAAGCAGCCAGTATGGGAGGAAAGGGCTATGAGCCGTGGGGTTGTTCTCTCACTGTTTCCATGTCAATATTTGCTAGAACGATCGACATGCATCATAATCGACTCCCTCTATCAAACCACGGCTAAAGGCCCATCTCCATCAGGTGACAGAGACCAGTCAGGTGATCCCCCACAGCCAACCACAAGGAGGAACTGGCTGAAATAAGACAGGCATGTTTCCACAAGTCTGTGTCAAATCTCTGTTGATTTAATCATCAACAGATCTTCTGGCTTACACAGCATGAGGTCACATGATGTGCCGCAATAGCTAACTTTTTTAACCTCAAAGGACAACAGGGAGACATTTGCATTAGTGATATTGTTGTCTTGCTACATGATAGTCAAATTATTTGAGAAGTAGTTTCACATTTGCATACTTACCACATGCATGGCAAATTTAATATTTGGAATAAAAAGTTGTTCACTTTTCCAGTTGTATTGCTCACATTATTTAAAGGATAAGATGACTGGGATATCTGCCAAAGATCTCCATTTTTTAGAAACCATCAAAACACAATAATAAGCCCCCACCAATGCTTTGGGTGATATGGTCCTTCCTTACGATAAAAAGGAGCATTGTGATTTATTTTGAATCCCACATACAAAGCCCTGTTATCATAAAAACTTACTATCGTGTGCAACTGCACTACTGTACTAACTGTGCTAACAACTACAGTGCCCAGCTGCTTTAGGACATTAGTAACCACTTATTTAAAAACAAAACCCATATGTGACCCATATGTGACCCATATATAAAGATTTACATCTTCAGCCAACATGACATCATGATTTCGCATAAAAATACACGCCACTTTCCTAAAGCCAAGTGGCGCGTTATCTGTTCGCATTTTGAGCTATCCGCGTGTATATCTACGCTGTAGACAGTGGACATCAGTCTGCAACGTCACAGCATAAACACACACGCCACTTTCTAAAGCCACGTGGCGTGTTATCGCAAGGCTACGTGACAGGAAACTTCACATGCTGGTTGGGTTTAGGAAAAGAAGAACGTGGTTGGTTTTAGGAAAACAACAAACGTGGAAAGGAAACATAACACGTGGGACACGATCCCCGCTCTCCTGGGTGAAAGTTCTGTGTTTTACCCACCCTTCACGGATTTTTGCCCTTTCATACTACTCGCTACGGCGTCAATTCACACGCAATCGCAAGGTAATGAAAGTCAATAGAGGCCAAACGGCGTTGATAAACACGCTAAAAAGCGAGTGTGCATACATTCGCCACTTCATGAGATCAGTCTGTAATGGAAGTTTCCTGTTGCAGCAGGGGAGAAGTTTTCAAAGTTTAGTAAATTGAAACAAATAAGACAGTTGAAACTAAACCAAGTTTAGGTTTTTGTATTTTATTAAAAAAATATATATTTGCAAATATAGGAGCAACATGATTTCACAAAAGGCACAGCAGCCCAGTGTGGAGTCAGTTCCTCCAATGAGTGAACAGAACACCAGGCTTATATGCATCTTCAGAGTGACAGCACACACGCACTTGGCTAATTATGACGCTACAATTTTTACAGGCAATCTGATACACATGAAGACAATCAGGAAAAACACAAGAGACATCTCGCAGCCATTTCGCCTCCTCCTCCCTGTATGACTTTCACCCCCCCAGTTACATCTTAACTGGCATGGGAGAACTAGAGATAGTTTTAGGGTGACCTTGTAGCCCCTATCTGTTCAGACAAACAGTGCTCACATCATGTTCCAGACTGGACGTCTCACATAGTTAGAATCAGAATGAGATAAACTCTTTCAGCATTTGTGAGAGATTTAAAGTAGAAATAAAACATAAAAATATAAGGAATTATGCTTAAATGTAATTTTTCCCATTACAAGTCTGCTTCAGCAGGAACGAATGGGCTTGGTGCTGAGAGCCACAGACAGGGGAAGTCAGAAAGCAATGAGAATTAGACTAACATATTTTTTGTTTTGGTTATTTCATGGACTTGAATTAATCATGAATTTTAATATTCATATTTATTGAATGAATAAATAAATATGTGGAATAACACCAGCCTTATCCTTTTATTAAAGTTGGTTTCAATCAGCTGAAACTGATTTCATACCTATTGAAAACAACAAAGTGGTTTGTGCTAACTTCCAAATACCTAAACACTCCTGTGCTTCTGTCTCATTGAGCACAACATAAAGAACGCACCTCAAGCGTGTCCCATGAAAAGCCCTGAGAAAATGCATACATGCAGTACTGGGATTTCAGCCCTGCAAAGTCAAGTGCTCAATTTTCGCTCCATTCTCCGGTGATACCAAAGAAGCTCAATCATACTAGGACAGTAATATGAATCAAGGACAGCTCACTCACTCTCAATTGCAGCTTGGTCTAACTGGGACCATGGGTAAAGCAGAAACTGGGTTCTCAATTCAAATGGGAGAGTGAGTAGGCCAGTCAGACTCTCCAGCACGTCTCAAGGCTGATAGATTACCTACTGCACTAAGGACAAAGGGAATGAAGATGACTACTCTGCCAAAGCTGGCTACAGATGAGACATGCACGGCTGACTGACCATGGTACACCTCACCCATTTGTCTATGTGTTCAAGCTTTGCACTATGTATGACAAAAGAGTCTGTACCTTACACTATTGACATATAGTCTCACCTTTAAATCGTGGAATATCTTGTTCCAACTTTCATTTTGACTTAGATTCTGAGCATGTTAGAGCATCCATCAACTGGATTGGTCACTTAATGTTCCATACATGCTGCTATTTATTATGCAAAAAGCACTATGAGGGCATAAATCCAAATTAATGTCAGTCAACTTTTTCTGAAAAGTTAAAAAAATAAATCTAGTAAGAAGTTTAAGAACTCTATTTGTTATGACTATCTGTTAAAACGTAAATACTATATATAAATGCACAATACTATGAAATACATTCTTTTTTAGGTATTTTGTTTGACATTGGAGGCCTTATTCAGTGCATAAATGCATATAATTCTGCGAGCCAGCTATTTTTTTGTAACTGAGTACATGATGTGTCATCCTCAGAGATTAACCTAGATGTTCTTGAGGCCAGGTTCACTTGTATCTGAGCCACAGTCATATATTACAATGCAGCTGAGGTGGCAGTGGCAGTAACTCATTCTTTTCTATTCTATTCTGCCTCTGCATATTCCACAAAGCCCCCGCTGCTCTGCACTTAGAAGGTCACCTCTTTCATCAGCTATTCTATTTGCATTCCAAATCGTACGTACATGAAAAATGTGCCACTGAGTTTACGCGGGCGGCACTTCGAAGGCAGATTAGATAGAATTTGCCATAAGAACCTTATGCATGCTAACCTTTGCAGATGGCCCCACTATTGTGGAGAAATGGATTGCCTAATAAACCATATCATCCGACATATTTGCCGCTTGGCTGACCAAATAGAGGCTGTGTTTTTTGAGCAAATTCCCTTTGTCAAATTTGTCAGTGTTCATGCCGCCGTTTTAGGTCTGGTTCACAGAGAGGAGGAGGCAGGATCTTTAGTGTATCAAGTTAGAGTGCCGAGCAATTTGGACTGTTTCTGAAGATGAGACAATTTTTCCACAAGATTTATTTCATCAGAGGGAAATATTTAATATGCTCTCCATTTGTTTGTTCTATATGTCCTATTCCATTCTCCCCTCACATGTTGTACAATGTGCAGTATGTGCAATATAGTTCAACAATGATGGACAATTGTTGGCTACTTATTCCATCTGATTAAATGAGACAAATAAACAGTGTACGACATTAAGTTGGTACCCTCCATGTCAGTTGCAATATCTTCTGCCTTTTCTTTTCTCTGTAGTACATATTGTGCACAGGTGTACTTTATTTAACATGCAGCATCTTTGCGCCGATTACCATTTGGACCATTTAAATCTACATGAAGCTATTGTTTCTACAGGTCTGTCAGCTATTCTGACATTCATCTTTATAATTCCTTATTGAATTCCCAACATTTCACTTCATATCTATAATTACCATTGGGCTAGACGGCAGTGAAGAAACAATGCTACTTCTAAACCTTGCAAGGTTTTCACCAGAAATCTAATTTCACAACGGAGCCCTAATTCATCGCTCCCAGAAAAACCTCTTTCATCAAACTTTGCATATGAGCAGCCAAGTGATGCACAGGCTCTTAACGGCATGCTTTGCCTCCTTTGGTGAGTTGGCCAACCAATCCATCTTCCTGAGTGTGCTCAGAGCCGAGGAGTGGGCAACCGATGCTCCCGTCACCGGGTTCCTGCGGGAGATGGATTAGGGCTCCATCGCCCACCTCCAGTCCGGTACCAGCCCAGTGGCACAATCTGGACCTCAGCGCTGAGAGCCACGTGGTGGGCCTTGTGGGGCTCTATGAGGGGGCTATGAGAGGCAGGATGGAGGATGCTGTGTCTCAGTCACTCATGTAGAATCCAGATCCTCTGCTCCACAGGAGATGGAGCTGGACCTCCTGTTTGTGTTCCACAGAACAGAGTGAGGGTGTCCAAGTCATTGCCTGCCTGTGCAGTTGCTAATGCGGGCATTTTATCTATGACAAAATGTCACATAATAATATGATCATCAGCAAAAGAAAAGAAAACTTACTGACATACTGACTTGTTTAACATATTAAAAGGCAGAAATTGCAATCTACTGAATAAATGTGTGACCTCCATCTTAAGTTATGTCCTTCATTGGCTATTAGTCACTGAACTGTCTGACGGGACAACAAATACAATAAATGATGGCCCTGATTCCTCTTAATCTAATACGTCTTTTAAAACGTACATCCACCCTTAAAATAGCTTGTCCTTCAGCTGGAGGAGGAGTTTTGTTTCATCTCTTAGTATCGTTCATCATGACTGGGTTTAAAACTGAAGTGAAAGCTTCTTTTATTAATCACAAAGAGCTCAAGTCAAGGCTTTGCACTCCATCGCTTGCATCCAATTTACAGCAGCGATAATTCATGCTATGCTAAACATTTCTTGTAAAATGTCACTTTGTGTTTGTAATTAATTTCTAAATTAATAAGCAAAATCTTTGAGTTATGGCATCAAACCTTTTACCTTGGTCACTAAACAATGCATCAAGGTGCCACCTGGAATGATCGAGACGATAATAAGAATGTGACTCTAGGAAGAGATGAACACTTCACAAACTTGATCGGTTGTCTTATAGTAGATTACAGATGATCTATCTCTTAAAAAAATGCTTCTTCTCATTTTAAAAACTTTGAAAATAGCAAAAAAATAACACAGCTTTACTCACCTCTCCTACATATTAGCACTATCACTCACTCTGTCTTCTTAATCTCACCGCTAACCAGGGTGGCCTGGTCCATAGGATTGCAAGCTATGCTTCCAAGTATAGGGAGCTGTGTGTTAGGTTACCTCCTATATCGGGTATCATGTGTCCCTCATCTAATGCAAGCTATGGGCCCTTGATCAAAAGGAAACTAAAAAGTGGGGGGTCAAAATGAAAAGAAGAAACAGAGCGTTTCTCTGCCCTCAGAGCACGGACATTAGAGCAAATACACCTGTCACATGCCAAACAAGTGCATACATCAGATAGATCAGATCTATTCCTTTTACTTCAAACTTTACTTTTGAGCTGTGAAGTACACAAAATCAGAGGTGCTTTGGGATGTTGATCAAAGATGTTATAATGTAATCTTTTAAAGTGTTTCATTTAGGGTTTTTCCTTTGATACAAGTAGCCCATCACTGCTCCTTCAGTGCCATTGATGGCAACATCCATAACCTGTCCTCTGATATTTCATTCCCATACGAGTGCCACGAACCTAAGATGTAATCGATACACAGACACACAGGCCTCCTGTGTTATTACAAGGGGGACAATGTCTGCTCAGCTTCCCGTGCCGTTACACAGTTCAGGCTTCCAATTAACCTGAGCGGATCCCCATGCCAATCACACAGGGCTTCTATCGACAAGCCGCATGAAAAGAATAATGTTGTAAGGAT
The DNA here is from genome assembly GCF_010015445.1 of Perca fluviatilis. NCBI lineage: Eukaryota > Metazoa > Chordata > Actinopteri > Perciformes > Percidae > Perca > Perca fluviatilis. Next base: position 16,771,879 of record NC_053130.1, on the reverse strand, counting down.
GATGTAGCTCACGGTAGGTGGGGTGCTTCTCCCCCCTCACACTGCTGACAGGGACGAGTGTTGTAGTCATTTATCACCTCCTCTCTGGTCACTGAGGGGCCAAACGGGGCTGCACGCCTCTCACACCCTCCCTTTGCTTCATCGGACCGCAATCTGAATAAGTCTGATCACAATAAGAAAGCCAAGAAATGTATCTGAATTTCATTGTGTGGGCAAAACTGGCTCTGCTTTTTCAGCAACCACAGCCAGTATTGAATTGTTTCAAACGTCCTTGAATTTACTCTGCAGTTAGATGGAACCAATCAGTATATCGGACAAATTCATGTTGTCTGTAGGCCCATTGTAGCTTTGTAAATCAAATAATTGTACCCTCTTTCTTATTCTTCATCTTTATCTTTTGCATCACCGGTTTTCAACAATGATTGCTTCCTTTTTTGTGTGATAAACACAATTTACATGGTGTGTTAGATGAATGAAGTGCGAAGACACACAGGTATAATAACAATATAATCCAAAAGTTGCGAAACATACCTGTTTATTTGTCAGCAGTGACACTTTTTTATAAATCCTGTCTGAAAACAGATGTGCTGTAACTGTTGGACTGGGACGGGAGATCAATCCATTCATTTTTCCCACGTCTACTGAGAGACAACATACAAATTGAGACTGTATCTAAGTTACAACAGCAGCCAAGTGTGGCCTACTAGGATTTCAGAAGTGATTGAGAGTGTGTTTAGAGGCTCAGGGCCAAACTCTAAAAGCACTGTTACATTGACAAGGCCATTGCAGAGAAAGAATGCCTCTCTACATTTACTCCCCCTTTCTTGGGCATTGCTGCCACTGGCGACTTTGATATTGATTATTGTGAAACAAAAATCAACTCAAGGAGCACAATCATTAAGACAAATGCAGTTGCACTCAATGCCAAATGCGCAAAGACCTGAAATTCTCTGAGACTTCTTAGTATCAGAAGATACACCAGTCCTCTATGCACTTTGGGTCTATTTCCGAGTCTATAAAGAACATTTGCTTATAAAATACTATATTATAGAGTATCCCATTTTGTCCATTTGGGATTTCTTTAGATTTAATAAAACATAATTGACAAAAAGGACTGACTCAGAGGTGGGGGAAGTTTTCAGATCCTTGACTTAAGTAAATGTAGCAATACTGCAATACTCCATCATAAGTAAAAGTCCTGGATTGAAAACGTCACTTAAGTAAAAGTATGTATCATTAGCTAAATGTACATAAAGTATCAAAAGTAAAATCGTGATCATTGTGTAAGTAGCATTTCACTGCTGTAGTTGGTCGAGGTACAGTACATCTAGTTTTGATTTGTATATACTGTTGGGTAGTTTTATCTATAACAATGCATCATATGTATGACGAATTGTAGTCTGTAAAGTAACTAAAGGTGTCAAATAAATATAGAGTAGAAATATTTAAAGTAAGTACAAGTACCTCAAATTTGCACTCAAGTACAGTACTTGAGTAAATAAACAATAAAAAAAAAAAAAACAGCCACTTGTGAGAGACATGTGATAATGTTGCAGTTTGAATTTAGATTTTTTACCCACTTTCTTTCTTAGCCATCTTCAGAAACTGATCTTAGTTTCGATACAGTTGTCTTCAGCTGGCACATTAATGCCTGAGGACAAATCATTCCTGTCTGCACTGGTTTAAAATGAGGACAACCTGAAGTGGACAGTGTTAAATTACATCATACATTCAGTATATCACCAAATTATGAAGAGCACTATAATATATTACAATTTTAGGACAAGTGAAAAAAAAAATTTATTTTATGTATATGATGTACGCTATTATGAAAGTGATAGTGATATTTCAAAACTTTACTATTAACTGGATCAATTTTTCTTGTTTAGCAAAAACACAGCTCTGACTTGCGGATGTCATTGCAGATTTAATGTTGCCCCATACCTTTAAAACTTTCCATTTGTTATGTTTGGTCATCCCATTAGTTGCCATTTATTATCATTAGTGTGATAGAAGCCTCTTCCTTGCAGAAGCAGGAGAAAAAAAAAAAAACTCTACATTTTCACATTAGACAGAGCTCCAGTGGTGCGTCAGATTAATGTTCCTTTCACAAAAACAGAAAAGGTAGGTGGAACATCAACCTCAGGAGCATCACCACAACTATTACATTATGCTGTCTGTTTATTTGCTTATTTCCTTGATGATTGGCTAATTCCTACCGTTTTTCTCATGATTTGTAGAATTATAGCTTGTCTTTGGTATAAGTGCATTTAAGGAAACTGTAATTGATGCTTTGGTTGTTTGGTGATAGCTTCAAACATCAAGGCTATATTTAGCCACAGGTTAAGGATGTAGTTGGTAACAACAGATTAGAACAATTTAATGCACCAGATTTCAGCAAGAATAATAATTTTGTATTTTAATTTTTGTTATTTATTGAGGAATTTGACTGAGCAGGAATTATGCAGCATTTAAAATGGGTCTTTGTAACTTTCAGTTTGTGTTGATTCGAGCAGCCGCTTTGGACAAAAGCGGTAATGTTTTTACCACACCTGCTGTCGTAAAGGTCTTTTCTTTACGGTGCTGTATGGCCCACTGTATTACCAAGTTAGCGTTACGGGGAGGTCATATAGTAGCAATGAATGTTTTGCTCGGATGGAAAATTATTCATTTGCAATAAGAGAATTAGATGAGACTTTATTGTCCACCTTGGTGAACATTTTTCTTTGGCTTCTCCAAAACATTGAAACACAACCATGACACCACATGCTATCAAACATTAAACATACAACACACTAACACTACACCAATAAACATTCAACAACAATTGTGCAATGAGCAGAAAAAATAGCGTTCTTTTCACTGTTAGTCTTGTTTGCTGTTACAAGTAATTTATGATCATCAGATGGAAAATGATACAGTTTCAGAAACATTGAGAAGTTACATAGTAACTTTAATATACGCCTAATAAAAGCTTTAATTTGGCCACAAAACGAAACATGCCAGATTCACTTCAAAACCTCCTGAGAGGAAAGTGAAAAACTAAGACAGAAACAATGTAGAAAGAGAAAGAAAAAAATGAATATCATAACAAGTTTTGAAAAAAACATTTTGTAACCCTGACTGAACTGTATCCATCTTGTTGGAGAGGGCAGGTCTGGATGTGTCCGCCTCAGGTTCATGTCCCTGTCCTGCCCAGTGTGAGTGATAAGTAACAAGGCCCCCAGCGAGCAGGAAAGGTGTGTCGCTGATTCACTCTGCATTACATCGTGATTAATGGTTTTCTTAATGTACTCATGGCAGTAATAGAAGTCTCTCACGACTAACCTTGCATAAAAATGCAAATGAATAGAGACAAACTGCGGACAAAACACAGTGGGCAGGGCTAAGTCTGGAAGCCTTGGGAAGTGGGTGTGCATATTTCTTTATTTCAGGGAGAACAACTTAAAATGGTAGATTAGCCCTTTTTGTGCTGGAATAGTTCAAGATCATGAGTCTTCATAAGAATAATTTGGGGTTTAAGAGGAAGGCCAACAGACAAACATGATCATACAAGTGACTCAACGTCTTTCTATTTTAAAAACTCTTTGTTTATAACCAACTAGGTTACCACTTTATTTTAACTCCCCATATTAAGTATTTATACGCAAACAAACAATTAATTAATGGTTTATAACACACTAAAATGTAGTTGAGGGGTATTAATGATTCATTTGTTTTTCTTATTTATCTTATCATATGACACATCTGGACTCCACTTATTTGTTTTTACAGTCATGAAATTAACTTCTAAGTATTCATCTATTTTTTTTCTAAATACTTCTTGCTACTTTTTTTGTCAAACTACTATTTCCGAGGTCAAGACTGAATCTGTAATCTTCATGTCTTAACCCTTGTGTGGTCCTCAGGTCAAATTTGACCCATTTTCAAAGATCTATATAAAAAATATGGGTTTCTTTCAACCAAATTGCCCAAAAATAACATGGGTGGTTCCATACACCTTAATTATTAGCTAAAGTAATTCATAATTTCTGGTTTTTTTAACTCAAAATTAGGCATATTTTACGTTTTTCTTGATTGCTTTGATGCAGCCGTCAACTCAAACTCCACATTTTCAAAACAGTTAACACACAGGCCGAAACAGTGGCACTCATGGTCAAAATGACACATTTGGTTTGCAAAAGGCTCAAATCGTGCCAAAACATTTAAAATATGCAACAAAAGCAAATCTTGCCTTCAAAAACACAATTTGCAAACAAGTGTATGAGCTCTTCCAATCAACCATTACACAGTGGACAACAAAATACAAAATACAGCACTCAGTGCGACTTAGTGCACCATTGCTTGTCATTGTAGCCTATTACTGTACGTAGCTTTCATGCCAGTGCCATTTGTTGTCAAATTTGCCTTCTTGCAAAGAATTGGATCCAGAATCAGAAATGCTTTGATGCAAATTTGATTGATTCCATTGATTCTTATTTTCAAACTGTGGCTGAAAACTGAAATACTGTAAATATTACACAAAGTACACGTAAACCAAAATAAAATCTATTACAGTAGACTATAAGAAATAGCCACTATTGATACTCAGTCTCTTCTGTCTTGATGATGGGGCCACATGGCCTAACCCTGCAGACTGATCTATGGGGCCACATGGCCAAACCCTGCAGACTGATCTATGGGGCCACATGGCCTAACCCTGTACACTGACTGCTAATTGAAGATTTGTGTGAAGGAGTGTCAAACAGGTGCTTCAGTGATTTCGTACTGATGTAGGTAGTTTCTAATAGTTAGGAACAGATGGTTTCTGTTTGGTTACCATAGCTAAAACATTGGAGTTTGGACTGCTTGAATGACATCTGTGTTAACTGTTCTGCAAAAGGGTGGAGAAAATGTGCTAATCCATTGAGAAAGGGTTAACACATTTGCAAGAGGTGTCTTCTGCTCTGCTGAGACACTGATGATGAAAACCGAGTGGATCCCAGTTTCCTTAAGCAGGTCAAAGCAATCAAGAAAAACTGTAATATGAATGAGGTTTACTGACCATGAATTCCAAACATAAGTGTAAAACTAGCAGTAATAAGTTGGAATGAAGTTGGCTTAGAAGATGTAATACAGAATTGAAAAAAGTATACTTTATGCTTTATAAAACAGGCAAAACAGACCGGGTCAATTTTGACCTGGGAAGACAACACAAGGGTTAATGAGTTTTGAACACATTTATAACTGCTTATAAACATGTGATTGATGATGTGCATGTTTATAAACAGTTTATAAATGCTTTATAATACATTGTATTTTATAATTACTGTATATAATTCATATGTTTACAGCTATGTTAAACTATGGTATCAATTATTCATACAGATGCGTCGCAGAAGGCGTTTCAGTAATTGATACATTTAAAATGTCCTTATATCTGCTTACAACTACATTATAGTGTGCTATAAACCCTTTATTATGTGTCTATATACTATGCTTAATGTGGGGTTAGTGTTACTCACAGCATAGACAAAGTTGCTTGAAAGATATAAGACTGCAGTACACTGTTTTTGAAGGAAAAAGTAATTTAAACATAAATCCACAGGAGCAACCCAGTTCAGCTACGGTCACCAGAGCATTTACATGGAATAATAAATATTTCAGAAGTTTACTTGACTGAGTACATCATGATTGCTGAGGCAGTCTGTTCATCAGTAAGTTTTTTTTTCCCCTCTTTTATCATCATAAATAATGTTGATTAATTAGCAAGTCAAAATCACTGAGGATAATCCATGTAGAATATATCACTGTCAGGAGAACTGTTGAATATTGCATTTACACCAGGAGCGTTTTAATTACAGACATCTTAACATATTAATTAGGACTTGGAAGGAACAAAACAGTTGGAAATAAAAACCTTAAAAATAACTTTTGGACCTTCAAAGATTTTGAAATACGTCTGTTTTCCTCTCATGTGAGCTGACGCCTCTTCACCTCTTCATTTTGAGCCTTTGGTTCTCTCTTATTTACGCCAGTAATTCCATTAGTATATTAAAACGTCAGTAGTAGCTTCACCTCTGTTGTTTGACGTTAGGCCTCTTCTTAATTAAAACATAATTCTAGGTATAATCTTAATTACCAAATCCCATAAAAAGACCAAAGCTAACAATGAATTGATACTAACAGTGTTGTTTGTGTATCCACAGCTTATCCATCTGCGCCATACAACTCTTAAAAGCACATGAATGAGGCACTCTGTTGTACTGGTTGACGTGTTCCTTCACTATGATGAACTTGGTAACTGTAGTTTATTTTTAGTTTATCCCACATACACCGTCCTGCTGCTGTGAGTACTCATCCACAGTTGAAAATAGTCCCCAACAAATGCATTATTTACACAGAGTGACGTTTGCTTAAAACTACCCACAATTTCAAGGAAATTACTATGAATAAATGACTATATTTCTATAGTTTTAAAAATAAAACAATTTATTTGTGACTTATTGTTTAAGATGTATGTCATCAGTAGGAATGAACAGGTGTGAGGCTGAGTTCCACAGACACGTATGTAATAACTAATTTGAATCAGACTTTATTTACAGCAGGGTCTCACTAGAATGAAAGAAATGGTGGCAATGGTCTAAAATGTTTAAGTCACAGTGAGGGGTTGTTTTGTAATAGGTCTAAGTCTCTCTCCAGGCTCCAAAAAGCATGTTTTACTGCTTTATGAAGCCATGGCACACTCATATCTTCCTTTATGAAGCCAGCAACCAGCCTTCTAACACAAAAGGCCATCAGAGCCAATCCCATCAGAAGGATGTGGGGCAGAGATGAAATTGGGCTCTTTAACTCCCTGTACCGTAACATGCTAATGCAGGACAATGACTCGCTCATTGCCTGCTATTATGGAATGTACTGGATCCCCAACATGAGGGCTGTGACAGAAATGATTGTATGATACATGAAAATGCAGACTGGGCCCCTTACGAGAGCAAGAATCTAACTTTTACTGTGGTGTTGTTGAGGAACATCTTTTGAAGTTGAAAATGAAGATTGATGTCTTACATTGCTGTTATTAATATATTGATGGTGCTGTCAAAAACATTACTACTAACATTTTTTTACTCTATATTGATACATTAGCCCAGGTAATTGATGAAAATCCTGTAAAACTCCTTAATTTCTTCCCCCTTACACGCTATTTGTCTACCATCTGCTCCACTTAGAGCTCCCCTGGGGATGGTCATGATCGGTTGCAGATATCACTGTTGATGAGAGTCCTGGGTGCTCACAAATTGAGTTTATTTTCTAAGAGAGCATTATATTCTGTGCAGAATAAATATTTTATTTTATATAATATTTATCATTCAGTATGAAACAATAATTAAGCACAAATCCACACTATCAGAGGTCATTTCAACACTTTAAAAGTGTCTATATGTCCAAAAGGGTTTACAAAAGCATGCACATCCAGACGATAGGTGCTGGACAGAAGAACATGGCGTTGGTATTTTGCCACTATAGTGAAATTACCATTGACTCTTTGTGTAGTTGAAATACTATGACACTGTTAGCTGTTGTTAGCTTTACTCAACACTAGTGTGCTATGTTAGAAATAAACTCCCTCACAGTGTCATTTGTTTGCTATAGCATGCCCCCATGTTAACACTGTAAGGGCTAAATAGGGTTTTAATAAAAAATGTCTCAGAAATTGCGTTAAACAGTGAACATAAAGTAAACTATGCTAAAACAAAAATAATTGTTTTTTTTAACGTATCTACACATTTTATTAAAACATGCAACTCATAATTCATATATTAGCAATATATAGCAGTATTTGTCATGACATAACTGTACATTCAAATTCTATATTTATGTTAAATCTAGTACATGTACATACATTTATCTACATAAGTGTTCCATAATAATCTCAACTATCTCAGGAGAGAGTTACTGTAAGACAGCTTGATTTTCATGCAAACTAATTCCATATATACTGGCAAATTTGTGGGGTCAAAGTTCGAAATCGAAAAATAGAGTTAAAAATATTTAGCTTTATTTGACAGTAAAATCTGGAAAATTTAAAAACTTTAAAAACACATGCATGACATTGCTTTAGATTAGTCTCTGAGCCATTAGGCTAGCAAAAGACACCTGCTGTGTTAGCGCACCGGTGAGATAAAGCCGATAATGCTGTTAAATCACAGACAAGCAAGACAAGAATACAGTAATACTGGGTTTTTTTACTTACCAAATTAATGCAATAGGAATGGAGGTCCAAAGAGAACGTCTAAAGAATGTCTTTCTGGGGTTACATTTCTTGAGGTTTTGTTCCATTGTGAAGGTAGGAGTTAACCAGTTAACACTCATGATGTCACAGTTTAAATGGTTACATTTCAGAGAGTTAATAAACAACTTGATGTCAAAGTTCATTTAAAGAAAACAGCTTTAACATTGTGTTTAACTATTTGTTGACAGAGTTTAATCTGACAGATTTCACTCAAACTAGAGTTAAATTAACTCTAAAAATTCTGAGAAGATGCTCCAAATGCTACAAAATATACATTAGATCTAAAATATGTATGCTTATGGGATGAGAGAAGCAGCAAAGTAGGAGAGGAGGCAGGGGGATTTAATCTCGCCGTAATCATGACGGCCGTTGATGTGAAATGAACTGTAGCCACTCTCCTTGACCAGTTCGCAGTGGTCAGCGGTCCACATCCAGGAGACTAGATTGGATTTATTGCTACTGGGCCAAAGGTAACAAATACATGCAATATAAAGGCGGAGATGGATGTCATTATCACTGGATGGATTTTGTGCCCATCAAGAGGGGCAATCACATGGAATAGATTGATACTGCAAGCAATACTTTTATATTAGGCTTATATATCTTAACTGGACAATTCACTTACAAGAAGGCAAAACAGGAAGTGGTTGAACAAATCAACTCTGAAGACAAACTTTAATCAGAAACACTTAATATTTTTTCTCCTGTTCGTTTCACTTTTTTTTTTTTCATTTCTCTCATCTTTTAACTTTAAATGTGATACTTAAAGAATCAGACTTTTGTGATTACTCACAAACCATTATCGCCCTGAGGTTTCAGTAGGCTGAGGTGGAAATATCTTCATCTCATCAGCAGGGCTGGCCGAAAGTTCTTGGGAGTCCTCGGAGAGATGAGATGAGGTTATGAGAGGTCATGTAGAACAGCTCGGTGTGACAGCAAATCAGAAGCCACCCCTCCGGATGGAGTCAAGTGAAAGAAAAGGAAACAAGGAGATGAAACACAAACACAAACCTCTGTGGGCAAACTCAGACTCATCCCCTCAGAGCTGTCTGCATGCCATGACCACATTGCATCATGAATAGAAATTTGCCACAACTGATGTTCATTAAATACTATATTATGATATTTGCTTGGTTGTTTTTGGATACACAGGCTCTCTTTATTGTAATCTTGTATTAGGAAAATAAAGAAAGCCTACATATATATTTTAAAGTGTTTGGTAATAGATTTTTAATGTTCATTTGTCTATGCCCCGAAGGCTTGGATCTTTGACATTTGAAATAATTGTTGTTCGAAGGATCATCACCAGGGGAGGGTTGTGAATAGTATAGGGACGATTTGAGTAAATGACTGTGTCAGCCTGTTTATTTGTAACATGATTGCCTCGAGCACTGCCGCAGGACAGCTATTAGAGGGTCTGGCCATAAAGAGATAGAGAGAGAAAAGCCCAGCGATCACCCAAAACTTAGCACTTAATGTGACAACTTATCAAACAAAAGCTCCCCACAGAGAATGTGGAAATGAGAGAAAGAGAGAGAGGGAGGGAAAACATCATTGTTGGGTAATAGTACGATGAAGAAGAAAAAAGTGTATTATAATCGCAATTATCTGAAGTGGCTGCAGTGTCAAAGATCACATGTCTATTCAGAGTCCCAAGCATCGTTGCATATGTCTTAGCATATTGCACAAAGCTGTCCAATCCATGTTGGCCTGAGGGGAGGCAGGGAGCAGAGGCCTGTATTTAATTAAATGACAGTAATACCTCTCGCCTGTGGCACGGCCTGAAGTGTTAGTGGAGGATTTTTACTGCCGTCTGTAAGAGCTGCTAAATAAAAACTGCAGGTCCCAGTGGGCCTGAGAGGATGCATGTCACTCCCAAGATGTAAACAAAACAGAAAGAAACTGCAAGAATTAGGGACAGAAATAGAAATATGAGGGTGGACCAATAGAAGGAGGTAAGGATGTGTGTTTGTTTTAAAGACAAATAATGTCGTGGTGTTGAATAATTGTCACTGTCATACTATCATTATCATTGAAAGCAGAGATTAAATGTAAATTGCAGCTATGGTAGTTACAGAGAAAGCACGAAAAGGTATTTTATCAGTCTCATTACATGAAATTATCTACATAATTATCCTTAGCTAGCTAACCTGAAGTAACAAGCACTGATAATAAAAATCACAATTTGTCTAAAATGGAGAAAGCAGCACTAAACACAAAATATTAAAGTATTTTTTCTTACAGGCAAACTGTTAGAGGATGCTCACTTCCCTGCAGCCAAAATGCTAATTTTGACACTGGTACTATAAAAACATTTCAGGCTTGTTCTTCTTCTCCAACAAAAATTACGTGTAGTTTATAAACTCCATGTCCCCGCCACAATCGTAAACAATGGAAAAACTCCACTTAAAGACAGACATGTTCAGAAATGTGTCCTCAGAAAGCTTCCAGCATCACAAGTCTCCCTGACAACTCCGGCCTGGCTGAAGAATTCTTGTAATCTCTTCTGGCAGGGACGGATCCTGTGGCTCAGGCCGGCTGTGGAGTGGACATTCCTATTGTTGCCTAAAACCTCAAAGGAGAGAAGGAAGATAGGAGGCCAGGCAGGAGGCAGAAAAGAAAAGACTGTGAGGAAAAGGGCTCTGGAAGCAGTTAAATATAGTGCAGGGATGGAGTGTGGAGTTGACGGTAAGGAGCAGGTAGCATCTTTAATCCTCCTCATAAAACTCACCTTTTCCCTGTTGTCCTGGGTAAACCATTGTTATTATGGTATCTGCCAAATTCAGTAATATATCCTTAATATTTTTTGTTTGCTCTTTTAAAATCACAAGAGGGTGAGTTGGGTTTTTGTATATTTAGTTATGATAAAACTACTTTGCATGTTCCTGTTGACTGTAGACATTAATAAGGTGCTTTGATATGGAGAGGATGTGACTGCCCTTTTTGTCATTTCCCAGTGGATGATGAGATGGAGAGGAACAGTTTTAGTACAGAGATAGTGTGCGTTTGTGTTTGGAGGAGGCGGAGGGGGAGGGATCAAGATTAGGAGATTATGCTAAATCAGGGCCAGTCAGAAGAGGGGGTGGAGCAGAAGGCCAGACAAAGACTGAAGATGATGCGGCCACTGGCATTTAAATGGGCAAGAGGGTGAGGAATTGAGAAAAAGAAGCAAAAGGAAGAGAAAAGAAGAAAAAAAAACAAGAGCGAGAAAAAGCATAGAGTTTCTCCGGCATGGCAGACACTTTTTTTCTTGCTCCTCAAACAGATGCTGAGGCAGATGGTGGTGAATTAACAGAAGATGGGAGAAAAAGAAATGAGAAAGCCTTAAACAGGCCCATGGAGGGCAGACATTAAAACGTTGTGTGTGTGTGTGTGTGTGTGTGTGTGTGTGTGTGTGTGTGTGTGTGTGTGTGTGTGTGTGTGTGTGTGTGTGTGTGTGTGTGTGTGTGTGTGTGTGTGTGTCTAAGTGCACAGGTCCAGGGGAAAGGCTGTTAAACAGTATCTCAGCTGGGAGGACTAAACAGGATGGGTGGAGGATTCCCAGTCAGAGATAGAGCTCGCGATAATAATCACAGGCGTGAAATTACAATGCTGATATTTGTTGCACCCCAGGGTGTGGTGTGGTGGGGCTACCGGAGCTCGGAGGGTCCACATATCACCAGAGGCCTGTGCTGGCTGACGGTCATCAATGATCAGAAGAGCGGCTTCTCACCCACACCTCTGCCACTGTAGATCCAAATCATTCATCAGAGTCGCTTCACCTGTGGTGTTTGTAAGAAAAAACTGGGAAGATACTGTTTTTTTTCTATTTTAATTGTAATTTCCATTTACAGTAATTTTAGTTCCATTATTGTTGCATATAATATTACACTTAGAATTTAAATTTAAATGTCCTTAATTGTTTTGAATAAAATATGGCATTTTTTATGTTGTATACCGACACACAGCCATGCTTATTTTATTTTATTTATTTGTAAAGGGGGTCCCAACACTCCTAAATTCTTCTAAAATTTCAATGTTAATTGGCCAAGTATTATTGATAATGTTTTGAGTTTTGCTTCGAGGTGTATACTGATCGTTGTAGCCACACTCATGGGTTGGACTACACACATCTCGGCCTGTTTGAAACGTTTGCTACTTTTTCTAATGTATAGTAATTAAATACAACATTCAGAGGGAGTGTTTAACAATGCTGTGAGTCCATTGGGAGGCAGAAATCACAGTTACAGTGTTTTGGACTCAACACCTGGACAAGAAAGATGAGTTTTGTACATTTATTTGTAAGGAACATGTACAATATTAAACACAAATGTTTCCATTTGCTGTGTTGTACCAGGGTTAACATCAAAGCCTGAACAAAATGCATGATACACTTGTAGCAAAACAAGGAAAACCATCAATTCAAGGTCTACATGGTGGACAACAGAAACCCATTATAATAGGAGGATGGAAAACACAGTTATCTGCCCACTTGAAGCCTGCTGGAAGGGGAGAGGAAACCATTGCAGTAACGTTTGACTTGCATATAGAACTGCAGACTTAAATTAGTTTTAATGCCAAAGTTAAAATGTTGTTGAGACCAAACTGACCATGTCGAGTTTTCTTATTGTAGTGTCTAATATATGTTGCCATGCAGGCATTTGCAACACAGTGTACTTCGATGAATATGTGCTAATAATCTGATAATCAGTGTTCTGTGTAATAAGCAACACTTTCCTGCCTGCTTTTCTTGTTTAACAGTGAAATCAGAAGCAGAAAGGTGGCTGGATGTAATTCAGCATGAATATCCTCTTGGCCAGGAGCCAAGCTCTGACAAGATATGACACCACATTTTCTTCCATCCACTCAGTGAAAGGGGGAAAAAGAAGCTCATTTTCATGTCCATCATCTCCTGCTCTTGCCTCTGCCTCTGTGAAGGCCCCCTCCTCCTCCCCCATTTCTGGGGTGAAAGTGAAAAGTAGATGTGTTGTCAGGGCAAAACTGATAATGGCAGTGGGACACAGACTGATCCCAATTGCCCTGCTTTCAGCCCCTGCCACCCCCGTACTCCCCGCCACTAAAGGGTCCACTGACAGATGGGATGGGGCGCTGTGGGACAGAGTGCTGAGTTGGCATAAAAAAGCCCCCCAAATAGGCCTTTTTCTTGGCATCAGAGGCACAAATAGTTTACTGTTAGGATCATTATTGTCTACATTTTGCCTTGCATTCATGGGCATGGAACCCCAAAACAACATCAAATCAAGACTTTTTTTAATAGCAATATTTACATTTTAGCAAACTGATCATGAAGTTGAAATCAGTATGTTGAAGAGTGAAACTGGGAAACCGCTCACTCATGATTTAAGTAGGCAAAGGTTTCAATGCTTATGAATTCATGTTGATAATTCGCTTTTTGTTTAATATACCTTCTGATTAGTTTCTTATCAGCGTTGGGATACATTCAAAGCTGCATTCCAAACCTTGACTGAGTCTGGGACCAAAGCCAGTTGAGCACAGTACCTCTACTCTACCCTAATGTGTTTATTTTCTGCCATTTGTAAAGTAGCCGGGTGCCTACAATGCACGGTGGTTATCACTTCACAGGCCCATTTCATTCAGATAATCTTCACCTCTCAACAGAGAGAGAGAGATAACTCAGGGGATCTATCACCAGAAGGAGCAAAAAGTGAGGGTCATTATAATGTCATCACAAGTTATCCTGCTGACCCCAAAGTCCCAGAGATTGAATATTGTTCTCTGGAGAGAAGATAGAGGACACGAAAGGAAGAGAGAAGGGACAGTTATAGAAAGAGAAAGAAGCATGTTGACAGACAGGAAGTGAGAAGAGGAAAACTTCAACTACTTTGAAATAATAACATATTACAATAACATACTTATGCAGAACCATGTTGCATTGGATCAGGTAATGGATAAGCTGCCTGTTAGATTTATACTAGAGAGAATAGGCTGGCAAAGACGCACTTTATCTTCAGACAAGAAAACAGCCCTTCTGCTCTGACACAATCCCAGCAGGGGCTGGTGGGAAATTGCTGTTTTTACATTTCTGTATCATTTTCCCATAAGGAATATGGATAACAAATGAAATATTCAGCCCCATTGTCTGATTTATTCCTTTTATTATCCACAAATATCAGCCCGGCAGTCAAAGGATGCCTCGCCACATTCAGGGGGCTCTTCCCACTTGGGGCCTGACAGCCTATCAAGTCTGCTCGCATAAACAGGTCAGGTTCATGTGAGTGCTCCAATATGTTATACTTTAAGGTTTTCACCATGCACAATCACTATACAGAAATCGAAAATTACTGAGTAAAAAATTCCCAGAGGTATCGTTGCAGGCCCCTGTGCAAAAACTACAGACCTATCACTTGAAATAAGAAGTCAAATAAACAACATTGAATCCACATAAGAGCCACAGACACTTAAATAATGGCATGCTGCTCCTCATCCCTTACAGGTACATTTTGACATGTGGTTTTTAGCCAGAAGTGTGTGATCCCGCTGCAGTAAAAAAAGCCCCAGTGTTGTTGTTATGTCTATTTGCAAAGCAGGAGAGACAGATGCCCAGTTACGGCGGCATCGTAACACAATGAGCCTCATCAGATATTAGTAATTGACCATTAATGAACTCCTTATGATAGCCCACTGAGGAATACACACAAGGGCCCTGGGGACCACAGGGCAGCGGGGGGAAAGGGCCTCATGGCATTAACATACTCCCAAGGCTACAAGAGGCTTTTAAATGGCCAATCAATACAGAGCATTAGTTCATCATGCCCTCTGAGGGACCCTGGAGGTGTCTGTTGTGTGTTGAAAGGCAGCACAAAAAGGGAAAAACGTGCAGTCAAGAGCCCTAATCTTTGTAAATGATGAATGTGAGAAACCAAACATGAGCTGAATGTGTTGTTTATGGAGTAAGTAGTTTTGTATTATCGAATTTATTAGAGAACAAATTCACAGCAGCAGTTGTGTTTTATGGCTGTGAAAAAAAGATATATTTTCTAAAACTCAAGCAACCTGTGCTGCACTTCCCAAAAGCTCTCTGTACTTTTCCAACATTTTAACCGCTACTGTAAAACCAGGACAAGGGCATCACAAATATCATGTGACATTTACTGTACATATCCCATTAGATAGCTATGAATAAAGCTAGACCTGCTCGGCACTGAGCGGTTTTATTCTTAATTTTCTCATTTGTGTTATATGGCACAATGAAATGGATATCATTACATAGAATAGCACTATCATACAAATACCATGCTGTGTCCTTGAAGGCGGCATTATAAATGGTTCATCACTGGCAACCAAATGGCAAGACAAATTTATGGCCACTGATCTCTCTCATCATCAGAGCAAAGTACTCAGTAAAATTTCATTGTAACTTCCAGGGAAATAAATAAATTTGGCCCCTGACCTTGAGGAAAAAATCCCCTCCCACCCATCCATCTAGGTGGGGGGAGTGCCTCCATCACTCCCCCCTCTCTCTTTCAATCACCTCAATACATCTTACCTTCTTTGGCACTGTGATACATAGATAGTAGGCTAAAGATAGGTGTCCCATCGTCACTCGCTCTATACCTCGGCCTCGTGAGATTTTTGTAGCGTCTCCTCTGTCACCCATGTCTCTGTTAAGACCTCAGCCTGATCCCCTGAGGAGCAAAGATAGACAGAAAGGGATGTGAGAATACAGAAAATAGCAGATCAGGAGGGAGGGAAAGAGGGAAGAAAGAGAGCGAGAGTCTAAGTGTGAGGGGTGGAGGCGAGAAGGGGCGAGAAATGACAGGAGAGAAATATGCAGAAAGTCTCACTTTAAATCAAGATAAAAGACAGAAATAGACAATAATAGAGGGAACAAACCCCTGGACGCTGGCTCTCTAATGGAAACACATGGCTGAGAGCTGAGGTGTTGTCAGCAGTCTGCCTGCGCCCACTGACATTCCTGCCTGATAATCTGGCCTGCCATAAAATTAGAATAGCAAATACTCCACTGACAGAGATGCATGTCCTCCCTCTCTTGTGCCACCATAAAAAACTCCTGCCGGTGTCTCTGAACGCCACAAACTTCAATTTAAATTTACAGCGCTGCAAAAGGAGAAGTGATATGCATTAAAAAATTTTAATAACCTATTAAGTTATGACTTCAATTTCATTTTATGAATATTTTCCTTGGGGAGCGCTGCCATCACCAGAGAAAGACAGAAATTTAAAAAAGATAAATAGTGCCATTAATCTATAACATTTCTTTCCCATTATTCTTGAAAATGAGAAGTTATTTTTGCTCAGATCGTCATGTAATTAGCTCCTTATACTTGACTCACAATCCAGAAAATGACCATGTTCGGGAAATTTGAAGCCTGTCATTTGGCGAAGAATAAAAATCATCATTTGTCTTAATATATTGTCTATCTGACAAGCAGTATTTGAAGTTGATTAGGTTTCAGTAGCTTTATATTAATAGCAACTACTGGATCAGAGGGAGGTAAGTCCTCTACGTCTGAGAGTGACACGCTGTGAGATGGAGCTGCTGCAGAGGTCAGTAAGCCTTTTGTTTTGAAAGATCACTGTACTATAATTTCTCAGACGTCGTTTATAACCCAATATCGTGCTTTACGGCATAAACTGGTTTTAAGCAGCAAAACTATTAAACAACTCATCACAACTCCACTTTGTAGAGGGTGAATGTGGGAGTGCAGCAGGGTATAATAGCTTTAATCTGTCTGTTGTTTGTCTCATGGGCATTAAACACCATCTTGATATGAGTGAGACTACAGTGCACACAGGAGGGGGTCCTCATAATATTTAATAGGTCATCAAAGGGAATGGGGGGTAGACTGCTGACATTTGCCTGGATAGTTAGGAGAAACCCCAGGAGTTGTCATATGACTCATTACCAGAGCACAGTCGACTTGACAGCCGGTTGCATCATCGTTCAAAGAGACTGTCTGGCAGAAAAATCATAATCCAACACATATAACTATTCAAACCACAATGGCCCCATTAACTAGCATGAGATTTTGATTCTTGTTTCCACCCTGAAAATAGAGACTAATCATTTAATAAAACTCTATTACTGCCACCCTGAATGAGACAGTCACTGCCGTTGGTGTGAAAACCCCTGTGAGTACAGCCGTGCTTCCCACATAGATAGATATAGATGGATTATATTTTGGCTCTTTCACTCTTAGTGCAACACTTCCTCACCACCTCCTCGCCCACTACCTCTGGTCAAAGATCAAAAGCTGCAGCCCTACATGGGGTGAAGATGAAGGGACATCATTTGGAGCTGCAAGATTTTCCATAAGAGAAAAAATGAAATATGTTGACTGTGCCATTTGTTGACCTCCTCAGGCCTGCTGGACAGCAGGTGTCAGAGAAGTAAAAGTTAATGTGAACTCCAATGTCTATGTTATACTTTTACAGCCCATAAGATACATTTAAATATACATTACAAATGCATATTTTTCATGAATATAATTTATAGTTTACAGATCAACATATTGTCATTGTCATTATATCTGCTCTGTACAAAAACTGCAATTGCTCCCGTAACATAACTTTACCTACAAAAGATGGTGACACAATCTTTTGTAATATTATCATAAAAATGTGTTTTTTGTCAAATGACAATAACCTATTTGGTTAAGTTAAAAAAAAATAAGTTTTTAGGGCTGTAATTTTATATTCATAATTTAATAACAGTTTGTGTGTGTGTGTGTGTGTGTGGGGGGGGGGGGGGGGATCAATCTGTAATTGTTGTTGTCATTGTTAGCGCAAAATGGTGGAAACTAGTGAGCCATGCTGAACAGGTAATCACCAAACCATGTGAAAAGTAATGTGTGGAAGCTTTTTTCATTTGACAGCATAGATGGAAAATTTGTTGATAAAAGTAAAGCTGCTGTCTTTTGAAAATGCAGCTGCTGACTGTAACAGTAATGTTACCACAAAACCAAATCTGAAGTCACTTGTTAGGTTGTCACTCAAGTCTGGCAGCAAAGGAATTGTGACTGCACCATAACTGTGAAACTGCCATGTGTGTGTTTTTATGTCTATCTGTGGCCAGATTTTGTCACCATCATAGTGTCACATAGTGTGCAAAATGCAGTGATAAATCTTTACAGGTGTGTAGTTGAGATTAAAAATGAAGGCCAGCAAAATAATTTTTACTGTTACAGTAAGTCTTTGTATAGTTACATTTTAAAGAATTACACACAACCTACAGGAACAGCAGGCAGGATGACTAAATGGCATGAATCTGCCTGTAGACATCCCAATTAGACATACAAATTTGGAAACTGACCCTAAAAGTCTTCACATTTGAACTCAGAAAGTTTTTTGTAACAAAGCAAACAAACATGGACATTTCAAAAAAAGAAGTCAGCTGTCACATTCAAGACCCCTCAAACTTTGGACAACCCCCATAGCCCTGCATAAAGCTACACTACAGCACTTACATGCCCCTCACACATTGATTCCCCTCCCAAGGGCCCAAACCAATTTCTCTTGTTTTCAGACACTGTCCCTGCCTGAACCTGCAGTGGCCATCAAAGACATTCATCCATCCGCCCAGGGTGACTATGACTGATCTTGCCACCAAACGATCAATTTGTATCCCTCTCTCTTTCTCCTTCTTTCTTCTCTCTTTTTCTCTCTTATTTTCTCTTTTCTTTCTCTCTGTCTCCTTTACTTCATTCTCTTGCTATTTTGTTGATGTGCAGAATATGATGAAAAAGTGAGCGTGCAGATCGCTTTGACACCATGGCATGTGAAAGTAACAATGCAATCACCATTTGACCTTGGAGAACAACTAATTCACATGTTCATCTATCTATATTTTTGACACGTGTAACTTTTCATTGCAGTGAAAGCCTACAAATCATTCATGCAAACATACAATCATAATTCTTTACTTGCAGAATTTGATTTTGCAGGCTAGTTGATCTTTGACATGCTGAGCCATCCATACTTAGGATCTATAGACAAACAAAATGCCCTCGAAACCACACTGTAAGTTACTTCAGAGTGGCTTCAGTATGCCTGATTTGTTCAGTACTATGTGTCTCTCCTTCATTCATTAAGCTGTAATTGGACGTGATTCTCATCCAGGAATGCAGCATCCTCTGATTCCTCCAAGGCATGCAAGGTGATGATGACAGTGTTAGAAAGAGCTATTAATCCATCTTGTAATTGCAGCGAGCAGACGGCAGGGTTGGTCGTGTCTGTGAAAAGGCTGTGGAGAAACATTTGTCACCAGACGTGAACAATAGGAGGCATTATGTTATTTAGTTGCATCTGCATGTCTGATAAAGCTTTTCTAAGTGTTTGTGGTGGTGTGTTAAATCAAATTGTGTTGTGAATGGTAAGATTGTGTGCATGTGATGCTGGTCTGTGCATGAGTATATGGCTATGCATGTATGTTGATGCTAATGTTGTTTGTGTGTGCATGGTGTTGGGTGTGTGTGTAGGAAGGGGGGGGGGTCCCTTTTCCTTGCTATTCACAGACAATTTGTAAGGCCGGCTGTTGAAGCCAGGCTGAAGCCCGTGGAACAGCTGGAGCCCCTCCATGATTGATAAACGTGGCGGCGAGAACTTCATCTCCCCCTGAATGAAGACAAAGGCCCCACAATGCTCAGCCAGTGTGTTACGCCTGCCTGTCGTTAAGTGTGGACTGCGGACCTGCCCCGGTCCTCAGCTGGGGGAGTCGAGGTGCCAAGAGGGAGGTCAGGACCCAAACTAATTACCATTTTATGACAAAACGGTTCTTTTGTCGTCATTATATAATTGATTTACCTTTCAGGGGGAGATCATTATGAAGTGGCTTTGGGAGGGTGGGATTTAAAGTAGGCTAAAGGGGATTAGCTTCAGTTGTACATGTTCTCAATGTTATAAAGGTGGCCGCAAGAATATATGTTTACAATTATAAATACTTATATATAATAGCAAAATAGCTCTCTAATCCAAATGAAGAGAAATTATTTAATATATGTATGTTTTAACGATGAATATTCTTAACAAACATTGCACTTCATCAGTAATCAAAAAACAGATATAGCAGATATGACAATTGTGATTAAAATCATGGTGGCAGTGGGGTTAATTAATATTGAAACAGTAGAAATGACTCTATGACTGGACATGTGATTTGAGCAGCTATATCCATCCACCATGAAAATGACAGAGAAATCAGCATCCATTGCGCATGATTAAAAACATATCATGTTGTATTGATCCTGGCAGATATCACCACATTTCCCAGAGACAGGTTTTAACAAAGACATATTCAGAGGTTCGCTGCCTCAGTGTCGTAAACTTTTGCTTAGTTTGTGACCCATGCACGATCAGGTCAGTGAGTCAAATGAGGGCCAGCTTTGTCAAAGTCGCCATGTGGTGATAATCGTTATATTTGGCTGTGATGAATCCCACCCAAGGATCTGTTTCCTGTGACTTCACATACTGGAAAGATGTGTAGTGGTATTTGGATTTTCCATTTTTAGTCATCTTTCCAGAAAAAGCTATCCGGCTTTGGAAAGACTTTGCTGCTATTCCTGCACAGTGTTTATTCTTGCTTTAGAAAACCCTAACTAATACATCTATTCAATGCATTATTTGCTTGTGTGTATAAACCCCAGTTGCAAGCATTTCCTTCTGTGTGAGGCAAGTGATGTTTTGCGAACGTGCTCCCAACTTTCTTTGTTTGACTCAGAGAGCAATGTAGCCTGGGTACATCCATCCTTGACCTATTTAATGGCTGGATTCTGTTGAAGACCCGCCGTACAAATTGAAAAGTTTTCAGTCGCTAAGTGAAATGTATGGCTCTGCTCCGGTCCAGAAAAATTGGGGATTGTTCTATTTTAATTCCAAACGCAATTTCAGACATCCTCCACGCTGCGACAAAGTGAATTTCTGGCCCATCCATTGCGCCGCGCTTGTCGACATTTCAGCTGCCAGGACACACGATGAATGAGTGAATATTGATGAACAAAAAAGATGTACCCGGGCCATTTTTTCCTGTTATTGTTGGCATGGAGGTGGGGAAAAGAGAAGAGAGGAGGCGCCCTTTGGATCCCCTGGGATTAAGGAACCCCTTTCCATATTCAGAATATTCCCTGTGAAGTTCAGAAAGAGATATCAATCTCACTTTGAGGCTCTGGGCCTTCATTTGTTTGTGAGAGATGCGGAGCGCTGCTCAGATGACTGGGCCAATTCTTCAAATCCCACTTACAGTAGGAGTTCACACAAACACACACACAAACACACACACGCATACACACTATGCACAGCAGAGCATCTGCCACTTCCCTCAGCTTCAGTGTGTTCCAGGCGTCAGTGTCTTCAGTGGTGTCTGCACTGTGGCACTCGAAGGTCTTGATTGAGGAAGCAGTCGCAGCTCTGTCGGCAGCTGAGAGTTAAGAATAAAAAATACACCATGGCTGTTTGAGCAGAAGCAACACAAGTCTGTATTCGATAAATGGGTTAGTTTTTCTTTGTCACATTCTTTGCAGGAGAAGGTGTGTGCAATGTGTGTGAGAAAGTGAGCAAGAAAGAGGTAGTATAGTTGTATAGAATAACTTGCTTAGCTGTATTTGTTTTCTCTCAATGAAGGGTTTGTAAGCCACGGATTTGGGGGATTTGACCTCTCATCCTGGATGCAGCTAGGGATTTTTCTAGCTAGGGATATTTGTGGCTAGGAATCTTTGTTGCACATAACCCCTCCGCTCTCTGCCCTAATGTCTTGTCACTTCCTACTGTGCACTTTCAAACTTAAAGGCATGGATGTAAAAACATAAATAAATTACTTAGAAGAGTGTGTGCCAAGTTGAAATCCAAATAAGCATTGACATGTTCTTCCACCTTTATTTTCTATGGTCTTCATCATTAAAATTGAAATCATGTCTCACAGTTTTCCTAACCATGTTTTGTCTTGTTGCCTATTTGTGTAAGATGGAGGAGGTGCTTCCCCTTATTTGGAGCTCTGGTCTGATAATCATGATCAGAGGTAAGAGAGCAACTTGAGGGAAACACATGTTAGATTGCCACAGTGGAACATTACACTGGTGCTTCGCATGTAGATGTAAGGTTCTTAGTCGCTGACAGTACAGTAAGCAGGGCCAATAATGACTCTAACAAGTGAAATAAGTACATGCATCCCCACAAATAAAGCCATTCTTCACCTCAATGAACCCCCCCTCTCCAGGTCTTTCTTTCTCATGGTGTGCTTGATGGGTCCTCATGAAGCCCACTGCAACAAATAGATGCACACTGTTATCAGCTGACATTTTAAAAGGCAGTGTTTGATAGTTTGTATGTGTGTAAGTGTATTTTGGTTTTCTTTCTCACCTCCTATATATTTTTTCCATTATTTCCTCAAAAGCACACTCTTTTCTTTCTGTCTCTGTCTCTATTTTCACCATCTTCCCACCTCTTTTCTATAGACACCAGTGTGTCAGGCATCCAAACCTGACTGTGGTTTGGTTTTAGCAAGGCAATGGGCCATGCAGGCCTTTTTTTCCCACAGTGGGCTTCTGAGTGGAGTCTTTGCCCTCACATGCGTTCAGTTGGGCCTGCTTTACCCACACTATTGATTGCAGGTGATGTTCTGGACTCAGTCCAGCTGACCTCGAAGGGGAGTCAGATACATCATTGTCCAAAGAGGAACCTCTGGAGACCAGACAGAAGCAGCACATGTGTTAAGCAGTCGGACTTTGTCCAGCCACTGAATCTGTCACCAAATGTTTTGGACACAAGCGTCTTGGCTGCTTAGCATGGTCCAGTAATTTCAATAGCGAAAGAGAAAATAGTGTAGATACTCCACAGACAAACATCCATGAATCAGCTACTGTGTCTCCTGAATGGCCATCCATGCACCACACATTCCTCACTTCAACTTTACCTTCTGCTTGCTAATTAGAAATATTAATATGCAATAATGTTAACATTGGGTCTAATTTGTGCAGCGTGCGTCTTTGTTTCTTACACACCTCACAGCAATTGATGGATATCCAATGAGATGCAGAGTCCCTTCCAAAGGGAGTAGCTCTGCTTGTGACACATCGCTGAGGCTGGGGGGAAGTACGCCTTAAATTAATTAACATCGGACCTCTTGTAGCTGCTCACTTCTGTAAACAAACATTTTAATACGCAGTAATTAATTAAATCTGCCAAGCTACTCTGCCCCTCCCATAGATCTCCCTTCATTCTTATTTTCCCATCTAGTTAAAGAGTTTATTATGTGCTGCGTGAGATGAGGAGTAAATTCACAACTTTAAGGGCCATCTCTCCAAGACACAGATTTCTACATTTCTAACTAATATCTGATGTGTAATATTGTCTCCCATTTCTGCCCAGAATTCACATTTCATGTAAGGTGAAAGATATAAGGAGCAAATGTTACTTGGCACTTGTGAGGAATGGACCAATAAATCGTACATCGCACCAGTCCTGCCCTCTTTAATAGCTTCTGGGTTCTGGCTGTGAGAGAACAAAAAGGTACCAAAGCCTCTTGGGCAATACTTTGACCGACTGCAATGAATAATGTTTGTTCTGACAGACAGTCACAAATGTGTGTGTTTGACATCCAATATACTGTACTTGTCCACTACGAGTGTGGGTGTCTTATTTTATGGTCCAATAAGATGTTTTCATGAGATACATTATTTTTTTTTTGTTAATTTAGCTAAAAAAAATAAGTTTTATGTAGCCATGCAACCAACATGATCAACGTTTTCTACCTTTGAATGATGTTAAACATTAAAATACAACAGTTAAATTGACTGTACTGCAAGTATAGAATATCCTCAAGTAGATAAAAAAATTAGAGCAATGTCAATACTTATGGTAATTGTATAAATGAGAAGACAGCCATTGAGTGGAATCTGTAGGCCGACTTCATTAGAATACAACTGTGCCAAATATCGATGGATTAAGATTTATTTGGCAAGATTTCTTATTCAAGATGAATAAATGCAAACACTTCAATAAATCCCTCAAATTATCTACAATGGATAGTTTTGCATTTATCAGAGATGAGGTAAAAAAAAAAATTGCATGAGTTTATGGAAATCCACATCAGCAGGGAATGGATGCAGACTCAAGGGGCATCACTGCACAGGTAAGCTGCTTTTGGAGGGTTCATGTAAATCCTGAAGTCCAAAAGTCAATTACTGGGGCATCTCAAGCGTGTGTTACTGAAAGACTCTGATGTTTTATTGAAGAGAGGCTTTAATTCATCAGGCTTCTCAGCTCCCTTTCATGCAGCATGGAGAGAGAGAGAGCAAGGCACCTCCTTCAGCTGGCCAGTGTCATATATCACACACACATGCACGCATGCATACACACACACACACACACACACACACACACACACACACACACACACACACACACACACACACACACACACACACACACACACACCGAAAGAGAGAGAGAAAGAACACACACTAATGCCCAAAAACAACTCTCAGGTGGTCTGCTTCACTCCACTGACCAGACCATTACCCCCCACACACACACACACACACACACACACACACACACACACACACACAAACACACACACACAGCCCTCTCAGTGCAGACCACACAGACTAACTACACAATAAATTCATCCATGCAGCATCTTGTGCGCTTTATGTACAAAATTAACATTTCAAACAAGCCAAAGACAAATTTATTACACAAAAAAAGCAATTCTGTCATATTGTAACCACCCACAGTTTGACGGTGACCTTACTTGCTGCATTGCTGGGCCTTGAGATCTGACTAAAGCGCTTTCTTTTGATGAAATCCACAGCACCTTGGTAGCTCATTTCCTCACAGCTGATTTAATGTTTTGGGACGACGGGGGTTATTGTATTGTACTGCCATTCCAATCTGCTGATCACAGTGTGTCCCTGTGCTTTATTCCCACTGGAATATTAATAAACAAATACTCTTTGCCGGCTAACACAGTCTCATCACAACAGAAAGAGTCCTCTGTCTTTAATGTCTCCACAGCTGGAATGAAGGCTCATGGTGGCATTGCCCAGAGTGAGGCAAGCAGACAGCTTATTTTTCCATTGTGATTAGCCAAACTGTGCTGCTCATATACAAATGGAAATGGGATGTGCATGAGTGTCCCCCTCTCCTTACCCTCTCTCTCCCATCTGTCAAGACAATAGATTTTAATCTTTAATCCATGAGCAGTCATTGAATACTTGAGAATTACAAATTACAGATGTTTTACTGTGTTTTTTTCTCCTACAACACCTCCTGCCCGTTGTCTGTCTCCCTGTTCAGGCCCTTCAGCTACCTACTATCGTGATGTTGACACACAAAGGTGTTCACACTCACATTTGCCACAAACAAATATGTACAACAGAGACAGACACATACATACACACACACACACACACACACACACACATGCTCACATTACACACCCTCATTCTGTGCCATCATGGTACCATATGACACTGTCATCATTTGGTAATTAAACCCTTGCTGGCTTTAAATATGAAAAGCTGGCAAGAGTTGATGATGATGATACTGGCTGTCGCTCAGCCCAGATTTCCAACAAACCATCCAGACACCAGGCAGGAAACATATTGTCCCGTTGTTGTCTTAGTTTGGCCATCCATTTTCCATCAGAGGAAAATAAATTGTGATACAAACTATAAAATTCATGTACGGGTTAGGGTTATACTATTAAGAGATTTGTAAACTTTTGTCTGGAAAAAAGCTCAAACACATGTGACTTCAGCCCTGGTGTACGGTGTGATAAATGATGGGCACAGCCAAGTTACAGTGGCCTCCGAATTAGGAAAGGGGGATGGTGCCAGGGAGAGATGGGGGCATGAAGGGTGAAGGAGGGAGGTTTATTTAATGTTCAGCCTATGAGCAAGTGGGACACTATTTTTAAAAAGGGGAGAGGAGGAGTGTGTGTGTGTGTGTGTGTGTGTGTGTGTGTGTGTGTGTGTGTGTGTGTGTGTGTGTGTGTGTGTGTGTGTGTGTGTGTGTGTGTGCGTGCATGCGTGTGTGCGTGTGCGCGTTTGGATGATGAAGGGTGGAAGTGCAGGTGAGAACTTTAGCTGTCCGTGGAGAGGAGACAGGAAGAGAGGGTTTGAAGATACATACTTCAACATTAACCTGCCCCCCACACCGCACACACACACTCCCTCCCTTTCAGCCCCCTGGCAATCTTGGACAGAGTAGATACCAATGACCAGTCTAATGGACTTTGCCATAAGATCTCTCTCCCCCCACAACGCCGTCCAACCAAAATCACTCCTCTCCCTCAATTTTCAATCTGCCTCTCCTGCAGACTCCGGTCATAACCCGTAAATGTGGTGTGTGGCTCTGAGAAGAGCTTAGGTTCCATTACTGACAGCCCACACAGCTTTATGGCCATTTAAGATCCTCGATTTGGGTTCCTCCCATTTGGATGTTCCTGCAGACCCCCAGTGTGTCGCCTGAACAGATAGGGGGAAAAAAACACTTATTATGATCATTAATGTCGAGATTATCAAGGCAGACTCAGCTCTTATGGCTGGAAATGTATTTTTAATACTCACAGCGATAAACAGTAACACTGTAAAAACAACACAATAGCGTGTCATTGTGTGTGTGTGTGTGTGTGTGTGTGTGTGTGTGTGTGTGTGTGTGTGTGTGTGTGTGTGTGTGTGTGTGTGTGTGTGTGTGTGTCTACCACCCTGTGAATCCAAGTTTAAACACATTGGCTGTTTCTTGTGGGTTGTAGAGAAGTTGTGCACCACATATTTGGATAACTATTTCATAATTCGATAAATTGCAAAGTCACAAATGTAAAGCTCACTGTTTTAGTCCATGTACATGTATTTACAATGTTTGTAATGCTCTATTCAAATATATTTGTTTTTTAGTAACATTCTAGGTGAAATAATATATTTTCTATACAAAAGTATGCATTTAAATTACTAAAATTGATAAAAAATATGCACCTCTCATGAAGAACTGATGGTTTAAAAAAAAAGCACTGAGAGTTGCAAAGTAGACCACTGTTTAAATTACATTTTAGTAAGGAGTAAGTAAGAATAAAGCTGAGTATCTTATATATAAAGCGTTCCATTATATCCATTACTGGTCCTTGGTCCAGTGGCAGCCTTATTACCATTTCTGAACTTCAAGCACTGTAAAGAGTCTTATAATACAAAATGTTTGTTAAATAGCCGATAGAGAAGCTATAATCTTTTAATGTTGAATTTTATAGCTTTACCACGCTCTGTCGTTCTTGTGGATATTGTAATATAGCATTTTTTTACTGGTTATTCATCTGTTAATGTTCCAGTTACTAAGTTTTATATTCTCCCTTATACTTTTTTTGTTTCCTCACACGGTTAAACACATACAGAAAGTTTCCTCTGTGAAGTTTATGTATTTCTGTGATATCTGACTAGACTCAATCTCATGAGAGGAGCACTTTGAGAAAACGGTTTTAGAGCCTATAGTCAAGGTGTTTGATAAAAAGAAAATAAACCTCTGTCAAACCTCAAAGTAACAGATGTGATTGGACCTCTGAATGACAAAGTATACTTGAAATAACTTCTGAAATTAAATAAAAAGTTTTAATTGAATTCAGAATTTTCACAATTGTATTTTGTATGCCTGTTTCTTGCTTGCCCCCAACCCCTACCACCAGTGTGTGTGTGTGTGTGTGTGTGTGTGTGTGTGTGTGTTATGTGTGTGTAGAAAAAAAAAAGAGAGAGAAAAAAAAAAAAAAAAAAAAAAAAAAAAAAAAAAAAAACTCTACATTTTGTTATAAGCCTGCACAAGAACTAGATGCCAGATGCGTTTGCAAAAATAAGCCTATAGCTCATACAAATTAATGAATCTTGTTTTAATAAATCATTATTATCGATTGTCGTGTTGCTTAAGTGTTCATGAGGATGTGACATTTTTGGGCATCTAAACTTTATAATGTCTGTCAGCTAATAATTACCATGCATTTCTCTGACAAAAATTGGCATAAATAATTTCACAACATTTTAATAATTTCAAACTGAATTTAATAGACTGGAAAAGCTACACAACTACAAACCAACGCAATACTTTCAATAATTTCCTGTAGGCTAAATAAACTTTTTATTTTTTTTAAAGTCGGTTTAAAATCCAGTTTTTAAACACAAGTCAGTTTTACAGTTCCTTTTAATTCAGCACCTGCAACGATCTGTGTTCTTTGATTTTTTTTTTTTTGTCCTATATCAATTCATAGGTTATTGGAGCAGGGATGCTTCCGCTTTTTGTTGTCGCCTAAACCGTTTAGTTTTGGATGATCGGTCAAAGATTCTGACAACCAGCGGGGAGAAGCACAACGCCCAGCCGGGGAGGGAGCGCAGGAGGCCGGACAGATCTACTGGGCTGCATCGGGGAGACGCACCATTAGACAAGGAGAGAGCCATGGCTCACAGCGCTGGTCGACCAGGTAAGGATTTCTCCCTCTGCCTCATACTAATGTCAGTGTTTGTTTGCAGGTATGTTGGTTGCACCGTGTGGGGCAAAACTGTGAGGAGGCTTCCTGCTTGTATGTCTGGATTTTTATTTTATATTTTTTTTTATTTTGGTGTTTAAAAAAGAAAGAAAGAAATCTGCTTTTTCTGTGCTTTTTGTGCTTTTTCTTTCATATTGTGCATATGCTTCATACATTCACACTTCGTTTTTGATGTCAGAAATTAAGGTCAAGAAATTATATTTTGATATTGTGTATTATTATTATTATTATTATTATTATTATTGTCGTTGTTGCACATGATTTCTTAATAGCCTATTAATATCATCTAAGCTTGCAGGCTGTAATTGAAAAACATAGATCACAATCTAATTCACCTCTCAATTTTGGGTTTAGATGGGAAGATCAATGGAAAACAGTTGTAATGATCTAATTAATTATGGCAAAATTAAAAGCAAGTACAAAATCAATCTGTGATGGTGTCGAGGATAGAGTCAAATTGATATCCATCTGCTCCCGTTATAAAGCGCATGAATAAGCAATCTAAGGACGCAGCTGATATCCTGCAGTTTGGCATAGACTATCCATATGGCTTTTGGTGTCAGGAGACACCAAATCATTGTGGGGTATTACGAGTGACTCCCGATATGATGCGGATGTTTTGACTAGTAGGGAAAAAATAGATCCAACGGAAATGTGTTCAGAATTAGTTTGGTAAAATTAGCTCTTAAATACAAGAGTGGAGAGTGGAAGTATTAGATGCATCATACCTATTGCAGGTGATTTTTTTTAATGGCTTCTATACAGCTAAGTAGGCTAGTACAGATTGAAATTGCTTACATTTCTAAAAGGCTCATACTGGTGAAAATAAATAAATCTATCATTAAACTCTCACCTCAATACTCCAAGGTTTATACACAAATGCTTGCACAGGACAGAAGTACAACGTAAGTTAACAAGCTGTTCAGTCCAACTTTGAACTTGCAGTGGCTCCCAAACTGGGGTCAGGGGACCATTAGGGGTCCTCAGAAATATTGCAATTCAAGCAAAATCTTTTTGAAAAAATTGTTAAGATTCTATTCATATTATATCTAACTCTCTAACAACTCTAACATCTACAAACATAGCCTATATAGCCTACTTGCACTCAGATAAAAACATGTCAAATTATTTTTTTAAATCAGTTAAAGTAGGTGGCCCTGACATGAAAATATGTGGGAACCCCTGCATCGTCGCAAACAAGCAGTAAAATCACAACAGGAAGCTGAAAAACAGCAATATCGATTGTTGACGTGAACGCGCATTACAGGCCATATGTTTCACAAAACGGAAGAAAAGGATTAGTTTCGTCCTCCGAGGAAATTCATCATCCGCCCCTTCCGCTGCTGTCTTCCACCTCAATCTTCTTATTAAATACCCCAAACAACTGATTCTTTTTTAGGCTATTAGTTAGCCTACTTTGTATTAGCCAACTTATTTATTTGTACTTTGGCTACAATGGGGATAGTGTTTCATTAAAGGAAACATCAATCAGAACAGGCCTAAAATGTAACCTCTGCTGTTTTAAAAAAACAACACTATGTTTAGAAAGCTGTAACGTTGTTGTAATTATTTTAAGTGTCTGAAATATATTAAAATCAACTGTTATAATGTGTGGCAACTATGCGGAGGCTCTTTATTGTATAGCGCAGGCCAACAAAAGAAATCATAAAGGGGGTGAAGTCAGGACTAACAGTTTCTTAATTATCACGCCGTTTGTTTTGCTGTAGTCCTATGACACGGGGACGTCATCCTAGCAGTGCAGAGAGGTATGGGGGGAGGGGGGGGGGGGCAAATCGGGGTGTTGTGGGGGAAATAGCAGCAGCTTTAGGGCAAAAGTGCACTGACGTGTGAAATTACAGCCCATGGTGCTACATATTGTACCAGAAGCTCACTCCCCAAAAAAAGCAGAAATAAAAAGATGTATCGTCCTCAAACTTGTCCAAAGGGCAGCTGGACGCAACACGGAGTCCTGTGTCATGAAGTCCACAAATCCTTTAAATAACATATTATTATTATTATTATTATTATTATTATTATTATTATTATTATTATTATTATTATTATTATTATTATTGTATTTCCACAAATACTTACATTGTAGTAAATGAATACATCACGTTGGATGACTTTATCAAAACACTCCCCACTGTACACAAACACTGTTGATATCATCGGTGCTTATGAATGCAAACAAATAGGCCTATATATTATGCTGGAAAAGCTGCAGCTACTTTGGCTAAACAGCAGTCAGTTATGCAGAAGTTAATGTAGGCTATAACCTCATGCTATTATGGTCTTTTATTGGGTGTTTTTTTCTTTGTTTCCTTTCGGATTGAGGTCTACCGGAAGAGATTAAGAGCGCATAATACAGCTACTGTAGGTTTACCTCCAACCTTTGACCCGGCCAGCTCCAGCAGCATCAGCCTACCTGCCTGCCTGCCTGCCTGCCTGCCTGCATTAGCACAGCGGGCTGTGTAACCTACTGTATGAGCGCCATCTACAGAGCGATGCTGCACACAGGCGAGGAGTTGGTGAAAATGATGGTGGTGATGATGATGATGATGATGATGGCCTACTGACTGACTCTCCCTCTGCAGGCTGCGAGCTCACCTTGCACACATCCTGACCACACACGGATAAGTGCAGTCAAGACATGAAGCACAGCAGCTTTTTTAGTAGCGGAACATTGGTTTTGCATCATCATGCTCAACTCAGAAGATGCAAAGACTTCTTTATTAAAGAGTGTTTGTTATTGATTTATGAACAGGGCGCTAAAAAAAAAGAATGCAATGAGAGAAAAAAAAACACATTTTCCAAAGAGATTTTATTTTTTTTTCATGAAAAAAAAACTAAGCTGTGATATTTGAGGCTTTACACTTTCCACCAGAGGCTCACTTACTGGGCCGCCATATGCGTTTGCAAAAATAAGCCTATAGTTCAATTTCATTATTATTTAAACTGTAAAAAAATTGGGAGAATTTCAAATTAAGATTGTTTAAAATATCTTGTTTAGGCTCTTCAATATCACTTTAAAAATGTAGTGCCAACAATAAAAAATCTTCCCATGTGGGTCCCAGTCTCATCATTGTGTTTCTAATGGGAGTCTTTCATATAAGAAATATTTGAGAAGCGTATGCTTTAAACAACATACACCAGGCTGACAGTTCTTTACCTCTCTTCTACCCCCTGCCTTTAATTTCCTTGATTCTTCACCCCAAAGCCTCATCATTTCCCATTTCGTCTCCCTCCCCTTCCTGGCTGTCGGATGCAGGGACCTCCTCGTTTGAGCTGCAGGTTTTTATGTGGGCGAATCACAAAGTGTTGGAATCTATTGCCTTTGTCTGACAAGTCATCCATCTCTATGCGAGGGGATCTGTGGGATGGAGGTAGTAGGGGGGGGGGGTGGGTGATCTGTGGGACTGCAGCTTTTAGAAACAGACACACAAGGAGAGGGGCTTCATTCTCAGCCCAAAGCTTCGCTCAGGCACAGCCCATTCTGGAGGAGAGGGGGACGCACTGCTCTGTACTTCGCCGTGTCCATGTTGTTGTCATCTCCGCCCCTATCTGATTAAACTACAGAGCCCGCCTGTGCTCCACGCCGTCAGAGGAGAGGGATTTTCCGGCCGCAGATTCCCGATCGGACCCGTGGAGACTCAGTTATACTCTATTTGTTTTCCTCATGATGTCCTTTAAACACAAACAGTGACCCGGTTTGAGTCAATGTTACTGCGACTAGTGCGCTCTGCACACGCGTGGGTCATGCTCTGCACCTGACAGCCCTTCTGCAAGACTTTTGAGTTTAGACTTGAACAGGAGGAAAACTTAGCATCGCCCCAAGAAGTTGTCCACTGCTGCGGACTCTTCGCACACGGACTGTTGTACACCAAATTATATAGGCTATCCTTGTTTTTTTTTTTTACCGCTTCAAAGCTCCATCACCGAGGCGAAACGGCGACCTCAGTCGATTACCTTTCTTTCCTTTGCTATCCCATGGATATTCACTGCAAAGCGGACCCCTTCTCGGCGATGCACCGTGAGTATACTGAATTAGTTTATATTTCTGTGCTGTGACTTTAATTCCTGCAAGATCGAAGATGTTTGTAATGACTGCGGTCTAATTTATAAAACATCCAGTTAGATATGTTTAAAGGTTCTTTGTTATAGCCTATATATATATTTCATTTTAAGTCCATTA
The DNA here is from genome assembly GCF_010015445.1 of Perca fluviatilis. Lineage (NCBI taxonomy): Eukaryota > Metazoa > Chordata > Actinopteri > Perciformes > Percidae > Perca > Perca fluviatilis. The sequence continues at coordinate 16,738,915 of NC_053130.1, read as the reverse complement.
AGGTTCGTTGTTTGCCAATGTATCCCTACTGTACTTAAGATGAACATAGCTCTCAAATATTAAACATGTAAGTAGCCTATCTTTAGTAATTTTTCCAAAACCCTTGGAAAAAATTGGAAAAGTTTTACCAGAATAGTAGCCTAAATTAGAAATAGATTAATAGCCTACGTTCATTTTTGGTAATAATAAAAATGAGAATTAGAGGCAGAGGAACCATGATAAGTGGCTGCTAAATGTTTTAAAACAGGAACATGTCTGGCTTATTTTTAAGAGCACGTGGTCACTGAGGAGTTTTGTTTTTATTTAGTTTATTTGTTGTGTAAAGCTTTATTGACTCAGAGGTTAATCAAAATGAAAAAAATGTGGGCTGGTTTAAGTTGCATTTACTAATAAGAGACAGAGAGACGAAATAGAAACTCCCGAATTTAAATACAAAGCTTTTATTACCTGTGAAATGACAGTTCGAGAGAGAGAGACAAGGACACGCTGTGTGTAAATGAATAAACGTGTCACTTTATTTATCTCTCACTTTATTCAGGAATTAAACTGACGCAGCTGCTCTAACTGTTTTCTTCATGTTTTCTTCTCCATACGATATGGGTAAAGAAGACCCGGACTGCTTGTAAATTATTTATTCCTCCTCATTCGCACCATCCGCGTTTGTAATATGAGTTATCAAAGCTCATTTTAATTATTTACAACAATTGTGCCAGGGAAATTAAACAGGTTGAAACATAATATCTGCGACATGTGTTAGGCTACAGTGGAGGAGGTGCTCTTGGAAAATATTGCCTATTACCAATGTATAAGGAGAAAGGAGTTTACTTTTTTTTGTGGTATCAAAAAGAGCCAGTGAGGTATATTTCTATATATTTTTCAAATTGAACGTGCTTTGTTTTATTTAGTTTTTATATGTTTTGTCTTTGAAAGCAACACAACCCCACCTGAATTTTACTCTTTGGCTGCTTCAATTTCAACCATTATTACTGTTAACTATTAGGCCCATTATTACTACTATTATTATTATGGTTATTTTTATTTAAAACCCCACTACTGTTTAAAGAAATTTCAGAATTCATGCAGCAACAAAGACTGAAAATTAAAATGTTCGTGCGTGCGTGCGTGTGTGTGTGTGTGTGTGTGTGTGTGTTTATGTAAACATGCACATTATACTGTGTGTATGTTAATGTGATTCAACCTTTTACGCTAAAACTGAAACAAGAAAACAAAGAAAAGAAAGCGAAATGAATCCACATGAAGAGACGGCGTGTCTTCTGCAGGTATGTAATGTTATGCTCCCCTGTGCTGCTGTTGTGTCCCACGCAGGGCACGGCGGTGTGAACCAGCTCGGCGGGGTGTTTGTGAACGGCAGACCCCTCCCGGACGTGGTGAGGCAGCGGATCGTGGAGCTGGCCCACCAGGGCGTCCGGCCCTGCGACATCTCCAGACAGCTACGGGTCAGTCACGGCTGTGTCAGCAAAATCCTCGGCAGGTAAAAGAGGGGATCCACTAGCAACAGAGCCCTATGTGTGTCAAACATCAATCTTCTATAGCTCGTAGCTATATGCGCACCCAGCTCTATTTCAGCCTCAGTCATCGGTTATATAGGCAGGCCATTTTTTTAAATTCTTTCTTTTTGCTTGAACACAGCAGTTCTGCGTCCGAGATTTTCTATCCATCACCTGCAGCCTTGCAAGAGAAAAGCATCATAATCATGAAATAAATTTTCGGAGGAGAGTTAACAGCTAAGCATTAAGGATAAAAAATATATCGGAGGAATATGAGGCTGTATTAATATTATAGGAGACAGGTGATAAAGAAAGTGTATAAAGTAGCATGAGATCACTTGAAAACTGACTTTTCAGGTCTACAGACACATGGTGGAATATTACTAGCAGATTAAGAAAAACAACACAGTCTACGGTCATTATAAACTCACCTTTAAGTTTCATAATCCTTTGGGGAAAAAAATACCATAAATACACACGTTACGTTCCTATATTTTTCCATCAGTGTAAAAGCTACTTTAACCCCGAAAAATTAGGTCTACATTATTTTACTTCAGAGCACAAATGCTGTGAGATAATATTTTGAAATATATTTTTTTCAGCTATCAGAAGGCATTTCAGAGGTATTTCATTTCACACACACTGAATGTTTGTCACCAACATTTACCAATAGGTCATGGTGGCATGTCGTGCATGCTAAGCTCATGGGAACTGGAAATGAGGTCTAAAATGTGCTTTTTACAGCTAAACTGTTCTTTGTTCTGTCCGTCTCACTGCTTATATTGTGTGATTTTAATTACACTGCTTTTCGTTGAAAATCCGCTCTGTTCACCTTCCAGCTGACACTCAATTAGGCCCATATAACAGCACACTTCCACACCAATTAATAGATTAAAGCCGCCATCATATTTGTAGGTTTTTTTTAATTATTTATTTTTGCCCAATATAACTGCAGAAGTTCGGCGGAGATTTATTTCCACACAAACGATATTTAAGCCACCTTCCCATCAATCAGACTGGATTATTGAATTACTGTAAGGAGGGATCCATTCAGGAACATTCACTCTGTCCCCATGCAGGTACTACGAAACCGGCAGTATTAAACCCGGAGTCATTGGTGGCTCCAAACCAAAGGTTGCAACTCCGAAAGTGGTGGATAAAATTGCTGACTATAAGCGCCAGAATCCAACCATGTTCGCTTGGGAGATAAGGGACCGACTACTGGCTGAGGGCGTCTGCGACAACGACACTGTCCCCAGCGTTTCATCCATCAACAGGTAGGTGGAAATAATTTCGTTGTATCATTAAAAGTAGGCCTATGTCGAATCGTCCCAATGTGCGTAAATTCTCTCTGAAACAGAGCTTGGTTGTGTATTTCTAAATTTGTGTGTGTGCAAATGTGCATACACGTAAGAGAAAATGTTCGAGTGAGCCAAATACAAAAAGAAAATCCGATGAGAAACAAGGGGGAAAACCCCCATGCGTAAATGTGATAAATCAGCTCTGAAATAAGCAGATCGCTATTTCATTTTCACATACAAGGCTGAACTATAGTCAGTCCCAGCCGAGCCTATCCGTTGGTGGTCTCACAAGTGCAATTCAATCTCCTGTGCGGCCCTCCACAACACAGCCAGCACGGGAGCTGAGGATGGGGCCACGAAGAATCACATCTGTCTCGATAAAAACCGATCAATACCGCGTAACCAGATCCAGAGGCGGAGGGAAATACCCAACAAAGTCGTTCAATACGCGGACCACACTGCAACAGAGGCGGCAGCAGCCTCTTTATTGCCAACCAATTGCTCTGTTTTCCAACACCAAGGTGAATGTGGAGCGACAACAGATCACACATTTAGTCTTGGACAATTCTAAATAATGTAGGCCTATATTATAAATTATTCCGGTTTTAATCACACATTATAATAATTATATTATTATATTATAATAATATAAATTATTATTATAATATTAATAATTGTTATTTGTTTTAATTACAGTGGAATGAATCTAGAAAAGTATAGACCCTAGAAAATCCCTGTCCTAAAGCAGTGTTGATTTAGGGGTAAATGGACTTTAAAAGAGTTTCTGTTCCACTGAAGCAGCTAAAGCAGCAGACACCCTACACCTTCACCTTACCACATGAAGCGGGACAGCAGTGGACAAAGTATCTTTAGACAGAGGACTCCGGTGAAAAGCCCCAGTGCATGTGTGCAAAGTGAAAAAAAAGCCCCATAGTGCCTGCGAGTGATGAACTTTGGTTAGGAGGCACTGTTCCAGAGAGCTGGTCATCAGCATTACATTTTAATGAGCTGAAGAGAGTCTCATAACACATCCAGCTAAATGCAGGAGATGGGTGAATCTTTACCAAAAAATAGAGAGAGAGAAAAAAAATATAAAATCAGATATGGAAATTATGGTTTCAACAGGTCTTTTGATGCCGTTCTCTGTTTTCACCTGTTGTTCCTAAAACCAAAAGGAAATTTATTTAAGGGTGTGTGGAGGCAATGTTTTATGTGTTACTAGAAAACATTTCTGACCATCTACTTGGTTTGAGCTGTGTGGAACAGCACTATCAGGAGAAACGTTGTCCTTTGAAACAAAATTGGCCTGCACATTAATAATTAACATCAGAGTGTGTGGCAATGTACAAAACTGCATTTTTTGTTTTTAAAACATTCACAAAACTTTACAAATTACAACATAAAAGTCAGGTAGTTCCTCTCTTGAATTGTATTCCCCAAAATGTATGTTAGCGTTTAAGAAAGGTTAGTTGATTTTTATTTTACAGCATATTTAAAAAAAAAAAAATGCACATGAGTATTTTGAAATCTAACCTTAACTTGAGTAATAGTTTACTCTAATGTTCACATTACAGGCTATTTTGAATGTGTAAGGTTGTCTTTGTTTCTCACTGTTGTTCTTAAGGGGAGGATTGGGAAATATGTGGAGGAGGGAGAAAGTGAGGAAGAGAAGTATAAGAGGCAGGCCGGGGGAGAGAAAGACACAGTGGACCTCTGGTGGTCACTGCGGTTAAGGGGATGACCTCTGCTCTAAAGAGGATGTCCTGGCTTTAAACACATTTTTCCTGCATGAATTATTAAAGATTACACAGAGACTGGGTTGCACCTTGTTTTGTTGCCGCAGAAAGGAGTTTCTCCCCGCTGCAACATGCCCAGTAGACAGAGGCATAACCATCAGGTCCTAAGCGGCTTTCAATCATATTGATCCACATTTTAATCTTTGTTTGGGGATTTTTTTTTTTTTTACAACACCCAAACACCAAAGTCATTAATTCACCCATCCAAATTGCTTATTCAATATCAACAACATAGACTTGAAACAAAGTCCTTGAATTTATGAGGCTCCCTCGAGTCATGAGGTCAGATAACTGTTGTGGTGAGATGTTAGAAATTCAAATAAAATATTGATGTGTGTTTTCTGGAGGAGGCTAGCCTTTGTTGCCCTGCCTGAAGGAGAGAGTATGGAGGACACATGAGATAGCAAGGGGAATGAAAAGAGCATGATGTACATTTTCGCCCCCAAGGAAGTTAACCCCATAGCCGCCTTGATTCAGAATTGATAGCTCATTGCTGGATACTGCATGCATGTGAATGTCGTTCGCCTCATCTGCAGTCTGTTAAAGTCTGTTTTTGTCACACCTCTCGAGTAAGATGGCTTCCATGTGGGATTTCTGTCTGTACACAATGCTGCCTGTTATTCAATGATCTCACATTCATCTGTCAATCAAAAGATTACCATAGTCATGGTTTAATGTAATGGGATCATGTCCCATAAGAGCTAAAGCTGAGCTTGTGTAAAACCCACTGTACCTTTCCAAAAATCCTCAATTTTACAAATGTAACATTATTTCTAAGGCCTCATATTTTTGTCATCTTTAAAGTTTTCAGATTATTGTGATGCTTTCTTTTATTTTATGCTTATTTATTTCAAAGTGAACCACAGATTAAAATACATCGATGTGGCAGTGGTCTCTGGTTGGGCCAATAAGACACTATTGCTTTCCTGTCACATATAATTTATAGATCACCATTTGCATTTGCTGTTCCTCTCCGCCATTCGTCGTCAACTTTTCTATCCCGGAGTCCCAATCAATAGCTCTGATTCTCAGTGAGCCTGGAGAATTCCTGTTTGCTACAATGAGCAACAAAAAGACCAAAAACTACAACAGACACCGGAGAAGTGACAGAGAATACAGGGAGGAATAAAGAAATTATATAGAGAAGAGTGAAGATAGAAAAAAGGAAAGAAAGAGAAGAGGGGTTTTAAAGACAGGCACTGTAAAGTACAGTAAAACGGAGAGCACATTGGACAGTGGAGTAGAAATGAGAAAAGGGGATGAGGTTGGGAGGGAGAGGAGTGAAAGATCAAGTTTGAGAAATGGAGAGAGTAAAGGGAGAGCGAGGAGAAAAGAGGGAGTGGGGAGCAGGAGAGGGAGATTATTAGAGTTGGCCAGGTAGAGCCAGTGAAGCTGATCATTGAGGTGAATTGATGTGATTTCATGCTTTGTTTGCAAGATCATTCAGACCAAAGTGCAATGAAGACTTTCCCGCCACATCACATCTTACTGGTATGGGGACTTTATCATATTTCTAACCTCAGAATCCAGCTAGATTGAATCCACAATCTCAGGGGGCAGCCCCTATTCAGCCTCACACAGGAGCAGAGAGATTGCCCCTAAAGCCCTGAGATTGGCTATTTGTGACAGGGGCCTGAATATCAGGATACAAGCGCCCCAAACGATGGAGCACTTGTACATGCACAGGCGTAAGTGGACGTGATGTGCCGTGTTTAAGTGTCCCGGGGCGGCCGGGCTGGTGTGAAATCTCCATGCTCTGGAAACAGTATTGATTGATCCGTGTCTGTTGTTCACTTTACCAGGATTATCCGCACCAAAGTCCAGCAGCAATTCCACCCGTCCCCTGACGGATCTGTTACACCGCTCTCCACGCCCGGCCACACCATAGGTAAGCGTGAATAAGGCTACACGCAGATTACAGCACAGTCAAATGAGCTGAACAGGGCTGCTGAAACAGAAGGAAAACACCTAAACATGAACACTTACATGCATTTTTACATATACATGCACCTGAATAAACACACTTAGTTTACCAACACACTAACTCAGCTTTTTTCCATCAGTGCCCAGCACCGCCTCGCCCCCTGTGACCAGCGCCTCCAACGATCCCGTAGGATCCTACTCCATCAACGGCATTCTGGGTATCCCCCGCTCCAACGGCGAGAAGAGGAAACGAGACGATGGTAAGGGAGACACAAGATCCCTTTGTTTTCCATCCTTTTGCAGTAATTCTCTCCATCAATCGTCTCCTACTTTTTTCTCTGTGTGTGAAGAAGATGGCATTTATGACAGCGCTGCAGCCAAGTGTGTTTCTGTGTGCTGTCTCCAGTGACTTGTTATGTTGTATATCAGGCAGGGTGAGTGTTGAGAGAGAGTTGCGATTCAATCAGCTTTTTGATGCCCTGCGTTTTACCATACGCCTACAGAGCTGCATCTCAATTTTAAACCATGTTCAGACGTACTGTAGATATCCCATATAGCTGTCATACAACTCTAATCCCCCTTGGCAAGGCATCAGGGCTGCTGCTCCTCTGTAACTTAACAAAAGGCAGAAAGAGAAGCTCTGTTGTGAATCTTGGCCTTGATACTATCAGTTACATACCAGTCATTTAATATTCTGCACTGTTAAGATGCATAGATGCATTTTTTACTGAATTATATTTTATTCTGAACAGCATTAAAACAATCAAAAATGAAATATTTTGGTAAGACTGTATACTACACTACCAGGGAAAGAAAATAGACCTAGATATGTTCAAAGATTAAATGGAAGCCTATACGGTCCAAGACAGAATTTCACATTCCTAGGCAAGGCAATAGAGTGGACACACACGGCCTGAGGGCTAATAGATTATCGGTTTTGCAAACAATTGGCTTTTTTAATGCCTATGAATTAACATGTCCCCGGTGGAGGCCCGAACAGGTGTAGGAACAGACCGGTGGAGGCAGGGAGGGGGCTGCGCGTGTGCCTGTGTGTGTGTGTGTGTGTGTGTGTGTGTGTGTGTGTGTGTGTGTGTGTGTGTGTGTGTGTGTGTGTGTGTGTGTGTGTGTGTGTGTGTGTGTGTGTGTGTGTGTGATTATGTGGTACTGCTTTGAGGTGGCTGATGGGATGAAATGGTTGAAAATGATCTCAAAGAGCACTCATCAAAACAGGCCACTTCCTTCTTTTATGTTTCTGTCTCTTTAGTTCTCTGGAGTGGCAACCACTTGGATGGAAGGAAAATAGGACATTGTAAGTTGAAGTTAGACAACCTTCTCTTTTGCTTTGGTCAATCAGATCACACTATTTTCCTCTCAATTACTGTTTTTGCTCTTCCAGGGTTACGAGTTTATGGGGACGGGGAGATTTTTCCAATAAATAATCTCCTGAGAAATTAAAATGAATTAAGCTAAAGTGACTGTGGAAAATCATGTTTTCCATGTAATGGCATGCAGTTCAATATACAGTAATGTACAGGCTAGCTTATTTAGAACCTTTAGGTAAAGATAGCTGTAGCCTTTCAACAACAATATGCAGTTTATTGTAAACTAAAAAATAAGTTTTTAATAATTCTGAACTTGGCATTTCCCCTTAATTTGTCAAGAGATCCACTGCAGCCCTTGTGATTAGTTATTTATGTTAATTTTCAATTACCCACATTTTTCTTGTTGTTATTTTACAAAAAAGCTGCTAGTGGCCCATCTAGCAAAAAGTTACCTGCTAAAATGTTAACATAACTCAGTAAATACATAAATGTGTAAATTGATAAGTAAATACACTAAAAGATGGGGAGACCTAGTGCAGCAAGGAGTTTTATTTGGTTTAGAATATTCAACAAATGACTCACTGGACTTTGTTGCATGTCTGTAAACCAATCAAAGATTTTAAGCTTGATTGTGTTAACTTGTCCATGGTGAACATGAAAAAAAGCATTGCACGGTCCTTGTACCGCTGGTGTTTTGATGCTGGTGACATGTGATCCCAGTGTGGCTGAAGTCAGCGTTTGCCCTTTGAGGAAGAAAAAGGTCCCCATTACTGGAGGGCTGTAGAGATAATGTAGTGTGACACGCGTTATGTACACTGGGTCCCCGTAAGACGAGCTTCAGGGACATAGGCGCCATAAGAGCCATTAATCTGTCCTTGTCATGTGTTATTGCAAATTAAAAGTAGCATGTTACACTGGACGGCTTCGAGTGAAGATGGGAGAAGGTGAAAGAGAGATAGAGGAGCAGCGGAATGAGAGAAAAAAAACGGGCTTTTACGAGCTGAGGAGGGAAGAAGGAGGTCCTGGCAGCCTCAATGAGAGCTGAGCAAGAATTAGTTTTAGGATTTGTGCATGCATATATACACACCTATGCATGGAAATGTTTGTTATGTGTGTCTGTTTGTAACTCCGTGGCTTCAGATGCTCCTCACACAGTGAGCATAGTGACATTTAAAAGAATTTGCAATTCTGCAGAGAAAAGCTATTAATTCACAAATTAACATCTCCCCCCTCCCTCCCTCCCTCTATCTTGGATGTGCAAGCTATCGAAAAGACAAAAGAAATAGCCTTAAGGGGGGAAAAGAGAGAGTCTCAGTCCTATCTGTGGAGAGATTGGTTTGCATGTCTGCAAGCAGCGATACCAATTATGCCAGTGCTGGGAGAATGCGTGTCAGTGCACCCCCTCCTTGCCCCCCCCCCCCTACTCCCACCACCATCACCACCACCACCCCAGCCCGAATCTATCCATTGCCAGATTTATTTGTGTATCTCATTACAGGAAATGGAATGTTGTTCCTGCCAAATGCATTAATAGTGAAGTAGGGAAATTAGCCTGTTGTACAGCATGCTCTCAGTCATTTAAACCTATGGTGGAAGTAAAAGCCAAGAAAAGACAGAGAGGGTTGGGTGACAACTGCTGTCAAATTTGTATTACAGTGCTAAAGCTTGGGCTTTCCAGTCATTTCTCGAAGATGATTTTGAACAATTTTTTATTTTCTGAGACATACCTCCTCCAATTTTTTAAAGGAGATTGAGTTGAGCTGCAGCTTTATGTAAATTCAGTGTTTTACTAGTCTAGCACACAATGACAGGTTACTCCTGACCTTGCTGCTGTATGCAGGCAGGTTGATGTGACCTAACTGTATGTTTCTCTCATCGCTGGTTAACCACGTCCTGGATGGAGCCAAGCGGAGCTCTGGGGAGGACAGACAGGGAGCTACAGTGATAAATTAGATGAAGAAAGCAAAGGTCATAACTTGTGATTGTAGCGTGGGTGTGGGATGAGTGTAGAAGGAGCTGATGAGAGTGTGAGCGTGGAGAAAAAAATATGGCCCTGCAGGTTGTTCATTCTTGACATAAAAAAAACAATCAACCCAGCAGCCAGAGTCATATCCACCTTGTTCAATAGCATAAGGAAAAACTGAATACAGTCACTGTTTTGATTTGTTCAAATTTGATATTTGTCCCTTTTGGAGATTGTCCAGTGTGTATCTTTTAACACATATGACCCATTTGTGGAGTTTGAATCAGTTAGTTTATGGATTTGAACCCCAGCTCACACTGGTTGGCTAGTCAAGCCAGTCCATGACAATGAGTCAATAGAGGATCACTTTAGAAAATAAATGCATCCAGAGCGAGACAGAAATAAATGGAATCATGAGCACCATGATGGCCCTGATGGGGTGTGTGTGTGAGAGAAAAGCCCAGGTTTGAGAGGGGCCACAGAGCGTAACATAGAGACAAGAAGCTGTTAGGGCCCCGAAAGTAGAGGAGGAAACAAAAGGGTCTACATTGCATTTCTTCCCCTCGTTCTCTGCTTTCTCTGTCGTTCTTTCTCTTCAACATTTTATCTCTCCTCTTATCGTCCCCCTCTTCTTTCCCGAGTCTTGCAGGTTAACCCTTTGCATTCAGCTACGTGGCTGCGTTAGCATGAGACCCAATGTACAGTTGTAAACAATATACAATGAGATCCATCACAAAAAAATATAAGGAGAGGGAATTCACTCAATGAAGAGGAATCATGTCAGAGAAAAGTCAATTACGGGCAGCGATGCCGAGAATTAATGGAGCGATGCATTACTCAGCTTGAGGAGGGAGAAAAGGCAAGAGAAAAGTGGGGATACGTTAATTGCATTTCCACAAATACTCGCCACACAGGGTGGCAACGCTAAACGGCAGACTGGTCCAGAGGAGGGTAGACATGAAAGCAGATGAGGACAAAGAAAAACAAGAGATGGGAATGAAGTCATGCTAAAAAAGGAAACGTATCTCTTCTATCAAGTCATTTTTGTCAAGGGGAATACATTATAATGTGATTAACTTATTTCCAATGCAAACCAAGTAGTTTCATTTTCCTAGTTTGTGGTGCAGCAATCTGCTTTACACTTGTCTTTGCTTACAGTTAAAGACCGACTCTCTCTCCCACCTGATCTACAGCCACCCTCTTAATTATGTTATAAACTCACAAACTGTATCCAAATAGTTTTACTTATTTATTATAAACTTTCTGCTTTGGCCCGGATCTACGACTTTAAATGAAAGTAAATAAAATAACTAGAGTGCTTCAAAAATACTATCGACGCAGCCTCAGTGATGGCAGTGAGGGTAAATATCAAATAAGCATCACTGTGCCTGCTGACAGTCAGTACACTGGTTGGTGGTGCTAAATCGAATTAATAAAGCTCTTAAACACGCCACAACATAACAGGATCTTAACAGCCATGGCAGTGTTGCTGCCTCTCTCCCTCTCTCTCCCCCACCCCACCTCTCCTTTCCGCTTCAGAGGTTTCATAAATATAGCTAGCTTACAGGGAAGGAGTGTTCACCCTCTGGGTATACCAGTTTGTTTGTGCTCTCTTTTTTTTTTATCAAGCATAACTGCATTTTTTAAAACATCAACAAATTATATCACAATTTGCGATAGCATCATTTCACCTATCAGCAGAGGACTCGCAGCCTCTGATCTAGGAAACCCTGTGTCATTGATTTACGGAGAGAGCCAGGCAGTGTGCAGGAATTCATTTGCCTTTCCAACAAGCCCCTACCTCTGCTCTCCGCTGAGTTATCTTATCAGAGAGACAGGGGAGATGAAAGAAGGACATAAAGTGCCACCATGCCACCGCAGGACGTTAACATCCCCCTTAGAGACAAAGCAAAACACAACAGCTTTTGGTACCATTGTGGTCTGTCTCACAGTAGCTACTACCATTGGTTAACGCTGTATGTGTGTGTGTACAAATGGCTGAAATGAGTGTGAATATTAGTTAGAATTTTTTTTTTACAGTATTGTTAAACAAGTAGAGTGGCAATTTTGGGACATTGAGTTGGTACAAAGTCCACTTAAAATGTTTGAATAAATCATTGTGAAATATAAAACTTTTAGACACAGGGTCAAACACCGTCCGTCTTTTCAAGGTGATAAAACAAAGTATTTACCAGAAAGCACATTGCTTTAGGGTAGATGTGTGAATGTCACCATTGGAGAGTCTTGTTTTTATCTCGGTTTATCTCCTAACACTTTGGTGTTAAAACGAAGAGATGCAGTCAGCTGGTGATGTGGGAGTGATAAGAGAATACCTGCTGAGACACCCAAAGGGGTTGAAGAAACACTGAGAAAATGAAGCCAGTCAATGAGACACACACACACACACACACACACACACATAAACACACGCACACACACGGTCTGACAGTCGGGCTTCACACTCCACTTGACACGCTGACTGTCAAAGGATGAATCTGATTTATTGCAGCTATCTTGTGATGTATGTCAAACATGAACCTCTAATGGCAATTTCTGAAAATAAATTATTTAGTATTATTTCTATTTAAAGGCCAAATCAGAAATTCTTTGACCGCATACATTTGAAATATATTTACGTACATAACTGCAAATAGTGAAATCATGATTAAATTCAGGCCTGTTTTACTCCCATTTCTAAACCATTACTGGTGTAAACAAACCTCATAGTGTTGCTAATATAGATTTAGTTTTTTATTGTTAGTCCTTGTGTTAAAATGCCTGTCAATCAATTAGCGGGTTCCAAAATTGGGTTTTTAATTTAGCTAGTGATGCTTTTCTTTACGCTAAGATCACAGAAAGTGCACCGAAAAGTGTCCTATAATGGGAATCTATGTCGTTTTGCAGCCAGTTCAGAAGGCCTGATTAAGTGTGTGAGCGGTGCTGAGTATAAGCATGCTCCTCTACAGTGAATGACAAACACTATTGATCAAGCTTGCCTCTTTTCTCAGACCAGCTGATACGAGGTAATTAATTACTCCATTTTCTTCTGTACCACAAACAACAATTGAGTTTCTTACAGCAACACTAATGATGCAACCCCAACCCTTCACCCAAGGGAGCTGTTTGAAAATAAAGCATGTGCTAAAATATTCGGTTAACTGATGGTAGGAAAAACTGATTCCTTCATAAATGTTACACAAAGCTAAAGTCAATATATTTTAGCAGAGAAACACACATATACACACACACTCTCCCATCTACACGTACACACCCTCATACCCAATCACAGTCCTCTATTCCATTCTCTCCATGGATCTATTTCTTGGTGCGAGTCGGGTTCATCCTCTGGCCTCAACCATTGAAAAAAGGTCAAGCAGCCGAGCAGAATGGCAATAACGCCCCTGAAATGGTACCATCAGTGGAACATGATTGATCAATTGAATTCCATAGCACAGAAAAATGTGGGATTAAGTAGAGTATTATACGCACAATGAGTTGAGGCATGATGTTCATTCCAAGTTCATTTCGCCTCCCTCCTCTGCTGGCGGATCAGGCAATCAATAGCGGCCTTGCATATCATATATCACCGCTGGCTCGCCCAGGAGAGAACATAATCTGCTGCAAATTTAGAATGACAGATTTGTATGCGAGCTAAAGCCCTCATCCGCTGTTGGTGGCGGAGTATAAGGAGGAAGGGAGGGTGGCGGGAGGCAGGCAGTGGAGTGGAGGTTCCTGGGATGCTGGCTGGAGGTTTTAGTTGCAGATTTTTTTCTTTTCTTTCAGTGTTCAGGACTTGATGAGTGAGCAGAGGGAGAGCTGCAGCGGTAGCGGTGGGCTCCCTGGCCAAGTTGATAGGGTCAGAGATCAGGGGAACGACGGAAGCATAGGCTCATTTGTTTATATAGAGTGCGACCGAGTGAGGAAATGCATACGCTTGCCCTCGATGCCCCGTCCTCATTCGGCCCTGAGTACCGTCCCCACTCCATTCTGTTTTCCCGAAGACAGGCAATATGTGGGGGATGGAGGGAGAGAAAGAGAGACAGAGACAGAGAGAGGGAAGGGTAATATGTTCAGGAGGAAAATAGTACGGTTAAATAATGGCCCTCCATTTCCTGCTGGCAGAATGAGAGGCTCTGTATGTAATCGTCAGCCCTACTTTCTCCTCCTGAAATACACGCTCTCCCTTACAAGTATATATTTGCACTGAAGGTAATCCATCAATTACCATAGACCTATCACATGATGACCGTGCTGATGGTGGCCACGAGGAGAGGTGGGGGGAGGCAGAGAGCTGCCTGACTGAGTGTATGTGTGTTGAGAGGAAGATAGGGAGACAGTGAAGAACAGAGAGGGAGATAAAAGGCAGACATGCTGGTGGGTCTCCCTGAATTTACTGCTGCTCCTCATGCTATCACTCTCACACCCGTCGAGATCAAACAAACAAAAAAATATTCTTATGCTTATGTCACATTGCTAGCCTGCTAGAATAGGTAAATCAGGTAAAAAAAAGACTGGAGCTATGCCCTGATGCAGAATGTTGTCCTCCCCTTCCCTTCTTCCTCTCCCTCTTTCTTTAGATGGCTCAGATGGCTCAGGCCCGGGCAGCGACTCTCAGGGCAGCGTGGAGAGTTTAAGGAAGCACCTGCGAGCAGATGCCTTCACCCAGCAGCAGCTGGAGGCCCTGGACCGTGTGTTTGAACGTCCTTCTTACCCTGATGTCTTCCCCACTTCAGAACACATCAAACCTGAACAGGTTGGCCATACAGATTTCTTTCTACACATTGACATTTACAGCCCTGCACCGACCTCCTGGTTTCTTTCTTCTCTTTTAGTTGTAGTAAAATAATTTACATAGATTTTGTTTTACATTTTAGAGAGAATAAACTGGTACACATACTGACACAAGTGACAAAAAGCTCTAAACAACTTCTTGCTCAAAGCAACCTACAAGCCTTCAGCCTATTACAACAAATAACCTTTATTTACATTCATTAGACTGTTAAACAACAAGAGACTATTAATTTTTCCATTGGAACTCTATGTGGTTGCCCATGCAGCCTTAGCAGTGCCCTAATTGAGTTCATTTTCATCTCTGCGCGATCGCGAAGAATTACAGCGGCGATAAATCAGAGGGACAGCCCCTCAGCCTGCTATACAGCCCTTAATGCAGCTAATTACCAAAGTGATTTCTACGGCAAGATCAATACCAAAACGAATTGGAAATGACTTGCAATCACAAAGAGTGGAGGAGAAGGTATTAAAAAGGCGAGAGAAAGGTGGAGGAGGGGTGAGAAAAACGGCATCAGAATGGTCCAGAAAAATCACTTTTAATTTAATGTAATATTAATCAGGCCGCTTTCCACTCTTTCTGTGCACCTCCTTTTTTCTCCCTGTTTCCAACACCCCCTCCTTTTCTTAAACTGGTGAAAAGGTGGGATATTAGGCTATTAGGGGCTTGTCTGGTGTCTGCGTCAGGGCATTAAAAAGCCATTTTGAAGAGGCCAGGCTGAATAGGCCTCATCCCTCCCACACTTCTGGCAGCCATGTGGTCAGGTCATTCAGGCCTCTCTGTGCTTGCCACTCGCCCTCCGCCCAGCCCTGCCCGGCCCTGCCCACAGCCCATCTGCATGACAAAATGGCTCTTGTGCCGCTGAGGCCCAGCGGAATAGAGAGGAACATCCAGCCTAGTGCCAGGGAACAGTTGTAAGCAGACAATTAGAGTTTATCTGGGATAGAGGCAGACAAGACTGGGGTCACTAGCTCACCCCTGTGGGACCCCTGTCCCATTGAGACAAACAGATGCACACACGCACTCCGACACAAACACTTGCAGACACAAAGGTGTGCAAACACACTTATCCTTTTCAAGAAGAAGAGTCAGGTCAGGAAGTGTCATCTCATTATCAAATAGGAGTCATACCACAGCTGCTAGCAGGGTCTTAACCTGAGATTAAAGTGAATAAAGACTTAGAGGCTTGTTGTTGGTTGATCCTTACATGAAGTTTTCTGTTGCAGTGCAGCAGAGTGTTGCAAAAATTGTAAAACATGAAAGATGGCTGCAGCTGCACAGTATGTTTTATCACAGTTGAAAAGATATTCAATGAAAACCCCCAATGTAAAGTTAAAAATACTACTAAAAGTATGAAAGGCGTAAAAAAATATACACACTATTTTATCATTTTATTAACCCCATTTTATGTGTTCATCCTAGAGGCAAAACAACATTTTGAGGTTGTACTCCCCTTAAAAAAACCACACCACATGTCTCTCCTGTAACAAAGCCCTGAATGTCTTCTCCCTTGACTGGTCACAGGGATGACTGCAGTGGAGCACAAAGAGCCAGCTGACACCCCGTCCTTTCACTCCTCTCCCAATCCCTCTCTCATCCCTCTCTCCCTTTCTGCCTTCTCCTCAGACAAGCCCTAATGCATGCATACATCATAGGTCTTGTTAAAGCATGGGGAGCGGGGTTGGGACACCTTGGCAAGGCCGGGGGGGGGTGGGGGGACAGAACATACAGGAAATATTCAGAAGAAAACACAGTAAGCGGATCACAGACAGCTTCCTCAGTACACTAGGGGTTTCCTTCAGACATATTTCATATATAACTGGAAAAGCTGCTCTAAATCTCGCACCAAAAGTGGGCTTGCATGCAGTGCATGAGCGATATTACCCAGATCATGGCACAATCTCGTGGAATGTGAAATTATTTCATGTAAAATTGTGTATAAAATTGTGTGAATTGCTCTTTTTGATTGCCACCTTTACTCACACGTGCATTCCGCCACTGACATATTTTTGCATTTTTTATTTGTCTACAGGCGAATGAGTACTCACTCCCATCCCTGAACGCAGGCCTGGATGATGTGAAGCCGAGCCTTTCCACCAGCGCCAGCTCCGACCTCGCCTCCAGTGTCTCCCAGAGCTACTCTGTTGTGACAGGTACAATCTGACTCACGCTACATTGATCCCTAAAAGAATACACACAGCCGCAGCAGGTCGAAAACATCTGCAGCAAGGTGGTCGACTCAGTACTGAGAACACAAACATAGTGTATCTAGCTCTGCTGCAACATCTTTCCATATTGTTTCATGGCCTCTTCCTAACTGCTCTCTAAAAGTTTTTTAGTAACACCAAGCATATCGTATCCCATTTTCTAAATTCCCATCCGCCCCCTCTCACCAGTGAATCTGACACACCGTTTTCCAAATTGATCTTCATCCTCATCCTCCTGATACAAAGCAAATCAGTCTAATCAATCAATCCCATAATCACCAGAGGTCACATATATACACTACACATACGTATATGCACACTATAGCAGCTGTTAAAGATGGGAGCAGCTGACAAAGAAGACCATACTGCACCTGAATTTACTGAATATCCCTTATGCTGTCATTTTACACCCAGATTACACTTTATGACACTTAATAATACTAATTGATAATACTGATAATCATAAGTCAGTTGTTTGTGCCTTCACTTCTAAGCAGTTTTTCTTGTGGATTAAAGTATTAAAATGTAAAACTCCACTGATTTAAATTAACTTTTTAAAACATTCTTTGATCAACTTTGACAGAGCATTGTAAAAAATCATCTGGATATTGTGTCTTCATCGAGTAATCAAGATTTTGACTGTCGCTTCCTGATGGCGGGCACATTTTCCAGCAATATTAAATTATTATCACCAGATGAAAAAGCTCTCTTGAGCCACTTTTTGAGGCACTGTGTATTTATTTCTGAGGGACAGCGCGAGGTGATATATCATCTGAGCCCATTAAATCCTACAGGCCTTTCACACGCTGCTCCTAACTGGCTATTGTGTTAGCCCAGATTGGCCCGCTAACAGATTGACTGGGAGCATTTCTCATAAGAGACAGCTGCTGTTCTCGCCGCGACACGACGTTGTCATCAAAGGCTATGATAGCCTGTTGATTGACAGCGGCTGGAATAGCACCGTGGCTGCCTGGCTGCCTCATGCTGTGGAGAGAGAGACCCAGATGAGACAGTGAAAGAAACACTGATAGTACAGGTTTTTTCCAACTGCTGCTGTTTTCAATAGTAACTTCCACTGAGAACCAACAGGTAATGGCAGGTGCAGTGTATTGAATATCTCGTAATATTAACTATCTGTATCATGTTACCCACACTTACCCACCCTGTATTGCACTATGGCTTCTTTTGCTCTGCTGTCGAGGTTGATGGCCGCCTGGTTAATTGAAATGTTGTTTCAATGTGGCTGCTGAGGTTCTTTCCCAGGAGAGGTTAGGTTTACTGATGGCCACACTGACTCCAGGGTAATATGCCAGTCTTTTAATAAAACACCCATAATTATGCAGTGGGCATCAAAGTCAATGAGTCCACTGTGTGTGTGTGTGTGTGTGTGTGTGTGTGTGTGTGTGTGTGTGTGTGTGTGTGTGTGTGTGTGTGTGTGTGTGTGAGAGAGAGAGAGAGAGAGAGAGAGGGAGAGAGAGAGAGAGAGAAAGAGAGAGAGAGAGAGTAAGTAAAGGACAGCATGATTGAAAACTGCAGTGGCCCTTCTCAAATGATCCCTACAGTCCAGCACGGACCCAGACACAGAGCTATGGGAAAAGAAAGACCCCTTTTTTATTCCTGAATATGTGGGAGGTAGATTTGCCCCAGAAAGTTGGGCCTCAAGAGAAGAAAGGTGTGTTTCTGTCTTTTATGCTGGGCTCCTCCTATGAAAGCAGTCTCGCTCTGGGGAGCACACTCATAGCAGGTGGCCTTCAAGCCACCTGGGGGCCAGGGGGCCTCCTAAAGCTATACATGTGAGGGCCACAGATTGCACAATGAGGATGCAAACTAAGAAAACTTTTCTTAGAGTGGAATATGACAACAACATACTTTAGCACAAGCATTAGAAAATGCGTCTGAATATTTTGAGCAATTAAAGTCAGAAGTAATATCCAGTAAGCTTTTATTATTTAATTTTAATGACTATGCAAAGTAATGCATGAAGCATTTGATTGGGTGTAGGTTGTTACTGCATAATATTATTTTTTCTGCCATTAGCAAACCCTGTAAATAGGAATGTATGCCAAGGCTGAAAAATGCTAAATTACCTTCCATACTTAGGCTGGGATCCAATTATCAATACATTATGCTCTCATACTGGATGGAGCTACGAGATTATATTCATTCTTTAAATGCTTTCTGCTCCCAATTAAAATTCACACAGTTATTGATCTTGTTGATTTTTATGTCCTGAAATTTGCATAATCTATTAAAGATGAATGATTAATGAAGTGCTCAGTTTTGCGTTCCAAGGGCGCGAGCGAAAGCAATGTCGCCCATCTTTTGTGTCCTCTGTTTACCCTGATGTGTGAAAGAGACGGTTACCTAGGAAGGAGGTTGGCCGCCAAATCAGAGAGATTTAGGGCACTGAAACGCACCACTGGAATTTAGTAAGAAACACCAATCATTTACAAATGATTTTTTTGATTTTTAGATTCTCAACATGTAAATGCAAATCATTTTGTAAAAGACTAAATTTGTCAATGATTCTTTGAAAGGAAATTATTCTATTATTTTCTCTTAAGAGAACCATAATAAATGAAGCTGCTTGCTAATTTGGAGATTATATTAAATGTCACTATTTACTTTTTACCATGTTTACAGTAGTATTGTGCATATGCGACTGGTTGTGTCCAGTGAAAGAACACTGTGAACTGTTCACTGCATCCATGGATGGAACAAAATGTCATGATTAACCCCTGGTCTCTGGCTCTGGTCAAGCATGTATGTGTCTGCACAGTTTTTTATTGATACCTGAACAGAGTAAGCAACATGAAGTATCCTGCAGATCTGGTGCATCTTAACTTTAGTTATCCTAATTCTGAGACTTCATATGGGAGACGAATTATTGTATAATGTTGTAGCTACTTGTCAGTAGTTAAATAGAGTTACACCAAATGAGAGTACAGCAGTCTCTGTGAAGGTGGGGCTCCATTATCACTCTCACTAGCGCATGTGGGTAGGCTGGGGTGTAAATGGACATCCCTCTGACCTTCTTCAACTCAAGCAGATGCGAAGATCCCATGTTTTTCCATCTCTCATTATATCTATCTACCTTCTCTCCTATCTATTTCTCTTTCTCCTGCACCTCAACTGTATTAATGAGGTGAAAAAACATAGCTTTATTTCAGATTAATTTCAGCTGAAATCTACACCACACTGAGCCGTTTTTATGACTTGGCAGTACCAGCCATTCTATGCTGGGTGGCATACAACAAGCAGCCACCTAACCTGCGGTGCCTGGTGTGTGGCCTGGTGACAAACGGCGTGTCTCAGCTCAGAAGCGGCAAGCTCGGAAATTAATGTTTATATCACCCCCCACAATAGCACACTAACCTTTGAGCACACATTGGATAATGAATGACTTTAAACCATGTGGATGGGGAATTCAAGCTATTTGGCCCTGCAAATATTCTTTACTCACAACTGGAGGAAGTCTTTTACAATCATTCTTTTGTTCCTTTCTGGTGTGAGTTGTTATAAATGACCACCTCTACAATGCAGGAGAGTGAAGGCTGTTCTTGAAGCGAAACACAAATGTGTCCCTGTCAAGGTAAATTTAACATTACATTCTCTGTAGACTCCTCTCCAGAGGACTTTGCCCTACCTACACAAGATAGAAGTTTTGCTGTGATCTTGAACATACTGTAGGAATAAAAAAAAGTTCTCTGTAGATTGAGCGTCAGCCTTTAAAAACAGTTCTGCCAGTAAATGGTTTGCGCACCAAAGTTCCTCGGTGTACGTTTAAAAATGAAATGCTCAATTGAGAGAAGGCTGTTGTAGCTATATCTGGACGCATCACTCTGAGGGACGTTGTAGGTTCTTAACAGTCCATTTCTATGGTTGATGGGGTCTGTAGATGTGGTATCAGTGGTGGAGCAGAGACAGATGTTGGAGAACTCTATAGCATCTCCACTCTCTCAGAGATGTGTTTGCTGGGGAGAAGAGTCCCTAAGGACCCTGAGTTTATCTTCCATCTCCATCATCAGGGTCTGTGATTTGACAGGCTCCCTTTAGCCGGACTCTGCCTCATCTCCAGGACAATAAGCAACACCATGTCTGATTAGTTTCAAAGTTCAGTGGTCTTGAACGCAGCATTTGTATCGGTTGTTGTTGCGTCGTAACTACTGTCTATTTGACAACGGTTGCTCAGGCGCTGAGAAAACCGAAGCCTACAGTAGTATGCAGGAAGTCTCAGATACAGTGTAAACAGACTTGGCCTGGGCTTCATGTTTGGCACCCTCAGTCTTTTACTAAAGGTGGGCCATGCAGCTTCACACAATCCACTTTTCTTAATTGTGACACAGTGACTGGTTTATCTTTTATTAAGGCCAACTCTTGTTGAGTATGTCTTTGTACGACATGTTTTTTTTTTGTCATGGGTTTGGCTCACTGTGATCGTGAACGTGGGTAAAAACTGTAATGCAGCTGATTAAGGTGTAAGTTGAATATAGAGCTTTTCGGCTAACCCCTAAAAGTATCTGCTGTATTGTCTTATATTAATGAATGCCTTTTTTCTAGGGGTGGATTGCGATTATTATGCACTCAAATCAACCTCAGGGTAACTTGACTTTTGAAGCTGTTTTAACTTTAAAGACTTGAACAGAATGCATGTTGGATATAATTAACTGAAGTACAGAACTGAGTGCCAGCCATTTGCAATCATCCCTATATGTGGACCTTGTTTCCAATAAATTCATGAAATACTTGTGCAGTGCATGTGACAAACTTTAGGGTCCATCCAATTAAATGCAAAGCCCACTCATTAGAATATGTCTGGTCATTCCAGGGATTCGTGGCAACCATCTTTTTAATGATTTGATCACAAGTTAAAAATGTACATTGTTAAACATTGTGCTGTTCCCTCCGTAACAATGCTATTTGTCTCAATAAGATGAAAGTATTCTGTGTAATTGCAGTACCTCAGTTTAAATCCACATTTACAGCTGTCACAAAGACAAAGAGATTTGTAGAACCTGCTTTAGATTTCAGTGGGAAAGCAGTCAGTTACGTTCCCTGGCATTAGGTTCATAGGGCTGACAGGGTTGCATCCCCCTTTCATAGAACAGCCCTTATCTTAATGAGGAATCGCAACACACAGTCCTGTTGTAAAGTAACAATGATGGGGGAAGCAGCTAATGAGGCTATCATGGTGTCGGGAAAGAGCCATCTCTCCCTACAGGCCCCAGTGAACAGAACAGGCTCTGCGGCAGACGTGGAGAGGCCGAAGACAGAGCTCACATTGATTGCATAGGTTCAAGAGGCAGAGCCGGTGAAATGAAAGATGCCAAGACTCATCAGCCAAATTAGATCAAAGTGTAGAGTTTTGAACTGTCTGCGAGTCGATTGTTTGGTTATTTGTGGGAGTGATTTTGTTGTGAGAAAGCAGCCGTGAGATTATGTTGTTTGTTTTCCCCAAAACCTTGGGGAAATTTTTTACGTATTTGAGCTTGATTGATCAGGCGCAATGTGTTGTTGCAACATTTCACTGGTGTTTCCACTTAGTTGAATGAATTACTGCTGGGTGCATATGAGATTATTATTATTATTATATGCTATGCAAAAAAACAAATCAACTGCTTAAGACTGCTTATCTATTCAGAAGTCATACAAAATGTCTGGTCTTGAGTTGGTAAAAGATAGGAAGTAAATGTATACTGTAAAAGCAATTGCACTTCTTGTAGTGTTACTCATCCTTTAGGCTTCCTCTAATTCATACCATAAATCTGTTAAGGATTTGGAGTCCTGTCTCTGTTTGATTTATTTCCCTGTGGTAGTGTCAGCTATATGCATGACAAATCTACAAACTTCTGCTGTGACACTTCTGATTTGTTTTGCCCTCTGCACTCACATTTTCCTTTTGGTTATTTGGGCATTTAGAAAGCTATACATCCATCCCTCCATACATCTGAGTGACTGAAGTGAATGTATGCTGTATGTGTGGGGTTGCATGTTTACATTATATCTAGTTTTTTTCTTTTTCTTTTCTTTCTACCTGGCAGACTCTCACCCATCATATCCACCTTCCATGTGTGTAAAGCGAGAGCCCCATGAGGCATCCTTTGCCCCCTTCACCCCCTCCTCTGTTGAAGACTCTACTCTAGCCGACATCTTGTCCCACCAGTCCAGCCTCTCTGTAGATGCCTCTACTCCCAGCTACCCTGCCCATGCCCACGGCCACTGCTACAGCCAGTATGCCAACCAGCCCTTTATAGCAGGTACAACTTTACCCATAAGGCCCTGTAGCCAGATCAAACCCCAATCAAGCTCACTCTTTTCAGTCGATTTACCTCTGTGTTCATTTTTAATAACTTAAATATACACCAAATTAAAGCGTCTGCCTTTCACGTTGCAAAGCCTTCAATCCCATCATGCTTTGTGGCCCTTCTGTTATGCATACAGAAGCACTAACTGTTTGCTGCTCATTAACAGTGACTGCTCTCTCCCCCACTCCACCCTGCTTTTCTCCAGCTCTGACCCTTGCTTGTCTCTCGGGTTAACAAAAGGCCTCCAAGTCCCTCCAGCCTCGTGACAGGCCCAAGGTCTGAAGGGCCAGAGGAGGCTTAAAGAGGGGGGTGCAGAGGCAGAGACGTAGGGCTGATGCTGTTTATGTCCCTGTCCTGTGTGCCAATTCATCCAGCCAGACCTGATGCTGCCACTGTTAATTACAGGACTGAATGTGGAGCAGACAGAGCTCTCATTGGCCCGATGCTCCTGTCAGTTTTAAAAGCTGCTTAGGACTTTGGTATATTAATCTTACAGCTCTGTCAGTCTCTGATTGGAGCATTTAATAAAAAACAATTTAAGTAACTTTCCTCAAATTAACATGCAAATTACCCTGTGATATAGACTGGTGACTTGCCCAGGGTTGCACCTTTCACCCAGTGCATGCTCCAACCCCTTGCAACCCCAGACTGTATTAGCAGTTCAGATAGACATCATGGATAGACAACATGCAACTTCATGTAACATGCTGCAACATTTTACATGTTTGTGGTCATTTTAAGTATTTGTGAACTATGTTTCTTGTTCATGATATGAATATCATGATTGCAGCATTTAGGGAGAAATTATTTTTACCCATAAAAAAGAAAAATTCTGATTTTATGCTTTACCAGCAAGTAACGCTTTTAAAATATACATTAATTTTCAACTTTTCTGTGTTCAAGCATCCATGTAATAATTTTCCTCCTGTGTACCTGCAGGTCGAGACATGGCCAGTACCACTTTACCTGGCTACCCGCCTCATGTCCCCCCCACAGGACAAGGCAGCTACCCCACCTCCACACTCGCTGGAATGGTTCCTGGTAGGTGGCACTACTCCCTTTTTACGATGCCATTAATTTGACTTTTACAGGTTTAATTTTCAGCGGTTAGTCCCCTTCAGCTGATCTTGTTGAGGTCACTTTAAGTTAAACAAGTGGTAATGCTTTTCTGTGACGTCTTTAACAGTATGCATGTAACACATACAAAAACACATTTGAGATACTGAAGAAACTTTAAAGCATTGCTCTTGACTCAAAGGATTGAAGCGAGATTGTTATAGCTTTGTTAGACTGCGGTTAGCAGTTTATTTTTTTTCTCTTTTGGGGGGAGTTTTTTTTTTTTTTTTTAGGGGTTCCCCCCCAATCCGTTGCCGTTGATGATAGGACAGTTCCTCTCAGTTACACTCCAGCTCCCAGCGCTCATTACCCTCGCCGTGTCCACACAGCGCACTCTCACCAGCCTCGTCAATAAACACTGCTTTTGCTCCTCTCCTCGCCTCCCCGGACACCCAGGGCTGCAGACCGTATCTCTTTCCCCTCTACTTAACCTGCAGTTCAGGTTCACAGCAAACAGTTAAGGGTCAAAACACAGAGGCGTGGAGGGCCTGTAAATATTTAAATCACTATCTCTCTCAGGGATGAGCTCGAGTTACACGACCAGCAGTGGGGATTCTATAGCTGCCAGTGTGTGTAGATCTCTCTTCCAAACAACTGAAAACACAATTCCCTTTATTGCGCTGAGACATGTTCCTTTCACACTGACCAATAATCAAAGCAGGCGTGCAGTATTTACAAGTGAGCTCAGTGTGCATGAGGGTAACATTTTAACATGTACATGGGAGGTAAAAGCTGATATCTGAAATTAAGAAAACTATTGGTCTATATGCCACTGGAGAGTGTCTATGGATATACTCATACAAGCACACAAGCACAGCTACCTTTTTAATCCAGAGGTTGTAGTTTTTGTCATCTGGTAGTGAAAGATTTAGTGACTGGCCCCAAACACTGTTAAAGCAAAGGCCATTCTTCAGCAGCTTCATATAAAACCCAGCCTTTATAGTCTCGTAAAAGAAGGAAACCTGTGGACCCACAGCATCGCTCTCTGACATCCCCTCAGCGTCCTCTCTTTTCCACCACGACCTGCACAGGGAGGACAAAGAGCGAATGAGAGTCTCAGAGAACCTTATAGGGAGTTTTAAAGTGAAGCATCATCGCTTAAAAGCAGTAAGGGGAAAGCACAGAAGTCCTAACTTAAGGAAAGAATAGAGAAAATCCTTTTCAATCAATTCACCTGAAGGGTGAAGGGACTGTGGAGACAATCTATACAAGCAGCCAGGATAAACAGCAGAAACATTATTTTGAGACAAGATTGTAATGTAACTGCAATGTATGTTTGTGGTAAAGGCAATTTTTATATAAAAAAAGTCAGTAATTTCAGTTTGTTAGCTCTTTGCTAATGTTTGTTTTTATTGATTTGTTCTCTAGGAGGGGACTTTTCTGGAAACCCTTACTCTCATCCACAATACACCACTTACAACGAAGCATGGCGGTTCAGCAATCCAGCATTACTAAGTAAGCAACTTTCTCTTATAAAAAAGTTTTAAACATACTGTAACATTAATAATAATATAATAATAATAATAATAATAATAATAATAATAATAATAATAATAATAATAAAATAATAATAATAATAATCTAATAATAAATCTCCTGACTCCATGTTTTCTCTCTTTGGAGTTTTACACACGTCTTACATGATGTTTGACTTCGTGGTTTCCAACGGCTCGTTCTTCTGTTAACTTTCAGGTTCCCCTTATTATTATAGTGCCGCATCCCGTGGCTCCGCACCTCCCACTGCTGCCACTGCCTACGACCGCCACTAGTTACTATGGAGACCAGTTCAAACTGCAGGGCCAGGGCTTCGGCCTCCATATTGTCCCCGTCTAAGAAACACTGAGGTCAAAGGGAAGCGAGGTGGAATCCTAAAGGAAACCCTGTGATGTTACGTGATGTGGAGGAAGGATCGGCGAGGTCGACGCCAGTGCATCTAGCCCAGCTTCAGCGTCACAAACTTTGGGTCAAAAGGGCCCGTGGGCGTTCAGAACTCACCCATCATGCCCTCAATCTCTCACAGGCCCGAACATTTCCAGAATGACTTTAAGAGATTATATAAATATATATATATATATATATATATTATAAAATATAAATTGAAGAAAAACAGTGTGAAGAATACCATGTGGAAAACAATGTTGTGGGTTTTTATTTTTGTTTCTTTGTTGCTGTTGTTGTTGTTATTTTATTCATGGATCCTCACATTGCTTTTATGTGATGAACTGCAGTATTGTTCTGCTCTAGAGAGATAAGGTCCAGGGGAGATGACAATGGTCCCATAGCTTGATGATGCAGCGACTTGAACCAGTGTTGCTAGGCATCTTTGACACTTAATGAGATTGTGGCTCCACACTGTAGGGAGGGCTTTGCTCTGGTGCTTTGACTACGTCGTCTGCTCCCATTTCTCCTGTCCCACGTACATTATCAGATAAACACAGCATGTCCTACAACGTTTACTGACCCTACATAAACCAATGGCAACATCACACTCCATGTGGCAAACAATCAGATGTAAAAATGTAAATCATTTTGCAAAGTATTAAAAACATGGTGACCACAAAATGGCCTCGCCAGAATTTTAAATACTTTAAATTATTTTTTTTTGTCACTATTTTTTTATGTAAAAAGGTTATCAAAGATTCTTTCAGAGTAGTTGTCACATTTCCCTAATTTCCCAGTCATGTCCATGTCCATGCATGATCATCCTTTGCTCTTTTTTTGCACTATAACCTCAGCTTTGTTAATTTATTTGGTACATTCACTTAAAATTAATTTGAATTAACCTACCAATTTTAGACATAAGTTGATACTTTATGTTGGAAAGTGTAGGCGTTAAAACACAAAGCAGGCAGACAGACAGACATGTTTTTGTGAAAACATCCTTTTCTGAGTAAAAGCGATGCTTTCGAGTTTCTGAGGAGTTTGTAAGCCATAGCCCTATGGCTACATGAACAAATTCAATTCTCCTGGGTTATAATCCATTCAGCTACTTAGTCATACCACTAGATGCCTACACAGTTTAGAAAGCTGTATGCAGTTGAGCGAACCAACTGTAAATTAGCTTCAACAATTGCCTTACAAACCTGTTTTTTTTAAATGTAAATTCATGCCTGTTCAACAAAATTAATTGCCTTTGCAAACACATATTCACCTCCCTTCTTGATTTATGTTCTACTCTCCATTGGGACTGAAAAGAAATACTGATTCAGTTTGCTTTTTGGAAAAAATATTTTGTGAATGTACTTTTAACTACATTTGCCAAAGACTTAGTTTGATATTTAATATTTTATTTACAGTATATGTATGCATAAATAAATCAGTATTATCTTTTAAATAAGTAGTCAACACTGAACATGTATGTCGTAACTCAACAGGCGAACAACATGATGCATATGACTGTAATGAAAAAGGTGAAATTCAATGACTCAATACTCCATCAGTTGCAACAAAATGCTGCTTTGTACAATGATTTGTGAATAACGTGAAGACAATTCTTCTCTGTAAATATTATCACACACACCATTCCAGGATCATACTAATGTACTGGCTCCCTTTGTAGATATACAGACTGAAAAATAAACATGCATTACATTTGTGTGTTAATGTAATGTTGTGCTAAAAAGGAAAAGCACAACTACTATATAACCTGTGGCTACATATACTGTAGTAGCAGGTTTCAGATGCTAACATCACATAGGTTGTCTTTGTCAATTTATTTTGTTTTCATGATAATGTTTTATGTCACTATGCAATGAGTTAAATGGCTTTCTGTAACATCTTTTGTTGTTGGGCTCAGATTAAGTAATCCCCATGGAGAACAGCATAAAAGTTAACAAGACCTCCGGTGTGAAATGGTTTCTTTCTCATTTCACTTTTGCTCCACCAATTCCCTTAAATAAAGATGCGATCAAACTGAAGTCCTTGGCAACAATCAAAGATATTGTCCTGTTTGCTGTTAGTAGATGTTGTGATCATTATGTTAATCCAAATTACAGTCATCTGTGCCTCCATGTATAAAAACACATCCACACTTATTACCAGTCATCCATCTCTCCTCCCTCCCTCCACTCACTCTACCAACACAACTCTTTAGGGCAGGGCATCCGAGATGAAATTTAGCTGCTGTTGCAGAGGGCACCGGATAACATAGAAACAGACTGTGTTTCTGCTCTTCTGGAGAAGCTATCCTCTACACATTGCACTTGGGATTTGCCTATTTCTGTCTACGTGTAGTTCGACATATCTGAAAATGAAACACTGGCAGTTCAAGCCACCGTCATTCAGGCGGAGTCTTTGCTTTAGGAAGCGGAGCACCTCTGAAGGAATGGGTCTTCTGCTGTTGTAAAGATGATACAGGAGATGTGTCATGGACATAAAAAGGATTTCTGGTGAAAATCTATACGGAAAGCCTTGTGGCCTCAATCATTGTTCTGTTTCAGTTCTGTTCCAATTATTTTTGTGCACATGAGAAATAAATTCTTTTATATGTCAGTCGTTGACTCGGTGTCCCCTCATTATTAACCCCATAAGAAAATAATTCAGAGTTCAAGGTTCCCGGAGAGCGTTCCTGCTGCTGGTATATTGATGTTTGGTTTTATGAAGAGTCAGGACTACAGAAGGCACTTATACGGGTTACAGCTCTCAAATATAAAAGACATGATAGATGCAGAGCATGTTGTTTGTGTGTATCAGTGTATGTCGGAAGAAATCATATACATTATGATTCCTGTTGAAATTAGCCTACAATAAAAGAAACAATTGCATTATGTTAACACGTGTGTGTGTGTGTGTGTGTGTGTGTATATATGTGTGTGTGTGTGTGTGTGTGTGTGTGTGTGTGTGTGTGTGTGTGTGTGTGTGTGTGTGTGTGTGTGTGTGTGTGTGTGTGTGTGTGTGTGTGTGTGTGTGTGTGTGTGCAGAACAGAGGGAGAAAGAGAAATAAAAAAAGGCAGGGAGAGAGAAGAGGGTGAAACAAAGAAGCAGGACAGTTGGGAAGGCAGGAAAGCGTTGCCCCGGCTTCTGACTCCAGTATATTTAATGATGCATCAGTTTCATCCTGCCTTACCACACTGCTGCTGCCTCACCTCCTCTCTGCACTCTCTACTCTCAAACACACAATTGTTGTAATTCAATTTCCCTGCTTCCTCTGCCTATTGTTTATTTCATGGATCCCCTGTGAAGCATCAAAAGCTGCTGTTTCTGTCAGCCCCCTAACTGTCCTATGTGTTTGTCATTCAGGGCTTGTTAAAAGATGAAACACACATACACACACATACACACACACTAACACTCCTTCCTCTCCCAGTTGAGAATTCCCAGTGGTAAAATTATTCCATTTAGATGGGAACTTTTTTGTCACTACCCTGTCTAAATTGGCATATCTGGCTCTCTCGTAGAAACCAATAAACTGTGAACCCGGATGCATCTGTCAGTCAAGCTCATCTTTACTTTAGCGGGCCAGATGACAACAACAGGAGAAGAGACACACACCAGCAGAATGGGGCACGCTTATTGGCTCTCATCAGTTAGGCATTACGAAAAGCACCTGTCATCCTCAGGGCTTCTCAAACCCTGCACAGAGAGGCCCTGCCACGGGGGCCAATGGGCCTCGCGCAAGATTTACTCAAACACTTCACCCTCATTGTCAACTTGGCTTGGTGATGCCCTACAGCTAGGCCTCTTTGGCATGATTCATGTCTGTCACTGATAATATATACTGGGAAATAAGCCCATTGTAAAGCTGGTAGATGAACACAGTCTGAAGCAATACCTTGCAAAGTTAAAGTTTTATGCAGACATCAACTTATTGCATTGAATATATATATATAATTTATTTTTTAATTCAATTATTTTTAAGCATCTGAAATAAGATTGATGGTCGGCATCAGGGGTGGAAAGTACAATTGCTCATCTTAAGTACAATTTTAAGGTACTCATGCTCTACTTGAGTATTTCCCTTTTATGCTACTTAAATCCTACTCCACTACTTCATACTCTACTACATTTATCTGATAGCTGTTGTGACTAGTTTTTGTTCATTCAGAGTTTTGATTAAAAACATATGACAGGCCTGTAAAACAAATGTAAAACCTGTTACAAAAAAGCAGGGCCCCTTGCCACAGGTTTTAGATGTCTATGAGTTGTTAGCAGTCAAACCAAAGAGACATTTCCCCTTAACCTCTCAGATGTTTTCATTTAAATAACTCAAGACCCAAAGAGGTCAAATTATCCAATATTATACAAAAAGCAGATTACAGAAAAAATCCCCAAATTAATATAAATTTGTGTAGCAGAAATTTGATTGCTCTTCTTTCCCAGATTTGTCTTGTAACCCAACCACTGGACTCAATCAAACCGTATATAAAGCAGTTAAAAATAGCTGCATCTGGACGAGCTACAACAGTAAAATGCTGCTAGCATTGATGCATTAATAATAACAATCAATAATGTGATATATGATCCTTCATCAGCCACAGGGGCCTTTTACTTTTGATACTTAAGTACATTTTGCTGATAATTCTTATGTACTTACTTGGGGTACTTGTATTTGTAATGGAGTGTTGTTAAATGTTGAATTACAATTTCCACCAGTGGTCGACAGGGTGTTTCCTCTGAACAGAATAAACAGTGACAAAGTACAGTGAAAACACCTAGAATTCAATATATACTGATTTTTCTTTGTGTTAACATCCACGAGATGACCAGAGAGCGAGACTCTGTGAATCTCAAGGTGTGACACGAGCACGGTATTGTTCAGAGAGCGGTGGTGGTCTAGCAGTGACGTCCTGTCATCTGCCTGCATGGGAGCCTGTCATCAGCCTCATCATGTGGCTGTCATAGTTGATGCTGGTGAGGGGAGAGGCCAACCCTGCTGTGTCAATCAACGAGCCCTCATTAGAAGAGGCTTTAATTAGTGGCTGCACGGGTGCAGTATTGTTCACAATGCCGCCTTCGTTAACTCTGTTAATCCCAAATGGATTTGTGTTGAGAAGAGGCAGCACAACAGCGGCCCAGAGGTTTAATCTGAAGCTACTTGTGTTAAAAGTGAAAGAGTTTTTTCTTAAGTTGGTTATATCTTCAAAGTGAATATGTCTTTAATAATCTTGAAATGTCCCTGAAGATGCAACTACATGTTTATCATCCTGGTCCAAGGATGAACTGCTTTAAACATTAAAATAAAGGTTTGTGAAAATGTCATGGGGAAATAAATCATCATTTCATACTAAGATTATTTCAGCATGGCAGGGGGAGTCAGAGAGTTCAAGCCTGGTCTCTGATGATCCCGATCCTGACAGAATGATGATTATGAGGTTATTTTCACTGTCGGCGGGTGAGACCATCCAGGCGACAAGAACATGACTTTGTGATGTTTGTAATGAGTGAGCATTGATTGACTCAACACAGCCTAAAGAGGTTTCCTCCATGTTCAAGCTCAAAGGATGTTCGGGCTCTGTGTGTATCTGGTACTGTAGCATAGTTTCGCAATTAGAATAATGAACAGCTCAAGAGCTGTCTGGAGAAATGCAATTGCTACGTTTCTCAACCCAGGCCTCATCTGCCAACTATATGCTATTATACCATTCCCATCCCAGTTAAATCAGTCAGCAGTGCAAAGCCATTTCCCTTCAGGAGCTAAATTATCGTTTTGAATGGCCATTGTGTGACACATTGTGTAATTATGCACTAAATATGCCTCGCTACCTGATTATGTCACTCTCCGAAAGGGCTGAGGAGCTGTGGGGCGAGAGTTGGTGTTTGTGTGTGCACATCAAGTGGTGGGGAGGGATTTGAAGTTGGGGAGGAAGTGTGTGGGGGTGTAACAAAAGGCCAAAATGTGTAAAATGGGGTAGCACTGACCTGTGTGCCCCCTTCAAGCTGAGAGAGGGTCTTCTGTCTGACAGTACCTCAGCCTGGGGGGTAGGGTGGGGGGTCAATTTGTTTGAGTCCTAACTGTTTTGGTAAAACATCACAACAAGAGCATCCAGCTTTCTGCAATTCCAGTAGGACAGAGCAAGAAGATGAGACAAGGCAAAGAGGGGAGAAAGAAAAGTGGGAGGCCAGAATCACCAACCCCCACCACCTCTGACTGGCTCCCCACACCGCTTCACCCCCCAACACACACACACACACACACACACACACTCTCCGACACCACCGCCCCCTCCCCTACCCAACACCCAGTCACTGTCAGGCCAAACTCATGATGAATTGCCCTGTCAACAGAATTCATTCAGGGACCAATTAATTCAGCAGAAATGAACTAGAGCCATCAGTCGCTGAAAAACTCAGTGCAAAGAGAGCAAAGTAGCCCTACTTCAGGAAACGAGGAAGCAAGGGAGGGAACGAGGGAGAGAGGGGTGAGTCTAGTGGAGATGAGAGGGCAAGTAAAAGAGAGAGGGAGAAAGAAAAGGAGAGGGAGAGAGAGTGTGGTGGAAGTTAGTCTGACAGAAATTGGTCATTTAATGCTTTAGCGCACTGGAGACAGCCCCTGTCATAGACGAAGGCATGGCAGGGGCTCCCCTGGTATTTTATTTATTAATTATCCTATGCAGCGAGGGGCCTCTAACTGTCTCAGTCCAGCCCCGTCAGCTCGACTCCCTGTCATTTTCTCTCCACAAACAGATCCTTTAACACCACGCTCCAGGTTAATGGAGACAAAGCCAATATCCAACCAACCTTGCCTTCTCCCTCAAATACAGTATTCATCTGTACCTTATCCAGGTAATTATGTCTCAGACGATCTCCTAAATATGTCGTTGGGATGCTAATAAACCACTTTAGAGCTGGCGTGCAGAACACGTCTGACCTTTTCAACTCACTGCTTCCTGGTGGCTACGCCTCCCAAGGAGGGCAGCAATTATTTACACCTTATTGGGAACCGCATGTCATTTGGAATAAACACAGTTCCAAATAATTTAATGATGGCTGCATATTATTATTCAGGATATAACAGAGACAAACTCATGCTTATTTCCTCATAATTGGCTGTTGATATGTAACACGATTAAATATGAAATCTTTGTTGTTGAAATAAATGCTTTGCAAAGTAGGGCTACCGCTCGTAGGGGGGGGGGGATTTCACTCACAAATTTGTGTTACCTTAAATGCTCCATCTCTGTTTCCTTAGCAGTGTCGACAAAATTCAACAGAACCGTGCTTGCCAGAAGCTGTTTTGTTGGCGATGACAAATTAGTACTGTGAAGGGCGATATCAACACCAGCTAATTAAGGTGTCGTGTGATTTTGGGCTCCAGATCAAGAATCTGCTGATTCATCCCACGGGTGATTATGATGTCCATATGGTCAACGTACAGCGTGCTACACAGGGAAACACTATCAGCCCTCTGCGGCGCTGGCTTTGCCAAAAGTTTGATCTTGTCTTTTGTGGCGGTGTTGGGTGGTGTTCATCAAGACTCTGAATTATTAACGGCATCTTTTCTGTAAGCCCAGGATCCTCTGGTGGAAAACACGGGATGAGGGGCAGCCGGGAGGCTGCCTGCGACTGGCTGCCCCTCTTCTCTGACATCAGGAAGTGAAATTCAACGCTGTTTCCACTGTTGTTCATTGATGGGCTTGTGTACCTTGGATGCCCCCTTCTTAGTGTCACCTTAGGAATTATCACACCTTATTCAACATAAAGGTAATTTTAGGAAAGGTGTTTTAGTGTTATATATGTGTATTTAAATCTTGACAATCATTCAAACTATAAATATGTCTTAATTGTTACATTAATCTTACAGTTGTTGTAAGATCCAGGGACTCCGGGGGCTAATAAACTCAATTATCTCTCTCTCTCTCTCTTTCTCTATCTCTCTTTCTCTCTCTCTCTCTTTCTTTTTCTCTTTCTCTTTCTCTTTCTCTTTCTCTTTCTCTTTCTCTTTCTCTTTCTCTTTCTCTTTCTCTTTCTCTCTCTCATTCCTCTCAATTCAGTCCTTTACTGTAGTGCTAAGCACAGTGAAAATACACCTAATAGACAACACTGGCATACAAGCCAAGTGAACCTGACAAATGGAACAGAAAAGCTAACAGAGAAGAAAGAGGTGCTTAGGCCAACTGTCACAGGTAAAGTGCTTTCCTGATTTCTGTTTACTCACCATGCTTGAAACTTGACTTGTTTTCCTGCAGCTTACTGAGGAGACTCTGTCTGTGAGTCAGCTGGCTGTCAGCGTGTCTCACTGGCAAAAACGATCATTTAGCATCACATTTCTAAGGTGAAAAAAGCGCACCAATTGCAGGTTTTGAGAGCATGATAGCACGGTCAACTAAAGGAAGTATTTTTTTCCAATTAACTGAAAAGGATATCATGTTTAGTATTTAAAGAGTGCTGGATTCAACCAGAAGACACCTGCTACTTTAGCTTTAACACAACCTCCTCTGCCTCTCGTCAAACTCCCATTTACTACTGAAATAGACTAAATAGAAAGACTCTTATGTTCTCTGCACATAAGGTATTACGAATTAGAAGTGTAGAAGGACAGGAGTGAGACCTAAAGAAAGACACTGCATATAAACAGAGAGGAGATGTGCTGTAGAATATAATTAATTAAATGAGACTAATTAGGAACATGAGAGCAGGTGCCAGGCTATGAGCTGACAGGGAAGACAGCGAGACAACATGCCAGTACAAAAAAAAGAAAAGCACAGCCAGCCACACACACACACACACCCTCACACACACACACACACAGACACACGTGTGCAAGTGCACAACCAAACACACATATACATATGCACACAAACACACAGCTGCAGTTATGAGGGTGTATCGTGACAGGCACGGGGACAAAACAACTTTCTGCGTTTTGTCATGTGAAACCCCGCAGGAATACTCCTGACAGGAAGCAGAGACCCAGGCACCGTGGGGGTCTCTTGCCTTTGTCTAGCACACATTCTCTTTATTATTTTGTTCTGCAATGGTGGAAAGAAGTTTGCACAAGCCAAAGATTTCTCTCCCCTAATTATTTCAGAACTTGCTCCAGACTGCAAGCAGTGTACATTCACAGACTGAATTTCTTTCTCAGACCTCCTTTAAAGCTCCTCATTCTAGAGCTGCTTCAACAGTGTACATTCAAAAGGATTCATTTAAATTTGATATGGTAGACAGTTATTGGAAAAAAAATCAACATTTGTTGTAGGGATAAATACTTTCAACTACAATGCACTGAATACGTTTCTATAGTTATTTTGCTAATCAAACTGAATGTGGACAAAAGACACAGAAGGCATCTTTTATTTAGAACCTGATGAAGGGGACATTTTATAAAAGGCCTTTGTATTCATCACTGCGCAGATCAAGACGTTATTTTACATTTACATACAAACATTGCAAACAGTGTGAATGAAAAACATCCTTACCCATTTCTTCATTTTTTAGCCTAGCCTTGAACCCTGTGCAAAAGCTAAGTAGATGTGGCAGTAATCTTATTGTTACGTGCCAAAACAATTAAGTTGTATTATTGTTATGAATCTACTGTTTATATAAAATTATACAATAATTTGTGTTTTATCCAACTGAGGATACAACGAAGTAGAGCTGAAACAATTAGTTGATTGACAGAATATTAATCAGCAGCTATTTCAATGAAAAAATATCTTGCTTGTGCCAGCTTTTCAAATGTGTTTCTCTGCATTTAATATAATTGTAAATCAAATCTCTTTGGATTTGGAACTTTTGGTTGGACTAAAGAAGACATCACCTTGGACTCGTGAAGAAATTGTAATCAGAATTTTTTCCCCTATTTTTGAGATTTCATAGACTGAATGATTAATCGATAAAATGCAAAAGATAATCTGTACATTAATTAATAATGAAAATAATATTTATTTGCAGACCAAAGTAAAGTCACAAATGGTGGAGCCAGTTAGAAAGATTACATACTGTAGGACCAGCATTTAGGGTTGTTCATTTTCTTCACCACCGTCTTTGTTCTGAGAGAAGAAGTAAAAGCACCAACACTATGCAGAGATGAAAAGAGCTTGTACTTGCTCTCACTGCCTGGTCGTGACAATGAGGTAAAGTACTTCTTTGCACAGTGCCACAAATAAAAATGTCACCTGTCCCTGCCAACTAGAAAAACAAGTCAGGATGCTGCTTGGAATTCCTATAACGCAACTTATTGTCAGGTTTAAGTGCGAGCTCCTGCACCGCACAGCAAAACAAATTTTTCACAATTTACCCAAGTACAGATTACAAACATGGCATTGGATTAGGGGGATTTAAAAAAAACAGAAAGGCGTCCAACTGGAAAGCACTGATTTCTAAAGCTTAACAAAAGGAGAATTCTTCTCTTTTTGATGTTAGAAATAATGATAGCACAAAAGCAGTTGTTTTAGCTTGGGTGAGATAAAGGGGGGGAAACCATTGCAACAGGAAGAACATGATGAAACCTCAGACTTTTCTGCCATCAATCACAGCCAAACACCAAGGATCTATACCTAACTTTCTCACTATAGAAAACACACAACACAACAGCATTTAGAAGGCTACATGGTCCTGCAGCCAAGACTCTGCGAAGCGGACAGCTCAATATCTAGCCTTAGTGCGGCTTGTCAATGCAACACCAAACTCAAGACAGAGAGAGATGGGGGGGTTGGTGAGGGGAAGGCTTTTTTAATTATCTGTGGTTGGGTCGGACTGTGCATCATCATTAGAGAGACTAAATAGCAGTGGTCACTGACTCAGGTAGTGGTAAACGGCACAATTAACAAGCTGAGGAGGGAGAACTGTATTCAATTTGAAAGCCTTCTCTCCTAATCCATCTCCAGTGATCAGCAATGCTGCTGAGCTACGCCCTTTTACATTCAATTACATTAATCAGGTTATTACCCAGCAAAAAGTCAACATTTTAATCAAGAACTGGCAAAGTAGGGCAGGACATTATACCTAGACAAGGCTAAGTGACAGTCAGAAGAGGGGAGTGATGACATTCTACTGAAGATCATCTTTTACTCATGGAAAATGGCACAGCACAGAGAGGTTTGTAAGTTCTGGATGCATATATTTGGTTATTAATCTGAGTTAGAAATGCTCCATGTTTGTCAGCATTCGCCAGAATGTATCTGCCGTCATTTCTACATTTGCACAAGTCTTAATTCATCCCATCTTTTAGTGGGCACTTTATTGAACGTGTACAGCACATATCAAGAATTCAGGCAGTTTTTCTTATGTTTTTTACGCCTCTTGCCTGCAAATCCTCTGAATATAATCCTTGCAGAGGTGTTGTAAGCACAGCAGATGTGAAAGAAATGTAAAAACACAGCTGCAGGGTTCACATCCCAATAACTATCCTGATAGTCTCAAAATCCTTTGACGCACTCTTTGTGGATACCCTGGAAAGACATTCTCTAACACAAGCCATTATTCATATATGGATGGAAACAACTTGTCTATATGTATGCAGAGCAATCCACTGTGGTCAGGTAGGGGATTATTTCATTCACTGCAGAAAAAAAGCCAATTTATATGAATATGTGCTTACTTCACAACCAGTTCAAGTTGACTTTGCTGACTGATTGCTGACTGCACACACAAAGTGAATCTAATTTAGTAGAACCTCTGGCTAAGCAATAGTTTCTTGCCCATTTTTTCCCCACTAACAGGGAAGAAATCAATTCTCGGGCATCTATGACATTCAGGAGATGCTTGTCTTGTTTTTATTTTACTTATTTCCACACTTCTTTTTGCATTTTGGCTTGTTAGGAGTTCTGTGATGGCTGACCCGGGAATTGGGTTCTGATTAATGGAGGGAAATTCTTGTTGTCCACCCCATAATGAAAGAAGACAGAGGTGAGAACAGCTCAATAGGAGAGATAACCACTCTTTGATCCAAACGGTCATGCAGAACCTGTACTCGCTGCATCGTCAGAAAGTGTACTGTCAAGCTCCTCGCTTTTTTGAATCCCTCCTCATAAACTTTAAAAGGGACAAACATGCTTTGAGATCGTTTGTTTTACAAATCATAATGTAAAACTAAACCAATTTGAGTTGAAGTCTGTCTTTTGGTAATAATATACTTGCAAATGATAGCAAACTGTCTGCCCTTTGAGCGTATTGTTTCCAGATGACAGCCTGCAGACTTTTGCAATGTAATAATTGACTTCTTACATCCAGTTACACAAAAACAGCCGCCCAGCGATACGGCATTTTCACACATATTCAAAATATGAAACTGTCTAAGTGCCATTTTCTGAATCCCCACTAACAAGACCCATCTCAACTAAAGATGTCTTGTTAAATTGAGACCTTGTTCCCCAGTGGACTTAAATGTAAAACATATCTCTACCCTTGACAAGCAATGTTAATCCATTTAGTGTAACGAACTAACATGTCCCTAATTAAAATATGCCTTTTAATGATACATACTGACATCCTGGAAAACACTGTCACGCTCCCCTCCTTTAATACAGGAATATGCTAATTGCTTCAGTAACACTGGTGTTCAAATCCCGAAGGCTACCGCCACATCCTGAGGGAGTTTGTGTGTTGGGGTTTTAAAACCTCCGTTCAAAAAAAGGGGCCCCTTTGACATAGCCTACTGTTTCTTATAGAACGTTTCCAGCAGAAAATGTTTAGGAGCTTCAAGGATTGACACTGTTGATTTCCATTCATTTACAGACATTCAATTTACCAGTCAGGAGCTTCACTCTACATACCTTCAGTCCAGCAATTCACCTAAAGGTGCTGGAGGGCAGATAGAGAGCATCAAGCTTCCACCCCATCCCATGGCAGCTCATTTAAAACAAATCAGGCTGATTGCTGAGTTGCTGCGCTCACAAGGCCCAGGTGATAAAGCAATTAAAGCCCTCTAATTCTTCGGTTCGGAAAGGGCCAGTAGGTAATTAATTATATATAATGAAATCCTTTTGTTACCTCTTCTCCACATTTGATTTTTGTTTCCTGATGTGTGAGGCTGTTCGGTTGATGGGCAGTAAGGGACAGGTTTGTGTGGGTGGAGTCTGCAGCCCTTGTGGCAGTCATCCTGGATGAGAGTAGGGCTTTAGTTAATACGCTCTCTCTGGACAGATGAGGTCTATTTGGAGGTTAATTTAAAAATAAATAGAGGACATAGAAAGAGAAAAGGAGATAGGGACACAGAAAGGGTTGACTACAGACCACACAGTTCATGGGAAAAGCAAAATATAATATTAAAAATGTAGTTCTCTGTGAAGCAATGCTGCTAATTACGCATGTAATAATTAAATAGCCAAAGATCCAGAGGAACCATTTAAGCAGATTCTCACAAATGACCAAATGAAAACAAGTTTGCCTGGTCCAGACTAAACACAACTGAACCCTATCACTTCCCATCCATGAGGCCATTTCTTAAACATTGAGGCATTGTTCAGATGCATGGACTGCAGCCCCTGCCTCCCAATTTCCATTTCTTTCCCCCCTGCAGAAAGGCTGAATCTGATCCGGACCCATTGGTGTGTGGATAATGAAGGGGTTACCAGGAGCTGGGAGAGGCCCAGTAATTCCCCGCACCGGGGGAGTGGGTTTTTGGGTGGGGTTTGGATGAGTACCCTTGCTCCGTGATGCATGCACTCATGTGAGCTTGTGACAGCCTTTACCCAAATCCAAGGCCAGACATAGAGGCTGCATGTATTATATAGAGATACAGTACAGAACCCAGCTTCAAACATTTTATTGCAGCAGAAATGCTTTTTTTCCTCCACACAAATGGAGCTCATGCTGTATACATTAGTGTTGTATTACTTTGATCTTCTGTATATATTAGAAAGGATTGTACTACAAAATCATTGCATGGATTTCAGTTACAGTGCAGGATGATTTGTGTCTGCTTAATGACTCAAACAACTGAAACCAACATCGAAATTCATGTTAAAAAAGTGTAATAAAAAAAAAATCTCAATCCCTTATATGTCGTTCTGAGCTCATCATCCTCTTTTTTCAGCAGAAGTGGGAGTAACCCAGCTCAATTTAAGGTCACAAAAATTAGCATATCATCTGGTTAAAATGGGTTAGCCAATGTGTGGGCGTCTCCCTGAGGGGGGTCACCTTAAACATCAGTGTTACAGCACCAAGAGACCCCCACGTACTCCAGGGTTAAGTATCTCCACTTCATTATGATAAAGATGTGAACAACTACCTAACCTACCAAACGCTGTCAATAGACATTCAGTCCTGGCTCTATCCAGCCTGACTCGCCCTCTCTCAGGACCCGGCACGAGCCTCCATCCATCATCTGAATACTCCAGGCCCGAATCATTGCCGATCATTATAGTAACAGCGAGAGTCCTTATGATTGGCCACGATTGTTAGATCACAGTGATCCGAGGGGTGATCCATCACGCTGGGTGGCGTGCTAACATCTCTGTGTGATGGGGTTCACCTCAGAGGTCAGGGCCAGGTCAGCCAGAAGAGAGCCCCTCCACAGAGAATACCTCCAACAGTCCCAGCTACCTACCAAAGGCTCGTGCAAAGTAAAATCATTACTATTTCCCATTTGATTGTTGCATTAGAAATCAGTAACAGTATATTGATTTTTCAAAAGAAGTTCAGATTTTAATACGATGAGCAAATCCTGAGAGAAACTGAATCCTTCATTATCACTTGTACAGCAAAACTGCTCTCTACTTCAGATGAGCCACTGACCCCATCAGACTTGTTTCTCAAAACTGGTGCAACACAACACAGTAACCTGAGGCTATGTGTTGTCATCCAAATGAGATAAGTTTATTTTCCCTAGACCAGCATTTGTTCCATCAGCCTGTAGGGTCGCAGACCACACTAGGAAGCAGCGGGGAGTCCTTCTCAGCACCTGCAGCTCTAGCGAGGTGGCCCGCTAGCGAGGAAAGGCTTTGGCCGCTGCCCAAATATCTGCCTGCACCTTCTGTGCAGACGCACCAGCCTTAGGAAACCAGGAGGCAGCAATATTGTGGAACAAATGTCCTCTAATCTCAGCCTGCTGGTCTGGGGTCCTGGGTGGGGCCTGCTCGTTGTCACATCCCAACATTTTGCCTTTTTGCTTTTAATGTCTGACCCTAGATGGTGGTCACAGGACACCTAGAGGTGTCACAGTAGCATCAGAATACAGCAGCTCCATCTGGATGGGACCGTCTTTACTGACCAGCAGTAATGGGGTGCTAATGATCTACTATCTATCTATCTATTTAATATATATATATATATATATATATATATATATATATATATATATATATATATATATATATATATATATATATATATATATATATATATATATATATGAATTGTTGACTTGAATTATATTTTAATGAATAATTAGAATAACTTTATGCCAAATTATTTAACAGCAGTAAAACATTGCACTTGACATTACAGATCTTAGAAATCATAGGAGTATTGATTCATCAAAATTGCAAATCCTTTTAGGCAGATTGCTGACTTTTATACTAGATTCTGTAGTTAATCTGTCAAATTTCTAGGGTAAGAAAGTTCATAGATATAGGAAAATCATATTTATTGTGAAGAAATGTAGAATTGCTGTCTTTTGCATACATTTTGAAGAGGGCATTTACAGATTCCTATCTTTTACTTATCATAATACCTCACAAATTGTCCATTGTCGTCGATGACGTTCACTGCTCTGGCAACGCTTTCTGTTGTTAGAAATACAGTGCATTTCCACATGGCATTTACAGGAATTACATATACAGCCTTCAGGCTTCAAAAAAATGTAACACAGTGGGTTTTCGTGAATACATTCACCCTGGCAAAGAGATGCATGCAGGTTAAGCAAATATTGACATCTCTTCATAAATCTCCAGGTAATTTCTCATTTATCATTAACATGCTAAGTGCATGTTAATTCTTTTGATGCATCACTTGAAGCTGGCTTTGTAAAACCAGAAATTGAGAATTGTAGCTAAACTCTAAATCAAAATATTGAGAAAAGTTTATATTAAGATGCTAAGTCTGGCAGGTTCAGTGAAGACTGAAATATGATACAATAATGATAACTTTTGTGTACAAAACTGGATACAAGCCATTAGCTGACACAGCAGCGAGACTATGTAAAGGCTAACATACACTGACGTTGCAGGCCTTCATTGGTCTAGCACATTATTACCCTATTAAGTTAATGACGTCGGTAAAAGTTTGTTCTTTTGTTTGTTTTTTAAGAAAATATAGCAAATGTTTTTTTCAAAGAAAGTAGTGTGTGATCTTAATAACATTCACAACATAAATACTATGCTCTGAGCTAAATCTGTCAATAAATACATGAACAGTTTTTTGTGACTTTTTATGAGAATGATATATTATGCCCATATTGCATATTGAGTCTGAGAGTCGGATGTATTATAGGCCTTTGGTCCTCATAAGTTTCTAAATGAAAGAAATAAACAAATGCTCCATTATTACCTTAAGATATTGAGGCCCCTCCCCAAGTAAGTATTTATTCTTAAAGATTTGTTTGCATCCTCAGTTGAAAACAAACATAAATGATGTTGGCTTTGGAAATAAATTATACTATAATATTCATATTTCCAAACATAGAATGTATCACTCAGGGATGTTCCTACAAACAGAGCAACTTCCAGTTTGTTAAATCAGTGAACAAGACCTGTGTCTTTTGTAGCCTGGCACACAAGAAGTTGCCCTGTGAAGTGTGTTATTGGAAAATAATATTTGAAATTATTTTCCAGATCACTGGTTTATCTCTTGGAATTCTTCCACCTTCAGTGAAAAGTTCTGCAATTTGAGCAAAACAAACAGAAATGCAGTCAAGTACAGTGACTGAAATTTATTTTTACTGTTCCAAAAACTGACTTTCCATTTTTCATAATCAGTTCTAATAGATAACAATTAGACCTTAGAGTGAAGGAAAGAAAAACGGTTTTCGCTTCAGATTCACCATTCATGTTGTTCAGTGTTCACTTTTTAGTTTAGTTGCTTCTGGACGAGAATATAAAGAGAAGGAGAACACGTGGAATTGATCAAAAGGCCAGAAGAAGACCAAAGATCAATCACTATTAACTGATACAGTACATATATGTGTGTGTGTGTGTGTGTGTTCACTTGAAATGAGCAGTCAACTGGGGGTGGAGAGTGTATCTATGGCAACGGTCTGGTCCCCAGCTGTCACGGTGAAGAAGAAGATGGGTGCCATGAGCAAGGAGACCACTTAACCTCAGCTGCTCCTCAGCTTAGGGGAGTCAAGATGCTGCTGAAATCCGTACAGAACCTCACTTAATATGTAGACAATAACCCCCCCCCCCCGCCCATCAGACAAAAGATGACTTCTAACCAGCCCCTGAAAAAAAAAACTGAGAGAGAGAGAGAGAGCTTTACAGCGGCTCCTCTTCCTAGAAGTGGAGTTCACTATCAGAAGCTCCAATACAGCAGATGGAGTGTTTAGGGGTACGAGAGGGGGGAAATTGGCAAAAGCTAATTAGATCTGGTTTAACTGGAGAATCGCTTTAATCGTTAACTGTTAACTTCTGATAGAGGGATGCCATTTTGCAGCAGATTTTTAATTCTGCTGTAACCATCTGCTAGAAATACATTATACACAGAATGAATAGAAAACATACCGGTGGCAAGCAGTATGTTATCTTTAAAAAAAAAAAAAAGCACTTTATGCAGTTGCAACCCTGGTATTCAGAAATTACACTTACTTATGTTTTGAGTGATACGTAATGGGGTCCAAATTACTTTTTATGTTTTTGTCAA
This sequence comes from Perca fluviatilis, assembly GCF_010015445.1. Lineage (NCBI taxonomy): Eukaryota > Metazoa > Chordata > Actinopteri > Perciformes > Percidae > Perca > Perca fluviatilis. Next base: position 16,695,008 of record NC_053130.1, on the reverse strand, counting down.
CATAATGCACAATATTTTTAATGCATACATCTGCCAAGTTCACAAATAAATGTATCTGCAAAACTTTCAGTGACAACTTATAGTTCAGTGACGACATATTTTATTTGTTTTTACATTTGGTTATGTTTATGTACTCAAAACCCTTGGTTAAATAGGGAAAGGTCATAGTCTTGGTTCAATTTTTAAAAAGTTAAAAGGGACTTGAAGGATGAGAAAGGACCTGTTTGCTTATTAACGTTTAACCATGTTATTTTTTAAAGTGAACCAATGTGCTTTTGTTGCCTAAACCTAACCACACACAGGATTTAGGAACCCAGTTCTCCACCATCCTGAGTTTCATATAACCAGATAAAGTCGTACACTTATAAAAGCATATCATATTATATAACAATACATATTGAGAATCAGCCACCAGGCTAGGCTTGTTCTAGCTAAGGTAGCAAAATATTTAAAAAAATACATAAAGTTGTACAAATTAAATGCCTTCTATGTTCTAATTTGAGTCATAAAAGCACTTTATCTCGTAATTTGTTTGTCAAAGGGCACTTGGTGAATGTAGTACCACAGAGCAAATTAAAGATACTATAGGACAGAGTCAGTGAATATATTGGGTCATAATGTTTAGGGCTGCAACAATTATTGCCATTATAGATTAATTTGATGATTTTTTCTTGATCTATCGTTTAGTCTTTAAAATGTCAAAAATTAGCGAGTCGCAATTTAATAATACCCAAGGTCTCCAAATTACTTCTTTTGTCCAGCTAACCGTCTGGACACAAAACATATTAAATATACGACGCTATAACTCAAAGCAAAAGCTCACATTTGAGAACCTGGAACCAGTTTGGTATATTTGCTGATTAACAAAATAGCTGCTAATTAATTTTCTCTCTCTTCTTTCAGCTCTAACAATGTTATAATTAGTTGTTTAATGTGTGTTTCAGAGACACAAAATAAGAAACTCTAAAACTGATATTTCTCTCCAGCTCATTCTTGAATTCAAATTAGCTACCAAACCTTAAAAAAGGCAATGTGAAGCAAAAATAGAAATACTGGTCATAGCAATGAGAAAACTTGAAACCCCTCTGTACTTTAGAGTGAAGGGTTGAATCCTAACTTATTCCCGCTACCAACACTGTGGAGCTTCAGAGCAACATTTTAAAAGTGTAAGTAAAATGTAAGACCTTAAGATCCCCCTTTATCACAACTGCTGTTCAAAAAGTGAATAATTTGGGGTTCATCAGCTGACAAGGTTGGACTGACGGACTTGAGGTTGGAGGGAGGGAATGAGTTGGGTTATGGAGAGAGGGAGGGAGGGGTGGGTCTGACAGGGTGTCGTCGCGGCTGTGACACGTATTGCCGGTGACAGAGGTCAGGGGGTCAGACAGGAAGGTCTGTTGTTATGAAGGGGAAGGGCTGCATTGTTCAGCCCTCGCTCCCTCCCTAACTGCGCAGGGATGGCCTAATCAGGCTTTGTCGCTGCTGCCGAACATAGACAGCACAAGCTCATTCTGTGTTTTCTCCTTTATCTTTCATTGTCTCTTTGTCTGCTCCTGTCTCCAGTTCTGTCTCTCTCTTTCTCCCCCCCCCCATCTTTCTCCTGCAAGCAATCTGTCTTTCTTTCTGCCTCTACCTTTTTTCCTTGTTTTTCTCTCTCCACATCTTTCTAAGTCTATCCCTCTGGTGTACACATACCTCCTTCTGGTTTTCTGTATGTGCATGTATTGTGTGTGTGTGTGTGTGTGTGTGTGTGTGTGTGTGTGTGTGTGTGTGTGTGTGTGTGTGTGTGTGTGTGTGTGTGTGTGTGTGTGTGTGTGTGTGTGTGTGTGTGTGTGTGTGTGTGTGTGTGTGTGTCTTTGCCTCAGGCCTTCCCATGGGAGGCTTCACAGGCTTTAGAGGCCAAATGAGGTGTAAGTCTATTAAAAAGGCAGAGCCAATGTGCAGATCCCCAGCATGGCATGTCATTCAGGCGCAGTTAATTTCCACTTGATCAACAGTAGATGTGTTGCAAGTGGGCACAGGGAGACAGACAGGTCAGCATCAACACATCTCCCATATCCCTGCCTCTCAGCAGCCTAAGGTGAACCTTTAAGGCCTTTCTATGCTACAGCTGTTGCTGAGGTTTATGTTACAACACCTATGTGATCTATCTGATCACGTGCAGAGGTCTGATCTAATTCCAAACACTGTCACAAGTTTCCACATAAATTCAGAGAATGACGGATCGGTACTGCATCTCTCTGCAGTTCATTTGCAATGTAGATTTTGTTGAAAACCATTCAATGGAAAGAGGACAAAACAAGCATGTTTGTAGGCTGCACATAGCCTGCTGTTAGTGTATATGTGCCACAAAATCCCATGAAAGGACAGAGAGATTAAACAGGCCTGTTTATTCATATGAAGATGACAAATGTAGTAAGCTGGAGGAAAACTAAAGGCTCAGAGGACACACTGTTCATTATAAGAGTGCCTGTGGGTCATCGTGTTTTTATCCAAATCAGGTCCCAGCCCATTTTCCAAACCACACCACCAGGCTAGACGCATGTGTTTCTGCTTAACCTACTTCAGGTGTTCAGGTAGTGTTTTGAATACATGTGCCATTTGTCTGCACTCATAAAGAACATATATGAAGCACAGATGGCACGGAAAATATTAGAAATTGCACTATTTTAATTAGATATTAATTATAATCAGCAACTGCTGTATGTCTAAGCAGTGTGTGCATTGGAAGCAAAGTGACACGAGAGCAGCGTAACCAAAGTCTGTCAAGGATAATTACAGGTGATTCTGAGTGTAGCTTGCACTGCTAAAAAATTTAATTTGCTATTGATTTGATACTTAAATGGTCTACGTCCATTCCTATCATTATAACATGGAAGCACGGCTGCCAATACACAAAGACCACTGACTCCTCTCAGGGTGACTCCAGAAAGCTGTAAGGGAGTTTTTATATACTCAGCTACAAATTAATTCCGAGAATCTCACTTTGCTAAGTCACATATGGCGGCCCTTCTTCAAATACAATACAATACGATACGAAACAGAACGGTTTTGTCCACAATGTGGAAGCCTACCTTCATTTTCTCTTTAAAAAGCTTAGAAAATCTTCCGCATACTGAGAAATCAAAGCAAAACAAACATGTTTACCATGCAAACCAATACAACACACATACAAAATATTGTGTAGAAAAAACTATAGGACTGGAACACAGGCCTAAAAATCTAAATCATACTGTGCATCCATTTAGATCTTAGCTTTAATTATTACTTGGCCAAAAGGACTTCTTGCAAATATTTCTATGAGGACGCAAGCACATATGCCAAGTTTATTCAACTTTGAAGAGAATTACCTCTGGATTATGATTTGATATGCTATAGCCATGGAACTTACAATGTTATCATTTCATACATTTCCATTTACATGAACGGTATAAGTAGCCCGCTTTTGACTCCTATCCCAGCTTTGATCAGGCTATAATGTTTACATGGAAAATGAGATGAGAAACCTGGTTATTCATAACTCTGTATTCATGTTTCTGATTGATCGTCTGCATGCAGGTTTGTCCTCAACATCTCAGCCACAGGATGAACACAGTTTGGTTTGTAGCTGTCTGAACTCTGCTGCATTTACCTCTCGGTTGGATTTAGCTTCTCTGATTTAGCATCTGATCACTTGTAATTAAAGACAGGAGCTAATGTGCGCCCTGGTAGTTCGCCTGATTGAGCATGCACCACATGTACAAAGGCTCAGTCTTTACCGCAGTGGCCACAGTTTCGATTCCGACCTGTGGCACTTTGCTGCATGTCATTCCTCCTCTCTCTCCCCATTCCTGTCTTAAGCTTTGCTGTTGAATAGACACCTAAAAATGCCCAAAAAAGAATCTTAAAAAAAAAGACAAGAGCTATAATACAATGTATGCTCTACATTGCTAAAGTCAGACTTTCACTTTCATTTCAGTGTGTTGATTATCATTACATTGTTACATCAGTGTCTTTGTTTTTTTTTTTACTGATTTATTACTACGTAACTTGGATTGATGGTGCACCTACAAACATGTCAGACAGTGATCACAAAACCTGGATAGGGTGATTAAAGTACCCCAGTTTCTACTGGAAAATCGTGATAAGGGCTTATTCACGTTTTAGGAACCAGGATATGATGCGCAACATATAACCGAAATACTTGAAAAAATACCTGATTATAACAAGGATGGTAATGTCTAAAATGCACTCTGTGTCCACATGTGTACTGTAGCCCAACCCACATCAACACAAACTAAAGTAATTACCAAATCTATGCTGTCATAAGAATGTAAAAGGTACCCTTGCAGATTAGTAGACTGAGAAACCCTGATGCCTCAGGTTGCTTTTGTACTTAATTTGATTCTTAAACTATTCCGGTATGAAAGATTAAGGTTAAGATAGTTCCTCACAGTGAAAGAGTGTCTGATTTCTCCTGTGATGGATGTTTCTAAATAGGAAGGAGATTCAAGTCCCCCTCCCCAAAAAAAGAAAGCCAGTTCATGAATTTTAAAGCCTCATTTTACATGGCCCTAAACAAAATTGCAAGATTTATTCAAGCGTGCAGTCATGATGAGCTGGATGTGGAGGTTTACTGTCATCACTGTAAAGGTAAATTAAGTTGGTTTTGATAAAGGTGGGTGGAAACAAAAACAGACACCTGCCACTGTAGTCTGCCTCAGCCTGCTCTACAGTATCTGTGTGCGGTGGCTGAGAGGGGGGCGGAGGTCAGTAGCCCAGCTCTGACCTCTGTGGGCCCATTTCTCTGACAGACATTTGTCACTCTGGCGAGGGCTGTGTGCCGTAATAGATTATTGACCACCTAAGCAGTCTCATCACTCCACACAGCTCAGATCCCCAATACAGCCGCCTTTATCGCCACACAGAAGCTAGAAGAAAAGACAGAGAGAGCAACAGTAGGAAGAACACGTGTTATGATTAATGAAAATGAAAACCTGATACTTTAAAATCAAGTGTCAGTGTAATATTATATGCAGGTTGATTATTGTGTCTTTAGGAATCACAATATCAAATAATAAGAAGAAGAAAAAAATCTTACCACATATGGTCAAATTAGACTGCTTGTTAGAATTAATATAAATCTCTGGAATGCTGAACACAAGAAGAGCAAACAAGTATGAGTGTAAATGGGCTTGAAAGCCAATGCCTGTTCCTTTAAAAGCGGATGGGACATCGGTCGGTCTCTGATGAATTAGGGGGAAAGTAGGTCTTTCCTCCATATTGTGTGTTTTGTGTTTTGGCACATTCTGGGGTCCTTAATTGTATGATAATTCATCTCGGAGCACTAATTTACCCCCTGCCAGTCGCTTTAAATGTTGGACCATTTTGTGAACCAGCACTCAGAATTAGAAATGAGCCGATGGCTCAAATAGTTGTGTCTTCCAGCTAAGGAGCATATTTATACCCATATTCGTGTGCGTTTTTTCAACATTAGGGCTTTGAGCATATGAGTGCACATATGTGAAAGACATTGTAATGGTTGATTTTTCATGATTTGCCTCTGTTCCCTCTTCAAAAAAAAAAAGTTTAACAACAATCTTATAATGGAAAATAAGGCTTGGCTTTCCACATAAGGCTTATATGCTGCAAAATAATTTATTTAAAAACAACAATAGCAGGAAACATTGTGCAGCAAATGAGCTTTTTTTCTTCACTTCACACATAATGATTCAAATCCAGTTCAGTGTGATGGTTTTGATGTGGCATGTTGGGTCTGCAATATGTCCCTCTCCAGCAATTCATATAATAACTACCTGCTGTTCGGATTCTTGGGCCCTGTCTGTCATGCGATTGGGGGACATTTAGGCTTATTTCGACATTGCTTATTTAGCCACGGGAGGCCTATTAATTTCAGCAGGCCCTGTCCTCTCCAGGGGCGATAGCTACCCACAGCACGCGCGTCCCATTGTTTAGATCCATTTACATCTGTGGTCAATGAATAATGACAGCTCCAACACAGCAAAACACATACTTGCACACAAATGCACAGGGACATGAATAGACACAAGCTGAACACAGATTTCCAAAATGTAGGGTTAACAAAAAAGGAAAATAAAATTTCCGGGGTTGCTATGCTTTATCTGTGGAGAATTATGATTAAAAGCTGCATAATGCCAAGCGGAGCTGTAACTCTTCTTTGTGATTCTCCACCCTGTTAGAGATTCTGCCTGGTACGTCTGTTATTTTGGCACCCTCCCAACCGTATTTGACCCATTAAATTAGCCACATTGGTTGATATGGTGCCATGCTAATGTTGAGGGTTTCTCTCCATCGGGTGCACAGACTCCTGGCACCCGGTATTTCACTCTGGCTGTGCAAAAGAGCCTGTGCCACTGCTACCACACATCATAGAATATTAACCCTTTTCTGTTCCCTGGCAAATGCACCAGATGGCACAGCACAATAACAGCTGTCAATTGCAAGGCAGTGCCTCTTTGGTGGATTTTTCCCCCTTGCTCTTTGGGAGGCTGGGAGGATTTTTTAAGACATAATAAGTGAACTGATGTGCTGTTGCAGATCATAATGAATCAAATGTTACAGTGGAGCAAGAAGCGTGTTTCCTCCCTGGGAAACCAAAGAAGTGTTACAGAGCGAGTGCCACAGTCAGATGTAACACACAAACACACGCATAAACACACACGCACACACACACACACAAACAGTGATGGAGCTGTGGAAGAGATCTTGCACATTGAAATGTATGGCACCAGGTTGAGGTTTCCCCTCCTTTCACCCGAGCGATCGTAGCAGCCATGAGATGAGGTCCCTGGTGCCCCCTCAGCTGCCACTCCAGTTAAATTAAAACTGAGGCATCCAAATACATTTCTCATTGTGGGCCTAAAGCGCAGGAAAGTTGTATTTGGCTCAAGTGGCGACTGGGGAATTGTCCCCCTAACCCAGTCCCATTCACCTTATTTACATGATAAAAGATGGAGTCAGGAAGAGCCACAGGCCCCGGGCTGTGGTGCTTTTTTTTCATTTATTCATTTCTTTACCAACATCACTTCTCCTTCATCAGAGGCGAGTGACGAAAATCATAGTAGCAATTTAAATTTAGTTTAACACACTCCCTGGAAAACAGGACAGGGAATTGCCTCTGTGCCTGTCATGTGTCTCCACCTACATCTCGCCTTCCTGAAAGAGGAGAGAGAGTGTTTTACATACCTCTGGCTGCCCCAGCAGGTTGTGATTTGCCAATAGCAGGGCTTCCCATGTCGGAATGCCGCCATTCCTCTAGTGCTCTTTCTCAAGAGGACTCAACCTGCCACAAGATTACAAGAGTATGAAAAGAGTAATATGGATTTTTACCTTAGTCTCCTTTTCAGTTCAATCAACAGACTTTCTCCAGCTGGAGTTATGAAAGACAGACACAAACTGTATAACTGTCACAGAGGTCATCTATCCCTCTCATACTGTGCTTTGTAACTCAATTTCCCACCTGGCTTGAGCTAAGGGGCGACACACAGAAGTAAATTCCAATAGTGACTCCCAATCGAGTGCATGCCCAATCGAGAACTCTGCAGTTTAACCTGAACGGACTTCATCAATCGCAGAGTTGAGGTAAATCAATTTCGAATTGACCTAAGCCCCAGCGCTCTCTCAGGTGACACTGCATTGTCTATACGTGCTGGCTGTCTGCACCTGACTCTGCTAAACGAATCTGATTTAATGACATCACACTGGACCGTATAACTACCGTGCTTGCCAGCGATCCTAACTTTCATTTCTTCACGGAGAGTCTGTTATGCCACAGGTTTCTGGCCCCAAGGCTAAGAGCAAAGAAGTGCAGTCAGCAGGAGGTAAAATCCATACACATCTCCTGAGATCTCATCACACTCATCAGTGTAAGAACTCATATAATCCTGCTAATGTCTGCGTGCCTGTCAATAGCAGCTCTCACTGAGACAAAAGTGTCCTAATTAGAAAATGAAAGTGCAAACACACTTTATCTGTCTGTGTGTGTGTGTGTGTGTGTGTGTGTGTGTGTGTGTGTGTGTGTGTGTGTGTGTGTGTGTGTGTGTGTGTGTGTGTGTGTGTGTGTGACAGAGGGAGAGATAAAGAGATGATGAAAAGCCAGTTAGGTGAAAAGAACAATGGAACACACACATCAATGAATTTGCATGAGTGGATCGTCTATTTGTAATTTTCATAATTAGCAGTATACCTTCCACATCTACAGACGCCCTCTTCATTTCCCCCCTGCCATTTATCCCAAATGGTATCCTCCTCCTTAAAGATTAATTGAAGCTGGGATAAAACAAAATGGTTCCCAGGGGGTGGCCCACTGTTTGTTATTCATGTGGGTCTGAAAACAGCAACAGTAAATCCTCTAAGTTGTTGTTAAGCTGTGGATATTACCATATGTGTGCCATTTCCATAGACTGACAGCTCCCTCTGGATCAACTGGGGACTATTGATCTTGCAGCACTCCATTTCAAGTTAATTGTGCTTGAAATGAGGTCCACACTCCCAGGCATACCTTTGTCTGAAAGGTGGATATTCATTTTTATTTGGCAGGATGTTGATATCAAAGACACAGGATATATTCTATATTTAGTTTATGTTTATCCTGCAGAAGCAGTTTCTCTTGCAGTGATTGGTCAAACAGTCAAACACATATAAAAGGCTGAAGAACGCTAGCGTTTGGTTTCAATTCTGTGTTTTTCCCGGTTGTGACTGGACAGAAATAATGCTCCTCCTACAGTGATAAATTAGCATCATCATGCATTATTTGGAGATCATTTCTATTATCCTAATATTTGTACACTTTGCAATAATGAAACATCTGTGAGGACACATGCATTTATTTTGGAACACAGGTTAATGTGCATTTGGGTTCCAGTTTAATAAATGTTGTTTTATATGAAGGAGTTTGATGTAGGTATTAATTTGTATTTATGTGCACCTGTGTTCTTTTTATCTGCTTTGAACTGAGTGCCTGACACAGAATAAATCAGTTTCAAGCTAAGAAAGCAAACTTTCCCACCAACTAGGCAATGCACAAACAAACACTTGAGCCAGTATTTCATCTACTCATTTGCGGCGATTAGTCAAAGAAAAAGCCTTGAAAGCTACTTATGAAAGAGTTCTTAGGATTTTTCTTCTCCTAACCTTGTTTACTGTACTGTAGCTTTAATTCCTAATCAGAGAGAAATTGTCTGCCCTGCAAACTTGCCAGACTCAGATGAACTTTGCTGCTGGAAAACACAATAAGAACAGTAAAAGTTTCACAGCTTTATGGCTACTGTACGTACAGTATAATCCTTGTCATGATCCCTGAGCAAATCGGATTAACATTATGTGACATATGTGTGTTTTTACAGCTACTTTTGACAGCCCGACAAGAACAGAGTGTGAGAGGTAGACTTCCAAGGAATGAAGCAAAGTACAACCTCATTAAGACAAAAGAGAAAACGGTGAGGTAAGCTCTGTTATGGCCCAAATACTGCCACTCTCACTGATTAAACCTCTCAGTCTCAACTGCATCATAATCCTGCCAGGAACTCATGGAGGTGGATTCTTTAGGAGGTGAAAAAAGGTGATACCAAACGAGTGTCAGTCCCAATCTGAAGAACATCTTGGAATATTCCCATTGCTTGTTCCTCCGAGGCAACTAGCACTTTGCCGGGATGAGAAATGATGCAAATTCCATCTTCCCCAGTAATCACTCCCATACCAGTGTGATTCCCTGACTGTCGCTGGAACCATATCTGTTTGCAATATTAGACCACAACAAATAAAAGGTGTGTAATGGAGGACATTAGAGGGCCCAGTGCATAGAGGCAGGATTTAATTTGCATGGCAGATTAGCCCTCTAGTCCCACTGGTGGGGCCACAGTCACCCCTTTTCTACTTTCCTCCATCTCTTTTATTCCTTTATTAATAGGATCTAGTCTCTTCAAATCCATTAAGTCAATTGAGCAGGCCCACATATAATCTGATTTCAAATCCAGCATGAAAATGCTTAACCAGTGGCCCTGGCTCCATGCTGCTTTTCCTCTTCAGGCTACTGAAGGGTCCTGTGAGAGAGGAAAGCGGTGAGAAGGCGACACAGTGAAAAGATGCAAGAAAAAGGAGACTGACTTCAAATGAAACAGCATCAGTCCATGCAATGCCCAGAAATAATTTATGTATTTTACATTGCCTTCTAGTGGCTGTAGGTATTATGACTCTTGTTCGTCAGGAACAAAGGAGGAAATAGCAAAATGTAGTTATAGAGCCGCAGAGGGTGGTGGTGAGGGTTGACGATGGTTCAAGAAAACTTCGGACTTTAAACTGTTTGCTTGCCGTTTCCTCCCAATAGTCAATGTTGCTTTCTATTAACTATGACTACAATTGTTCCCTGGCCTTAAACAAGTGGTTATTGTTGTAAACAAAGTGGTAATTAAAAACCAAACCATGACTATCATAATGCTAACCAAGTTGTTTTTGTAGGCTACCTAAACCTGACCAAACTTCAACCATAGTATATGGTCCTCTAACCAAATAACAGCTTCCTTTTTGCTGCAGGGATTTGCAGCTATTTTGGGAGTCACAGACAAATGACATCATCCTGCAGGTATGTATCTAAAAATCAGAAAAAGCTTCAGTGTCATTGTAAGTGCAACTACAAACAATGCATTTTGCCGTTTGATTTGAAGTCTGCTTCAGTATTGTAAAATTGACAAATTTTATCAAATCATCCACAAAGCTGCACGGTCACTAAAATGTACTCTGTGTTCATTTACAAAAGGGCAAAAAAATCCCTGAGTGTTGTGTACAAAATAAATACATCTTCTAAGCTACCTATTTCCAAATCCCAGTGGAAGAGGGAAAGGGAAAGGGAAAGGGAAAGGGAGGAAGGAAAAAAAAAAAAAAAAAAAAAAAAAAAAAAAAAAAAAAAAAAAAAAAAAGAGAGAGAGAGAGAGAGAGAGAGAGAGAGAGAGAGAGAGAGAGAGAGAGAGAGAGAGAAAAAAAAAAAAAAAAAAAAAAAAAAAAAAAAAAAAAAAAAAAAAAAAGAGAGAGAGAGAGAGAGAGCACGGCTGGAGGCTTTTTGGTCTCTGCCCTGTGCGCACTGGCCTGACTGGGGCCAAGTTTCGCCTCAGTGCCCCGGCGAGCCTCAGCTTTACACAGGCAGACAAATACACACACTCACAGCTGGGGTTACCAGTTATTAGACAGCAAGAGGAGAGAGCCAAATACACACTTTCACAAAATCATGCATTCATAAATACATTTACACATCCTGAACTCTTCTCTCTACAACACATAAGGGGTCACGGAAGTGAGCGGCTTGACAGCTTGGAATGCTGCATAAAAGGCACAGCGATATAAATACAGGGTGTTTGTAATGAGCTGCAAGGGCTTTCTGTTTCAAAATATTATTGAATATATGTATTTTATCAAAAGACTGATTTCCAATATACCATGTTTGAGAATAAAACTTGAAATATCTAATTTAAATCATTTTGTCATCATTTATCCAATCTGCCTAATGTGAGTGACTGCAGGGGTGTCTTCTGTTTTGACTTTGAAACTTTGCCTAAGTATATAATAATAATATCCCTCACTATAGGTGCATTACGAATCCTGTGATGTCAACCTTGAATTACATCTGTGCACCCCCCATACCCGCACCCCAATCCACATCTTATTACCATAGAAGGCAACAGCAGCAGCAACAATGTTTTGCTAACAGTTCATGCATTACTACTCAGGGGAGGGTTAGCACCATGCATCCCTGCATCTCAAACACACACACGTTCCCCAGTGTGATTCAGTGGGAGAAAAAAAATAACACAACACTGCTGATCAGAGCTGCTCAGCCCGCCTGCTCTGCACTCGGGGCCCCTGACAGAAGCAGTGATGTTTGAGATGAAGGGATCCCTGGGTTTGTCCATCACTGATTAGTAAAAACTCCAGCTCTTCCTGCCCAGCTGCAGCTGATATGTGCATCTGCGGATCTTGACACGAGCTCTGAACAAGCTTATTTTAACAATAAGACATAAGTGGACACACACAAAGGCACATGTAAACAAAGACGCACAAACACACGTGCGTGTGGTGCGTGCACACACAGACAAATGCTCTGCAGTGCACAGGAGCTGTTGTTTAATTTGTAAAACACTGCTCGGCAAAGCTAGAGCAAAGCAGGCAATTAGAGGCTCTTCTTCTTGCGCACTTGACTGTACTCCTTTAACCTTTACACAATGATTTATGTCAAAGGATTTGTCGCCTTCGTAGTGGGACCTTCACACACAGCTTTTCAAAACATACAATAGGGGAAAAGGAAGGGGGAAAACTTAAAATCCTCCTGTGAGGATTTGAGAACTTATATAACTCCCAATTATCAAAACTTCTTGCAGCCTTTGCAGGCCTCCCCTCTGTTTGTAAGACTCACAAAATATCTACAGTGCCACTGAAGAGTGTATAATGCCTGTGTGCCCACATGACTGGCGAAAACACTCCTGCTCTTTCTGCCCCGCTGAGTCCTGCTGCATAATGGGGGTCTTGAAGGCTCTGGGCTCAGAGCAGGCCTGCCTAACAAAGCCTTGGTGGCTTGCAGCAGACAGGAGAGTGTGTTTGCGAGCCGGTTGCCAAAAACTAATTTTCAGGAGGTTCTGTGGGATGCAGTGGCAGCAGCATGACAGTGTGAGGTTTAGATATCTTGGTGAGCGGGGAGGGCTGGGAGTGAGATATGTAGGTCTTTTGTGAAGGTCCAGAGAGTTGGTTCAAAAAAAGAGGAAGTTCACAAATTGGTAGTTCAGAATAAATTTCAAAAGTTAGGTTTGGCATGTTTTTCTTTTTTACTTTTTTGTTTGTTTCATTGCACTTTGTAAAATTTCCACCACTTCATCAAGCAGTTTTGGGGAATTATATTCAGATTAACTGCACTAAGGAATCTACTTTCACCAGTCTGCCAGCTAGTCTCGTATTTGTTTCATTCACTCTGTATCTATCTCTCATGAGTATTTTTATCCTCTATCCCCTCACCATTCACTTTCCTCTTTGCTCCACAGTAATGTACCTGTTTACCTGTTGGGTGGTCTTGAGCTGGGCTAAACTAAAGCCCCAGTCCCTGCAATCAAAGTGTAGAGTAGCTGCTAATCCGATTTCAGGAAACAGCCAAGCCCCCACCTCCCTACACTCCAACCCCCCCCCCTTGCCTTTCACCATTCCAGCTTACCCCTTCTCCTCAGAGAGGGAAGAAAATAACTGAAAAATTAGTGACAGTGAAGGAGTTGGAGGGAGGAATATTTAAACAGGAAGTTTGGTTATTATTTTTCAGCAGATACTTAAATGCTTCAGGACTACATAACCAGGGCTCTTATATGTATCTGGCCTTTTAATAAGGTGCGACACCGAGGACATATTACCTGCTCACTGACTGGTCTCTCCTCTGAGTCCACGCTGCCCTCTCTGGTACGTTACTGAGGCCAAACATAAAGCAGTGTTTCATGGTGCTGGGGCTTATCTGGGCTCTGAAAGTATGTGAGACATGCCAGGAAACAAAGGAACGTCTCTGCGCCCACTAGCAGGGTGAGCATATCCCTTTCACAGGCCACACATCTCCCTGCCTTTACTTATCTGACAGGCTCATGGTGGTTTTCAGTGAGGAAGGTCTGCACCTGGAAAGAGGCTGACCAGCACAGCACATGGACCACCATTGCTGGGGGAGAGGCAGAAAGCAGACTCAGTATCAGTCTCATAGGTAGTCTTATGCATGTCATGTGTAAATATGTCATGTTTGTGGTGTTAACCTATTTATTTGGTTAATACTTTCTAACCCAACATGCTTTGTTATATATGTGATATGTTAGCATACTAACTATAAATGGCCATGGTCTTAAAATCAGTGCTAAAGACTGAATTCTAAGAAGAAGAAAAAAATGAACAAAACTGTACAGTTCGGGTTTAAATGTGGAGATTGTTCAGATTTGTAAGCATCTTTAAAAGGTAATTTGCTCACAACTTCTTGTTTGTTGTAATGACTTCTTCACTTATGAAAGGACAGCGGTGATAACCATGCTTGAATCCTGAACCCAAGTCAAATTAACAAACAATAAAAGGAACACTCCAACATTTAACTTAAGTAAAAGTGTAAACATATTTGCAGTAAAATTTAAGTAAATGTACACATTTAAGAATGAAGAATGGTCCCACATGGATCTTTAAATTATCAACACATTGACCTGCAAAAAGCATTTGAGGGTGTAAAGCATCTTATTTTCTGAGCCTAGCCTAGAATATGTTTTGCATATAAAAACATATTCTACAAAGCAGTACATATAAACTTAGATACAAAAATAAGTATTTACTCAAATTCTGTATGAAATCTTCAGGTACAGTATGTGCATTATGGCATGCCATTTAGGAAATTATTATATATACATGTAAAGTTTGAATATATTGAATGAAAGTCTGAATATTTTGAATGAACCTTGAATATATTGAAAGAACATTGAATAAATTGAATGAAAGTCTGAATATATTTAATAAAAGTCTGAATATATTGAATGAAAGTCTGAATATATTGAATGAAAGGTGTGTTGACATTAGCCTGGTGAAAGGGACCTGCCTGACCAAAGAGGTTCCTTTCATTCAGTCTTCCACGATGAAAAAGTTAATAAACTTCTTCATTGGGAGAACTGTACTGGATACGGTTAGCGTTACCAGTGTTTTGGCCCGTACATGCATTTGCCAGTGTGTTAATAATCTCTTCATTGCTGTAAATTGCTGACATTAGATTTCTTGCTGATTCGCTCATAGTGTCACACTTCGGTTAGGATTAATCACAACGAAAACACAAGATGGCGGCAGACAATGACGTCAGATTCCATTTCAACTTTCATTCAATATATTCAGACTTTCATTCAATATATTCAGACTTTCATTCCATATATTCAGACTTTCACTTTCATTCAATATATTCAGACTTTCATTCAATATATTCGGACTTTCATTAAATATATTCAGACTTTCATTCAATATATAAGGTTCATTCAATATATTCAGACTTTCATTCAATATATTCAAACTTTACATATATATATATATATATATATATATATATAATAATTTCCTAAATGGCATGCCATAATATGTATATAATATATACACTTTTCTTACTTTCCACTGCTGCCAAACAGGTATAGAATGCAATATGATTGTGCAAATGCTTGTAACTGCATGACCCATATATACGAGGAAAGAAGTGGGCCAGAGTAATGGTATATGTTGAGGCTGGAGTCAGACTCTGCTTACCCTGAGGAAAGCATGGCCTCAACTGGCCAAACATGAGCAGTACACCCCACAGCACATCCCAGCTTTCCTTCTGTTTGTACATACACTGTCCAGGCAGTATGGAAGCTTGCAAATTATAAAAACTGAAATACTTTTGATGCATTTTATTTCTCAAAACTGAAGCAATGGAAAGAAAAGGGATATTAGTGTGATATACACTGGGAAGCTGCATAGAAGCAGACAAGGCAATGTCATACTACTGACATGAATAAATCTTCTGTAGTGCATTTGACATGATGAAATCCCACAACACACATACATACTCACACACACACACACACACACACACACACACACATACACACACACACACACACACACACACACACACATTGGTGTTAGGACAGCATTGTGTGTGACATGAGTGGATCGGTGTCACTGTGTCACAGCTGATCCCTGGTGTACTGTCAGACAGCAGAGACCCTCAGGGCCCTCCTTTACTGCTGAGAATACCACAGTCCATACGGCATCTGTCGTACCCACTGAAACACAAGCGCGTGTGTTTGTGTGTGTGTGTGTGTGTGTGTGTGTGTTTTACATGTATGTGTGTGTGTGTGTGTGTGTGTGTGTGTGTGTGTGTGTGTGTGTGTGTGTGTGTGTGTGTGTGTGTGTGTGTAACGGTATGCATTTTGTTGTGCATTTCTGATTATGCCTGCTGAATCATCTTGTAGAGATGCTGAATTTCATTCAAATGCTTTTCCTATACTCTCATCCAAACTCCAACACCCACCTTACACACTTTTTTTCTGCTCTTCCTAACCTGCCAGCCACCTACTATTGTGGCTACCTACCTGATTAGCCCAATTCTCCAGAGTTCCTCCTGTGTTTATTTGTCCCATCTTTAACGACAGGTCATTCTGGTTTCAGCCACAGATGACCTTGTCCTAGCACTCCTGTCACAGTAGGATTGCTCCATAAACGGTGAGTAAAGACTGATTGTCTGGGGGTTAAAAGCCTCCACTGTCACAAACAAAGGGTAAGTTAACAGTGACTTGGTTGTGATTGTAGTAGGGCTTCTGTTCCTTCTGGTAGGACTGTTTTCTCAAGTTCCTTTCAGAGGATTGTGAGTCTTCACTGCCTGCTTCAGAAAGTTACTCAGGGCTCTAAAATTAATAATTTGCGTGCCCTAAATGGGCTAGAGTGAGAATTGAACACTATAGAGGTAAAAGTTTGTTGTGTTCATTGTTTGTTTTGTGTAGTATGGTGGTGTTCTTGTCAAACTTTTGGTGTCTCAAATGAATTTTAGTGCCATGGACCCCTTTGGTCCAAACTGAAATATCTCAACAACAATTGGATGGATTGCCATGAACTTTTGTACAAACATTTATGGTCCCCAGTATGGCTACAACTAACGATCATTTTTATTGTCGATTAATCTGTCAATTATTTTCTCGATTAATGGATTAGTCATTTGGTTTGGAAAATGTCAGAAAATGATTAAAAAAAAATGTGGATCAGTGTTTCCCAAAGCCCAAGATGACGTTGCCAAATGTCTTGTTTTGTCCACAA